>NC_052956.1:28718793-29408318 GCF_013358895.1 Oreochromis aureus | reverse complement strand
GACCGTCATTTGTTCATAACATTTATAAGAACACAATTTCATCAACATAACCAGCAATGATTCATAAACAGCACAGCCACTCAAACGGCATTCACTCCTTCATAATGTAGCCGAATGGGCTACTCGCCTTTCTTTTTCTCTCTTTCTCGCTCGCTCTACTGCCCTCGCTCTCTCCTGCGCTCGCTCTCTCGGCTGCGCAACTAGGTTAATTGGGTACCCACCTGCATATTGATTACAGGGTGGCGTCAGCCCGTATATAGCTAAGCCGGTGTTTCTCTGGATCATTCCTCCTGTGCGTTTGGCGCAAAGCAGTAGTAAATGCTGGCACACTGTGACGGATTGATCAGCAAGCGAGTAGATCATAAGACAGCTACAGCGCGACCATCTCTGTTTAACTCCAGCATTGCGGAGAGAGGTGCTTGAGTTATCTTCACCAGTGAGAGTATAGCGCCTCTGGTCCTGGGGGTTTGATTGCTGCCTTCACATCTCCGTGGCAAACTGCCCGACCTTAATCGGAAGAGTGAAACGCCTTTTCTGCCGCTGTTGTGAGGGCTCCTCCTTGGTGGAGCCTGCTGCCTTGTCTTGTCGTGAAACTGTTTTTATTAACTAGGCTTACCTTTTTCTGGTTCGCCTGGTTTTGTTTTATTTTATTCTGGATTGTTGCTTGTACCCACGCCTCTGTGATCGGGCTGGAGCGATCCTCTGCCCGAGTGTCGTGCTGGGAATCTTAAACTGCCTCAGTTGCCGATCTCAGCCTGTGGGAAGCCAGACCGGCTTGTGATCGAGGCCTGGACAGTTATCACCAGCAGGAGTTGTAGTTGACTCGTGGGGCTAAGCCTTCCAGTGTGTGTGTGTGTGTGTGTGTGTGTGTGTGTGTGTGTGTGTGTGTGTGTGTGTGTGTTAGGTTGGTTTAGCTATAGGCCTTGATGTGTTTGTAATTGTAGAGGTAGGGGAATTTATTGACAGTGGGGGTCTGCCTGTCAGGAAAGCAAATAGGAAGAATAGTATGGACAAAATAGGGTAAAAACAGACAGATGTCATGAGCATACAATATTGAAGTAAAATGTTGGTTACATGAATGTTTTTTTCTCATTACTGATCATGTGCCATGATCAACAGATCAACATCAACTTTGCACATGCTTATGTAGCATATATACATACACACACACACACACACACAGACACACACACACACACACACACACACACACACACACACCACTCTGGCCATGAGTTGTTGTTTTTACCATATAAGGGAATCCCCAGGGTTTTATAGCATGTTTTGAAGCTCATGGGGACCCTCCCCCATAGTGTAAGGCTGAATGTATGTATGTGTAGTGTCAGAGACAAACGACCACAGGTCCAAGTGCGTCAAAACAATGATTTTATTAAACACACGTGTGGAGGAATTACACCGTCACAATCCTCAGCATAAAATCCCCCAAGAAAGCATACTGAAAATGTTTTTATACGTCAGGGTATTATAACGCCCCCTCATGCGTCAAAGCAGATACATAACATGCATAAGTTACAAAAACCACAACTCAGGGGTGGCTGTGGCTCAGGTGGTAGAGCAGATCAGCTACTGATTGGAAGGTTGGTGGTTCGATCCTTGGCTTCCCCAGTCTGCATGCCAAATATCGCTTATCTCTGGAACATCAGAAGCACATCCTACAACAAATTGTCACTTATGCAGGCACAAAATGCAGTTGCGAGCAAAATATGTCTGAACTCTTACCTAGAAATGAGTCTATATACTATGTGTGTGTGTGTAGTAAACTGTGTGTCTTGACCTCAGTGCACTCTGTCTCACCTCTCACCTTGCCAACTAAAACTTATAACCTCTTACCAGACAGAAGGCCAACTCTAATATGTGTAATAACATAATTGAACCTATATGTGTAATGTATTGAATAAACACTTTAATCAAATGCCACTACTCAAAAAGCTTAATAAAAAGGATATAAACGAATAAAAGGATATGAATGAATAACATGATTTTTTTTTTAAAATGATATAATCCCAACACTCCTTCTCTTTGGCCTTCGAAGAAGGCCAACATCCTTTCTATTGTCTCACTCCTCGGTCCATTCAGCCACCTCCATCAACGGCATCATAGACCCTGGACCATTTGGCCCCGAATCCATAGCCCTCTCTATCAGTTTCCCCAGCACGCGTCTGGCACAAGGAATGAGACAACAACCTGTAACCAATATTCCTAGGAAAGTAACAAGAGAAAACATGGCAGACATAAACACACCCTTCCATTGCCCAAACACAGATGTCATCCAATTCTCCAGCACATTATGGACTCCCGAATGTTCATTCATAGTTTTGGATAAAGTTCTCAAACCCTCCAGAGCTCTGGTTACAGAGCCATCTGGAGCAGTGTTGTTGGGAATGAAAGTACAACACATATCACCAAACATGGCACATACACCTCCTTTCTCGGCCAACAACATATCCAGGGCCATTCGATTTTGCACTCCCACTAGCGATGTCGGTCCCAGTTGCTCCTCAAATCCTTCCATGGCAGCCCTGGTCAGGTTAGAGAGCCTCAGAAAATTATAATGGACATAATTAATGTGATCAACAATTTTATTTGGAGTTATCCATATTAACACACTTTCAAATCCTCCAGCTATTTGGTCAACTATGCCCAAACCGGAAGGGCAAAACTCCCCCCCACCATACTATTCCGGTTGGACTAGTCCACCACAGTTATGGCAGGTCTGCACAAACAAATACTGCTTGGTGATCATTTAACCAATGATCTACATCCTCCCCATTTAGCTGGTAGCACCTAACAAAACTAATTCACTCACAAGTTTCTAAACAGTGCTTCTGAACACAACTTTAACTTAACAATGTTTATGCTTGGAGTAACCCCACACCTTAACATAACAGCAATTATCAAAAATGCAAATAGCCAGCAAGCATCATATTTCAACATACTGACAACAAACTGATTACACATGAGGCATCCTAGTGTTTTCCATTTACATGTATCTTGGGTTGGGTCTGCAGATGCGACCTGCACGTGTAGTGTATGGTGTCTGGTTCACAATGTTCTGGCCGGGCACCTGCACAGCAGGTTGGGGCTGAGGAGAGGATGTGTTTTGTGAATCTTCGTTTGAGCGTGTGTGTGATTGCGGTGTGAGTGTGGAACTGTCCATTGTAGAATGGTTAGTGTCCTGGCACTCAGGGTCATAGTCATGGAGTGGTGGCGGCGGCGGTTCTGCCACTGGGAGGATGTGGCGGCGATTCCTCCTGTAGGTTCTTCCATTGACCTGAATGATGTAGGATCGTGGCTCCTTGCTCTTCCTTTCCACAATTCCCAGCTTGTCGTAGCCTTTCTCTGTCTGCACGTGGACCACTTGTCCTTCTTGCAACGACTGTAGCATGCGACTGGACTTATCATACTGACGCTTCAGTCTGAGTCTTTTGTCACGAAGTCGGTCACAGATCTGTCCTGTGTTTTTTGCGATGGGCACCAACAGCTTGCTGCACACGGGAATGCCCACGCGTGTCTGACGAGACATGAGGCGTTCAGCAGGGGAGCCTAGTTGTGTGAATGTGTGGGAATGTTTCTAAGGTTTAGGAGGTCAAGAAACACATCGGTTCCATCTCTGTGTGATTTTTCCATGAGCAGTTTTGCACTGCGCACCGCTCTCTCTGCAAGACCATTTGACTGTGGAAACTCTGGGCTGCTGGTTAAATGGGTGAAGTCCCATTGCTTTGCGAAATTGATAAACTGTTGACTAGTGTATTGTCTGCCATTGTCAGTGAGGAGCGTGTGCGGTGTGCCATGAACTGAAAAGTGTCTCTTTAGCTTGGAGATGACCTGCTGTGGTCAAGTCACGGAGAAGGTCAATCTCGATCCATCCTGAATAGGAATCTACAAGAACCTGGTATTGTTTTCCATGCCAGGTTGTCAGGAGTTTATTTTTAATAAGACATTCTTCAGGCTGAATAAAGACACTCAGACAGTTAGAATATAATAACAGCGACGTGCACGGGTGAGAACTCTGGCGAGACACACCCTGACTGCAGCCGACAGTTCTTTATTTATAGGTTACATCGCGTATGCAAACACATCACATTTTCTTTAAGCAAGTTCCTCTAAACCAACGGTTGTGTGTGGGTGTGTGTGAGTCAGATGTGTTTATGGCTGTGCACTTTTGAACTCTTGTGGTTTAGGTGTTGCATTTGTTTTCTGCTTAGATAGTTTGTGTTGCAGGGTTCACTGTCAGTTCACATGGCAGTGAAATGGGGAAGTACAGCAAATTTTGTGAAATATATAAACACTTTACAATATGCTTGAAAATTAAAGATAACTAAACAACAAATAAAACACATAAAACATAAAATCTTACAACACAGGTAAAAATGTCAGCGGCCACCGTTGACCATGGGAGGTCTGGAACAGGGTGCAGTTGTAGTGGTTCTCTCTGCTTATGTGTCTTAGTGCTGTTACACACAGTGCAAGAGAGCAGCTCTTCTGTGATGTCTTTTGACATTGCTGGCCAAAAGATGACACTCCTAGCTCTGCGCTTGGTTGCTTCGGTACCTGGATGACCTTTGTGTACGATGTTAATGTACTCTTTGTGCAGTGACTGGGGAATGACAGTTTTGTGGCTTTTCATGATGATCCCATCCTCCATACTGAGTTCATCTCTATATGGAAAAAACGGAGCTAGAGCAGGCTGTACTTGGCTCTCTCTGCTGGGCCATCCTCGCTGGATGACTGTGCTGAGCGCTCGTAGCAGATCATCTTGTGCTGTGTGCTGTCTTAGCTCCTCCAGGTGAGCAGTGGAGATGTAGCTCACTGTCATCACTTGTCGGGGGAAAATTCCCAAATAGAAGGCTGCCAAGTAAAACAGAGACACAGTGAGACAATATAATCAATCACATGTACATGGGTGAACGTCTCGAGAGAGAGTCACCCAGTACACTTCTTTATTGCAGGTTATATAGGCATGTAGGTTACACAACAGGGCGGAGGCAGTCTCCGCCTGTTCTCAGAATATAGATTGCTTAACTGACAAATGAATATATCTTGCTAAACATTCTGTCCGTACTATACTAAACGTCTGCTTAAGTGGCACTTTCCGTTCCTCTTTACACAGGAACTTGTCTTCACAGGCATTTGATAAGCATAGGCAAGGCTTCATGTTTATCAGGGTGAATCGTCATTCAGAGTTTACACAATCACAAGCAAAGCATATTTGAATAATAAACAAAATCTTTTCACATCACTTCATAATCAGTGTGTTCAACCGGGCAGTGTGACAGCGGGGCGAGCGGGGCTCTTGAAAGGGTGTCGGCTAGAAACATGTGTTTCCCCTTTTTGTAGACCAGACTCATGTCATAACTCTGTAGTCGCAGTAACATCCTCTGGAGCCGGGCAGGGGCGGCATGGATGGGCTTTTTCATTATGGTCACCAGGGGCTGGTGGTCGGTTTCAATGATTGTTGCTTTGCCATAGACAAAATCTTTGAACTTCGTGCACGCAAACACCACGGCGAGGAGCTCCTTCTCTATCTGAGCATATCGCGTCTCTGTGTCAGTGAGAGCACGCGAGGCGAAGGCTACTGGTCTGCCATTTTGCAAACATGTGGCACCTAGTCCATAGCATGATGCATCACATGTCAGTGTGACTGGCTCCTTGACGTTGTAATACGCCAATACGTGCGAGCTGGAGAGGCATGATTTGAGGTGGTCGAAAGCCTCCTGGTGCTGTGGGAACCAGCACCACACAGTCTCCTTGTGGGTTAGTGTCCTTAGGGGTGCGGCAATCTCACTAAGGTTCGGTATGTGTTTCCCAAGGTAATTAACCATACCGAGGAAGCGCTGTAGCAACGTGACATCCGTAGGCACCGGCATTGCTCCTATTGCTGTGGTTTTGGAGGGGTCTGCTTTTAGACCGTCCTTTGTGAAGATGTGGCCCACATATGACACTTGATCTAGGCGAAATTTGCACTTGTCAGGGTTTAACCTGAGTTTGATCTCTCGAGCACGTGTCAGCACTTTCTTCAGGTTGGCATCATGTTCGGCCACTCCGTGTCCTCCAATGATGATGTCATCCATGATGACAGAGCACAGGTAACCGGCAAACAGCTGTTCCATGGAGCGCTGAAACACCTCACTTGCAGAGTTGATGCCAAAGGGCATCCGTAGAAACCTGTATCGCCCAAATGGGGTGCTGAATGTGGTCAGCATTGAGGATTTCTCGTCAAGCCGTATTTGCCAGGAGTTTTTCGCATCTAGCACTAAGAACACTGTCGCTCCTGACATCTGTAATGCCACTTCCTCAACGCTGCGCATTGGGTGATGGGGTCTTTTCAGTGCTGTGTTGAGATCTTTTGGATTTATGCACAGTCTGATCTCATGCTTGTCTTACTTGTGTGCTGCCAGCATTGAGGACACCCAGTCAGTAGGCTCGGTGACTGGTGTTACAACCCCGATGTGTTGCATGCGTTCAAGTTCAGCTTTGACTCTTTCTTGCATCGCGACGGGGATGCGGTGAGCTGGACGGACCACAGGCTGTACATCAGGGTCTAGCATCATTGAGTATGTGACTGGAAATTCCCCCAGTTCGTCACTCAACAGGTCATGGTATTGTGTGAATATGTGCTTTCTGTGCTGATCTGGTGGACCTCAGGGCTCATTTTCACAATGCCCATTGGAGGATGGAGCGATGGTTCCACGGAGCGCTTATTTACACGATGCTGGTCATAAACTATGGAACTCCAAAGTGTTCAAAATTAAATAAATAAATAGGACATGATGAAATAAATAACTATGTGAATAAATAAGACACAGATATGTAATGTGAGAATGATATTGTGAAATAATAGAACACATTTTGAAAAGAAAGGTTATTATTGATAAATATGTTACATTCTTCTATATAAATTTACTTATTATTGTGAAATATTATTTCATAGTCATTATTTTTCACAATAACAGAGCTTATTCCTGAGCCATTTTATTTATTTCCAGCCCTTTTTAATCCAAAATGTTCTTTTTTCACAGTCAGTCTTTATTTCAAAATCCCGTTTTTCCCAATGGCCTATTTATTAATTAAGTGTGCCTATGCCAAGAGGCACACTTATTACTATTCCTCGGATTTATTCTTCTTCTTATTATTATTATTATTCTCAATCAAATATTAATATTTTAGTGCAAATTTTCCCGCGCTTATCTGCCGCACAGTTTTGAGACAAGGGTTACATATGTTATATCATTTTGTGCGGCTGGATCTCGGCCCATTTCTAGGCCCAAGATTCATCTTTTGGCCCCATAGAAACAGACTTCATTTGTGGTGTGTTGGCTCTCTCTAGTGGTATACCAGGAATAGTGCATCTTGTTCACATTGAACAAGATGCAACCAGAGCAGCCTGGCTCTACAAGTCCGAGTTACTTTCAAAGTATGAGACAAGAAAGGCAGTAGTCCTGCAAATGGACTTGCGAGAAAATATTGTGGATCAACAGAGTTCACTTATCTCCCTCTACAAAGCCCCAAGGGTATTGTGGGCGGGCCCTGTCAGATGCAAACTGCAAGGTATTGTTTCTGTATTGGGAAAACAATAGAAATCCAGTGATTGACTAATCCAAAACTTCAAGTTTTGGGGTTTTTTTCTTTTTCCTTTTAGGGGATGTTGCTGTTGGAGAAGGGGTGAAGAGATTCTTCTTCTCAAAGGCAGTTTCTCTAGTACAGTCTGGTTTTCATTTGAATTTTGGTATGTATGTATGAAACTAGACTGGGCACATGTATAGTGGATTAAATAATTTAAATAATGTAATCATGTAAAGAAAATGTGTTTGTTATGTAAATGAGTTAATTGTGTTAAAATTACTGCCTGGATTTCTCATACGCATCATAACCTCGCTGTACTCTTTTCAGGGAACACAGATCTTACAAGACTGTTTGATGGTGAGCCAGAACACTTGACTCCATCCACTTCTCAGACTTTGCTTGAGAGTGATATGTTTTTGGTGGCAGGTAAGAAAGTTATGTACAGAAATAAGAGGAAGAGTAATTTAAAATAATACATATGCAGCACTAAAGGCAACAGCATTACTTCTGTTACATTATCCTAACTGTAACCATAAAGATGAAAAATAGATTGAATACAGTTACAAAACTGTTTGTTTGTACCCCCATGCAATGTTAGGCTAAGTGAATTTATTATGTTTGATCTTAGGAAGAATAATGGGACATTCATTCATTCATGGTGGACCGTGTGTGTCTGGTATAAGTCCTGCAATCATCCATGTCCTTTTTGGTGGCTCACCTGAAACAGCTACAGTTCAGATTGAGGATTGCCCTGATATTGATATCCGCAGCACTATTTAGCTGGTTTGCATTTTTGTACCATTATTTTAAAGAATTACCATCTCACTAAATATTGAATTTAGAGACATGATTGAATAGCCATCAGTACCTACTTTTTTTCCTCTGTCCTAGCTTGATGGCACTGCTGAATTAACAGAACTGGAACGAAGAAATGTTCTCGAGCTAGCCCTGACTTGGGACCTGCCAGGTGTCACACAAACCAATAGAAAGTGGCTGTATGAACGTCTGCTATTCCACGCTGTGAGTACTGACTTACTCTCCCCAATAAATGTACATTTTAAATAGAAAAGCACATCAAACCTTCGGATGTGAATAAGTACATTTTTCATATACATTAAAAAAAAATCTCTTTGGAGGCCATTTGAAATGCTTTTACCAGTACAGTGGATGTTCTTTAAGTATTTAACATTTAAAGTGTGTCACTTTACGGACTCCAACTTCAGTTTTGGTTTGGTCTCACCGTTGTAGGTCATAACACGAACAAGCCGTCAAGTCAAGCAGCTGAGGAAAGGGCTTAAGGAGACCATGGTATGGCAGCTTCTGACAGAAAGATTAGACATCATTCCTCTTTTCTTACCAAGGGAATCAGAGACTGATCCCTGTTGTGAGGTATGGTCAGGTCACATCTTTTAACATCTGAATAGTAAAGGTATTTGGTTAATTTATGAAGGATGCACATTAATTGTTTACACAAAACATCAATATACTATTTTGTATGCTTGGGCTAGTTCAGGGGTCGGCAACCCGCAGCTCCGGAGCCGCATGCGGCTCTTTAGTCCTTATACTGCGGCTCCGCGTGGTTTGGGCAAATAAATTAGAAGTATTTAGCTGAAGTGTATTTTATTTATGTTAGTTCTTTTTAACTCGTAGTTCTAAATTGGAAGATTATTGTGATATTGAAATATAAAAATAAAATTATATTCTATTATTTTTTCATCGCTCAAAATAAGAGTCACACTCACGGAAGCCGGTATACCCGCCGAAACGCCATGCATTTATCGAGACTTTCAACCCCAGATAGGCCAATTATGGATTTTCGGATCCACATTATGTCAGCAGCTGTTCTCCACCGTGAACTATGTTAAAGACGAACACCGTGAGTAAACTGACTTCCTATAGCCCCGATTTGCGGACTCTGTGCGCAGAGGTTCAGGAGCAGAAGTCCCATTGTAAACAAATCACGGCAGACCCAACGATGTTTCCATGAACATGCTTTTGAGCATCTCTTTATTGAGCACTTTTCACACACGGTTGCTGTACGCATACAGCCGGCTGTAGCTTTTCAGCTCACAGCCCGACATACACCACCAACAACACAACAGCACAGATAGCGCAGACGTAAAGGCAGCGGGGCGTGATTGCGGGTGTCGCTCAGGTGCGTCCGCCTCCCCTGCAGCGGCGCTGCAAACCACGCCCCGCCGCACGCATTAACCAGGTAAAATACATATTTAGGCAGAATTTTGCAAATATCTATTTTTCATTTTTCAGCAGCATAGTGCTTTTTTCCAATTATTTTTTAAGAGTCAGGTCAAGGCTCCAACAGCCCAAAGGCGATATAAGGGTGGCGGCTGACAACAGTTTTTGTTTGCTACATGGATCATTTTAGTTCAGGTTGGTGTCTTTCCTTTTTTTATATTTCTTTAAGAGTTCAAAATGTGTTGATTACGTAAATATAATTTAATTTTCTCTGTAGCACTTCATGGATTTCATAAGCAGCACACCTTAGTTGTTCACACAAAGCACAAAGATAAAAAACAATATATACAGTGTTATCTTCATTTTAGATGTCAAAAAGTATTTGCGGCTCCCAGTGTTTTCTTTTGCGTGGAAACCGGGTCCAAGTGGCTCTTTGGGTGTAAAAGGTTGCAGACCCCTGGGCTAGTTGAACAGCTGGGTTACATTTAATAAAAATACACCTGATGTTGCTGACGCTCTTGAGACTACGAGTAAAGACATAAAATGACAAATTAAGCTTATTTTATCTTGTAGCATTTAAGAGAAACATTTATCCAAGGTAAACTGTTTTATGCAGTCTATTCTAGAAAGGATAGTGTGGCCTGCCACAGAAGATGAAGATGAGGAGGAAGAGGAATGCTCTCTTGAGGATAAATGCAGAGTGACAGGCTACCTTCGGTCCTTCATTGAAAATGGTAAGTCTGCTGCTATAGGTATTTTGCTATTGGTTTTCTCTGATTATACTTTGGTAAATTACATACAGTCCAGTGATCTCGGGTCATTAACAAAGTACACTATAGCAGAGGTTCCCAAAGTGTGGGGCCCGCCCCCTAGGGGGGGCGCAGAGCCATTGCAGGGGGGGCGCGGTATGAAAGGGAAAAAAAAAAAAAGAGAGCGCTTGGACACTGTGGACAGGTTTTGACGGGGCTCCACATAAACGCAAAGCAGGAGATGAAGCATCGCCAAATATGTTTCCAAACCAACTTCCTTCCAAGCCAAAGACAGGAAAATATGGTGAAGCATATCTTCCCTTTGGCTTCACCTGCACAAGTGCCAAGGTAGCTCTCCCCTGCAAAATTAGTTTCCCTGCGTCGGGAGCACGCGCTGGGCTCTCCAAATCACGGACAAACAGTATCCCACATTCTTGATTTTTAGTTCACAAACACTTCTTGTAATAACTAACTACTCCTGACATTTTGGACATGTTAGCTCTTTCTGCAGTAAAGTTACAGTGGGATACAAATAATATCAGGCTGATCCTGCCGTAATTTGTTCCCCCGGTTCAAATCGCGGACAAACAGTATCCCACAGCTGTTTATCTGTTTAAACCCATTTTGCACAGAGAGACATTTTTTGAAAAATGTATTGATAGCAATGTTGAATATCATTACACAGGAAAAAAAACAACTACACATAAAATAATTACACCGTGACGCCTCTGCCTTTCTAAATGGAGGGACAGTAACTGCGTGTGTGTATGTAAGCGTGTAAAACCTGAAGATAGTCAGATTAACAGTATTTTGTCTCTATCTGCCATTCTGCAATTCATCTCATGTAAACAATAACGTGGCTCACAGAGTGACGTGAAAAGAGGCACATACCTTTGACGTTGCGTGACTAACTCTGTATTCCTCGTCCACACGTAAACGCAAAAAAGGAGTTTTAAATAATCTCCATTTTCGGTGAATCGCAACGCCGTTTACGTGTTGACGAAAAGCCCAAACGCATAGAAACAGCTGAGTTTTCAAAAATACCGGTGTAGGTGTGGACGTAGTGTAAAAGAGTTAGTAGTATATTTTATTACTACCTGTAATTTATTGCCGTTTACTTGTATTTGCTTAATTGTTTAGTAAATGTTTGAGGTGTGAAATAAACCGCAATGGAGTTTGTAAACAAAATATGGGTTTGGAGGATGTGTTTGTGCGGGGGGTGGGGGGTTAGGTGGTGGGGGGGCGCGAACATTTTTCTTGTAAAAAAAGGGGGCCTGGCAAAAAAAGTTTGGGAACCACTGCACTATAGTATAATTTTGTTTTTTTATTTGCTCCATACTGCCTCCATGCAATACATAAAAACAGAGTGGTGGCATTTTCAGTTGCACTATAATTGTATGTAGACTACTTTTAGTTTGTTAACATAAAAATATCTAGAACGGCTGCAACAGCAATTTGAGTGGGGCAAAAATGTCTTGTGCTCTGTATGTAAGTGTTCATCTTTTATGGTATTTCTCCATAAAAGATTCAAAATAATGAATATAGGCTGTCATTATAGCTCAAAACAATGTTCCGTTGTAGCGTCTTGTGCACAACGAAAAGCCCTCTTCAAGTTTTGGACAGGATGGGAAGTCTTGCCAAGAGAAATGACCATGGAAGTGGTCAACAGCAGTCTTCCAAAGTCTTCCACCTGTTTTGAAGTACTACGTCTTCCTGCACACTACTGTCCTATGAGTCATTTCTGATGGACATTGAAGTGTGTCTCAAATCTACTGACTCAGGTTTTGGTCTGGTTTAGGATTGATTTCATAACCACATGGTAAAATTAGACCATTTTTTCTTTCTTGCATTACATTACTGTCCTCAGTGTTCAAAGAAACTGACAATCTAATGAGTTCTAGTTCCTTTAATACACTTGACACTGAAAAATACACAGTACAGGTGAGCATTTATGGCTTTTTTTTTTTTTAAATATAAACCTGCAAAGAGTTCAGAAAACAAAATCAGTTGTTCACTGTACATTATAAATTACACAGTATGTTTAGTTTATTCTCGCTACTGGAAAAATGATTTGCTTTAAGATGTTATACTACTGTACTGTGTGCATTGTATTAAATCTGCTGAGAGTTGACATGTACTGTACATCCAAGAAATGAATATCATTAAAGTGACAGCTGTGTAAAACAAATCCTGTTTTATAGCCACTCACTGTTTTGTTTTGTTGAAAATGAAATTGGTTATGCTGTTTTGAGTCAGTATTAGCTACAAAGCCATAGATGTAGAAACTTAAAAAAGGGGTGTGAACATATTGCACCTGCTTACTTTGAAGAGTTAAGGTGTGGTATCAAACATAAGTTTGAGTGACTGAACAGTTTCATAGTAGGTATCCAAAGCTTGACTGAGTGAAACTTTGTTGTTTGGTAGCACAGCAAGCTCTCGTTCATTCAGTGCGCGTGGGAGCTAAATCTCAGGAATGGTGATCTTATTTGATGGGCGGTGATTATGTGGTCCTGTCCAGTCCACACCATAATCCTCATCAACCTGAAAGAGCAGGCACATCTTAAATCTAAACTGAAGTGGTGCTTCCTGCAGCTGTTCCTAGATGGACTTATTGAGTCTGTCAGGGCCTATGTGAGTTTCTTAGGCATTGGCTACCAACTAATTATTCATTCACCCATTCTAAGTCAGGATTGGTTCTCTTCAGGTATAACAAATTTAACTTTGTTTAAAGTATTGCCATCTATACCTGACAGATGGGATAAAAGGAGAGAATGGCTTGGGAGACATTTCCACTTACAGGAAAAATATTTGGTACACCAACTTGCACAGTAGAAATAAACTCATCACTACAGATAGCAGAGTTTTACATACAAAAACAAATACGGATTAAATAGTCATGTACCTGTGACAAATCTTGTCTCTCCTTTCTGTGCAGCAACCAGAGTTGCAGAGGTGCATGGTTGTTTGCTGTTCTGAGTCCGTGCTGATTCCATGCTTCCTGGAATGACTGAAGATGATGTTGAATGTGATGCAAAAAGCATCTGTGCAGTGCAAACAAGTCAATTTCTTCACAAGGGTTGAGCAGTCCTTGAATCTCCAGCTGGGTGAAGATTATGTAGAAAAGGTCAAGGACGTTTTCATATACATCCCTCCACAGGCGCTCAATGCTGTAAGACACAGTGAGGGAAATTGTTCATTTATGGTTTTTCAGGTATTCCTACGTCAACAGCCTTCTAAGTCAATTATTAGTGTAGTGTTAATGTGCTGTGAAACCAGTCAATTATGCTCAGAAACCATTTGTTTTATTACAATTGCATGTGTGAAAAAAATGTAAGACAGGCCATCAATTTACTTGTCCTTACCGCTGGTTGTGAACACTTCTGCCTGTAATGTGAGAGTTCCTGTTCTCCCCCATTGTCTGCACCATGAAATGTGCAACCTTCACATTCTGCTGACAGACCAGTCTCTCAAAGCACTTCATCACTACAGGTGTAAGTGCAACAGGCCTGTAATCATTTGGGCTGACCACAGCTGTCTTCTTGGCGATGGGGATGATGGTGGAGGTTTTGAGGCAGGGCGGGACGGTGTTTAATGACAAGGAAAGGTTGAAGATTTTAGTGAAGACTCCGGTCAGTTCGTCAGCACATGCTCTGAGAACCTTTCAAAGTATTCCATCAGGACCTGCCGCCTTCCTGGGATTCACTGACCTTAGAACACACCTCACTTGATGCTTCCTAAGTGTTAGTGTGCCGGTGCTGGGGGCGGGTGGAAGTGGTGTGACAGCTGAGGGCCTGGTCGTCTCAAAGCGGGCGAAGAAACGATTTAGATCTTCAGCCAGCGAGGCATCAATCCTAGATGTCGCCTGGTTATTGCTTCTGTAGTTGGTAATGTGATTGATCCCCTGCCACATTTTTCTGGGGTCGTTGTCAGCAAAGTGATCTTCAATCTTTCTCCTATAGGCAGCCTTAGCTTTCCTGATGCCTCTACTCAGGTCTGCCCTGGCCGCCTTATACGCAGCCCTGTCCCCTGACTTGAAGGCAGTGTTAATCAGCAGTTGTGGCCTATAACAGCGTAACTAAAGGATGGGACAGGGTCAGCTGATCCAGCTGTAGTTATAAGGCTGATCAAAAAGGAAAGTTATGAGTTTGATGTAAAAAGAGAGCGTTTCTGGTTAAACAGGACAGGGACAGGAAAGCTGAAGGCTCAGCCTCCCATTAGACTCATTAGACCTCACCAGAGTGAACAACTTTCTCTGCAGCAACACAACTCATAACTTTTATTCACACCGTGTCCTGATACTTCTGTTTCATCTGCTATAAACAATAACCATACACTATTATTGCAATCTAGACTACAGCTCAAAAGTTTGTAGAGAAGTGGAAATGTCTTATTTTCTGACAACAGTAAAAATCTTTTTGATGTTTTACTAAATTATTCAGAAGCGTAAAGAAATATAAATAATTAATGGTAACATTTATCATAAATCACAAATGAGATTTAGTGGAATATCTACTAAGTGTTGTTGAGACAACGTCGATCTCTCCGATTCTTTTTGTCTTGGTAGAGATCAGAGATGTTTCCAAATTTCACACAATCCTTTTATTCCTTTTCCTTACAGATGCATCTAGAGATCAGCACACTGCATCCTGTGCAGTCCTACTCTAAAGGCTGATCTGAAGAGTTTCACACAACAGTTACAGTTATTGTCACGGTTCTAGGTCTTTCTGACCCAGCTTTTTGAATTCTTGCGTTTTTATAGTATGGTTTATGTTTTCAGTCCTTTGTTGTACTGTCTTTGTTATTTCCCTAGGTTTCAATTATGGTTATCAAAAGCTTAGTTCTTAAGTTTTGTCATATGGCTTCCATGTGTGTTCTATGTTGCCTACTGTGCCTTTCTGTACCATGTTTCAGGTTCTTATGTTCTGTCTCCCTAGTTTCTGTTAAGTTTACATGTCTAGAGTTCAGTCAGTGTGTTTCCTGTTTTACTTTGAAGGTCTGTGTCTCATGTCAGTGTTTGTAGTTTTGCTTCCCTTGTCTCGTCCAGCCTGATTCCTCCCAGCTGTGCTCTCCTTCTGTGTCACATTCCCTCGTTATCCCTCTGTGTATTTAAGTCCTATGTTTCTCTTTGTCAGTGTCGTAGTCTCTCTCATGGCTGTGTTTTCCTGTGTGTCAGTTTATCTATGTCCCAGTTTAGTTTTGTTATGGTTTTCATGCCATTCTGAAATAAAGCAGCTTTTTGAGTTTAATTCCTGCGTCGTGAGTTTTGTGTTTGGGTCCTTCTCCTGCCTGCACACAACCGAAACATGACAGAAGACCAGACAATGGACCCAGCAGCTCACAATCCCTCCGCTGAGCTCCAGGAGGACATGATCTACACGGTAGAATTTCTCTGCCAGGAGTGGTTTGCGCTGCCATTTAAGGAATACCAGGAGGAGCTAGCTCTCCGTTTACAACGGATGATCTCTGGACTCCCCTGGTTATTTGGCATGCTCCACCCTTTAATCCAGGACTTCCTTGTTTCTACTGTGCATGTCCGCCCTGAGCAGCCACTCCTGTGTGAAGAGCCGGAGGATTTTCAGCCGAGTCCGCTGGAGGATTCGCAGGCCGACTCGTCTCCTCCCTCTTCCAGGAGAAAGCGGCGTTCACGCCGCTTTCGCTCCACAGCAGCTGAGCAGACAACTTTCATGAGTGAAAATGACTGTTTGCCACATTCTCCGCAATCTGGTACCAGACCTTCTGCCATTTCATCCACAGTTAGTCATGCTGCTCCTATGAACACTTTAGTTTTTCAACCAGCTCCTCTGAACCTTCATAATCCTGATCTGAGACTCTTTGTGATGCTCCGCCAGTACCTCACTGTATTTTTTCTGTGCCTCAGATGGAAAGTGTGACTAGCAACAGAGTGCCATCTGCTATATTAAAACTGGCTAGGAAGCTTGGACTCAGTACCTCAGAACTATTGAATCAAGTTGAGTTTTGTGTTTCAGAACCATTTAACCTTGACCCAGTTCACCATGTTTTAGAGTCAGACCAAGTTAACTCAGTTCTAGCCGCATCTCATCAGACTGTTAATATAGCTTTACCCCAGTACGGTGCTGCTCACCAGCCCATTTACACAGAAACTGTCAATGAAAATGCTCCTGAGCTCCACTCTCTGCCTCCTGTCCCTGCACCCAGGGCAGCTCGGGCCCAGCTTTCCCCTGCACTTGTACCAGTCCCTCAGGTGAGGGAGGCTGAGGTCCAGCTGGTCCCTGTTCTGGTTTTCAGGCCGGCTGAGGCTCTGCCAGTCCCTGCACCCGTACCAGCTCCTCGGGTGGGGACAGCAGCTGCCCAGCTGTCACCGGTACCTGTCCAGGCTCCCAGGGTGAGGCCAGCCAGGACACAGCCTACCTCCGCACCCGTACCTACTCCTCAGGTGGGAGCGACTCGTGTCCGCCGGGTGTCTGCACCCATTCCTGTGTCCGCTGGAGGCTCAGGCGAGCCTATCCAGCCCCTGTCCTTGTGTTCTGGAGTCTCAGAGTTAAGTCAGCAACCACCACCACAATCATTACAACCTTTCATATTTTCCATAGCTCAGTCTGTTGCTCAGTCATTTGTTCCGGCTTCAGTTTTGTCTCCAGGTCAGGCTTCAGTTTTGTCACCCATACAGTGGCTTGCAAAAGTATTCGGCCCCCTTGAACTTTTCCACATTTTGTCACATTACAGCCACAAACATGAATCAATTTTATTGGAATTCCACGTGAAAGACCAATACAAAGTGGTGTACATATGAGAAGTGGAATGGAAATCATACATGATTCCAAACATTTTTTACAAATAAATAACTGAAAAGTGGGGTGTGCGTAATTATTCATCCCCCTGAGTCAATACTTTGTAGAACCACCTTTTGTTGCAATTACAGCTGCCAGTCTTTTAGGGTATGTCTCTACCAGCTTTGCACATCTAGAGACTGAAATCCTTGCCCATTCTTCTTTGTAAAACAGCTCCACAACTGCCTCAGAGGTTGTCTCAGAGAATATTGGGAGCAACAACACCATGAAGTCCAAAGAACACACCAGACAGGTCAGGGATAAAGTTATTGAGAAATTTAAAGCAGGCTTAGGCTACAAAAAGATTTCCCAAGCCTTGAACATCCCACGGAGCACTGTTCAAGCCATCATTCAGAAATGGAAGGAATATGGCACAACTGTAAACCTACCAAGACAAGGCCGTCCACCTAAACTCACAGGCCGAACAAGGAGAGCGCTGATCAGAAATGCAGTCAAGAGGCCCATGGTGACTCTGGACGAGCTGCAGAGATCTACAGCTCAGGTGGGGGAATCTGTCCATATGACAACTTTTAGTCGTGCACTGCACAAAGTTGGCCTTTATGGAAGAGTAGCAAGAAGAAAGCCATTGTTAACAGAAAACCATAAGAAGTCCCATTTGCAGTTTACCACAAGCCATGTGGGGGACACAGCAAACATGTGGAAGAAGGTGCTCTGGTCAGATGAGACCAAAATAGAACTTTTTGGCCAAAATGCAAAACGCTATGTGTGGCAGAAAACTAACACTGCACATCACTCTGAACACACCATCCCCACTGTCAAATATGGTGGTGGCAGCATCATGCTCTGGGGGTGCTTCTCTTCAGCAGGGACAGGGAAGCTGGTCAGAGTTGATGGGAAGATGGATGGAGCCAAATACAGGGCAATCTTGGAAGAAAACCTCTTGGAGTCTGCAAAAGACTTGAGACTGCGGCGGAGGTTCACCTTCCAGCAGGACAACCACCCTAAACATAAAGCCAGGGCAACAATGGAACGGTTTAAAACAAAACATATCCATGTGTTAGAATGGCCCAGTCAAAGTCCAGATCTAAATCCAATCGAGAATCTGTGGCAAGATCTGAAAACTGCTCCTCACAAACGCTGTCCATCTAATCTGACTGAGCTGGAGCTGTTTTGCAAAGAAGAATGGGCAAGGATTTCAGTCTCTAGATGTGCAAAGCTGGTAGAGACATACCCTAAAAGACTGGCAGCTGTAATTGCAACAAAAGGTGGTTCTACAAAGTATTGACTCAGGGGGATGAATAATTACGCACACCCCACTTTTCAGTTATTTATTTGTAAAAAATGTTTGGAATCATGTATGATTTCCATTCCACTTCTCACATGTACACCACTTTGTGTTGGTCTTTCACGTGGAATTCCAATAAAACTGATTCATGTTTGTGGCTGTAATGTGACAAAATGTGGAAAAGTTCAAGGGGGCCGAATACTTTTGCAAGCCACTGTACCTCTTTCATTAGCCCTATCATCTGCACAACCAACTGCTCAACAGTCTGCTCAGCACTCCGCGGCTCCCACGCCTGTCCCTGCTGTAGGGCCAGGAGAGCCCCTCCAGGGAAATGCCTCGTCAGCTGGAGGGCCCGAGGAGCCCGTCCAGCCTCATGCCACGTCAGCTGGAGGGGCCGAGGAGCCCGTCCAGCCTCATGCCACGTCAGCTGGGGGTTCAGAAGAACCGCACCAGCCTCATGCCACGTCCGCTGGAAGGCCCGGAGCACCCATACAGCACCTCTCTGTGTCTGCTGATGGCTCGGAGTCCGTTCAGCCACCACCAGCAACTCCCGTGCCGTCGCCTGGTCCAGCGTCTGCTTCAGCTTCTGCCTCGCCTGGTCCGGCCTCTGCTTCAGCTTCTGTCTCGCCTGGTCCAGCCTCTGCTTCAGCTTCTGCCAAGCCACCGCCTGGTGCGGCCTCTGCTTCAGCTTCTGCCAAGCCACCGCCTGGTGCGGCCTCTGCTTCTGCCAAGCCACCGCCTGGTGCGGCCTCTGCTTCTGCCAAGCCACCGCCTGGTGCGGCCTCTGCTTCTGCCAAGCCACCGCCTGGTGCGGCCTCTGCTTCTGCCAAGCCACTGCCTCGTCCACATCCGGTTCAGCCTGCTAAATGTCGTCCATGCCTGGTTTGGTGTCAGCGGCCACCTTCCAGGCCGCTGACTGGACGTCATCGCCGCCGTGGGCGACCCCCGGACCTGCTTCGTCTACATCATGAGAGGGGGTATTTTACTGTTATTTCATCATTGCATCAGAATCATATAATAAGCATTGCATTAAAGCATTTATTGAAGCTATTGACATTACATTAACGTTTGTATTACAGTGATTGTTATAACCTCATGTTAATCTTCTATTTACAGGTGTTAGTATAATCATATAATCTTTCATTGCAGGTGTAACCATGATCATCTTTATACATATTGCTGCTTGGTGCTTATTATGGAGTTGTGCTCAAGTCAGTAAGGGTTAAAAGCTACAGTCAGCGGGATGTCTGGCTGATCTATTGAGTGAAGTGACGTAGAGCGTAGAAGGCCACACACGCTTACAAAACACATATACCATGTTATTCATCATGATCCTTTATTCATTTATATTCTTTTATTAAGCTTTGAATAGTGGCATTTGATTAGAACATTTATTCAACATATTACATGTATGGTTTCAGTTAGGTTATTGCACACATGAAGAGTTGGCCTCTGTCCTTATAGACAGAGTGAATGCTGAGGTCGAGGCGCACACACACAAGCAGTAGTTACTCATGTGTAGGTGAGAGTTCAAATATTTAAATAACAATCTGCAAAGCCTTGTAGCTGTTTGATTATGCTTGCAGGACAGACTCCTTAAACTGGTGTGTTTAAATCTCTTTACCTCTGTTGTGAACTTCACACAAAGTTTGTGATAACAAAATCAAACTGACGAGGAACTCGTCTGGAAAACACACTCACGAGAAAAAATAAAAACAGACTGCTCAAAGCAAAAGCAGAGCCCTCACAGCTGGTAGTACAAAAACACAGTGACAACGTGTATATAAAGGTCATAAAATGAATTTTGAGAGAGGCTAAAAAACTATTGAACAACAGCGATGTTAGTCTGATCCAAATTTTGAATGTACATGTGTTGAAAGTGTAGGTCTTGTTGAATTATTAAACATACTTTCTTTAATTTTCCGAGCCACAAAAACCAAAACTTTTAATTTTCATCCGCTTGAGTCTCATCCTCGGATAGCTCTACTTATCATTGCTGAGTCAGTTGTCTGTTTGTGCTACTTTTTTCAAGGAGCAGTGGATTATTGGTAAGGGTGACTTTATGTGTTTAGTTACTTAAGTGGAAGTACTGTGGAAAGTTTCACCTTACATACATAGGGCTGACAGTACAGGTTCTGAGGTAACTGTTTACAAAATGTTATAATCTATCCAAAGGTTCTTTGCAATTTTACATTGATAAACATTATCCTTAACATATTTGGCCCAGCATAAAGTACTATGGCCATCACACTTTCATTTAGAATTGTTTAAATAACTCGTGTCTTAAGTCATCCCATCACACAGAAAATTTAAAAAAAACCCCACATGGTTCACTTTTATATCACAAAATGTTAGAAATATAAGTCGTTCATAACAACCTGAAAGGCTGGGAGTTTAAAATGCAAACCGCTGGAGGCAGCAGTAGAAGACTATAATGTCACAGAGCACATGGTGTCTATTATTGTGTAGACATGTATAAATAAGAGCTTAATAAAGATGCTTAATTTCTTAAGAAATAAACATGTGGAGTGATCTTTATCAAAAGTAGAAGTTACATCTGTGGCTAAACCCCTGTACCCAAAAACTTTAAAAATCTACTGTGTGTGAGGCTGTGTAAGTAAAGCTTGCCCTTCACACCCGCGTGTAACAAACCATTTGTTGGGGGTTGTGGATTTGACACCTCAGCATTGTGAAAGTGGGGAAACACGTTTGTGGCTGAGCATAAGATTTCTGCTTACAACTTAGAATCTCAGTTCTAAATGAAATTCAAATTTTTTTTGTTTTTTAAGTGTGGCTAATGTATTATTTGACTTCTAAGGCACACACACACACACACACACGAACAACAACAACACAGAGAAGAAGAAGAGGGGGTAGTTTTACTATGCATCATAAAAACGCAATCATGCATCGTCCAACTGTATCTTTCTGTTCTGGCTTTAGAATCATTGGTTGTTTACTGATCCGTACTTTAGGAGTCGTACTGTTGTGATACTGGGGAGAAAAAGGTAAGGTCTGATAGACTAAAGCATTACACACAAAACTTCAAAAACCTAGAGAGTGAGTGAGACTGCTAGCTGTGTCGTTCAGCAATAAACTTATTTACAAATGTGTTAGTAAAGAGTGACGTGTACTTCTGTCACATTAAGCAATGGTTTAACAAATTTCACTGCAAACTATAAAGGAATCTGAATTTTAATAGAACATAGTAGTGATGGATTAAGTGCAGGAAACACTAGTATAAGGTGTCTATGGAACAAATCTCCTTCAGCGTTCAAAATGACCAAAGTGAGGACTACAAGCGTTTCTCTCAGTTGGTTGTGTTTAGGGAAAAAAGCAGCTAAATACACTGAGACTGCTCCACATTGTTAGCAAGTTAACTCTGGATATCTGTGGGTTTGTCAAACTTGGAGTGAACAAAAGCAGAAAAACAGTAAAAGATGCAGACGATGAAAGTCTGGTTTATTTCAGGAACACAATGAAACATTTTACAGGCCACAGAGCAAAGTAGCATACATGATGAATAGATACACATAACACGACCTGTGAGAAGTAAAACTTATCGTCTTACCACATGTTATATTCTGTAAACTTAAAATAAACCACAGAAATTAGAGTTTAGTGTTTTAAAGTCATCTATTAAAAACATGAGTCAACGTTACTGAAGTGACACTTTAAAAATGCTGCATATCACATTGTTTATGATGATAAAACATGTTCTCTCATTAGTAGATGTCTGCGCTGTCACTTGTCATGAAAATGTCCAGAGCCAGGGTTCAGCTTCCTCTTCAATTACCATTGATCATTAATAGGGCCCGCAAAAGATTTGTTACATTATCCCCATAAACATGTTTTTTTTATAGAAATCATTGTGACACAAAATATTTAGATTCTTGTTTCACAATGTGCATGAACTCAAAATCTTTAGAGTTTCATATTTATAAAGTATCGCAAAGAATACATTTATACCAATGTATGAGCTACACTTCTTGTAAAAAATGATTGGAAATGTGTTTGAAAAAACTCCTGCTGTGACCTTCCTTCTGTGAGGGCACGCATACTCTCTCTCTCACACTCACACACACACACACACACACACACACACACACACACACACACACACACACACACACACACACACAGAGAGAGAGAGGGGGAGATCATTAATACAAAGGATTGGAGTCGGTTTTGGATTTTCACTTGTTGTTGGCTTTAATATGCACAGTCACATAAAATTCATTCCAATTTTGTGCCTTTGCTTCAATTAGGATGTTTCTTTAAATCTACAACACCTTCCTTTTCAAAAAGTTTACTGACATAGTAAAGAAGTAGCTAGGGAACTCAGTAAGTATGAGCAACAATAGCTTAAGGACACTATGTCCAATAAAGAGGAATTCATCATCTGCAGTTCGTCAAAAAGTGCCATATTAAAAACAATTCAGCAGACCCTCAGAGTGCGGATACAAACTGTTTTCAGCTGTAGAGGTAGAGGTACAGCTTATGCACTTATCAAACATACAGTTTAGAGGCTTGCATTAGAGTGCTTTGGTGCTTGGACATCTTTTATTTAGCATGGTTGTACCATTGTGAATGTAGCTATATAAATAAATACGCTCAAGAGTCTATCGTATGTTTGTCATGCAACTAAAAATTCGAAAATATATTTTTAAATCAGTAACTTTGCAAATTTAGAGGATTTGTTTTTGGACAACATATGTGTCACATTTTAAACAGGGTTTGTATAATCAGCACTGACATACAGACATTTATGCGCTGGGTATAACAGACATGCTTACCGTGTGAAAGGCCCAGCGATGTCTTGGAGCAGAGAAACACGCTGTATTATTGCTTTTCTCTATTGTATAACCAAAGTCAACCGCAAATGACTAAGATGTTGGTGTTGACATGTCTTTTTATTTCATTCACACAGACAATGAATACTGAACAACATACATTAAACCAGGTGTCTCCCAGCCCAGTAGTTACCAATCATGCGAAGCATGGCTGGTTTAACACGATGGGCATAACGACTTGCTTCTAGCAGCTGTGCAATATTGTCGTTAATTGCACATACTATATGTTGTGATGATCTCAGTTCAGTCATGGTGTGTTCTGCAATCCTGCTGAATTGTGTTTTAGTCCCGTCGTTTGTGTATGTGCGTACAAACAGGCGTATGGCGGGGATGAATCGGAATGTCTTGAGCCTCAGCATCACATCGTCGTAGTAGATGTCAAAGTAATACTCGGGCAGTTCGAGCAAACAGCTGTGTTGCACCTGACTGGGTTGAGCTGTTCGACATCCGTAGCATGTTTCCTGTAGAAAGGCGTTTAATGCCAACATCACCAGGTGATGGGTTGCAAGCTTGATGTCAATAATGGTTTCCTCACACAGACCTGATCCTGTAGGATCCTGCAGCATCTGTGGAGAAGGGGGTGGAGTTGGTGGGGTCTGGATTAGCAGCGCAGGCGGTGGGGAGTCTGGCGAGTCTGAGAGGTCCCACGCTTGCATGTCTTGCTCTGAAAATGGGAACAATAAAAAGATTTCATATTTTGTTGCATAGTGTGTCTTGCTCTGAAAATGGGAACAATAAAAAGATTTCATATTTTGTTGCATGCAACCACACAATTAAGATACTTAGGTAATATTCATTTGGTCTTTTGTCTTATGTTTACGTTATGCTCTAAAGCTTCTGTGATCATAAGTTAACTAATTTGTTATTTTGAGTTTACCTGTAATGCATGACAGCACTAAGCTATAGTCCAAATGGTGGCATAGACCCTGCTTTGCATTGTTTGTTGTTTTATATAGGTATGTTATATTGATAATATTTCTGCTCTTTCTGAGTTACCTGACCTCCTGGTTTGGCTGAAAGAGGAGGCTGTGGGTGGAGCTGGTTTAAATGCAGAAGCCAATAAAGTGGACTGGACCATCAATTGTGATCATGCAGGGGGAATGGGGTTATTCTTGAATGATGGTTAGCTGTTATCTCTTTAGTTTTCACCTTTGGTGTATATAATGGTTTATTCATTTGCTATATAACCGGAGCTGTTTCTCATTTGGGCAGGTCAGTTTCTTGAGTTATGTTTTTGTTAAGTGACTTTTGAGTAAAGTTCTGTTAAGTTAACCTCTTTTGAGTAAAGTTCTGTTAAGTTAACCTCTTTTATGGGCCCACTTGGTTCTTAAAAAAGCTTATTTTTGTTATTTTGAATTTTTGTAATCCTCTTGTCCTTTTTGGGGTATAATAAAACCCATTTTTTTGAAGATTACATTTGTGCCTGTGTGTTCCTGGCCGCTTGGATCCTGACACATAGATACACACACACACACACACGCACACATATTTATGCCACTGTATAAAACAAACCATATCCTTAAACCATGTAGTGCGGCTCTTCTATGCTCAGAGGGTAAGGATTTAACCTCCAGTTTTCAACCCCTCGGGCACCAACAAGACTTTCCCTGTCATCACATACCCTGAGAATAATAAAGTCATCGGGTCTATGGTTAAAACGATCAGCCTCGCCCTGTAAAGCTCAGGGCCTGTTGGACTGTTCCACTGGGAAACATACAGCATCTCTGGGATGTCTACATTGTCTAAGACAGCGCAAACATGACTTGTGACTCCCCCCAAACACTCCCTCACCACAATCTACGCGAAGTATAACTGCTCCGCTGTTATATTTAACGGTATACACATACCTATTACTGCCTTGCTATTCTAACTTAAATTTAGACCCATCTATGACGTTTTCACAGCGTTGCTTTTTACGATGAGGGCATCGGGTACATACACCTGTACATGTACCTAGAGCTTCTGTGGCTTGGCCGATGTTCTGGCTGTTCGTCATGGTTGATGCCGACGTCATCCTGCACTCCTTAGTTAGAGGTGTCTGTGTTCCTTAGGTCACTCTGTTGATGTTCCAAATGATGAAAGAGTCTTTATATGTATAAGGGTTAGACCAGACCACTAGGTGGTGTCATTACCCCCCCCCCCCCGGGGTTGGCCATGGTTTCAGTTGTCCTCTGAGATGCAGAGATAAAGGTGTGGGGGGTGTAAACAAAAGGTGAAACCTGTTTGGAGGATCGGATGGTCAGTAGAAAGTGTAATGGATAGATAAAAGGTGAAAAACCTTTGGTGGCTCCGCTGGACCTGGTTTCAGTTGACCTCTGACATGATAAGATAAAGGACACTGTTTGTAATGGAAACTATGGAAGTACAGTTGAGATGCTCTTGATAAGGATGACCTCTTCTGCTGACTGTAGGGGGTCTAACTGTAAGCCCCCTCTGTCTAACTGTTGCAGAATTAAGAATCTGAAGTTTTAGATGTATCAGAGCAGGAATACCTGCTGTTTGTGGTATTCTGTTTGAAACTATCACCCCCTGTGTGTTTCAGAGCACTAAAGAAAAAGTAAAATGTGTGATGTGTGTTTGTGACTAGTAGATAATTATAGGACTATCTGCATTAAAGGAACATTGGGAGTTGTTACAGTGATAGTGTGGCTATGTGTGAATATGTGTTTTTTAGAAGGTGGAAAAACTGGTGGGATGCGGGGGGGGCAAAAAAGCTGTAGGTATATTACTACTGAAGAGATTCAACTGTGTACAAAGGAAGCAGTTACCACTGTGTGAGTAATAAGAAAACAACATGTGCACCAATCCTGTACCTGGTGCAGCATGTAGGTACCATGGCAGGGCAGGCCTCCACTGTGATCCACGATTGCTGGGATGCACCTGTGCATGGAGGAAGGAGGTGACACAATATCCCAACTTATAATATTCTCCGTGGAGATAATTTTTATGGTCCCTTTAAAGCTTGTGCGTGAATATAACACTCCAGGTGGATACTCACTCTCCAGTGGGCTCCAGCTCGCTGATCTCAAACCAGACCAGCAGGTCGTACTTGCTGACACACTGACCCAGGTTGGATTTGGTGATGGTGTTCATTCAACTTGGTGGCTGGAACTGGCGCACACGCACACACGCACACACACACACACACGCTCAATGTTATCAAGCTGGAATTTGTCTGAATTTAAGAGAAGATGAATAAAAGTGAGGAGTATTTACTTTGGGTGACTAAATGGAGGATCGATAGGTGATGTGAAAACATTTCTGACCCTTTATACTGAGCCAGTAGCTCACACACTTCTATTAAATCTGTCTAAAGAGCCAGTAATCACAGGATAGATACTGGAAGCATACTGAAATGTTAGGAGGAAGTAAATCACAGATTACACCACCAGTGGCTGCACCCTGCTGTCTCACACATCAGGATCACGGTCCTGTTGAAATGGGCTAATCGCTAAAGCTCACAGTTGCATTCGTCTATACTCAATATGATCGAAAGGAATGTTATTACACTTGAAAACTGCTCTATTCACGTCTTCTTTGGTGTGAATGATATGTCATTGAAACTGAAGTTGTCTCCTCAGGACAGTTTCTAAGCAACAGGAGGACATGGTGACCGAACCAACCGCACCTGCAGCAAGGTGCAGCACTCATAACCACAGCAGAGCTTTACCGTGCTACCACCTGCAGCCACAGAGCACTATAAGAGCACAGCACTACTGTAATCACTACAGCACCAGCATCAAATGTCTGGCTCATTAGCTACAACAGAGCCCACTGTACCAACCATGATGCTTGGGGACAGTTAGCACAGGGTCACTGGCCACTGGGAGGAAGGGGAAGTGAGAGAGCTGGTCAGCCTCGTCCTCCAGACTGGCCAGAGCAGAGGACGCCAGGAAGTTGCCGTGCTCGGACAGCGTGTCGAGCACTTTGCCGTTCACATAGCCGCTCATGAGGTAGCGGATCAACTCTATCTTAAAAGGTATGGTCTGGATGTGCGATATTGATGAACGGTGAGAGAGATTGAAGGGGAAAAGAAGAGGAAGGAGGACAGTTGGGTAAGAGGATTATATAAATTGTGAGGGAATGACTGAATAAGAGACAAAAAAAAAAATCCAAAGGAGGCGAGAAATGACAAGGGAAAAAAAGTGGAAGGACACACGAGGCATGCTTATGTAACAAAAGCCAACATCCTCTCAACTGAAAATGGAGCAGGTATTATTGTCTGCAATGAAGGGTCTGCATAGTCTATGTTGGGTGTTTACTCTTCGTATACGGCAAAGATGGCCTTCCAAAAGATGTCCTTCTTACCCAGGTCGAGCGTTGCGTCCTTCAAATGCCTCTCTTTTTTGGCGCAGATACACGGCAATTGGGCGATTAATATGCAGGCAGATTTCATCCCTACGTTGAAAAGAATTAGTGCAATTCAGGGCACGTACATTTGGCTGGAGGGGACTCAGTGATAATCATTTGAGGTGAAGGAAGGGGTCATCGCATGTTTTGCTGGCCACTAAAGAGTAACTCGCATGACTTTTGCAGCTCTTTAGCAATTTGCAGCTTGTAAATGGGAAGCCAACATCCTCTCAATTGAAAATGGAGCAGGTATTATTGTCTGCAATGAAGGGTCTGCATAGTCGATGTTGGATGTTTACTCTTCGTATACGGCGAAGATGGCCTTCCAAAAGATGTCCTTCTTACCCAGGCCGAGCACTGAATGCTCCACCCCAAGGATTGGAGCAGGCACTGTAGAAAATTGCCGTGACTCATCCAGACCTTGACAATACCAGACACAAATACACTTTAGAATGCCCTAATGTGACCATGACATATGATAATGTATATTCCTGCAGATCAATTAAAAGGTAAATGTCAAAAATTGGTACTTAAAGTGGTACAATGCAAAAGCATCTCTGTAAGCAAGTCCTTGTATGTGGTTTGTTAGAAATGAAGGTATATCTATTTGTAATCTTATACATAAGCTCATTCAGCCATCCTGTGCCTGCATCTGCGCCAGCTGAGGGTTCAGGAGAGCCCGGCCAGCATCATGCCACGTCAGCTGGGGCTTCTGGAGAGCCCGGCCAGCACGTCTTCGCATCAGCTGACGGCTCTGGTGAGTCCATTCAGCAACCTCATGCTTCACCACCATTGCCAGCAGTGCCACCAGCTGCTCCACCTCCTGTGGCTGCCACGCCGCCATCTGATCCAGCTCTAGCGCCTGCGGCTGTCATGCTGACGTCTGGTTCAGCTCCTTCACATGTGGATGTCACACCGGCATCTGGTTTTGCCTGTCCACGTCCAGCATGGCCTGCTCTTCCATATTCACATCTGGACAACCTCGCCGTCATGGGCGGCCTCCTGAACCGTTTCCACGCCACTGCCCGCAGACCTGCTCAGTCGCCGCCACTTTCTGCGTCAAGGTTTAACCCAACATCTCATCATTGAACCCAATTTCTCAATACAAGACCCTGTTGTTGTGTCATATCCAACATGATTTTGGTGTTTTGGGGTCATAACAACCACCATGTCTTTACTGCACTTGCAATGCTGGGTCATTCTATCCATATCCTAAATACTTACGCATTTCCTAAAGAACTACTCATGTGCTTCTTACAATCACTGGAATGATTTCCAAAAAGAACTTGCCAAATCAGTGTTTTTAATCAGTGTTTATTTGCGCTTTAAAAGAAACACAATTAAACAGTTCACATATCTGAAATTTCTTTGTTTTATTTGAACATTTAGTACACAGCTATCAGCAAGTACTTTGATTTATTCATTTAAAAACAGAATGAACTTTGTTTATCCTCATGGATTTGTCAAGTGCAGTGGTGGCCAAAAGGAAAACTACATTTTTATTTCTCTGCAGTTGTCATTGTTCTTCACTAGATCACATAAGTATGTAAAAATCATTTAAGTAAAACTGAAATGGCGACTGAATGAAAAAAATAAATAGGCTTTGTGCCACTCCCTAAACTTTTGGCCATGCCTATGCTAATCCTCTTTTGTTACTCATTCTTCAATCTTTAAACATTGTTTGTAACAGACCAGTAAACCAGAAAGAACAGCAGTAAAAACATATTTGCTCTCAAGGATGTGGCAGTTGGATGTCTTGGATGACTCAAAAAGTGAAAAGTAGAACAGGAAACATTTTTTCCTCAAAAGCGGTATGAACTATTTGCTTGTCCTCAGGGTTGTGGAAGTTGCATTTCTTGGTCATCCACTGTGACTGAGTCATCCTCTTTTGGCTATAACACAAAAGTGAAAATTGTTTTTGAATATTTAGGACATAAGGTCATTTTTAAATATAACACAACATGTTCACATGTAAATCAGTGGGTCCTCAATGTATCTCTGAAAGTAAGCAGGATCTGCTCATTAAAGTTCAGTGAAATGTATCAAGATCCACAAATCTTCAAAATTAAGTGTTCATTATGTAATTTGGTATGACAACAGCACAGAAGAGTTTCTATTCCCCAATACCCTGACAATTGAGATTTCTTTCTGGCATCTTTTTCCCTTTAAACCAGTGAAATCCATGTGTCTTGCCTTGGAAGGGAAACAAAAAAACAAAACAAAACCAAAAACAAACCATATGATAAAGCCACTGATCATTAATACTCTTCTCAGCTGAATGCCTTGTTTCAGGATTACTATAATACAGAATAACAGATTGCTTTCACTTGATTTTCATGGATTATAGATTCTGGCTACTGCAGGAAAAATGAGGAGTGCTAATGGCCCTCAAGGCCTTGATTCAGAACAAGTATAACCCAAACACTACATGGACTGTACTGAACCTCATTGTTTTCAGGGGCCTTCTCATCAGGATTGCTGATGTCAGTTACTGACACATCCTTCTTCATGGGCTTTTGCTTGAAAAAAATAAAGAATTTGCATTCTGGTTTTTGTTTTTAGATACCTATATAAAATGGATTGTGTTCTGTATTATTGGGATTTACATGGTGCACTGTTACTGTATCTTTTAATATATAAATGTAATGTACACTAAGTTCGCTAATATTTGCCACAGTGAATGAACTGATTGCCTTTGTCCTAATACATGAACTGTGCATCTATGTTTTGATAAACTCCTATAACATCTTTTTGAAAAAATATACAACTTAATTAGACAGCCAGTTCGTTAATACTCATTGGTGCTTCACCACATTCCATAGCACCATGGTTCGTTGCACCACATCTCATGGTTGTAATGTTATGACTTTTTTAATGGGAAGAGCCACATCTAAAGATAAAAAGGTTGTTTCGTTTTTGATTTAATTTTTTTAGTTTAAGCGACCCATAGGTAGAAATGTCACTTTTACTTTTTTACCAAAATGCGAAATGGCTCAGGTTTTCAGCACTGGTACATTCCAAGTGTCCAGGTTACCACATCATGAATTGTAAACAAAACTCAGTGTTTCACATGACACTCACTTGATGTATTTTCGTTACTCATAAGATCCTTCTCCTCAGTGAACATGAAGTTATTCGCTTTCTCCTTATACATGAACCCTGCATCCATGTTTTCATACACTGCCATAAGATCCTTTTGAAATATACATAACTTAATTAGACAATTATGAGTTAAAGTTAAACAGACCATATGTTGTACAATGGTAAGCATTCAGTTATGAATTGGTGCTATATATTAACATTTCTCACCTTTGCGCTATGGGTGCTTTTCAAAGATCCAGGCCCCAGGTTATGACTCTTAATTGATAGCCATGTATGAGGAGGGAGTTCATCCATCAATATTTCATTGCCAAATACTCCTTCATTCTTTTTTCTGCGGTAGCAGATAATGACAGCGATGACAAGGATGATCATCACAATTACACTGGTAACAATTGCCGCTGTAGTTCCATTGTTGATGGTCTGTTGTGTTGTATGACGTAAGGGTGAGCTGAGTGTAACCTCACACTCTTCCATACCAACAAGGCTTACAACCACACACCTGTAGGTTCCAGTGTCACTCTCTGTGATCTTGCGTAAATACAAGTCACCAGCTGTAGTGTCAACAAAGGCAGTTTGAGGCAACATCTTGTTTCCGCTTGCCTTAGACCAGTTGTAATTCAGAGGTGGAGTACCTTGTGAGGATCTACATCTCATCCTAAGACTGTTTCCTTCCACTTCTTCACCATCTATGTAGCATACTGGTGTACTTGGCCTCTCCATTACGAACAGGTTAAAGTTTTTCATCCCAAACTCAGGCAACCTTTTCACCTTGCATTGGTAAGTTCCCATATCTGTCAGCTTCAGGTCAAGGATTCTCATTGAGGCATCACCATCTTGGGGATCAGGAGAGGCAAAGTGGACCCTATTCTTTAACGGCTCATATAGATTACTGTATAACACACCTCCAGTATACCAGATAATGATCTCGTCATCCTGCTGTCTATCTGAAGGCACAATGTTCCACTCTATTTCCGTATATCCCAAGTTCTCAGATTCAAGGACAAACTTGCAGTTAAGGGTCACACTGGAATCTCTAGCCACATAATAGTTTTTTATGTGTGAGGTTATTTCTAGAGCACAGACAGAGTCTTTGATAAGGGGGTCAAATATTCCCATGAAGATCAAAATCCATAGCACAAACTTTGTGTTGAAATATCTTGATCTCAATGGCATAGATGAGATGCAGCAGTTCTTTTGTTGAAAGATCATTCTGTGGTTCACTGCCTGAATTGAACTGTAAAGGAAAGGATGAGTAAATTGCTATTATTATTTATTATTATTGTTGTCATTGATTATGTTTGAGGAGTTTTTCACTCAAAACAAGTTTGTTTGGTTTTTATTTCAAATGAGATACTTCTATGGCATAACAAAATAAAAATTTCACATGGAAATACTGTACTGTTAAAATTAGCATCTTTCATGTGTCATTTTAAATTACATGATTTACTTATGGCAAATAGAAAAGGGACCATTCTACAGAGACCTAAAGACAGTAGCATGGTTTCTACAATAATGGAGTTGTGTTGTAAAAATACACCATTTGAGTTTTTACTGTAAAGGGTCTTATACGGTCAAAGTGGATTTTTGCTTACAATTGAACACAAAATGGATAACTTTGTTTTCACGACTTTCAGCTGTAGTTCCTTCTATTTCCTAACTCTAGCTCACAAATTTCACTCTAAATAACAGTTTAAAAAAAAAAAAAAAAAAAAAAAAAAAAGGCTTTAAAACCTAGCACCAAAACAGCACTGTAGCAAATAATCACAGACTAAAATGAAGCATTCAAATAGGACTTAAACAGAAATCATCACAAATAACATCTAGTTTTAACTCTTACCTCGAAGTGAGCTGCCAGTGTGATGAAATTTGAAGACTGGAGGTGATGGCCAGAAAAAAAATTTTGCCGCCCTTGACAGCAGCTAATCAGAAGAGACTATGTCATATGCTAGAGCACAAGCTGGGGGATGGGTGTTGTGAGAGAATCATGGAAGATGAACTCAAGGCACCAGCTCTGACACTCCACACCAGTTGGTGGCGGTAATGTACTATTTTGCTACTTGCTAACCACCAATAAATAATATAAATAAAAAGAAATTGACCCTGTGCACGAGAAAATGCTAACTTCCTGGTTTGAGACCGGATGCAGGGTTGTACATTTCCGGTAGCTTTACTTTGCGGTCAATCGCTACTGCGAAGATATACTCCAAAATCATGTCCAAAACTCGAAAACGGAAAGATCGCGTTAAGTTACAAAGAGCAGAAGGTGGGAACACTCACCACTGTTGTGTCATAAAAAAATCTAATGATCAATTTTGACGTTTAAAGAGTTTAGATCGATCAGTTGTTTACGTCACTCAACACAAGCAGAACTGCATTACTGCAGCAGAAGACACATCGTCCACATTCAGAAGCACATCTCTTTATAGTGACTGTTCTTGTGATTTAAACAGGCAAATGTTCAGCATTCAAACTACAGGTGAACAATAGTCAAACCAGATGTTTCCCAGTTATGTCGATATCAGCTGGTCAAGTACACACCTACACAGCATGTTAACAAACCGTGAAAAAAAGCCACACAAAAAATGAACGATTGCTGGTAAGGGTTTCTATACATTAGTATTTACGAAGGGTATGTTGTGACTTACCTTCAAAATTACAGTGGTCCCTCGCTATAATGCTGTTCACCTTTCACCTCGTTGTTTCGCGGATTTTTTAGTGCAAGTTTTCATGCTTATTTTTACGTCACATTGTGTCCTGCGTCCTGATCGCTGCAGACCATCTCCTCCGTGACGTCTCTCCTGTACAGTACAGAATCACTGCATCGATCGCTAGCAGTGTGACTCTGAAGTGCAGTACTGTATGTCCACGATGTCCACGCGTCAAAAAATAAAATTGGCTACTTGATTTCACCTATTGTGAAAAGATTTTGTTTATTATTCAAATATGCTTTGCTTGTGATTGTGTAAACTCTGAATGACGATTCACCCTGATAAAACATGAAACCTTGCCTATGCTTATCAAATGCCTGTGAAGACAAGTTCCTGTGCAAAGAGCAACGGAAAATGCCACTTAAGCAGACGTTTAGTATAGTACGGACAGAATGTTTAGTAAGATATGCATTTGTCAGTTAAGCAATCTATACTCTGAGAACAGGCGGAGACTGCCTCCGTCTGCTGTGTAACCTACATGCCTATATAAACTGCAATAAAGAAGAGTACTGTGTGACTCTCATTAGAGACGTTCACCCCATGTACATGTGATTGATTATATTGTCTCACTGTGTCTCTGTTTTACTTTGGCAGCCTTCTATTTGGGAGATTTTCCCTTAACATTTCTTGGTCCTTCGAAACCGGATGAGACGGCCTATTTAAAGCAGCTCTCACAGAAGGCGCCTCACCAGGTCCCGTCGGTGCGAGAAGCCCACGTTGAAGTCTGCCGGCAGCTCACGCACTAGGTGTGTGATAAAACCCAAGAGCGTGAATTCGGGTCTTGATCAACGTTTTACAAGCGGTCCGCACCGTCGGGGGCTGATCAGGTGCATCTCAAGAAACCAGCGCCAAGGTAAGACAGACTACTTTGAGATAATAAAGGTTTGCGCAAAAACGAAAACGAAACTTAAAAGAAATAGACTCGTCCAAGAGAGACTGGAAGCATTAAGCTCGTCTTGAGGACTGGTAGTCAGCTCGCCCGCAGAGGGTTGGAAGCACTAAAATAAAGATTGAGCTCGTCATAAGTGATTGGTAGCTCCCCGAAAGGGTAAAATAGGCCTAGCTCGCCCACAGTGGCTGGAAGCAGTACGCTCGCCTTAAGAGGCTGGTAGCGTGAACGCGCGTTAAAACTGTCTGTCTTTTATTGTCTTTTTTGGTGGAATAAGTTGATTTCTACAGCACAATAAGGAGGCTGAACTATTCCACTGATTTGTTTACTGTCGGTTGCTGAAGTACTGGTGAATCGAGAGGAAGGTCGTGTTTTATCACGTAAAGGTGACACCGCTTTCAAGAATAGCTTAAAAGTAGAAGGGCGTGTCAGCCACCTCTCTCTGTTCTCGTGCCAGTGAAAGCGCCGCAGGTGTGTGTGTATTACTAAGCGCTAAATACATAAAGAAAGAAATAAAATAAGTAGAAATAAACATATAAAACAAATAAGAAAATGGGAAATAAAACAACAAAACTCACTGCTGACGAGCAGTGGCTAGAAAAGAAATGTCCAGGCGCCGGACAAATTAGTGCATATAGATGGAGAAATCCAAAGAAAACCTAAATGTCCCACGTGGGAGGGAAAATGCATTAACTAAATTATAAGAAACCCTCCAAGCAGAAATAAATACTGAAAAGGAAGCTAAAAAGAAATCAAAGCATACACAAGAGTTGTAATATTTTAAAGCATGGAAAGAGGAATGAAGTGGAATAAACAAAAGGTTAAATTAAGGTTAACTTAAATTAAAGCAATGAAACAAAATTGGGAAGACAACCAAGCTGAATGAATAGGATGCATGAAACCAGATAATTCACACAAAAAATATCAAATAAAAAAAGAGAGATGCATAAGGCATATTAAGGCTGTGTCATTGTTCAGCCAAGGAAAATGTCTCCAGCTTGGGAAGGTGTGAAGCTGCAGGTTCACACAGGCCTTTGATGGATACATAATAAAATATAAACTAATATACTATTGTATATTAGTAGTAAAGTAGTGTATTGTGATATACTATTGCTGTTATAAAAAAGGAAAAACAATACAACGATAACATTAATAATGACATACTATTAATAGGAAGAGGCACCTCAGTCAGTTATGATGCGAGGTGGAAGAGTGTTAAAAGTAGTCTGATTCAAGCTTAAGGTTTGCTCAAACTCAGTACAATGATATAGGAGATGAAGAAAATAAGGAAATAACTACACTAATCAGGTGCATAGAGACACTTGACCTGCTTGTAAACCTGTCATCTTAGATGAGACTTTGTAAAGATGAAGAGCAAACCTATACTAACAACTAATAAGCCAAACCCTGTATACAACAGCTAAAGCTACCGGTTTGAGAAGCTGAATAAAATGAATTAAATATGTGGACACTACCAAGCTGATGAGCAAGTTACACATTTTTATTTGTTTTTTAGAGCAGAAGCTGCATATTAAAGGTCACACATGCAGCTGTCTGTGAGCTCAGTTTTTTCCCTCACACTTCTGCTCTGTTTCTGGTAGCAGCTTTTTCTTTTCTTTCTGTGTCTTGACTCATGTGTGTAAAGCCTTCATGCCATCGGCAATTTGTTTTTTGTCTATGTTTTTTGTTTTGTTGGTTTGAAAAATGAATAAATCTGTGATCATACTTGTGGATCACAGTGGCACAGAATGATTAGGCATATGATTTACTAATGCAGATGTAATAACTTTATCCTAAAATTCAAGGAGAACAAACAACAACATCTTCAGTTATGTCTTGTTGTTGTTCTCTGTGTAGTGTGCTGAGTTTTGTTTTTTGTTTCTTTTGTTTTTTGAAATGTTGCTTGAGTGATGAGTACTGTAACTTCTGAAGTAGCTCTCACCATGTGTCCTTGATGATGATAAGTCCAGAGCCAGCTGAGAGCTGGGTTATCTGTTTTGTTTTATGTGACAAGGCTGAGAGATTAAAACTTAGTTTCTTGTTTTGAAAAAAAAAAAAAGAAAAAAAGAGGTTTTGTGTTTCTCAGCCAAGAACAACTACAATTTCATTTTCTGTTTTGAGACAGGATAATAATAATAACAATAATAATAAAACAAAGAGTGATGTTTTGTTTAAGTGTTGAAGCAGGCTAATACTGCAACATATCGTCTAGTGCATGATCTGCGAGCAATATATGAAATCATCTTATTTATCTTTAAATAAACTCCAATTATGGAGACCTGAAGTCACATGCTTAGGGCACACCCTCAGGTGAAGGCAGAAAGCTACTAAACAAAGAAAAAAGCTATACAAAATGCGCCACAGCCACAAAACTAAGTATTCACATTCTTTCTGACTCTTTGTGAGCCTGAGTTATGACCTTGGCTCCCTGTTTTTCTGCTTCCACCAAGGGTGGGGGTGACGCTCCCGTGGCATGTGCTCTGTTCTCTTTACTATCACAAAAAAAAAAAGAGAGAGGCCCCTACTCTCTGAATACAATATTCTCTTCATAACTCGGCAGTATGAAATGTCGTGAAACAGTGTAACTCACTCACAGTAAATCAGCAGTGAATCAGCAGTATAGGATAATACTTCCAAAATCTCTACACAAAACAGCAGTTTTAGTGACACATGGAGTTACTCTCCATGCGTCAACAGGAGGATAGGAGATATAATCTCCAAAACACTTTTACACTCTAAATTTCGAAACTTCAGCAAAAGAATTTGTCAGAACATGCATGATTTGTCAAAAACACAATGTACAAGGGAATCTTAGACCAAAGAGAGGTCATTTTCCCACACCACCTCATCCTTTCCACACAATCCACATGGATTTTATTGAACTAAATGAATGCTAAGGCTCAAAATACGCTCTAGTGATCATAGACGTATTCTCAAAATGGCCAGAAATCTATCCAGTAAAGAAAGCAGATGCCATTTCAGTAGCAAAATGCTTATGTAACCATTTTATTCCAACATATGGCATCCCCACTCTGATAAGATCAGATAATGGGACACACTTTGTCAATGAGGTAATCAGCAAAGTCTCTGAAGCACTAGGATTCAGCATCAAATATCACTGTGCTTATCATCCTCAAAGTGCCGGCCTAGCAGAAAGGACAAACGGCACAATAAAACAGAGGCTTAGAAAATGTATGGAAGAAACAGGAAGGCCGTGGCCAGAGTGCATGGGCCTAGTAAAAATGTGGATGAGATTAACACAAGGTTCACAAAAACTTACACCTTTTGAAATCATTCATGGCAGGCCATTTCCACTGCCAATCACAAGTGAACCTTTAGATAAATCAATCAGAGAAACTACACTAGCAGAATGGATGTCGAAGCTACTAGAAAACAAAGATATTGTTTTGAACAATAAACTGCCTTCTGAATCTTCTCCAGTATCTTGCAGGTTGAAGCCAGGTGATTGGGTCCTGATTCGAGTTCTCCATAGAAAAATTGGAGCTCGCCCGTTGGGAAGGCCCATACCAAGTGCTTATCACCACACCAACTGCCTGTAAGATAGCAGAAAGACCATCTTGGATTCACCAAAGCCACTGCAAGAAAGTGAGTGACAGCCCAGACCCCTAGGCGCCGGCACCCCTACCCTCAGGTGATCTGACTGGTGAAGGGAGGGCTGATCGGGTATATCCGCCCTCTGCTTCTTGCCAGTAGTCTACTCACCTGGGGACCTAGGTGTGTTTGGTCGCCATGAAGACTCCTGTTGTCCTCGTGGCTGTCCTCCTACTCTCAGCAGGACTCCTCATGTTTCTAGAGGATGGTACAGAAAACGAACAGCACCATCTACGGACGAGATGGACGCATGACAATTCACACCTCCGTGACATGACACAAGACCACATTCACCCATGGATGAATAACGCATGGTACCGCTACGTACATGACAGAACTAAGGGAGAGCCTAACAACACTGCATGTTACGTCTGCTCCCACATGCCATGCACTTCAACACATCCCACTTTTTATGGAAACTACATGAATAAAACACAAGCCAAGTGCGCTGCCAGCTTCGCGGGCATTGGCTATCAACACAAGAAAATCATCATTGATGAGACAAGCTCTATCATCTATTCGCTTAACTTTCTTAGTATCTTTCAGGGACCACCCCGATACGAGGTAATCATCGTCGAAAACGCTGGACTCGACAACGGAACGTGTGACCAGCTCTTCTGGACCAACTTCAACGTGACGAATCGGAGCACGTCCATTCACTTCCCAGTGTTCTTGGACCAAACCCCAGGGAAGAACCACTCCATGTGCTACCGACAAAACAAAGGCAACAGACCCCTAGGCGACACCACCAACTGTAACCAAACCGCAACCAACGGAGAGGGCGCACCTGTAAACACGTCTGCGCCCAGCAACGGCACCTACTGGGTGCAGGGAATGGCCTGGCTGTGTGGACAACGTACCTACTTCATACTACCACCCAGATGGACGGGCACCTGTGCCCCAATCTTCATTTCAGACCACACCTTCAGGATGTCAGCTGTAAATATCTACTACTACAAGATGACGACGAGACGTCTCCACAGTACAACCACATGACCCCATCTATGGCAGTGATGTGCCAGAGGAATTTAAGCTTTGGACCACCGGACAAAAGGTCCTCCACTCACTGTTTCCATGGGTGGGCACCGGAAAGAACATTTTAAGGATTGAAACTTTGGATTACCGCTTTGGACTGTTCCTGAATGCCTCATGCAAAATCAACAATCAACAAAATGAAGAGATTGATGCCCTGCGCATAACTGTGATGCAACACCGAGTCGCACTGGACATGATTCTGGCTGAAAAAGGAGGACGTACATTCCAGATAATGTTCACTCTTCCAACATGACCGACGCCTTACGCACGCTGAAACAACTCAGGGACACTCAGCAACAGGACTATGTCACGAACACTGAAGATTGGCTTACCTGGCTGTTGAGTGGTTCCTGAAATCTCTTTAATAAAAGACTGGTTTTGTAGGAGTTCTTCTACTCCTACTCTGTTGTTTTACTTCTTGTATTTTGCCATGTGCACAATCAATGATTAATAAAGTTGTTGCAGTCCATGTGCAGGCATACCTGACACTGCCCATGGACGAAGATGATGATAATCCACCTGACACTGAAATGCTGTGATACACCAATGTATGACGTGCTGATTAAAAATGCGCTGCAAGAAATCATGCACAGATAATAAACCAATGGTGTTTTAACTAGTGTGAAAGTTAAACAACAGGAGGGAAATGTGAAAAGATTTTGTTTATTATTCAAATATGCTTTGCTTGTGATTGTGTAAACTCTGAATGACGATTCACCCTGATAAAACATGAAACCTTGCCTATGCTTATCAAATGCCTGTGAAGACAAGTTCCTGTGCAAAGAGCAACGGAAAATGCCACTTAAGCAGACGTTTAGTATAGTACGGACAGAATGTTTAGTAAGATATGCATTTGTCAGTTAAGCAATCTATACTCTGAGAACAGGCGGAGACTGCCTCCGTCTGCTGTGTAACCTACATGCCTATATAAACTGCAATAAAGAAGAGTACTGGTGTGACTCTCATTAGAGACGTTCACCCCATGTACATGTGATTGATTATATTGTCTCACTGTGTCTCTGTTTTACTTTGGCAGCCTTCTATTTGGGAGATTTTCCCTTAACACCTATCGCTTGTTATTTTTAGAACATAACACCCGCGATAAACGAGGGACAGCTGAGAAATAACATTTGAATCCCTTTTCTCTTTTGCTCTCAGGCGCGGGGGAAAATATCGACAAGTCGATGAACATCATTTACAGATATATTGGGTAAATGCCCAAGACATCTATAGAAATGTAAATCGCCGCTTGATTCATTCCTTTGCTTAACTTGTTTTGGGCCGTAAACAAGGCATGAATAGGACACCGGAAACAAAGCTCCCCACAGGAGTTTCCGCACCGAAAGTAGCATATGCTAACATGCACATAGTCAATAGGTAGCAGCTTTCACGTATGAAGCCTGACTTTCAAAAGTTAGATGAATTAAGGTCTATACAGGCACATTGTATCAACTCTTATAATGGCATAGGAAGTATATAATAATCAGGCGGGCTGCTGCTGCTTCAGACTTGAACTGGTGTCTCTGTGTGCTCAGTCTCCTTTTCCAGAAGTAATTTGAGAGTCTACTACTATGAGGGCAGTGGCAGCCATTACAGCTGAGCATGCATCTGTTTACAGAATTCGTACCAAAGTAACAGGCTGGTGCCGGAGACTACTTTTGGGATTTAAATATATATTCTTAGTGCTTATTTGCTGATTATATTGTTTCTCTCTTATACATAAGTATAAGAGAGGGACAGCTTTGAGTGTAAACTAGGTCGCAGGCTGACAGGGAACTGCATGCTTTTGCAGAGCATATGAGGTGCAGACAGAAAGTGAAACTAAGCATGTTAGGAGTTCGGTTTTGGTTATGTGGTGTTTTTGTCTGTATGTGTTTTTGGTGCCTCCCTTTTTGTATAGGTAGGCGGGGCAGTGAGTCACTGAACCTGGCACACCTGTTACTCATCAGATGCTTTCTTCAGAAGTGTTCTTTAGGAGCTATCTGACAGAAGATTAGTGTCGGAGTATTGGCGTTTTTGGAGAGTTGAAATTTTGCCCCTGCCTGTTGGAGCCCTTAGGTTACTTTTGGTGACTGTAAGGAGTTTTGTTTCCTCCCTAGGATTTCAGTAACGCGTTACAAGTAACGCGTTACTGTAATCTGATTACTTTTTTCAAGTAACGAGTAATGTAAGGGATTACTATTGCAAAAACGGTAATTAGATTACCGTTACTTTCACGTAGGAACGCTGCGTTACTAAAACCGTGATTTTTTGCAAGAACGTCTCATGACAGTGACGTAAGTGAGTGCGACGTTCGTGACAACAGCTGTGTGCAGATCATAATATATCGAGTGCGGGACAGAGTGTAGCATGCAGCGTTTAAAGCGTGGAAGTTGTAGGAATGTTTAGCTTATTTTAGAGTTTAGGAATGTGTTAGCTAGGATAGAACTATTGTAGAGGCACTGACACTGCCCTGGATGTAATAAAGGCCTGACGGTGTCATAAAGTTAGGAGTAGATTTTAGGAGACCCTCCCCCAGTTGAACTGTGAATGTAAGACCGAGAAGAGTTAATGCTGAGTGGAAATTCACCAGTAGATACCTGAGTGGGGGTCTCATTATTGTAACTGGATAACTGTGGTCTGGAAGGGAGATGGACTTTTATGACCCCCAGGAAGTCACGTATACAGAGACACACAAACAGTGCTTTAACTGTTACGCACCCACACCCACATACACACAAGTATGCGCACATGTAGGCATTCACGTGCTCGTACACACACAAACATGTAAACATAGTGCTTAGTTTTATGGCACCTCGTAGAGGGATTAGAAGGGGGGTCACTCATACAAAACTGCATGTAACAGACAAAGGAGTTGAGATCTGCAGAGAAAGTCCGGGGTTCTGTACATCTCCCTTCTAGAAGGTATAATCAATAAGTGTGTATGAATAAAGGTATTGTTAACTTGACTACTGAGTCCCGGTGTTCTTTCTGAAAGTCTGACGAATCTACGAACCGGGGTGGAACTGCTTTTCGTAACAGTTTTGGTGCCGAAACCCGGGATTCGCTCGAGGCCCAGAGAGGACGAATTGGCAGAGCTGAGATCGTGAAAACGAGGCGAACAGAGAGCCGGCTCAATTATTTATAAGGTAAGCACCACCTGTTTATTTTCGAAGTGTGCATATTGAATAAAGTCTAAATTATCTGTTCGCCAAGTTGAGCGTATCTCAGTGTAATTTCACTCAGTAGTTAAAAGAAACGGTGTTTGATCCGTCTTAGTTAGTAATTAATAGAATCGGTGTTTCATCCGTGGCGGTGTGTGATCCGTCTTAGTTATTAGGAACAAAGTGGCGGTGTTGTGATCCGTCCTCCGTGCGTTAAAGCAGGAAACTTGTGTTACTATTAGTTAGAAAGCGGGGCTGAAAGGCCTCGTCACCGGTGAGGGCCGTGTGTGTCACGGGCTTGGTAGCCCCACCTAGTCTCGGACGCGGGGCTAGGACCTGTGAGGGCAGGAGATCCAGGGTGGTCACCTGGGGATTCGTGGCTCCTTAAATAACTAAGTCGGGGAGAGGTCCCTGTCACAGTCTGAAGTATGCATAAAACCAGGATCGGTTGCTTTCGCCGGTTAGATTCCGAGCTGAGTTGAACCAGTGCCTGATGCAGAAGGAGGGCTGTGTAGTGTGTTTGAAAGCGCAGTTCTGTGTCTCGTCTGAAGTACGGGTGTCAATTAAAGTAACAAAAAGAATTTGGGTTTAAAAGTGTGTGTTTGTGGTGTGCAGAAATCGCGGCAGGAGGCCGTGTCGCGAATTATTGCAAACTGTGAAGTCAATTGGGGGGTTGAATTTGGTTTTATTTTTTCTGGGGAAGAGAAACTGCGGTATCCAGTCCGTGGCGCAGTTTGAATAATTCGTGAGGCAAATGTGGCGCGATCTGACGATTGTGAGCCTAATTGTCCTAGTTTTGTGAGGTGTGAGCGGACGGCACCCGCTCTTGGTGCTGACTGGGGCGTTCTCCTGGATCAGCAGAGGAGGAAGTGTCCCGCAGTGAGTTGTGAAGGGGACTGCGAGAAGTAGGAGGTGTGCGATAGCCAGCCTCAGGGGGCGGACTCATCTGTGGGACGGAGGAGGAGTACCAAGGAGGAGCTCGGAGGGTTCCGAGGAAAACTACAGCGACATCTGGTGGTAAGTAAAGGGAATTTCAGGTGAGTTAAAATAATGACTGATCAACAGGAGATTATTAGAGAAGGAGTGAGGAGTCCAACGGAGGGAGAAATGCAATGGAAAACTGTTGAGAAGCAAAAAGAGAAATTAGGGGAAGCATTGAAGATCACCATGACAGGACATCTAACAGGTAAGAATGGTAAAATACTGGAAATGGGGAAGGAAATAATGAGTGTATGTGATCAAGCTGGAATAAAAGCTGATATGCGATGCTCTCTTGCAAAAGTTTTGTTGGAAGCGGCCAAGGCATCTGAGGAGAAGGAGGAGAAACTCAGGAAAGAGTTGGATGGAGCAAATATCTTGGAGAAGAGGGGAGTTAAGGACCGAATAAAAGAGGAGGAGGAGAGACGAGCCAGGCTGGCTGTATGGGGAATCAGCTGCCAAGGATTGGAGCACTGGATGAGGGAACCTGTGGAAGAGGAAGGTAAGTTGAGACCTGATTGTCTTCCACACCCACAGCCCACGGCTCCTCTTTTTTCAGCATGTCCTCCTCCATATTTCGGTAATTATCCTATGTTGAGCATTAAGGATGGCAGCATGGAGAATGAAGATGGTGTGGTGCTGCGACTAACTGGAGGGCAGGCTGAGTGTGAGTATGAGGAGCAGCACCGCCCAAAGCCGCAGCAACAAATGATAACAATAGAACCTGAAAAGACAGAGCCACCTGCTGCTCAGGTCCAGACCCATGTGGATCATAAAGAGGAGGAGGACGAGGAAGGAGAAGAAGAACGGTCCAGTGCAGCAGGAGCAACAGCTAGGTCTCCTCCGGAATTATTAGCCGGAGAGGCAGAGAGATTGGTGGAGATGCTTCGCAAGCGACTCGAAGAAGAAGAACTGACTGAAAAATTTAAAAAGCAAAAAGGAGTAGCTGAAGGGAAAGCAGTCCCGCCCTCGGATGTGAGAAAAAAGGTGCATCTTAAGGTGCACATACCTAAGGTAAGAGGTGTTGACTCTTGGGATGGATGGATACAGGGCACTCTGGAAGAGGATATAGATGAATGTAGTGTGCTTCAGAGTGCAGGAGGGGATGAAGATGACTCAAGAAGACGCCACGCGTTTGGATCTAGAAAAGGGCGAGAGGAGATGGAGGAGCAATGGCTTCAAAGTGGAGGAATGCGTGGAGAACATCCAATGTTGAGAAGAAGTCAAATGACAGCGGCAGAAAACCCCCAGAAGGGGGTCATGGGACATTCCAATTATGCATTAGAAATGCCCCTAGTGGTCACAGCAGGGGGTGAGAGACGATATAAACCATATGGAGTAGGGGATGTTACAGCCCTAGTGCAGATGCTCCCACCCATCATTGATGGAGGGGCGGGTTGGCTGAGACAACTTGATAAAGTGACATCAGGCACACAGCTCGCCCTGGGGGATTTTCGAGCCATAGCTGGCCGGTGTATGACAGTTACTGCGCTGGAGGAAATCCAGGTACTGGCAGCTGTCATCACTAGACCGGACTCCACGCCCTTTTTCAGAGTGCAGGAGCAGATTGGAAATGCTGTGCGTCAACAATATCCAACCCCAAATGCGGCTGCCATTACAAAGTTGGAATGGAAGCCTGATCAAAACCCTAGAGATTATGTAGAGCAGGTGAAAGAGAAGTGGATGCAGAACACAGGTTACAATCCTTCTGCACGTGGTCTTCACCAGGTGTGGTTTAGAAAGGCAGTATTAGAAGGGATACCAGAAAAGGTAAGAGAAAAGATTTTGGATGTCCCTGATTTAGAAGGGGCAGACGCACATCGCTGGGGGAGACATTTGGTGCATTATTTGGATAAATACAAGCAAGGTGAAGATAAGAAAAAAGGGGAGGTGGAGGAGCTTCAGGAACAATTGCTTAAGCTGAACTTGGGAGAAGCGAGACAGAAGGTAAGTGAAAAGAAAAAAAGAGAACAAATTAACTGATTCATCAAAGGTGATGGTAGCTCAAGGCTGCCCACCTGATTCTAATAGACCTGAATTTAATCCAAATGTTTATCCAGTGAATCCCTGGACACATTATGATGGTTTGCAGAGTCCACCCATGGCCAGCTGGGGAGGTAATGTGTGGCCCGGTAGGGGTAGGGCTAGAGGTCGTGGTGGCCCGGTGGGTGTGAGGGGCACCTTGGGCTATGGAAGGGGTGTGCCTGGAGCGGGTCGTGGGTTTAGAGGTGTCTGTTGGATGTGTTATCAGCCTGGGCACCTGGTGAGAGACTGTCCACAGCAGCCACAAATTCAACAGCAAATGGGTCCGCCTCAAGCAGGAAGGGGTGGTCCATTTCATCAGGCTCCAAACCCACACATGATCCCTGGACCAAGACCTCAAATGCCGACCTGGGAGGCTGGCTGGAGCAGCCAGGACTGGCAGCAGTGACACACCCCACAGGGAGGCCGAGGAGAGGGGGGAAAGGCAGACCCCTTACTCTCACTGACGGTGAATGGACTGACTCTGCCGTTCCTTGTTGATACGGGAGCTACTTATTCAACCATCCAAGAAGTTCCTGATAACACTAAATTATCTGGGGACGAGGTCAGCGTGGTCGGCTTCTCTGGGGTTTCAATGACATTGCCAGTGACTGTTCCTTTAAAGACTGAAATTGGAAAGCAAGCAGTGGCTCATCCATATGTCATTTCAGCGCAGGTGCCTGTGAACTTGATGGGGCGAGACCTGCTCATCAAACTGGGAGCTGTGATCATGTGTGGGCCTGATGGTTTAACAGTGACTCTGAAGGATGGCACACAGCTTCCGTGTGTGGCCACAGGTACGAGAGGACAGTGGCTGCTGTCTGAGGACATTGATCGTACAGCAGAAATCTACTGGGCTCGGCTGACGACCTCTAACGGCATCCTGGCACACTTCCAACTCTGGCGGCCCTGGATCATGGCCCTCGACGTGTATGCTCCACCCATTGACCCATACCACGTGACACTCTTTTATGATCGCGAAAACACTCAGTGGTATGAAGATCTGTTCCATGAATTCCTGGAGGGGAAGGCATGGCAGGTCTCTACCAGAGATATTTATGTTGGACCGCAGGGGGTAGCAGCCCTGGTCCATTTGTCGGAGGAACAAAAGAGCTGGTTCCGAATGAGTGATGAATCTGTGCCTCATGTGTCTCTAGCGGTTCATTCTGGACATCAAGCGAAGGACTTGGGTCCCATGATGCGAGTAGCTTCACGAGCAATTGATTGGCAACTCACACAGACTCCTGATGTTTCCTTCTCCCCAAGTACTAAAACATATAGAATTTCAACATCACACACAGATGACACTATGTTGGAACATCGTCACATTCGTAGGACACATGGCAGGGAACTGACAGATCATCCAGAGGCCGTTAAAGGCCTCTCACAGTTGCCTCACACACTGTGGTCACAGGGGCCTACGGATGTTGGCTTAACCACCTGTTCGCCTGTGACCTTTGAACTTAAATCTGACATTCCAATATGGCGTCCGCAGTACTGACATTCACCACAGGCAGAGGAAGGCATTGCAGAGACTATTGAAGGGCTGTTAAAGGTGGGGGTGTTGGAGCCTTCCACGTCTCAATGGAACACGCCTATTTTGCCAGTGGAAAAGCATGGCACAGGTAAATATCGTATGGCTCATGATTTGCAGGCCATTAATGCTATTTTGAAAACTAAAACTGTGCCAGTTCCTAATCCATTTACTGCATTGACAAATCTCTCCCCAGATCAGCGTTGGTTTACATGCATTGACCTGGCAAATGCCTTCTTTTGTTTACCTTTGCACCACTCTCTGCGTGATGTGTTTTCTTTCTCTTACAGGGGTCAACAGTTAAGGTATACTCGGTTGCCACAGGGATTTGCTCTGTCACCGGGGATTTTTAACCAGGTGTTGAAGCAGATGTTGGAACCATGTGTGATGCCGGCTGGCTGCACTCTGGTTCAATATGTTGATGACCTCCTGATTGCCGCTCCCACGGCAGACGCTTGCTTTCAGGCCACCATGACCGTGCTCAGGAGACTGGCAGAGGCGGGCTTTAAAGTGAGTAAAGACAAATTACAGTTGGTGAGACCACAGGTGACTTTTTTAGGGAGAGAGGTGAAACAGCATATGGTGGGGATGATGGCTGCTCATAGAAGTGCCATTCTCTCCCACCCGCGGCCGGAGACTGTGAAAGAGATGCTTTCTTTTTTAGGTCTCACAGGCTACAGCCGGCAGTACATTCCAGACTATGTGGGCCGCACTAAGCCTTTGCGTGATTTGGTGAAGCAGCATGGAATGAGAGACCTGACTGCTAAGTTGAACTGGACTACTGAAGCTGAACAATGCTTTATTTCTCTGAAACAGGATCTTTCTCGAGCAGTAGATTTAGCTGTGCCAGATTACAACAGGGACTTCTTCTTAGATGTTTCTGAAACAAAAGGGGTGGTGAATGGCGTTTTGTTTCAGAAAAAAGGGGGAGGTAGACAGGTTTTGATGTACATCAGTGTATGCTTAGACAACATGGAGAAAAGGCACCCTACATGCACTCAGCATGTAGCTGGAGTGGCAAAGGCCATCCAGAAAGTAGCACATATAGTTAGAGGACACCCACTGAGAGTGTTAACAACACACAGTGTGGTGGCTTATGTTAACTCACAGGCCTTCACCATGACCCCACTTAGACAACAGCAAAGTGCTGGAGGCCCCAAATTTGACTTTTACACATGAAGGGATAAACATGGCAGACCAAATGGGGTCAGGGGAACCGCACGACTGCGCTCAGGCGGTCTGGAAAGAAGAGAAGACAAGACCAGATCTCAAAGCGGAAGCCATGGAAGGAGCAGAGGATCTCTTCACAGATGGCTGCTGCTTTAGGGACGAGAAGGAGGGGCTCAAGGCAGGCTATGCAGTGGTAAGTAAGAGAGGGGAGCAGCTGGAGGTGATCAAAGCAGCAAAGTTGGAAGGGCAGCAGTCAGCGCAGAGAGCAGAGGTGATTGCACTGATTGAAGCCCTTAAATATGCTCAAGGAAAGAAGATAAACATTTACACGGATTCAGCCTATGCCTTTGGAGCCGCACATGTGGAGCTGGGTCAGTGGAAGAGAGCTGGATTCCTCACTACCAATCAACAACCAATCAAACATGAGAAGGAGATGAAGGCACTGGAAGAGGCGCTGGAAGGACCCCTGGAGGTGGCAATAATAAAGTGCAAGGGGCACGACGATTCGGCCACCTGGGTTGCTCGAGGTAATCGAGCAGCAGATGAAGCAGCCAAAAAGGTGGTTGGTTACACGGGGATCAGACAAATGGTAAGTATGGGAATAGATTGGGAAGAAAATCCAGGGCTGGAACGCGAAGAGATCGTAAAAGAACAGGAGAAGGCCTCTCCAGAAGAAAAGTCACTCTGGAAGGAGAGAGGAGCCATAAAGGTAAGCAACATCTGGAGGGGGCCAGATGGAAGACCAGTGTTGACGGCAGATATGGCAGAGAAAAAGATCAGAGAAGCTCATGGCCTTGGGCATGTGGGTGTGGCCCAGATGGAGAGGAATCTCTGTCATTGGTGGCACCCATTCCTGAAGGACATGTTGAGGGAGCATGTGCGAACCTGCCTTATCTGTGGCCAACACAATCCTAAACCCACAGTGAAACCAGAGATGGGTAAGTTTCCCCTGGTCCAGAGGCCGGGGCAGGAAATAGTGATTGATTACACAGACATGGTGACACCAGCACGGGGCTTCAGATACCTGCTGGTATGTGTGGATAGTTTGACAGGGTGGCCAGAGGCGTGGCCAGCCCGGAGAGAAGACAGCACAACAGTCATTAAGTGTTTGATAAATTATTACATTCCCTGGCATGGATTCCCAGAGAGAATTAGATCAGATAATGGGACACATTTTAAGAATAAACATTTGCAGGAAGTGGAATCCATGCTAGGGTTGCAACACAGGTTTGGGACCGTTTATCATCCACAGTCTCAAGGTAAGGTTGAGCGGATGAATCAAAACTTAAAAAATAAATTGGCTAAGATCTGTGCACAGACCAAAATGGATTGGGTTGAGGCGTTACCAATAGCGCTCATGAGCATTAGATGCTCAGTAAATCAGTCTACCGGGTTCACTCCTTATGAGCTGTTCACCGGGAGACAATTTCCTGGACCCACTGCAGGGGTGCCAGCTTTAAGACAAGAAATGCATACATTTGAACATTTAAAGCAGTTTAAAGCACTGAAAGCTCTTGTCTTAAGTTTTACATCCCAGGTGATTGCGGGCCAAGGACAGGAGCAGACGGTGCCAGAGGCGAAGTGGGTGTGGCTGAAGGTTTACAAACGGAAGTGGAACGAGCCCAGGTGGACAGGTCCGTTTGAGGTGGGGACCAGGACCTCACACGCAGTTCAGCTGAAGGGGAAAGGTGAAACCTGGTACCATTGGAGCCAGTGTGCTGTAGCTGAAGAGCCTAAGCGGTCGGAGAGGCTCTTGGCAAAAGAAAAGAGGGGGAACTCGGCTGAGACCCCCCACATGGATCCCAGCCCAGGGACAGAATAAATCCCTGATCCATGCAACGACTGAAGGGTAGTCTACCCCGGAAGTTGAAGAAAGAAGAGCAACAGAGAATCGCCCGACTCAGAAGATAAAGGTGGTTTCATAAAAACAAGTGGAAAGTGAAACTATATTGAATTAAAAGAGATAAGATTAAAAAAAACAACAACAAAAAACAAAATAAAACAAAACTAAGATGGGGTTATGGGGAAATTGGAAAGAGATGGTAGTGTTAGGAGTGATGGCTGTTGTTATTGTAACTGTGATTTTTCTTATAAGTGAATTGCCCATAGACAGACTTGAATCCACTCCGGCGACTCCACCATCACAGGCCACGGCGAAGCGAACCAAACGCAGTGAAACAGGTAAATCAGATGAGTGTTTGGATTATTATGGCGGTATAGAGTTGGACTACGTTAAAGGGTCCACTACCTCGTATACATTCGACCTTTGTGCTGTCATTAAATGTAAAGGCTTAAACAGTTCATGGCGGGGATATGATGTCTGGGTAGGTTACAATCCAATGGTAGATATAGAGTGTAATAATCAGAAGCTTGGCTACCCCTATCACACTTATTGGAAGGGCCCGTGTGACCATTGGTCTACCATAGTGGAGTATTCTGGCACGTGGCGCCCCTACAAGGACAGCACATGGCAGAAGCTTGGGTTTCAGCGGGACTTCTCAGCTGGGCAGAACCCGTTGACCCTCTCACTGAATCATTGGTATGACACTGTGTGGCCCGCCCGATCTGTGGTGTATTTATTTATAGGTGCAGATGTCTCAGGGAAGGATCCATACGGTTTGGTTAAAATTAATTTTAGAGATTTTGCACATGGTGTGGCTGAAATAACTGTATCAACACCTCCCCCACCATTGCCACTTTCTGAATCGGGCCCACAAATAATCGAGGTAGATTATACAAGACTAAAACCTAAACAGCTCATTTCAATGGCTACTGGCTATCGTGAAAGCAATTTATGGCTAGACTGGCTTATCCAAAATGCTAGGGAACAGAATGTTTCAGATTGTGTGGCGTGCGCAGCTGCCCGCCCACATCTTTTTACAGAACCGGCTCCTTTACATCCCGAAGACCAGTGGGGATTTGAGTGCATGCTCAGACTCACTAGAGAAGCGGTTTCTGAAGGTAATTGTACTACATTAGCAAGTTTGTTTCCACCAATAGGTAATGATACTGTACTTGGTCCCTTCACGCCAAGAAGAGCCAACTACACGTGTTTTAACTTTACTGTATCTTTCCCTGACAGACATGAGCATGAGGCTGGGGAGATTAACGCCGATTGGTGCACTGTGACGTACCTGGCCAGAGGAAAGTTATCAAGAGACACCGGCACCGAAATAGGTCTGTGGGCACGTGCTGGTTTGTATTATTATTGTGGTGGGTACAGATTGTATGTTAGAATTCCTACTGGGACTTCTGGTATCTGTGCCATGGTACGTTTAGGTGCACCTCTTGTTTTAGTAGGTAAAAAGGGGGTGCGGCTGGCTAAGCCCGGCACCGCTCAATTGACAGCCAGGCGGAGACGTCATGTGTTGGCCAAGCGGTCATCAGGATCGTTTGACCTTACAATAGGATCACCAACGTATATAGATGCTATTGGAGTGCCCAGGGGTGTGCCTAATGAATTTAAGTTAGCGGACCAAATTGCTGGAGGATTTGAAAATCTTCCCATAATTTCTGCATTCTTTCCAGTAACTCCTAGCAAGAATGTGGATCGTATTAATTATGTGCATTATAACGTCTTGAGACTGGCGAACCTTACTAGGGACGCGGTTGAAGGGCTTGCTGAACAGTTGGGTCCAACATCTTTAATGGCAGTACAAAATCGGATGGCGTTAGACATGTTGTTGGGAGAAAAAGGGGGCGTTTGCGCGATGTTTGGGGATATGTGTTGCACCTTTATTCCAAATAACACAGCTCCGGATGGCTCTGTGACCCGAGCGTTGGAAGGCCTGAGGACGTTGTCCATTACAATGCATGAGCATTCAGGAGTGGATAACTCGCTGGAAGAGTGGCTGACCTCCGTCTTTGGGCAATGGAAAGGTTTTATTATGTCAATTATGGTTTCTTTGTCTGTTTTTATTGCAATATTAGTGACGTGTGGGTGTTGTTGTGTGCCTTGTATCAGAGCCTTGCTCGTAAGACTTATCAATCGTGCTGTGGGAGAATCTGATACAAAGGTAGACACCATGATGCCACTTTTGGGAAATGGGGAGTCACAGTATGAAAACATTATGGTGAAAGATTTAGTGTAGTTTTATCTGCCGTAGGGCAGATAAAAAGGGGGATTTGTAGGAATGTTTAGCTTATTTTAGAGTTTAGGAATGTGTTAGCTAGGATAGAACTATTGTAGAGGCACTGACACTGCCCTGGATGTAATAAAGGCCTGACGGTGTCATAAAGTTAGGAGTAGATTTTAGGAGACCCTCCCCCAGTTGAACTGTGAATGTAAGACCAAGAAGAGTTAATGCTGAGTGGAAATTCACCAGTAGATACCTGAGTGGGGGTCTCATTATTGTAACTGGATAACTGTGGTCTGGAAGGGAGATGGACTTTTATGACCCCCAGGAAGTCACGTATACAGAGACACACAAACAGTGCTTTAACTGTTACGCACCCACACCCACATACACACAAGTATGCGCACATGTAAGCATTCACGTGCTCGTACACACACAAACATGTAAACATAGTGCTTAGTTTTATGGCACCTCGTAGAGGGATTAGAAGGGGGGTCACTCATACAAAACTGCATGTAACAGACAAAGGAGTTGAGATCTGCAGAGAAAGTCCGGGGTTCTGTACATCTCCCTTCTAGAAGGTATAATCAATAAGTGTGTATGAATAAAGGTATTGTTAACTTGACTACTGAGTCCCGGTGTTCTTTCTGAAAGTCTGACGAATCTACGAACCGGGGTGGAACTGCTTTTCGTAACAAAGTACTGACCTTATTTTGAGTTTGATTCCATAAAAAGTGACAAAAACATTAGTGTCCGTTGTGCGTGGGAAGAAAACTTCTTTTTACAGCGAAAAAACCCCCTAAACGTCCAAGCAAGCACCGAGTGTACTACGACGTAATGTGAAATTCACAGAGATACTCGCGGATTCTTCCACTGACCGCTGCGGCACACCTGCACCAGGGTAAACCTCCTCCGCCTACCCCAGTCCTGCTTTACAGGTGAAAATAGAGCAACAGGACCGCTAGTCTTTGATTTTATTTATTTTCTGCTGTGTTTTACTTGCATCTATTTGAAAGAGTGAGTGTAAACACAAAAAAATATTTTATTTTATGTGCTGGAATGTGCAGAAAATAGGTTTAAATGTTAAACAAATTTCTTCCAGTCAGAGAATGTTGCATATAATTTAATTTTTGCTTGATGCATAAAGTTAAAAGATTAAAACTAATAAAACAAGTTTTAAAAAGAGACTTTTCCATTTGATTACATTTTGTATGATGGATTATGCAGAAAAAGTAGAATTGGGCTGAAAGATCTATCGCTTTATCACCTATTCAGGTTGTAAATCGTGTTTTTAAAAAGTAACTAAGTAATTGATTACTTTTGAAAATAAGTAATGGGATATATCTATCTATCTATCTCTCTATCTATCTATATATCTATATCTCTCTATATATATCTATATCTCAATATGCGTACTTGCGTTCTCGTGTACTCGTGATACGTCATCAGCCGGAGACCAAGTACTGTTCCAATTCGAAGTACGCATCAAGCCGAGAACGCGAGAAAGTCCCGGATGTGTTCTCGCTCTGCCCGTTTTATCGAGCATGCATCGGTGTAGACTTTGTACAGCTAAATATCCCAGAATGCATTTCGTCCAAAACTCAACAGCAGACTCCCGGCACATCGTTTTCAACCCCCCCCCTGCTCGCGGTCTTCCCACTACTCAGGTTAAAGAAACTCCAGCAGCTGTCTATAGTATTGAGTGTCCACTAAAATAGAAATAAAAGTGTTCTAACATCTCACCCGGTTTGGCTGTGATTAAAGTTAAGCTTCATAACATGTTACTCAGTTAAATTAAGAGGGGATGGCAGTAAAAACTCCGGACCTGTGACATCACGTACGCAGGTGTTCCAATTGTACATATCGCGAGTCCGTGCTCGCGTTCTCGGCGAGTACGTACTCACCGAGAACGCGAGTACGTACTCACCGAGAACGCGAGATGCGTGCTCGCGTGCCGAGAATTGAGAAACGGCCAAACTGTCTTCACTGCAACTCTGCCTCCATGCGTTCTGCTTCCTGGGTCCATCTGCATTTGTCATAACAAAGCAGAGTGTTTGATCGAAACTTAAAGTGTGCGTGACGCTTAGAGGAAGTATATAATTATTATAATAATAATAATAATAATAATAATAATAATAATAATAATAATAATAATAATAATAATAATAATAATAATAATCAGGCTGGCTGCTGCTGCTGCTTCAGACTTGAGCTGGTGTCTCTGTGTGCTCAGTCTTCTTTTCCAGAAATGTAAAATAAAGATCATTTTTTGAATTTGAGCCGTGAGTTTTTCTTCGCTGCCAAAAGAATGCAAAGAACTGATGTAGGAGCCATAACTAAATATATAGAATTTTGATGATCACTGGGTTTTCATTTGTTTGGCTGTTACGGTGATGTGTAATGGGAGTCACGTGGGTGCTAGCGGTGACATTAGAGGGCGTTGTCAGTCTGTTATTCACTGGGTTTGATTCTGACAGAGAGGGATGGGTAGCCGTAGTTTTTGTTGACCGCTGCACAACATGTTTTGCTTTGTTACATTAGAGCCTGTGACGTTGTAAGAGTACAAATCGTGAGATGATCACATTACTCTGTAAACTCTCAAAGCACTTTAATAAGCAAACAATTCCACCTTTCGCAAAGAGCACAAGTTTTCTCTATCAGAATGTTCAAAATATTAGGGCCACTAAATTATGAAATATAAAGTAAATCGCTGGTCCGTCTTTCTCCACACAAACAGAACTTAAGAGGTTAGAATTGTCAGAAAGAGGAAGCAGAGCGCGCTGCTCTGCTTGCACGAGCCGCATCCTTGAAACAGAGACAATCCTTGGACATTGAAGAATGTAAGTTAAAGGCAAGAAGAGAACAGCTTGAGATCGAGACAGCTATTGCTGCTTCTACAGCCAAAATAAAAGTGTTAGTTAGTGTTACTGTGAATATGAGAGCTGTAAAAATGATGTGGAACAGTGTGAATCAGCTGTTAAGCAGTTCAGCTTCCAAGAGCCAAAGGTACAAGGTGAACATGATGGGCAGTCAAAGGTAAACAGTCACAGTGTAAAACAAGAAGATGACTTACACCAAACTGATGCCAGTGTTATTCCAATGAATCTATGTAAAGTCATGTTGAAACAAAATGACATCACTGAGATGTTAGTCAAACAACATACACTGTCACATTTGCCTCAAAGAGACATTCCCATCTTTAGTGGTGATCCACTTGAGTGCATAGCATTTATAAGAGCCTTTGACCATACAATTCATGATAAAACTGACAGTGACAGGTTATATTACCTTGAACAGTTCACCAGAGGTGAGCCCAAAGATTTGGTAAGAAGTTGTCAGCACATGAATCCTCAACAAGGCTACAGTGAGGCAAGGAAGTTGCTGTCTTGTCATTATGGTAATGAACTGAGAATTGCAACTGCCTACATGAACAGAGCATTTGAATTCAGTTCAATCCAATCTTTATTGGCAGACTTCATGTCCATAAAAAACAAGACAGAAACACACACACACACACACACACACACACACACACACACACACACACACACACACACACACACACATATCTATATGTAGATAAATAAGTATATAAAACATTAGTAAAAATATAAAGCATTTGTAAAAATATAAAACCATAATATACATAAAACACAATTACTTAAAATAAATCAATAAATATCCAAAAGTTGAATCGGTTCATCTGGACGTAGCGTTTTGTGGGAGAAACGTTTCGTCACTCATCCAAGTGACTTCTTCAGTCTCAGCTGACTGCAGGTTTCCCCAAACCTTATAAACAGTACATTTGCATAATGACTGAAACCAGCCCACCGAAGGAACAATGGGCTGTGAGGTCAGTTCCTTAATCATAATTATGCAAATTCCCATGACCATTGATCAACAATCACTGACCAAAACCCACTGATCAATGGCCATGAGTACCATTCACAGAGAGTTGGGGAATGGCTGCAATCACAGCATTGTAAGATGGCGAAAGATGTACCCTTAGGCCCCCTCCTCGATTCAGAGATGGTCTTTCCCTTTTCACGTAAATGGCCTCCTTGACTCCTCGCTCGAACCAGCGTTCTTCCCTGTCCAGGATGTGTACATCCTCATCATTGAAAGAGTGTCCACTGGCCTGTAGGTGTAAATAAACTGCAGAGTCCTGGCCTGATGAGGTAGCTCTTCTGTGTTGTGCCATCCGCTTCGCTAGAGGTAATCCTCCTGGCACTTAACAGCGTACACTATGTTACTCTGTTTGTGTCGAGGGACCCGATCCTTGGGGTGGACCAGTTTTTGGCGCAGCGTGTTTTGGGGTTTAAAAGCCACAGAAACCTGGTGTTTAGAAAAAATGCGTCTCAACTGTTCCGATACTCCTGACACATATGGGATCACTACAGGTTTTCGCCTGGGCAGCAGTTGTCCTTCTCTCCTGGATCGGCTGGAGCTTTCTTTAGGTGCCTTCCCAGCTTTGACAAAAGTCCAGCTGGGATAACCACATTTACTCAGGGCCTTCTTGATGTGCTGTCCTTCTGCCTCCCTGGTCGCTGTGTCAGTGGGGATGGTGTTCGCTCTGTGTTGTAGCGTCCTGATGACACCCAGTTTGTGCTCCAGTGGATGATGAGAGTCAAACCTTAGATACTGATCTGTATGTGTAGGTTTACGGTACACATCAGCCTTTAGATGTCCCCCATTACTGATGGAAATCTCACAGTCTAAGAAAGCTAACCTGCCACTTTTCATATCCTCCCTGGTGAATTTGATGTGCCGGTCCACCGAGTTAATGTGATCCGTGAAATGTAGTACGTCCTGAGATTTGATTTTCACCCAGGTGTCATCCACATATCTGAACCAATGGCTTGGTGGTGTTCCAGGGTAGGATAGCAACACCCTCTTTTCCACTTCTTCCATGTACAAATTGGCCACGATGGGTGAAACTGGGGAGCCCATGGCACACCCGTTTCTGCCTGTAGAACTGACCCTTGTATGTGAAGTAGGTGGAATGAAGACACAGTTCCAAAAGCAAACACACTTGGTCGATGCTGAGAGTGGTCCTGTTGCTGAGGTTGGTGTCATCCTGTAATCAATAAATACACAAACACTTTAACCAGTGCTTTCTCAGACTGGATGAGTAACGGGAACCACTCCGTGTCGGATCTGTAAGTGCTAAAATTATACTGTTACTCGAACCATCCAGTCGTTCTCTAAAATTGTACATTAACTTTCTTAAAAGTGCTTTAAAAGTCCAAACACCCACAGCTACAAACATCTGACTGGCACTCCCACTTCTAGGTAGCCTGCAAAGGATTCTCATCGCATCATTATATGCAACATGCAGCTTCTGCATGCTACATTGTTTGTAGGATGACCACAAGGGGGCAGTATATAGCGGTATGCAATACGCTTTAAACAAAGCCACTTTAACTGGAAGTGAACAAAAGCTGAATTTGCGTGCAATAGTATTTGCCTGCACATAGAGCTTACATCGTTGTCTGTAAATGTCATCATCATCCATTCATTTCCTCAGTAATAAAGTGACCGAGGTATTTCACCTTTTTATGAACTTCAAGAGTTTTTTGGGCCAGTTTAAACAAAGGGAAATTTAGCTGTTTATCCTGCTTGGTTCTACATATCAAAACAGCACTTTTAGCAGCATTGTACTCTGTCATACAGGGAGTGCAGAATTATTAGGCAAATGAGTATTTTGTCCACATCATCCTCTTCATGCATGTTGTCTTACTCCAAGCTGTATAGGCTCGAAAGCCTACTAGCAATTAAGCATATTAGGGGATGTGCATCTCTGTAATGAGAAGGGGTGTGGTCTAATGACATCAACACCCTATATCAGGTGTGCATAATTATTAGGCAACTTCCTTTCCTTTGGCAAAATGGGTCAAAAGAAGGACTTGACAGGCTCAGAAAAGTCAAAAATAGTGAGATATCTTGCAGAGGGATGCAGCAGTCTTAAAATTGCAAAGCTTCTGAAGCGTGATCATCAAACAATCAAGTGTTTCATTCAAAATAGTCAACAGGGTCGCAAGAAGCGTGTGGAAAAACCAAGGCGCAAAATAACTGCCCATGAACTGAGAAAAGTCAAGCGTGCAGCTGCCAAGATGCCACTTGCCACCAGTTTGGCCATATTTCAGAGCTGCAACATCACTGGGTGCCCAAAAGCACAAGGTGTGCAATACTCAGAGACATGGCCAAGGTAAGAAAGGCTGAAAGACGACCACCACCGAACAAGACACACAAGCTGAAACGTCAAGACTGGACCAAGAAATATCTCAAAACTGATTTTTCTAAGGTTTTATGGGCTGATGAAATGAGAGTGAGTCTTGATGGGCCAGATGGATGGGCCCGTGGCTGGATTGGTAAAGGGCAGAGAGCTCCAGTCCGACTCAGACGCCAGCAAGGTGGAGGTGGAGTACTGGTTTGGGCTGGTATCATCAAAGATGAGCTTGTGGGGCCTTTTCGGGTTGAGGATGGAGTCAAGCTCAACTCCCAGTCCTACTGCCAGTTTCTGGAAGACACCTTCTTCAAGCAGTGGTACAGGAAGATGTCTGCATCCTTCAAGAAAAACATGATTTTCATGCAGGACAATGCTCCATCACACGCGTCCAAGTACTCCACAGCGTGGCTGGCAAGAAAGGGTATAAAAGAAGAAAAACTAATGACATGGCCTCCTTGTTCACCTGATCTGAACCCCATTGAGAACCTGTGGTCCATCATCAAATGTGAGATTTACAAGGAGGGAAAACAGTACACCTCTCTGAACAGTGTCTGGGAGGCTGTGGTTGCTGCTGCACGCAATGTTGATGGTGAACAGATCAAAACACTGACAGAATCCATGGATGGCAGGCTTTTGAGTGTCCTTGCAAAGAAAGGTGGCTATATTGGTCGCTGATTTGTTTTTGTTTTGTTTTGAATGTCAGAAATGTATATTTGTGAATGTGGAGATGTTATATTGGTTTCACTGGTAAAATTAATAATTGAAATGGGTATATATTTGTTTTTGTTAAGTTGCCTAATAATTATGCACAGTAATAGTCACCTGCACACACAGATATCCCCTAAAATAGCTAAAACTAAAACAAACTAAAACTACTTCCAAAAACATTCAGCTTTGATATTAATGAGTTTTTGGGTTCATTGAGAACATGGTTGTTGTTCAATAATAAAATTATTCCTCAAAAATACAACTTGCCTAATAATTCTGCACTCCCTGTATTGCACACCATATTTAGTACAGACATTAAGAAGATCCTGTAACCCAGCACTGCTTGGACTAAAAACAACCAGGTCATCTGCATACATAAGATGATTTATCAGTGTTTTACCTAATATACACCCAGTGTTACAGGCTCTCAGCTGTATGGACAAATCATCAACATATAGATTAAATAAGATTGGAGACAAAATCCCACCCTGTCTGACACCATTGCTGACACCAAAGGGGGCAGAAATACTACTTCCCCATTTAACCTGCATGCTCTGATGAGCGTACCAGTAAGAGAATCCTCACGATGTATTGAGGAACTCCCGTCTCTTCAATTTATCAAAAGTTTTCTGTGGTTCACTCGATCAAAAGCCTTAGAGGCATCAATGAAACACATGAGGACAGATGAATTTTTAGCCCTATACAAACTGACTATTTCCTTGAGTGCATATATGCACATGTCAGTGCCGTGCTTTGGTTTGAAGCCAAACTGATTATCCACAGAAGAGATGAACACACTAACTCTGTCAAACAAGATTCTTTCTAACACCTTAGATAAAATACTGGCTAGTGCAATCGGCCTGTAATTATCCAAACAGCTCACTTTTGAAGCTTTGTCTTTCATAACTGGTACCAATAAAATACACAGCATTGAGTCTGGTAATATGCCATGAATCATAAACCCAGTGAAACAGAGTGCTAAAAGAGGAGCTAGCCTTAAACTAGCATGTTTTAAATGTTCTGCAGTGATGTGATCCAAACCAGAGGATTTATCATCAGGCAACCTATGAATGGCTTCATATACTTCATGTGTCCTTACACTTATTGTGTCATTACTCATGTCAAAATTGTCCTCATATGGATCACTTTTTATACAGTTAAACAACACGCTGTAATGCTGTCTCCATAATGCTGCAATGTTATCTGCCCCAGAAACACCTTCAACAGTTGATGGTAAAGATGGTTTACAGTTATTAAGAGCTTTCACCTCTTTCCAAAAATCTGTCATATTATTACACAGCATTTTCCTGGCCAAAGAATCTGCTCTCAGCATTTGCTCATTTTTAGTTATAAAGCGAACAGCGTACTTATATCTGGCATTCGCACATTTTTTCTGTTCAAATTCTGGACCTTGTTTAGGTCTTCCAGCCATGGCCCAACATTTATAAGCTATACGAGCTTCATCATGGTACATAGATACATGTTCTTTCCAGCCAGGTCTGATGTTAGGTTTCTTATCCTTATATTGTTTATCAAGCAGTGTACCACTTTCATACAGAGCAGTCACTATATCATCATACATGGAGCAGAGTAAATGTTTATGCACAGCATTCTTACAGTTGACATCCTTGCACAAAATAGCTTCTTTGGGCAAAGAAATGTTGTTCAGATGTATATCGGTATTACTATGATAAGCTAAGAAATCATCTTCACTACATGCTGACCAGTCTAATTTTACACTGGTAGCAATATTAGCAATATTATTTCCAGTTGTTGCTGGCATTTGTTCCACATTCACAGTAAAACCAAAAGGTATATGATCTGACACAGTTACCTCATACCTAATAGTCATGTTTGCTAAAGCTGCATGTCCATCAGCTGTACAATTACAATGGTCCAGCCATGATGTACTATGCCAGGCTTCACTTATGTATGTATAGCTATCTGCAGGCAGTAACACTTTGGTAGACAGGATAAGATTGTTAACTTCACAAAAGTGAGTTAAGTGGTTAGCAAACCGAGAACTGCTGTCTGTGAGATCAGCATTAAAATCACCCAAAACTTATATGCTGTAAGTATCGTTGTCTTGAATAAATGCATTAATAAAAGCCAGCCTACTGAGGTATTCTTGCTCATTTTGACAAGATTCATAGGGAGTATAAATATTAAGATTGATAAAACTACTATTATTCTGTGTATATTGTATACCAATACACCAGTCTACATTCAGTCTAATGGGCTTTATCACAGGGTCTATTTTTTTGTCCCAAAGCACAGCAACCCCTCCAGGTATTCTACCTCTGACTATAGCTGTGCTGAGATCGGTTGTTGATTCCCCCACTCCCAAAAAACTTGCATTTAGACAGTTAAGTTTTCCCAGGTCCTGTTTGGACAACCATGTCTCCTGCAAGCATAAATGTCACATTCTGCAAGCAGACTGTCCACAACAATCCGTCGAGCTTTGTCCCCTGCACTCTGTCCCAAACGTAGACCACGACAGTTGTAAGATAATACCCTAATAGACATCTTCATGTTGATACGTTGGTAGCAGAAGGCGCAGTTATCTCCCCTGCTGGATCCACTGAGTTTGGCACCACCGTACCGGGCTTACGAGGTTCATAAAAACGCCGGACCAGAGCCCCTTCAGGCCAGAGTTCAGGATTGTACATTTCACCCACATCATTACATTCAGCAGTAACCTTGAAAGAGCCGAACCTGCTACGTTTACTAGCAATTTTTTGACAGGTCACATCTCTTTTGAGTTTCTCTCTCAAATACAGAGCAAGAGTTTCTGCATCTACATCCAGGGCAAATTTAGTGGCAAACACGCTCACCAATTTAGTTTTCACAGTTCTAATTGTACTCACAGCTCCAGTGCCGATAATCGATACAGGTCCAGGCCTCTTATTTGATTGGCCACAAATCAAAACAGATGATGCAAAGGCTCTTCATAACTATTCACCGTTTCTCACCGGTTGTAACAATGCAATGCAAGACATCAGTCAACTCCGAGAAATGGAGATCCCCACGAACCTCAGAGTTATTGTCTCTAAACTGCCATACAAAATGAGAGAAATGTGGAGTCTCTCTGCTTTTGACATTCAAGAAACAAGTGGAAGGGGAGCAAAGTTCTCAGATCTGGTCAGATTCATAAACAGACAAGCAAAAATAGCTGCAGATCCTTTGTTTGGTGACATTAAGGATGCTGAAGATAAAGCAAAGTTGTCTGCAAATGTGAGAATGACTAGATCATCCAGGCAAAGGGGAAGCACATTTGTTACAAGTGTAACACAAGCTGCAGATGAAAGGTCACCTGAAATTAATAAAAGTGCTTCTTGTCACACTAGCAATGCCTTCCAGAAACCATGCATATACTATGAAAAACTGCATACATTGGCAGAATGTCAAAAGGTCAGAAACCAGCCTTACAAAGAAAGACTAGAGTTCCTCAAAGCAAAGGGTCTGTGCTTTGCATGTCTGACACAAGGTCATCTGAGTAAGGACTGTAAGAAAAGATCATTGTGTGAGTACTGCTCTAAGAGACATCCAAGTATGCTTCATTGGACAAGGGAGGAGGACAGTAAGGCAGATGATTGCATCCAGAGAAATGTCTCAATCATTCCCACAACAAGTGATGAAACACACACTTCAGGCAGAATTTGTGGAGCCACAGGGGCCGGAAAAGACATTCATGTGTTATCGATCGTTCCTGTGTGGGTTAAGTTAAAGAAAGGCAATAAATTAATTGAGACTTATGCATTCATGGACAATGGGAGCCAAGCCACGTTTTGTTTAGAAAAGCTGATGAGACAACTTGGTGTCGAAGGTAAGTAGACAAAATTCATGCTTCGCACAATGGGACAGGAAAAGATGGTGACAAGCTACCACCTGTCAGGATTTTAAGTGTGTGGTTTAAAGTAGGAAAGTAGATATTGAATCCGTCTAATGCGCCTTTATTTCTCCAGGGAATGACAAGCCTATGAAAGGCCTTAGTCAGGAAGACCTGGTGAACCAGGATCTGATCACAGAGTTGACGAAAGAGTTTGGCATGACCTACGAGGAGTTCTACATGGTCCTCACAGACACTGACATGAGAGTCAAGGTAGAGACTTACTCTTTCTAAGCAGTATAGGAGGATTATGTGAAGGCTGTGGCTCTATAGTGTAGTGGTTTAAGTACCAGGAGGAGGAAAAAAAAATCCCTTGACAGCTGTGTCGGGAAGAGCATCAAATACGCCAAATTAAACATACAAGTATACCTGTTGTAGTGACTTGTGAATAATTTAATTCAGGTTTAGGTAAATAGTGCCAGACCACAGTCACATCAAGGCATGTTATATTGATAATAAAGGAGCAGCCAAAAGTAGCTAGTATGTGATGGGCAGCCCCATAACAGAATGGCCGTGCTGTGTAGATCAATTAACTTGTTGAATACTTAAATTAATGCGGTGTGAATTTGAAAAGCATGTAAGTCAAGCTGTTTTTTCACTCTAAAATGTAAAGATGTCCCCTAAATGAACCACACACACTCACATCTTGATGCATTCTCAATCATCCAGGAGATGATTGGAGATTCACACACACTCACATTTTTGTTTTGAAAAGAAAAAGAGTTATAAACATATACTCACAGAATGTGACGGTGTCGAGGAAGAAGGTGGTGTGGTGAGCTTTTTTGAGAACTGTGGTGTCACGCTGTGATGAAATTCTTAAAAGTTACATGTTTTTGGGCAGCTCTTATATTTCACACCAATTTCAAGTCCTGTTGGAGGGACTTGGGAATGCATTACTGTCAATCAATATCCTCTCAAAGAGCCATATAAATATACATGTGTGTACCCTTGTCCTTGATCTAGCACAGCTGATTTAAATGGCTAAATAACCTCCTCAGCATGTCTTGAAGTTCTCCAGAGGCCTGGTAATGAACCAATCATTTGATTCAGGTGTGTTGACCCAGGGTGAGATCTAAAACCTGCAGGACACCGGCCCCTGAGGCCTGGAGTTGGCTGACCCTTGTATAAAAGGCCCCAAAGTTCATAGGATAATTCTATTGGTGTTCGTAAGTTTATATAAGTTTATCTACTGTTCATTTAATATTCAATCTTCTATCAGTTTGGGCCAGCCCACCGTCTGGTGACATCATTCGATTAGTAAGGTGGGCAGTTTTAGGTCGGATGAGCAGTGTTTGTCCGGTGGGGGTGCACTGATTCCTGCGGGATGTTATGTAAAACCACACGCATGCAACTGTTTTACAGCCCCAGGAATTGAGTTGTGACGATAAAGTGCCTCAAACCAAACCTCAAGCTCCTTCTTTCCTACTCTGCGACAATTTGGCCTTAAGTGGTGTTCTGGCTGACACACCGGGGTGACCGTAGTGCTCAAAGACTGAATCAGTGCCACAACCGTGCCTATCCTTGATATCTCCACTACAACCCTAATCTAGAGGAAATAATAATGAGAGAGAATAATCTTTAGCCTAAATATGAGAACTGTCATTAATGTACCTGTAAAGCTTGAAGCAGAGAGATAAACAGCTGTCAATATAGGCAAAGATGATGTGGATGGGCATACAGATATATCTAGTGTTCACTTTATATGTCTACACTTGGTTTCTACTCCAAATTAACTTTGTTTTAACTGTGCTATGGTGAGATACCAAAATTAAATGGTCTTGTTTTAGTCAAGTGTTAAGAAAACACAAAACAAGGTGTTAAAAAAATAAATGAGAAAATATATATTTGTAATGCATCGGTGCCCAATAAACATGCAATGAGGTACATACGTGTAAGCTAAACAGTCTAAACATATGATGTCAAAAAACCCTGTGACATTCCAATCAGCCTCAGCTCCATGTTATGTTTGGGACTAATTAGTACATGCTAACAAGACGGTTAGCATGATAGTGATGTGTTGTCATTGTGAGTAACTATAATAGCAGGCTCACACTAACCTTTAGGTTCAAGTGCCACCATCAGTCTCAAAGAGCCTTTAACAAGCATTTGCAGTGTAAGCTCTTCTCAGTCAGCTGCACTGTAAATAGCTGACATGACACGAAGAGAAGAGAAGCAATGCAGGGAAATGGAAAACATCCATAAAAGATATCCCCATGTAGATTAGGCCACGTAGCATAGCCTGCATCGGTAAATGCTTCTTTGTAATGTCTGTTCTGACTCTGGGAAACAAATATTTGTAAAATATTGTGAAAGTGAAGGCGGTACTGGGTATGGCTGTTACACATGTACATACAAAAAATAAGAAGGAACCAAGTAGAGCAACAATGTAACCAATGCAAAGTGCCTTTGGATGCACACACACATCCAAATTCTTTTCTTTGGAAACAGGAAAAAACACAGAAGAAGACCCAGGAAAGCAGACACGTCATGGTCTAGTTGACTTATTTCAAAACTAAGTTACAGCGTTCTTGGACAAGACTGTTGTCATGTAGCATATTCACCAAGACTGCATGATCAGCTGTGTCAAAAGTCCTGCCTTCCTGGAACATAGCCTTAAGGGATTCAGTCACTGAGTTGTGAAAGACCTCTAAATATACTATGGTATTTTAGCAGGGAGGATTTTAATCATACTTTTTTACTTGCCCTTTCACATAGTCCTGACTAATACTTTTAAACAACCTTGATTCACAGCACTGCTGTTGCTCGGTTGGTCCTCTTCCAGTGTTCACTGATTCACAACTTATCTGCTTACACTTCCATTAAATCTTTCTCTTTTTCTCTGCCCTAATACTGCCAACATGGTGCTTTTACTAAAATACTGTTTAAATTTACACAACATGACATTTGCTCAACATCTGTGCATAAGAGTGTGCCAGGATAAATCACCAGCCTGTTTTTCAGACAGATTCATCAAAGACGCCAGTGTTCACATCCTCTGCTGTCAGCAGCAGAGACAGAGGAGTCTGTGAATGTACACGGATGTGGGTGTGTGTATTAGACAGAAAAAGGACAGAGAGCGCAGTGCAAGGAAAGGTGTGAAAGAATCAGAATGGCAACTTCAGCATGTCTTGAGGAAGATGTACAAGCGTGTTACATTTTTGTGCGCATTTCAGATGTTTGTGTTGTGTCCTGTTAGGATGAAACGAGATACTTGGTTTTGCTGCTTCCCAGAAGTTGTTATAAAGATTTGCTGGGATGTGGTAAAGGCCACACCACATTTACTAACATGCATAACTTCATATAATCACATTACTGGAAGGAGTTTCACCATTTTCATGCAGTGGATTTCTATTTTAATGCCCGCTGTACTGTAGTGTTACTTATTCTTTTATTTTTTGTCGACAGGGATTTTGATTTATTTATTCTGTGGTTTCACCTCAGACTCGACCTTTGGGAGCGTATGACTGGTTCTTGTCAATCTTGTTTGTCAGCAATCCTATGAGGTTCCCATTGCCATGAAGGCTGTATTTAACTACATCGACACCTTCTCCTCCCGAATCCGAGAGATGGAGCAGCAGAAGAGAGATGGAGTGGTCTGTAAGAAGGAAGACAAGCCCAGATCTTTGAAAAACTTTCTCTCCAGGTGAGGATTTCTGTGGAAATATAGGGCATGACCAAAACACTGTGGATGTACAAACATTAAAACCTTTTTTTCCTGACAAAGACATCTTAAGAACTATCAGCAGGGATTTGCTGATATTCGCCCATGAGTGAGATCAGTTAATAAAGCCTGTAGACAAAAGATGGACAGAGCCACTGATTCACTGATCCACTTGTTTTGAAAACCTTACATTTTAGCAATATGGTGTGGTGTTTTTGGAGACACAATTCAGGTTCAGGTTGAGAAAGTTATTAGCTAACACTAGCAAGCTTGGTTAATAAGCTGCAATCATAAACTGTTCGGGGATCACACAAGAATGGATTTGTGTACACTGCTGTGATTGTTTTACATTTTTAATTTTGATTGTTTTAGTCATAGTCTTTTGAATAAGTTTTAGTCATAATTTAGGCATCTGAAATATTGTAGTTTCAGTCTATTTCTATTTTTAGTCTGTTAAATATCATTAAAAGTGTAAAGGTTTGTTTCCATCTTATTTTCCTTGATATCAAATGTGAAATGTGTGCATATGCTCACTCTCCTCTTCCTCCCAGGTTTCGATATTTTGTCACATTTTATGCACAGGGTGATTACATCTGATTGGGTCACTTCTAAACTCGTCCCGCCTTTGTACACGGCTTAAATATTTCTGATTGGATTTCACTTTTTTTTTTTTCTTTTTTTTTAGACCAAAGTATCAATATATTCCATCGCACTTTTTTGTCTTGTGCACTAGTTTTTAGTTAGTTATTGTCTCCCTTTCATCATGAAAACAAAGGTAACTGACAAAAATTATGACAAAAATAATTGGTCAGTGAAATTAACACTGGATAAGAGCACCCATGCTGATTTAGCATTAACTTGTAGCTTAAAAATAACATGCACAAACCATTCCATAGGTGCAAGATTTGCATGACAAATTGAGGTATTCAGTACAGTTTCTATTACAACATTTTATTGAGATTGATGCCATATATAGGTTGTTCCCCCAAGGATCGATATAGTCTGTGTAGTTGGAATTACTGGGTGGTCCCATCATGCCGTGTCCACATCAGTCAAATATCTGTTGCAGTCAGCTGGACCACAATTAAATAATTCTGAGCAGCACTTGGCAGACTGCAGCAGCCTTCATGTGTGTGTTCCATGAAAATCAAAAGTAACAAAAACCCTGCCATTCCTCAAGGCTGAATCATTTCAGTCACATTTTCTCCTGGAGATGTCTAAAGACAGGCTGTCTTTTGTTGCCATGGAGACCTGAATCGCCCCCGAACACAGTGTAGAGATCTGGCAGGTTTTTGACCATAATTCCGGGTTGTCACCCTCTGGCAGTAATAGGGGGAATATGTAGCACACAAGCACAAACTCCTTGTCTTGGTACAGAGCTCTCACTGCGGGACCAAAGTGCCACTTAAATCCGGACCCAAATTTTCTGTGATTGCAGGTTCCGATGGAGACGTCGCCTGTTCATCATCTCCGCTCCCAACGACAAGGAGTGGGCCTATCAGCAGCAGCTCTACGCCCTAAACAGCCAAGCCTGCAATCTGGGTGAGTCACCAAAAGTCAACCAGTTTCACTTTTCAGAGGTCACTTCAGTTGCTGAAAGCTCAAATATACTTGCCACCCAAGCTCTAATTGTGTCTCTCTGCTGCTTGGTGCTGGTGAATATGTTAATCAAATGAAGAAGCAATGAAATCAAATGAACAAGTAATGTTTGTTTGTTTACTGCAACTTTCCAGACATTATCAGCCCGTGTTTATGCACATGAGCACTATGTGTGTGTTAATGCATGTTCACCAGCAGATGTGGGGAAGGATCCCAGTAGACGGAACTGGCAAAAATCTGAACTGTTGTTCTTTTCCTCCCCTGGCAGGAAACTTTTCAGCCGGCCAGTTAGTCAACTTTTCCACAGTAACTTGAAAGTAATTATCGCACATCTCAAAAAGAGGCATTTGTCTCAACTTTGCAAATCTCAACAACCTGACATGTTTGACAGGTTTGTGGAAGATACATGTAAACTTTAAATAGCCCACGGTGGACTTTCCTTCTCTGTGAAACCAAATAACTGCTGTCAGCAGGACTTTCTGCCCAAGATGAACCTCACGCTCTTGTTTTGTTTGCACAAGCTGAAGATTTTGGACATTTCTTCCTGGCTCCCTTCAGACTTTTGTTGAGTTTTGTTTGTTTCTTGAGTCAGATGTTTTATTTGTAACAATCAGCCATTAAATCTACAATTACATTATATCAGTTTCTGACCTCAAGGGCTAGTGAACAAGATGACAAGTAATCTTTCACTGCCCTCTCTTTTTGAATGTTTCATGCCTGTTTCACCTTCAAACACACATACACTGTGTGTACACAGGGGCATTAAATAGGGGTTTATATTTAAGCCAAAGCAAATTTTTACAACCTTGCAATGATAAAAAAATATTTTTGGATACTGTTGATCTGTGAAACATTAACAGATTATTTATCATTTGTCCTAGCTTATAAAGCTCTCATGAAATATAACTTCCTAGAAAGTGCTACAATTTATCTGTTTGAGTGTGCACTGTTTTTATTTAAGTAAAGTCAGATGATTGAAAAAAATCAGCTTTTCTTGCTTAATCACTAGATCAAGTTTAGGTTCTACTGAGACTTTTTTCCCTTCATGTGTTGCTCTTGGCTGGTTTAGCACCCAGGGCTGCCCCCTTGCTCCCTCATCCCACACAAAGGCCTGTCCTGCTGACTGGGCTGAAGGCCTGAGAGGTTTGATCCTGGTATTCAGCACTTGGCGCTCACCAAGTGAAGCCAGCGTTCTCCTGTGTTTAATGTGGGCTTTCTCGCTTTTTTGGCAGGGCTTTCCGGACCACCATCACATTTTCCTCCCTTTACCTAGAGACTAGTGCTTAGAACAGTTCCAATAACAAATAAGTAACAATCAGCCTAAATAAGCAGACTGATAAGGAACAGTTGGTCAGCATACTGCTGTTCTCATTTGAAGTCATGCTGTTGTCTAAAAATTGTTTGTCTCATTCTGATGTCTTTTCAAAAAATGGTTGCCATGGTTACACAGGCCTGAGGCCAGTGTTGGGGAGTAACGGAATACATGTACCGCCGTTACGTATTTAGAATACAAAATATGAGTAACTGTATTCCGTTACAGTTACCGTTTAAAAAGGTGGTATTCAGAATACAGTTACTTTGTTGAAATAAATGGATTACACGGCGGTACTTCCCTGTTTCATATTGTCGCGGGTCATGATTGTTTGGGTTTGTTTGACAGCTACGTAATGTTGTTCCAGGCGGCAGCGTTACGATTGCCATGGTTACAGGGTGACAGCTCTCTATCTGCGTGTTTCCTGGGTGAGAGCGCTTTTTTGTTGTTGTTGTTGTGCTAAGCTAAAGGCAGAATGCTACAGGCATGGCCCTAAAGAATGTAGCATGCAGCGAGAATGGACTGCCATACACGTTATGTGTCTGTGAGCGAGGGAGGGAGAGAAAGGAAAAGTCCGAGCTGTCACGGAGCAAAAGCGGGCTGGAAGCATGTAAATATAATAATAACCACTGCAGCCAAGAAGAGTGCCTGACGAGCCCAGCTGTAAGTAAGCTATTAAGACTCAACTGTACACTGTGTTCGTGTTTTCCTCCGGAAAAAAATAAGTTCCGTTGGAGCAGCCTTTCAACGCCTCTCTCTGTCTCTGGCAAGCAAAGTTGACCCAGACAACAAAGTAAAGCTATTTTTCGCCACCAGCCCGACAGGGAACCCACCGTATTCACGTGGTTGTAAACAGCACGATAATATATTAAGTAATCCAAAGTATTCAGAATACGTTACTCTCATTGAGTAACGTAACGAATCGTTACAGAATATATTTTGGGGCATGTATTCAGTATTCTGTAATGGAATACATTTTAAAAGTAACCTTCCCAACACTGGTGATCAGTGATATTGCACATTGAGTGTGTGTGTGTGGGGGATGATATTGCACACTGAGTGTGGGGTGGGGGTGGAACTATACTGAAAAATGTTATAATCAGTGTTGGGAAGGTTACTTTTAAAATGTATTCCATTACAGAATACTGAATACATGCCCCAAAATATATTCTGTAACGTATTCCGTTACGTTACTCAATGAGAGTAACGTATTCTGAATACTTTGGATTACTTAATATATTATCGTGCTGTTTACAACTACGTGAATGTACTATTGCTGTGATTTATTACTGTTACTGAAGGTCCGCGGCTCCGAACCATAGTAAAGCGACCTCTGGCTAATACGGTGGGTTCCCTGTCGGGCTGGTAGCCGAAAAATAGCTTTACTTTGTTGTCTGGGTCAACTTTGCTTGCCAGAGACAGAGAGAGGCGTTGAAAGGCTGCTCCAACAGAACTTATTTTTTCCGGAGGAAAACACGAACACAGTGTACAGTTGAGTCTTAATAGCTTACTTACAGCTGGGCTCGTCAGGCACTCTTCTTGGCTGCAGTGGTTATTATTATATTTACATGCTTCCAGCTCCCGTTTTTGCTCCGTGACAGCTCGGACTTTTCCTTTCTCTCCCTCCCTCGCTCACAGACACATAACGTGTATGGCAGTCCATTCTCGCTGCATGCTACATTCTTTAGGGCCATGCCTGTAGCATTCTGCCTTTTAGCTTAGCACAACAACAACAACAAAAAAGCGCTCTCTCACCCAGGAAACACGCAGATAGAGAGCGCGTCACCCTGTAACCATGGCAATCGTAACGCTGCCGCCTGGAACAACATTACTAGCTGTCAAACAAACCCAAACAGTCCTGACCCGCGACAATATGAAACAGGGAAGTACCGCCGTGTAATCCATTTATTTCAACAAAGTAACTGTATTCTGAATACCACCTTTTTAAACGGTAACTGTAACGGAATACAGTTACTCATATTTTGTATTCTAAATACGTAACGGCGGTACATGTATTCCGTTACTCCCCAACACTGCTGCTCACATTGCACCTCTCAATGCACCTGCTAGTTAGATGGCATGTATGTGTATGTATATAGATGTAAGTGTGTATGTGGAAATATGTGTGTGTACGCATGTACGGATGCAAATATGTATATATACATATATGTATGTATGTGCGTGTATGTTTGCAGGTGTATGTATAACTTGTACATATCTTTTCTTGTGTAAATGTAAATTTGTCTGTTATTGTGTAAATACATTCGCTATTGTGTACTCCACACATATGGAGAGATGCCAAACTGCCTTTCACTGTTCTTGTAACAGTGACAATAAAAAGCTATTCTATTCTATTCTAAGAACAGTTGAGTTAAAAGTGAAACTTACTTCAAAACAATTCTAAAGAGCACAGCTGTGGTCAGGATGACAAAGTTGGAGAACAACACTGCCATAGCCTGGGAACAAAAAGAACAGCAGCAGCTCAGCACATTTAAAGCATCAAATACTCATGCAGGACATTTTGTTAATGCCAGTCTGATATGAAAAGCTCAAATCTAACTCCAAATATTATCTCCGAAAACGTTAGAGCACTTATGTAAATATGTGATGTCTTGATTTTTTTTTACGTGCGCTGAGAATAGTGGCACAAAAATAACGCCATATATTTTGACCACGAAAATGGCGCATCAGGCCAAAATCCTTTCCACGCCCACCCCCGTGACATCACGCTCCAAAGCCCTATGGTAACTAATGTTGTAGAAATGCTCCGCCCCTAATGAGCATTTGAGCAGCCAATCAGAATAATCTATGTCATGTGATCATGAGTACAGCACCGGATTGTTCTAGTGAGAGTTTAGAAGCACCATGGATGACGAATTTCAAGGTACCAGCTCTCAGGTAGGAAGATAACTTTCAAAAGTTACATGAATACAAACAGGTACCTTGTCGGGTTTTTTTCTTCGTTTGTTTCTTTTTGGGTTTTTGTTTGGGTTTCTTTTGCTTTCTTTTAAACCCTGTCCTGTCTGGCTGTTTTTGTGGCACAAATATGACGGTGTAGAGCAGGGGTCCGCAACCCTAGGCACGAAGGGTTAACTGATGGCACGCACGACCATAGCTGGACTGGCCATCGGGCATAAGGGCATTTGCTCGGTGGCCCGATTATTTATTTATTTTTTTTGTGGTGGATTGGCCAGACGCTGGTCGGTGTGTAAAAATAACTCAGTTGTTTGGTGGTGGCTATGGCGAGCTTCCACAGATTCAGTAAAATTAACAAGTGGTGGAGGCCAGCAGGTGGATGAGGGAAGGGGAGGCAGGAGGAGGAGAGACCCGAGGCAGCCGCCGGTCAGAGCGTCAGGTGAACTGAACTTCAGGTAAGAAGTTATGACCTGCAGTCTATCTGGGTCAGATATAAACCAAGTTTAGGTGGAGTTTATTTTTGTTGTGCTGACTTTTTACAGTCAGTTACAATAACTCGTACTGCGTACTAGCTAGCATGACGGAGTTTATATACTGCTGGGCGGGTGCTATGATTTTATTGATAGTGAACTTTATTTTATTCATAAGGTTAGTTAGTAGAGTTGCCAACCGTCCCGTACAAACGGAATCATCCCGCATTCAGAGAAATTATTACGCGTTTCGTGTTGAGCTGAGAAGGAACACAGTTTGTCCCGGACTTCAGCCAGGATGGAAAAAGACACAAAGCTGGAGTTATTCTGTGTCTTTGCTGCACAGCTGCATCTTCTTCTCCTCTCATTCTCTCCCCTCTCTCTCCTGTTGCTACTTCAATCATGAAACTGATCAATGATGAGCTGATCAGCTTTTTTCTCTTGTTTGTTTATCGCTCACTTTGCGCCAGAAAGAGGAAACTGCCGGATGTCGCGCTAAACAACAGCAGCACGTTTAAGCTTGGTCAGCTGTTGTTAGAATGCATTTAATATTAATTTCTAGTATCAGCTGATGTTTGCTGGAGCCACAGCTGTAAAAACTGCTGGTCATGATATCGGTTTGTATATCTGGTGAGAGGGAAACATGAAGATGAAACCAGGAGATGTCCTTACTGAATCATCAGAGCTGAACAGGTGATGGTGAAACAGGTTTACCTTTTAGGTGACATGAATGAGTTGAAGGGAAGTGATGAACTGTTTCTGAGAGACAAATAACACCAGGATCCTTTTCTACGTAGCTGACAGCTGGTAACTGTGCAGGGGCGGGTCTAGCAAAGTTTTGCCAGGGGGCCAGGTAGGGCATTAACAGGGAAAGGGGGGCACAAAGAAATACTTTCTTATTCTCATTTAAAATGTCTGGCTGTTATTAAATAATTATCTGAAGCTTACAACCAAAGTTTTTATCTGACGTAAAATGAATAGAAATCATACATTTACCAACAAGACAGTGTACATCACTGTCACAACAGCGTTTGTTTTCATTCAAAGGCTTTATGGCTTTAATATCTGGGGGGCCGGTCTTTAGTCAAAATGCATCCATAGACTCGAGACACAATGCATTTTTGGGACTTTCAGGTGTATGGACCAATGTTTTATTTTCTGATCAAACCAGAAATCTTTAATGAGCAGCTAGATTTGTCTCGCATTAACTGGCTGAGTTAATGCCAGTTAATGCGACATCGAAGCAGCTGGAATCTACAGCTGTGCGTGTTCATGGAGCTTGCATTTTCACCTGCTGGACATCACTACCTGACAAGTTTAACTGTCTTCAGAACATTACAGAGGCCTTATTGACAGTATTTGGCTCTACATATCTGTGTGAGCAGATTTTCTCTCACATGAGAGTCCTCAGGTAGCCGTCTGAATGCTGGACACTCGGAGACCTGTGTCTCTGAGTGGGAGACCAGTGATCACATTAACATGTGTGTCTCTGTATTAACAGGCATGCCATATTGGCTGAGTTTATTTTTCTTATCATTGTTGTGAGGAGACCATAAATAGCATTTGTATTTTCTGTTGTACAGTTCATTTGCTGTTATGGAGTTATTGTTATGGATAAAAAGTGTCTTTTTTTTGTTTCAAAATAGCTGATAACTATTCGCTGATAGCTGCCAACATCTGCAAGCAAATATAATTCTATAAAGTGGTTCTATATGTTGTGTAACTGTTCATATAGAGCATTATTAAATTTATTGCTAATGCAATCATATGGCACACTGACTTCTGAGGAAATTTTAAATGGCACTCGCCATCAGAAAGGTTGCCTACCCCTGCTATAGATCAACTTACCTCAGAATATATAAAGCATATAAACAATTACAGCAAAATGATGCAACAAACACAGCAGTGCTACTAATCCAAAATACCCCAAGCTTCATAGAACTGAAACAAACATTTACTTGCTGATACATACTTTAGGTTTCTGAATATTAAACTTGTTGCTGCCTTTCATAGTGTTTAACTTGAAGGCTCTGAGTAGTTTCTCCCACACTGAAAACACTGGAATGATTAAATTATTTAAACATTACCTAATAAGACTGATTCAGGACAGACGGTTAGTTATTGTAAACTTTTCTAGCAGTCCTTCACAGACAGGGAACAGTCTGTCTATTCTCTCCATCTGTCAGCTGTTGCTGGCTCTTCCTCCTCCTCTTCCTCACACACTGCTAAGTTTGTCCTGGTGGATCATCAGGGGTGCAAAGCCTCGCAGATGATGTGCAGCAGTGGGTCCCTCAGTCTGTCCTCACTCTGGACACTTGCAGTTGCCACACATGGAAATCAAATGTGTGATAAGCTGCAGGATTCAAACACAAGTGTAACTTATAAATACATGTTCATACTTTTATTACACAATCAGAGAGAAAGAAAAAGAGAGAGAGAGTGCAGGACAGACAAACAGGTGACAGTCTCAGGTGTATACACTGCTACAAAACAGCACAAGAGAAGGAGGATTTAGTGTTTGTGTTATTACGAGTGCTAAACAAGAAGAGTTCCCAGATGGTACAGTGGACGCATGTGTGACTCCTGTGATTAAAGCATCTTTCTTTCAGCTTAACGAGTGAAGAGTCAGCTCGTTCAAACACACGTTAAAGTCCGTTTGGCTCGACACCACCGAACAGAGGCAGCAATATAACATAGCTAACATTAACAGTGCAGTGAATCCTGCTTGTGCCGTGATATTCAGGACTGCAAACCGAGCAGCATCACTGACTTTCAGCTTGTTGTGTTTGTTGATATATGACTGACTTTAATTATCCATGAAATCATCACATTCTCTGTAAGATTAAGGTCAACTATATATATATTTAGAAGTAGAGGCTTTAAAACCAAGTTACCGCTGAAAGTACAAACATCACTAATGTCACACAACTTGACCGACATGTGGCCAACAGTAATGTTTTAATGTTCTTCATTATCAAACATTCGCACATAGATAAGTGACATAATATTCAGTACTTACTTTTGACAGTTTACTCTTTGGCCGCTCCCTTCTGCCTTCTGCCGTATTTTGCGGCAAAATTATCCACACCCACCGCCGCGCTATGAATTGTGGGATATATGGGACCACGAAGCGTGCACCGGACCACGCTTGATATTTGGGGAAATCGACGGCGCATTTGGAGTATGCAATTGAAGTCCACTTCGAGTTGGGACAGTCGTCACATGGCGGTGACGTAATCGCACTCAAAATGCGTACTTCAAGTGTGCGGTCTCTGAATTGGGACACAGCCCCAGTCTCCATTTCAACTTGTATTGAAAGTGCGGACTTCAAATGATATTTTCTTAATTGTGTTAATAGGCCACGTAAAACCAGAGTTATGATTAAAAACAAAAGAAACAGTACAAACTGTGTTTTCTGAGGACAGCGCTACCAAACACTCTCCGTTGGCGACCAAAATTAAAAAAAAAACAAAACAAAAAAAAGGATGCATGTCTGCCATTACCTGCCAAAACCAGAAGTAACGTATTATTTCATGGGAAATGTAGTTTTTCCCCTCAGGGCCTTTATAAACCTATACTGGTGGTTTTAAGTTATGTCTGACATATGTCTGTGCAGTTTCTGGGATGCTTAGACCTCAAAATGCACTGTTGGAAATTATTTTATTTTTTATGTTTTGTTTTGTTTTTTTACTTTTCTAAAAACAGATGGTGATCTTTTCTAAAAACGATAGGACAGGTGTGGAGGAGAATGAAGCAAGAGAATGGGTTCCTAAGGTGGTCAAGAAAAATCCAGCTGAGTTTCTTATCCTGTAGTTAACGATGTAAATATGCTGTTTCCACACATCCATGAAAATGAGTAAAATATATATTTTTCTGCTCTAATAACAGTCTGTGAGCTTATCTGAAGATGATGGGACAGATGACTGGATACCCACACAGGATGAATCTGAAGGCTATTCAGAAGAGGAGGAAGAACAAGAACATAAAAGGATTCCTAAGGTAGCCATGAAAAATAAAACTGGGTGTCCTGTGCCACAAAGAGAGGTGAAATTCATCCTCAGTTTCAGTGCTTCCACAATCTATCTAGTGCAGTTCGATATAACGATATATATCGGATGACGATATAAAAACATCTATCGTTTCATTTTGCGCTATCGTTTGTTTCGTGGTGTCGCAAAATAAACTGTTTACGGCAATATTTTTTTCATCGTTTTGATGGTCACTGTAGTGTAATTTCTTAAAGTTCTCTCTTTCTCTTATATTTAATATAACCACACTACAGACAGACAAGTGCTTGTTTTTATGCGTTGTCGTTAGCAACAACGACGGTAAAACCACCGCGTGTCCGCTTGTTTATTTTCCACATAAACCTTTCACAATAAAGCTCAAGATCCTGTTGATTCTTTTCAAAATAAACTGAATCACGTGAAAGATGCAGAGTATTTACTGATTAGAAGCAAAAAAGAGCTGTCAGGTGCTAAAAAAATAAACCTTAGATTCAAACGTTAGAACAGGCCTTTCCCCGCAGCACGCCGTGTAATAAATACTCACAAAGAAAACAGCGGCCGTTACATCCTATGTCTAAAAATGTATAGTTTCATGCATCAGTTAAAACACTCGACTCTAGGTCCATGATGCCCAGCTGGAAAACACTTCACGAAAGTTGAGCTGCCCGAGATTCACAGAATTTACAGAAAATGTTACATTTTTGTGATTTATATCGTTATCGGACGATAGATGTCTTAATATCGGGATATGAGATTTTGGTCATATCGCACAGCCCTAAATGTATCTATCAAAAATTTGCCAAACATATTGTTGTCTTCTCCTAAAACAGATGCTGGCAGCATCTGAAGAGGATGGGACACATGATAGTAGACCCACACAGGATGAATCTAAAGATGATTCAAAAGATGAAGCAGAACATTTGGGACAAATGATTCACAAAGTGGCCATGGAAAAGGTAAAAATTGTCCTCTGTTTCAATGCATGCAACAAAATATGTCTTTGTATTCTTTTACGTCAGATGGTCAGCTCATATGTATGGAACGCCAGGACTGCTATAATGAATTAATTAAATACACCATTAAATAATTAATTAAATGTGGCAATAATTAATTATTGCTGTGGGGTTTTTTTCTTTCTTTCTCTCACCCTCTCTCTCGCACTTTTTTTTCCGCTTCACTCCGCACGTGAGCCCTGTGCTTTGCGCTGGGAAGAGGGGGGAGGGGCGGTAGTTACACTCGCAGTAGCACAGGAACAGAGCGGGAGGGAGAGAGAGAGAAAGAGAGCCAGGGACAACAACGTCACATTAGAAAGGTATAGTAATCATCCACAACTATTTTCAGTTGCGGATGATAAAGGATTCAGAAAGTTCAGAAAGCTAAACAACAAGGAGAGATTGAAAATTTCCTTTTAGTTCTCAGTTTATTTGATATTGACAAAAGTTAGTCAATTTTGTCTGTTTTTCTGTAAAACAAACTAAGATTTATTTTTAGAATTAATATTTTGTTTCTGAGTGGAATTGACAATTTAGTAGTCTGTTTTGTTTGTTCTATTTTGAAACTTAAATGCTTTAGCGGCTGCCTTTTGTGTAGTTTGCAATATTTGCCTTTTATTTATCTGAAAAAGTCTCATGTTCCTTAAGTACATCTACCCTGTTGAACTTATTATGGGAAATAAATATTAAAATCAAGACAAGCTGCTGATTATTTCACATTTTACTTGTGAGCACCGGCACATTTAAATCTTACAAATATAGTGTGAGGAATTGAGGTGTTATTTTTCTGCCATTTTTATTATTTCGTTTTATTATTTCTAGTTTCATTATTTTGTTATTGCTATTGCATCATAATCATATAACAAGCATTTGCATTGACGCATTTATTAATAGTGATAATGCATTTAGATGTTTAAACATATTGGCACCCAATTAAGCTTTATTACAGGTGCAGTTATAATATGGGCAGAAATCTGTGCCATCAGAAACTGAATTTGAATAAGTTAAATTTGAATTTGAATTGCTCGGATTGAATCTGAATTGTAACTTGAATAAAAGCTTTTGAAAACTGAATTTGAATTAGTCTAATTTGAAATTGAATTTATGGTTTGAAAATGAATTGATTTGCTTTGAAACTGCATTTGATCCTTTAAAAATTCAGCTCTCGAATAATTTCAGTTTCACTTCTCACCATTCAGTTTCAGTTCTACAATTCAATTTCAGTTCCAAAATTCAGTTTTTTGGAACTTACATCCGGTTCCGGTTCAAGCGCAGATTAATAGAACTACGTTTTACTAGCAGACCGAACGTGTTTACTGACGGGAATCGACAGCGTCTTGAGCTGAATTAAGACTTCAGAAGTCATTCGTCATGTCGAATGACCAGCAGATAAACTCTCAGGTTGGTAATAAATGTATTACATGTATAAGAACAAGCATCATGTTAACAAATGATAGCCGTACAGTAACTTTTATGCTTATCGTAGCTGCTAGCTAAAAACGCTAATTTAGCGTAGTTTGCCCTGATTTCAGCTTTGACAAACAAATATGATCGACTGTTTCTAGTACAATTCCAAAGTTGTCATCTTGTACCCTCTCAGAGCCCTGTATGCTTGCAGAGACCCCTACAGTAGGGAAACATGCAAAACGGTGTCCAAACCTTTGTATTTTAGCTTTATTTATGTCTTACACAGCATCCCAGCTCTTTAGCTAACTTAATAACTTTAGCTGAAGTGAATAGTTAGTCTAATTCATTAGTGCAGCATTACTGGATCACCTCTGTTTGAAGTGATATAATATGATATACAACTATCACTGTGTTTAACTACCATAATAATTCTTAGGGTACTGAGTGCATGCTTAATTAGATTTTTTTTTTAAACATACTGCTTCCAAAACTTATTCAAATTCAGTTTCTGATGGCACAGATTTCTGCCCATATTATAACCACTTTAAACTGTTGAGTTGGATTTATAATCTTAAATGTTTATATGCAGACTGCATGGTGAAAGAAAAGGCCTAACGCAGGGTAACTCTGTGCCAAAATAAGACAGGAAGTTACATGTTTTTGAAGTTACATGCTTTGCAGGAAGTGAAACCGAAACCAGAGTCTGAGTGCGAGTTATTCTGAGGAGCTAGTCGGCGAGGTAAAATGGGGTGCGATTGTGGTTAGCACATAGACACACTCGTAACCACACACACACACACACACACACACACACACTTAGTTAGAGGTTCACTTGTAGGTGAAAGTTTAAGCATGTTTTGCTAGGGTTGCAGTTTTATGTTGGTGTACGTGACTGTTTGATGAAGAAGCAGGTGCACGATGCGAGAGCTGAGCGGGCTTGCGGGAAACCACCGGGGAGAAGATGGAAGCCAGTGTTCTTTTTAATTGTGTCACAAGTTGTCAAATAGAACATTTGTGGTTTTGAGTTGACGTATCCATGTAATTTACGCAAGAGGGGGCGTTCTAATACCCCGATGTATAAAACTGTGTTCTGAAGTTTTGGAGATAGAGATCAATGCTGTCTGCGCACAGAATTCATCTCTCCACATGTGTTATTAAATCATTCGTTGACTCCAACTGACTGGGTCAGTGTGTTATTCTGATCTCCACCATCTCTCTCGTCCTCAAAATGAACCTTAACAATAGTTATTTGGCTTATATCGTGATATATATCGTTATCGCCTGAAATGAAAAAAACATATCGTGATATGAAAAAATCTTATATCGCCCAGCTCTAAGTAAGAGTAAGACAAAAAATAAAACTTTTTTTAGTAGTTGAAGGCATCTTCTTTTTGTGTACAGGGGGCGTTTGTGAGCAGTGAGTTGCCGCAGAGGACAGAGGAACAGCAACAGGTTGCTGGCATCTCTAAGACTCAAAGGCATCACAATGTCAGAAATAGACACAAGTGTCCCATATGTGGACATGTATATGCTGATATTGTTCAGCACCTAAGAGTCACAGAGAAAGTGGTAAATGAAATTGAGCTGCTTCTTTTGAGCCAATTTTCTCATCGGCAGTAAGTGTCTTAATAAATTCTGAAAGAGACTAAAATGTTATTGTCTGTACACATGTTTTCAAATCACTGCATTTATTTAATTGCTAACTTTTATATACACCCAATTTCTATTTCATCCTACTCAGCATTTTATTTTGACTATTTTTACAGCTTTTCTGCAAATCTGGACTGTCCAGTCCGCTTATGTCAGTCAAAACATCTTAATCGGCTTGATAAGCACCTGGAAAAGGTCCACAAATTACAGGTATGTTATTGACTTTGTGGTGTCTCTGTGTGGTTTTTGTGTGTTGGTGAAGCAGCCCTTGATCTCTGGAATCAGATGTTTATGTTAAAGGGACTTAAATTTAGTGCCTTGCATTTTACATATTTGTTACTCTGGTGAAATGAAAGTCTTCCAGTTTCCATAGAAGAATACGGTGGTTCTTTCTTTGCCTGTATGGTGTATTTATATAATGTTCCTCGAGCTCTAGAAAGCATGTTGTGTGCATAGATAAAAACATGAAGGATGCCCAAATAATTAAAATCTAATCTTAATCCTTTCTAATGCTAACTTTTTCAGAAACCTATGATTAAACTTTACATGCAAAAGGCCAAGGACAGATGCGTTGCTAAGGAACTTGCACTTCTGAGGGCATCAAATCCCACACTGCAAATGGTCTCACATGTGGGTGAAGTGGATTATACAGTGATTGAGGAGGGCATCTTTAGGGCACTGGAGGCAAGGTCCAAGGTTGCATCCCCTATAGCCTCTTCCAGCAACGCTCCCAGTGACCATGCTACCCTGAACCATTGGCCTGCTCCTCCCTCTGACAGCAAGGCTCTGGGTGACTCTACCAGACCAAACCTACAGCCTCCTCTCTCTACCCGTGACCCTCTCAGTGACCACACCATCCCAATTATGCAGCCTCCTTCTATCTCCACCAGCAAGATTACTTGTGATTCAACAGTGGTGTCCCCTGATTTGTTAATCCCTTACTATGCAGCAAAGCAAAGGAGGGAATGTCTTCTCCCGAGGACACCTGCTCCTGGTTGCAAAAACTGTCAGATACTGTTCACTGAGCTACAGGTGGTGAAGCAGTTGCTAGAGTGTGAAATTGAAAGGAATCATGAGCTCAAGCAGATACATTCTTCAACCAAGCATCCAAATGTGAGTATTGTTTGTCCTGTGATTATACACCTCATTGTGAAACATTCTTTCATTTACTTTTGATAAACAAATCTGCTTAATGATCCTTTTTATTTCAGGTTAAATATAGCAGACGTAAACGGTTTTCACCCAGCAAAGCCCCTCACTATGGTAAATAATATATCTTATCAAAATTACTAGTGTAAAATTAGGGGTGGGCGATATAAACGATATACGATAGAAACTATATAAATTTGGCCAACGATAGAGATTTTGACTATACCGCTCTACCGCGATAGCGCATGTTGATGATGTCATCAAGCTGCGCCTGTTTTGGTCGAAAGCATCGCAGCGGCTACAACCATTATCATCTGCAAATTATGCCGGGCAACAGTCATAGCAAAGAGATGAAGCACTTTTGAAATATGGGGAAAGCCAAAAACTGCGCTTCCTCCACTTGCATAACATTGATTCATTAATGGTGAATTCTCTCGCAGCTGTTCTATTCCCATGTTGTTGCAGTATATTAATAACTAACCTTGTATTGTGGAATAATCTCAGTTGTTCTCCTGACTGAAGTTTGGCCCGTGTATAGCATCCTGCTATGCGATTGCATTTGTCCCTAACCACCAGAATCCCTCACTTTAACTTTTATCGAGTGGGAAAAAAAAGCTGGCGTTCATCCTCCAGCTTCACTTTGCTAATGTTATGCTAACATAGCTGTGTCACTAGCAATCACGTAGCACAACATTATATACCAGGTAGTCCAACTTCAGTAACCCTGCAAACACCACTGCTGTTTAGTTTTCTGTCTTCATTTATGTTGGAAGTGGTAGCAGAGCTGTACGTTTTAGTTAGTTTCAAAAATCTCTCAGAACATGGTATGTCATGTTTAGGTGGAAACTAGTGAGCTAACTTCCTGTTAACTTGTAACTCCGTTAAATTTAATAAATTCTATTTTAATGGATGCCTGGATGTTAAACTTAATTGTTACACCTGGTAAAGCAGCAACGCTGATCATTTTATTAAAGATGAAAGAATTTAGACCGTTTTTAACTCTCAGTGTTTGTTTGACTTTGGGACCTGAAGCGGACAGAGTTTTGGACCCAGATTACTCCGCGAAGCTCCTCACTACGGCAGCCGTAATGCTCCGACAATCCATCAAGCAGTGCGGCATCCCAAAGTTGTACTAAAACATTTTTTAACAGATTTCTGCACGCCCAAATCGGTTCGAGGTCAGTAAGCGCAACCAGAATTCATACATAAGGCACACTCTCGATTTTTGAGAAAATTAAAGGATTTTAAGTGTGCTTTATAGTGTGGAAAATACGTTATACAGAAGAAAATAATATATCGCGATATATATCGTTACTGCATGTGGTTCAAATTATACCGCAATATGGATTTTAGGCCATATCGCCCAGCCCTATGTAAAATGTATTAACTGGAGAGAATCTTACATAGTATGACTGACCATCCTCGGATAGCAATCCTTACTCAGTTCATTTGTGAAGAGTGAGTTCTTCTAGGCTAAGAATTGTTTTTCATTGAGGTTTTCTTTATGCATTGAGAAGCTTGAAAAAATATTTGTTTTGTCAACAAAATCACCCTGATGTAAAAGACCTGAGGCCTAAATATGAGTGCTATACAAATGTACTTTGATATGTCTATTCTTGCCTCATCAGTAAGACTGGTGGAAGAATTTAGGGCCCATGCAGAAGGTGTGAACCCTAGCATAGAACTACATGAAAATGCAAGGCAGCGAGCCACTCATGTCATCCGGTTTCTGGAATTCATGGCAGACCCAGCAATTCCAAACGTTGACCTTCTGTTTCTGAGGAACCATGGAAAAGTCCGTGAGTAAGTGCTTAATTTGAAGGATTATTAATTTCTATATATATGTGTGCATATACAGTTTTACACAAGAACTAATTTGTATTTTTGACTTTGGAGTTTTCTAGCACACCTGCAAGCAAAAGGGTTTAAACCAACAACTCAGAGAGCTTATCTCATGGATGCTATTGCTTTCATGAAATATATATTAAACATGTCACCACCACAAGTCAGACTTGGAAATAAAAGGATCAACGCCCTTTTGGTCGAACTGAGGGCACGTAACAGAGATGTTGGCCGTGAAGTAGTCGTGCACCAGCTGAATGTGCGGAGATCTAAGTCTAGTACGTATATAATACACATCTATACCTCTACCTACTTTAATGACATGATGTTAATAATAAAGTGTCAAAGGGATTGTGCTTAATTTTTTTTTTTTAGAAAGACTTGTCAAAGCAGAAAAACATGCTTTGTTCATTGAAGAGGCTCCCCAGAAGATTGCTGCCGCACTGGGTATGGATCACTACAATAATCACAATGACACTGAATGTTCATTTTACTTAAGAGGGATTATACAGACTTCAGATCTGTGTTAAGACAAAGCCCCTACAGATCTTTACATCACAGTGACCCACACACTGAAACTGAGCTTATGTCTTTTCTGTCTAATGTCCAGTTTAAATTGAAGAATAATGTGCAGCTTGGTCAATGTAATGCACATGAAGCCAGAGCTAAAACACATCACCATTGCAGTGAAATATGTGCAGCTCTGGATTAAGATGGAGCCCTGCACATTTTGATCTTGTTATTTCTGGGATGATTGTAAAGATTATTTTCATTATTATGGCTAGAATAAAGTTTAAGAGCTATTTGCACTTACAAAGAACAAGACTTTTACTTTTATTGTTTCATAAAAGGTGTCCACAATTTAAATTTTAATTGCAGGAAATTTAATTAAATGAGAATAAGGAAAATAAAATAATCACAAAACAATAATCAGATTACTTAAACTCTACTTATCTAACTAAGATGCTCTAAGCTAATGCTGAGTGTGTTCTTTTCTTTGGTGAGAAGAGGTTGGAGGAAGGATGTAAATCAAAATCCTTCTAAATTAACCGCCTAACACAGCAACAATGAGCAGACGAAAAGGAATGAATTCACAGGTTGGACAGGTTTTCAACTGTGAACCTCTTCGATCCAATCTTTTGGGCTGCTCATGTTGCAGAAGACAAAAAAGAAAAACACAAAATATCTTCTCCACCTCACCTTTTCACCTGTTCACCCTTTCCCCCCCTCTCCTACTGGACGTCATATCTTCCCACACCTTATCTATCAATGTGTAACTTTTAAAATTGTAAATGCTTCATTACATTTTCATTGTTATTCTTAACATAGAGAATTCATATTCAATCACATCTGGATGTAAATCACTTCATGTTTCATTCAGTTTATGTGATTCTACTTCAGTTAGATTTGTCTTTAGGACATTTTCACAAGAACATCCATTGTAACGTAATCCCTTTCCAATTCAAATGCTTCTGAAAACTCAGTTAATTACCATTTATTTCTCTAGTTATTTTATGCTTTTATGAAAACATACATTTTGTTTGTCAGATATTCTTTGAGATTATTAGCTCCACTGTGTCACATTCAGCCACATTATACACAACATACAGAAACACACACACAGACACACACACACACCAAGGTCAGACACTCTGTGAGGCCTGTTATTAGAATCACTGTTATTCTATTCTCAGATTCATTACACTGGTTAACTTACACATTTATTTTCCTTTGTTTCATTTATTTTCAACATGCCAGAAATTGAGCATAACTAACCCTCAGTAAAACAAGTTACAAGTTATGGTATCTGGAACAGATTTACATTCGATATTTAGAGTTATATTTTCATCTTTTTTAGATGTTTGTGGAACTTTCTTAACAATCAATAAAATCACCTTGAGGTCATGTTTCTGTGTTTAACAATTACAATACTTAATGTTGTTACTGATTCAATATTATGTGTGTGACTATGTGTATACTTTCCTGCTTTCCTTCACAAACCCGCAAAGCTGCCTAGTTTGAAGCTGGATCATGTGCATGCCTTGCACGGACGCACTTTTACACACACACACACACACACACACACAGCCATTATAACAGCCATTTCTACTACTTAAACATGTTTGCATTTGTTATCTATATGTAGAGGAGGCAAGGGGCGTGAGACTTTTATCTCTTTCTATCTTCTATCTTAAGACACATTACAGGGTTTTGTAATTGGAAACTGGGTTTTTTGTATGGTTGGTCTGGAAAATTTGTTTGGTACTTTGTGGTGCTTGCATGGTCCTTGAGACATGGTGCTTGTAAAGTCCCTCTATAATCTGCACAAAGGGACTGAACATGTAAATGCAGTGTATGTATTGGCATAGCATATTGATACATACAGTGTTCTCTTTGTGTTTTTACAGATGACCTCGAGAAGCAACCCCAGAACAGAACAATATTGAAATTGTTTTTTGGACTGTTGGGTGGATACCTCATTGCCATAACTGGCCACCGAAAGGGAGTGGTCATCAACATGACTACTGAGGAGGTTGAAATGGCAGAAAAAACTAAGCAGGGTGCCCGCATCATCCGTGTAAGTAGGAAAACTATAAAAATCCAAGTATACATTGTTTAGTCACCTGCTCAGAGAGAATAAACATGTCTTTTCATGTATTAGGTTAAACAGCACAAAACTCAAAGATACCATGGGGAAGCAGCTGTCCCCCTGTACAAGAATGAGTATACCTGGTTGCAGCGTTACAATCATATTAGAGAGTATATTGAAGGGGGTTCGGAGGCATCAACTTTTTTCCACAGTTCCAGTGGAGGTGTTCTTCATAGACTACTGGAATTTTTCAAGGCAGCCTGGGAGATGATGAATCTGGGGATTGCCCCCACCTTCAACATGATACGTTCCTCCTGTAGCACTTACGTGAGAAAACCTTTCATTTTTATTTTTTGACACACAATGAAGTAGGTTAAAGTGTCATGGGTTTTATTCATGTGGTTTCTTTTTAAAACATTATTCTTTCAGGCCAAGCGACAGTTGGGACGTAAATCTTATGACAGAGTGGCAACGTTTATGTGCCATGATGCCATCACAGCCAAAAGATTTTACCAAGGTTATTTAAACAAGCTAAAGTGAAGTCATATATTTATCTATACACTTACATTTATTCATATTTAGTAATATTGCTTTGCACAGCTGAGGACCCTGCAGAGGACACACTCCAGAGCCGAGCACTGACCACCCATGCAATTGCAACATATGCAGCAAAGAAAAGGAAAAGGACAGAGGACAGAGGATCTGTGCAGGACAAGGACAGTGAAGGATCTGACAAGGAAGAGCAGCAGTCATCAGGAACAGAGGAGCTTTTAGACAGAAGGCTCTTCCAGTGTAACAGTAACAAGGTATGTGTGCCCTGATTCCCTTGGTAAGAGTTTTGATTGGTTGCACTTCTTTCATATATAATCATTTACTCCATCATGAACAAAACATATATAATTTGTACCATAAACCAGGGGTAGGCAACCTTTCTGATGGCGAGTGCCATTTAAAATTTCCTCAGAAGTCGGTGTGCCATATGATTGCATTAGCAATAAATTTAATAACGCTCTATATGAACAGTTACACATTATATAGAACCACTTTATAGAATTATATTTGTTTGCAAATGTTGGCAGCTATCAGCGAATAGTTATCAACTATTTTGAAACAAAAAAAAGACACTTTTTATTCATAACAAGAACTCCATAACAGCAAATGAACTGTACAACAGAAAATACAAATGCTATTTATGGTCTCCTCACAACAATGATAAGAAAAATAAACTGGGCCAATATGGTATGTTTGTTAATACAGAGACACACATGTTAATGTGATCTCTGGTCTCCCACTCAGAGACACAGGTCTCCGAGTGTCCAACATTCAGACGGCTACCTGAGGACACTCGTGAGAGAAAATCTGCTCACACAGACATGTAGAGCCAAATACTGTCAATAAGGCCTCTGCAATGTTCTGAAGACAGTTAAACTTGTCAGGTAGTGATGTCCAGCAGGTGAAAATGCAAGCTCCATGAACACGCACAGCTGTGGATTCCAGCTGCTTCGATGTCGCATTAACTGGCATTAACTCAGCCAGTTAATGCGAGACAAATCTAGCTGCTCATTAAAGATTTCTGGTTTGATCAGAAAATAAAACATTGGTCCATACACCTGAAAGTCCCAAAAATGCATTGTGTCTCGAGTCTATGGATGCATTTTGACTAAAGACCGGACCCCCAGATATTAAAGCCATAAAGCCTTTGAATGAAAACAAACGCTGTTGTGACAGTGATGTACACTGTCTTGTTGGTAAATGTATGATTTCTATTCATTTCGTCAGATAAAAACTTTGGTTGTAAGCTTCAGATAATTATTTAATAACAGCCAGACATTTTAAATGAGAATAAGAAAGTATTTCTTTGTGCCCCCTTTCCTGTTAATGCCCTACATGGCCCCCCTGGCAAAACTTTGCTAGACCCGCCCTGCACAGTTACCAGCTGTCAGCTACGTGAAAAGGATCCTGGTGTTATTTGTCTCTCAGAAACAGTTCATCACTTCCCTTCAACTCATTCATGTCACCTAAAAGGTAAACCTGTTTCACCATCACCTGTTCAGCTCTGATGATTCAGTAAGGACATCTCCTGGTTTCATCTTCATGTTTCCCTCTCACCAGATATACAAACCCATATCATGACCGGCAGCTTTTACAGCTGTGGCTCCAGCAAACATCAGCTGATACTAGAAATTAATATTAAATAAATTCTAACAAGAGCTGACCAAGCTTAAACGTGCTGCTGTTGTTTAGTGCGACATCCGGCGGTTTCCTCTTTCTGGCGCAAAGTGGGCGATAAACAAACAAGAAAAGCCGATCAGCTGATCATTGATCAGTTTCATGATTGAAGTAGAAACAGGAGAGGTGGGCGAGAGAATGAGAGAAGAAGAAGATGCAGCTGTGCAGCAAAGACACAGAATAAATCCAGCTTTGTGTCTTTTTCCATCCTAGCTGAAGTCCGGGACAAACTGTGTTCCTTCTCAGCTCAACACGAAACACGTAATAATTTCTCTGAATGCGGGATGATTCCGTTTGTACGGGACGGTTGGCAACTCTACTAACTAACCTTATGAATAAAATAAAGTTCACTATCAATAAAATCATAGCACCCGCCCAGCAGTATATAAACTCCGTCATGCTAGCTAGCACGCAGTACGAGTTATTGTAACTGACTGTAAAAAGTCAGCACAACGAAAATAAACTCCACCTAAACTTGGTTTATATCTGACCCAGATAGACTGCAGGTCATAACTTCTTACCTGAAGTTTAGTTCACCTGATGCTCCAACCGGCGGCTGCCTCGGGTCTCTCCTCCTCCTTCCTCCCCTTCCCTCATCCACCTGCTGGCCTCCACCACTCGTTAATTTTACTGAATCTGTGGAAGCTACGCCATGGCCAACACCAAACAACTGAGTTATTTTTACACACCGACCAGCGTCTGGCCAATCCACCACCAAAAAAAAAAAAAAAAAAAAAATTCATTGGGCCACCGAGCAAATGTCCGGTATGCCCGATGGCCAGTCCAGCTATTGTCGTGCGTGCCATCAGTTAACCCTTCGCGTGCCAACGGTGGCACGCGTGCCTAGGGTTGCCGACCCCTGCCATAAACAGATGGTGAGCCCACGTCAGGGTGAGGGTGCCGGTAGTGCTGGAGCCACAATAAGAGAAACTAAACAGGATTTGAAAGAGGAGGTGGAGCATCTACAAAAAGTGACATACCAGTTGCGCAAGAGAAAAGTATGTAATGTATGTTCTTGTACTTGTTTTTAGTGTTTTCACTGATTACTAATCTTTTACCTTTTTATTTTTACTTTTCTAAAATCAGATGGTCATCTTTTACAAAAATGATAGGACAGGTGTGGGGAAACTCACACAAGAAGACAATCCACAAGAGGAGGAGGAGGATGAAGCGAGAGAATGGGTTCCTAAGGTGGGCAAGAAAAATCCAGCAGAGTTTCTTCTCCTGCAGTTAAAGATGTAAGTGTTTTGTTTCCACACATCCATGGAAAATGAGTAAAATATATATTTTTCTGCTCTAAAAGCAGTCTGTTAGCTCATCTGAAGATGATGGGACAGATGACTGGACACCCACACAGGATGAATCTGAAGGCTATTCAGAAGAGGAGGAAGAACAAGAACATAAAAGGATTCCTAAGGTAGCCAAGAAAAACAAAACTGGGTGTCCTGTGCCACAAAGAGAGGTGAAATTCATCCTCAGTTTCAGTGCTTCCACAATCAATCCATCAAAAATGAGCCAAACATATTGTTGTCTTCTCTGAAAACAGATGGCAGCAGCATCTGAAGAGGATGGGACACATGATAGCAGACCCACACAGGATGATTCAAAGGATGAAGCAGAACATTTGGGACAAATGATTCACAAAGTGTCCATGGAAAAGGTAAAAATTGTCCTCTGTTTCAATGTATTCAACAAAATATGTCTTTGTATTCTTTTACGTCAGATGGTCAGCTCATATGAAATATGCAGGGAGTAAAGGTATTGAAGGTACATGAGTTTAAATATCAGGAGTCAAGCATCCGAAGCAACAAGCAGTGCAAAAGGCCAGGCAGGGGATGGCAGAGCTCAAGATGCTAAGATTTTGTTTGGGAGTGACCAGGATGGAGAAGATTGGAAATGAGTGCATCAGAGAGACAGCTCATGTTGAGCCGTTTGGAGACAAAGTTAGAGAGGCAAAGCTGACATGGTTTGGACATATGTAGAAGAGGCACAGTGAATATATTGTTCCATATGGAGCTGCCAGGCAGGAGGAAAAGAGCAAGCCCTTAGAGGGAGTTCAAGGATATAGTGATGGAGGATATAGATAGGGTTGGTATGAACGAGGAGGCGGCTATGGATAGAATAAGATGGAGGCAGATGATCCACTGTAGTGACCCCTAAAGGGAGGAGCCAGAAGAAGAAGAAGAACTTGGCTTATTTGAAGAGGATGGAACAGATGATGGGAAACCTCCACCAGATAAATTCAAAGACAATTCAGAAAAGATGTGTTTGAGGAAGAGGTGAGTTAGCTGCAGTCCATTTTTAGTGAGGTCATGAGGAGGAGTAGAAAGCTGCAGTAAATCTAATGATCGTGCTGGTGTATGTATAATACCAGCAGTGAGTTCTAAGGACTTGGACTGTCCAAAAACTATTTGCTAACAAATCAGCACAGGCACTTATAATGGTGCACTATTACAAAATGCTTTTACTCACAAATAGGGGGATAAAGTTCATTCTTGTAGTTTGATTTGTATTTAAACCATCAATACCAAGATGAAACTGGTTTATGATTTTTTTCTTCTTCTTGCATTTCTGTGTGTTATATGTACAGGACAGGGAAACGGCGATAAGCTTATTACCAGTACAACACCAAATTCCAGTTGTTACTCTGAATTCAGTCACTCTCAAGACACCCATGGTAAGAACAATTGATTACAAATGTCAACAAAACTGTAAATCACACTTGATGAGATTTTCTTTTACAATTAAGATACGTATGTTTTGAAATTAGATCTTTGCCTTTGTGTGTACATTTCAAGTTTTCTTCTACTGAGGCGTGTGATCACAACCATGCTTAAACAATTGTTTGGCTTTTTCCCCGCAGAAGGACAAGGTCGCACTGGAGGTCCCTCCTGGTGTAAGAGCACTCCAGCATAACAAATCTGAATATTACATCTAGATGAGTTAAAGTACCCATGTTTTTCTTTGTCGATCATAATTTTTCAGATGCAGCAGGCCTATGTAAACCAAGACACAGCAATGACTGTGAATAAGAGTTCAGAAAAAAGTGTGATTCACCAAACCAGTTACTTGAAGAGGCTCATTTTTCATCAGTCAACTCTCTTTGAAGACACCATACCAAGATCTGGTAACTGGAAACCAGCAGCTGTAGTAAAAATACACAAGTTCAAAGAACTTTAAGGTGAAGTGGTATTTATTTATTTCTCATATGGTCTTAGATAACAACAAGAAAGACCAAAGTGGAATGTCATCTGCAGCAATAATAACCTCAGGTAAATATTAACATTATATTGCACAATATGAACAATGTTAACTTAATCAGTAAGTAAATGATTATTTTCTTAAAATAAAGAACAACTGGAAGAGAAAGAGATACAAGAAGAATCTCTGGAGAAGATGAAGTGTGAAGACAAAGGAGGGAAGAGAAAAGAAAAAGTACAGCAGGAGCCTCTGGAGAAGATGAGGGGCAAAAGGCAAAGGAAGGAAGAAAAGATACAGGCAGAGCCTCTGGAGAAGATGAAGAGTGAAGCCAAAGTAGGAAAGAGAAAAGAAAAAGTACAGCAGGAGCCTCTGGAGAAGATGAGGAGCAAAAGGCAAAGGAAGGAAGAAAAGATACAGGCAGAGCCTCTGGAGAAGAGAATTAAGATTATGAAATAAAAGAAGGAAAAATCCACAGAGTTCTCAAAGAAATGGCGAGAGAAAGTCTCAGAAAATAAGGTGCATGAAAGAGTTGTTAATTAAAAGTGATCATCTAATGAGTTACTGTCATGTTTATTTTCTGGAATCACTGGTGCTCTCAGACTTGACATTATATAATTCCACCATATGTGAGATCAGTCAAATTAAGAAAGGAATCAAAATAGCTATACCAATGGCTGCAGAAAAGTGACAGTGGTCAAACAACATCATTGAGCATGACAAAACACTTTTGAAGACAGCAGTCTCCAGATACCTCATCATTGAAGACAAATGACACACATCTATTGTGGAGAAAATTCGGTTCAAATCAATTTTATTTATATAGCGGCAAATCACCACAACATTCGCCTCAAGGCACTTTATATTGTAAGGTAGACCCTACAATAATACATACAGATATAAACCCAACAATCATATGACCCCCTATGAGCAAGCACTTTGGCGACAGTGGGAAGGAAAAACTCCCTTTTGACAGGAAGAAACCTCCAGCTGAACCAGGCTCAGGGAGGGGCGGGGCCATCTTCTGCGACCGGTTGGGCTGAGAGAAGGAAGACAGGATAAAGACAGAAGAGAGACAGAGATTAATAACAGATATGATTCAATGCAGAGAGGTCTATTAATACATGGTTAGTGAGAAAGGTGACTGAAGAAGAAATGCTCAATACATCATTGGAATCCCCCAGCAGCCTACACCTACAGCAGCATGACTAAGGGAGGATTCAGGGTCACCTGATCCAGTCTTAACTATATACTTTAGCAAAATGGAAAGTTTTAAGCCTAATCTTGAAAGTAGAGATAATGTCTGTCTCCAAAATCCAAACTGGTTCCACAGAAGAGGGGCCTGAAAAGTGAAGGCTCTTCCTCCCATTCTACTTTTAAATACTCTAGGAGCAACAAGTAAGCCTGCAGTGCGAGAGCAAAGTGCTCTAATAGGGTGATATGGTACTACAAGGTCATTAAGATAAGATGAGGGCCTGATTATTTAAGACCTTGTATGTGAGGAGCAGGATTGTTAAATTCAATTCTGGATTTAACAGGAGCCAATGAAGAGAAGCCAAAACAGGAGAAATATGCTCTCTCTTTCTAGTCCCTGTCAGTACTCTTGCTGCAGCATTTTGGATTAAATGAAGGCTTTTCAGGCAGTTTTTAGGACATCCTGATAATAATGAATTACAGTAGTCCAGCCTAGAAGTAATGAATGCATGAACTAGTTTTCCAGCGTCGCGCTGAGACAGGATATTTCTAGAGATGTTGCGCAAATGAAAGAAAGCAGTCCTACATATTTGTTTAATATGTGCATTGAGGACATATCCTGGTCAAAAATTACTTCAAGGTGTCACTAGAGGCCAAGGTAATGCAGAGTAAGAATCTGGTTAGATACCATATTTCTAAAATGTTCAGGGCTGAATACAATAACTTCAGTTTTATCTGAATTAAGAAGCAGAAAATTAGAGGTCATCCAGGTCTGCCCTGGGACAAACTTGTTGGACTTACAACAGATGGAGCGCCCACAATGTGTGGTGAAAAAAGTGAACTATTCGGCAGGATTCGAGTAAAAGATGCAGGATGTGAACTATACGGGTGAGTTAACAGCATATCACTGCATCACACACCAGCAAACGCTGTGTAGTAAAGTCCTAAAAATGGAGCATGTAATGAGTACTGTAACGCAAAAGGTCAATTTTATTCTAGCTAAAGGTTTAAATTACTGTCAATTTCAGTCTTTTGTGCAGGAAATAGATTCAGAGTTTGCCAACATGCCTTATCATACAGAGGTCCATTGGCTGAGTTGGGGAAAAGTTCTCAATAGTGTGTGGTGGCAGATTTCTTTTCTCATATATTAATCACATATTTAATTATATCACATTAGTTATAGTAATATCACTTTCTCACTTTACCATAGTAAGAGCACTCCTGCCCAGGTAGATGTTATTTTATATATTATGATTTGTATGTTGTTCAGTATATTTCTATGCAAAACAAGAGGAATTTCAATACACAGCAGTATATTCACAGTTTAAACCAGATATTTACATACACTTTATGGAAAACACAAGAACATTTTTTTACTGTACAACATCAATTTAGAGTAAACTTGTTTTGTTTTGGATAAATATTGAAATATCTTTTGAATTAGTTAAATGTCAGAATAAAGAGAGACAGAGCTGTCTATTTTTATCACTTTCATCAAGTTTAGAAGTACATATACACTAAGTTTATTGTTCATTAATAAGAAAACTGCAGACGATTCCATTCTGAGCTTAAGAAGCTTCTGATAGGTTAGTAGAGTCCATGTGAGTAAATTGATGGCACACCTGTGCCATCAATTTACATATAAGGTAAGGTGTTTTGCCTTGTGCATATAAGGCAAAACACAGAGCCTGTTTCTTTGACATGGGAAAATCAAGAGATGTCAACCAAAACACCAGGAAAAGAATTGTGGAGCTCCATAAGTGTGGCTCAATTTTGAATACAATTTGGTGCCATTTACAATTAAGAAATACAGATAGTTTCTGTCTTTACTCTTAAAGTTAACAAATATGTTTTTTATGTTTATCAATCTAAAAAAAAATAAACATTTAGTCTGATTTGATGTTACAATTAAAAAAGTGTTTGTGTTTTTATCTGAAGAGTATGTAAATATCTGGTTTCAACTGTATATTTGATGATGTTGGTGTTTGGCTTGATTGTCAGCACAAAGAGGGAGAGAGAGGAACAGAGACGGAGAGAGAGGAAGAGAGAGGGAGAGAGAGGAGCAGAGAGGGAACAAGAGCAGGTGAGACAGACATGTTAGTCAAATGGTTGTTTACCAAAAGTATCACCGTATCATAGGTACTCATGTATCTCGTACCTAGTGTTTCTTTTTAGGTGTGTTAGTTTTCAAATTCTATATTTATTAAGTTATGCAGGCTTGTTTGCACAACAAGGCTAAATAATTATGTAAACTTTTCTGAATCTAAATAGTGTACTTTGGTAGAATTAAAAAACAAGTGTAGTGCAGGTCTATGATGATTTTCAGTGCTACTATCATCTAGTTTTGATTGTGGTTCTGTTTTGGTTGAGTCCTAAGTAGTCCTGATTTTGAACTGATGTAGTCCTGTTTTAATTCCGGATCAGTTCTGGGTCTGGTTGAATTGAGGCTCAGTCCTCGTGTCTTGATACAGCCCCGACTTTGTTCTGCCTTGCTGCTTAATTAAAAAACTAGTTTAAGGTGTCCTGCATATGTGATATATATTTTTCCCTATATGAAGTCATTCTTTTTTGAACAAAACTCAAAACAGAGCCTATTACTCTTTCAGTCATTACTCCCCCCCCCCCACCCCAATCTCACATGCATACTACCCTTTATGGCTAATCCCCGGGTGTATCAAATGTCTGCCTCCGCCTCTGCTCCTGCCACTACTTTACAGGCATGTGGAAAGTTAACACAGTGAGGCCATTGTAATGGGATACATTAAACAGATAGTGAGATACTCTAGGTTGCAGGACAAGAGTTTAACCTTTGTGAAGGGAAAAAAAAAGAGATTCTGGTTTGACCAACCAGTGATCAGACAATAAATTTAGTTGTTAATATAGTAAATTGTGAAATACTTTCTGCTTGATTGGTGCAGCACAAGTAATTTACTGTATGAAGGAAATTCTCTTTTGTGATAATATTTTGAACATGGACTTCTGTTGTCCTGTCAACTTGGTGGGTTAATAGCTGATATGCAAATTAGTTGATTGTTACTAGATCAGGGAAGGATGACTGGATTATAAAACAAGTGAATAAGATGTAGCAGAGGATTGAAATTAGTTTCCTGTTTCATTGTAGTTCTCTTGCAAAAGCGAACACAGCTAGATTAACTCTTCACACCTTCGTAAAAATGGTGTTTTCGTATCAAACAGTACACACAAGCCATCATCTACTAAGCACACAATGCGCCAACTGCACACTGATGGTATGAATACAAAACACATCTGGCTTTTGCATTCTCTGTGTACAGATGTCAATTTGAGGTCACACTTTTGTCATAGTGTCATGTAAACATACAAGGATCCAAACTTCAAGTATTGGTGTTTATTCACACTCATCAAAACCAAGACAAAGTCAGAACACAAAATAGGAATTTCACAAAAATAGGGGAAAAAAAGACAATCAGCCTACATCATGTCGTCTTTCTGGGTCCGGCCACAAAATTTCGTCCACATCGCATGCGATATCCTCCAGTCCAAGGCACCGGGGAAAATATCTCCTTGAATGCCGTATCCAGGCCTGACATGATGCCTGGTCAATATCTCCACATGCCTCCATTGCCTGTAAAAGGGCTACCTGTTGATGAGGATGACAGTCGTACACTTTCCAGCGCCAGGCAGAGAAGAACTCCTCGATGGGATTTAAGAATGGAGAGTATGGAGCGAGGTTGAGTGCCATGAAGGATGGGTGGTCTGTAAACCAGTTGCGGACCAAAGCAGCCCTATGGAAACTAACATTGTCCCATATGATGACATATCGGGTCTGCTCTGGTCTCTGAACAGTGAGCATGTCATGCAAGGTGTCCAGGAATGCAATAATGTGTGCAGTGTTGTATGGGCCTATGGTTGCATGATGGTGAACAACACCATTTTGGCTTATAGCTGCACACATGGTTATGTTACCACCACGTTGTCCTGGGACATTGATGATGACACGGTGTCCAATAATGTTCCTGCCACGTCTCCTGGTTTTACTGAGGTTAAAACCGGCCTCATCCACAAAAAGTAGCTCATGTCCCATTGCATCTGCTTCTAGTTCCATCACTCTCTGGACAAGACAAAACAAATGCAACACATCAGGCCCATGCACAGCACTACAGTATGCACTTCCAAATTCAGAACCAATGACACTAGCTTACCTGCACATAGTCATATCGTTCTGTGTTTCTCTCGAAAGGAACTCTGTAAATTTGCTTCATTCTTATTCTGTGGTGCGCAAGTACACGACTTAGTGCAGAAATGCTTGCACTGTGTATGTTTTGAAAGATGGTGTCATTATCAGTTATGCGCTGCTGTATTTCGCGCAGTCTTATTGCATTTATTGGCAATTACCATGTTCACTATATGGGTCTCTTGCTCTGGAGTGAACATTCTGCCTCTGCCCCCAACATCTGGACGTCTAGCAATTCTGTAAAGTAACAATTTCAGTATTTTTGCATGTATGGTACTGTTGTGTTTCTCATTAGAGTATGGCAGTGCTACAAAGTACTTACCGATTCTCATTTCGAAATGTCCTAATGATGCCTGCCACAGTGTAGCAGCTCAGTTTAGGCTGAACCCGTTGGCCAGCTTCCCTCAGGGTCATCCCATGGTTGATGACATGGTCCACTATTGTAGCTCTGATGTCATCAGTTATTCTGTTGACATCATCAGTTATTCTGTTTCTTACTCTTCTTACCTTTCCTCTTTCCCCTCCTCATCCTCTTCTTGCTCCTCCACGTCCTCTTCCTCCAAGAGTGAGAATTAGAGGAGGCTGAGGAAGAGGACGTGGAGGTAAAGAAGTAAGACGAAGAGGACGACAAATGGCCTGTGCTACAAAGTAGCACAGGCCATTTAGCGCCTTTATGGTCCCTAAGGACCCCAAAGCGCTTTACATATCCAGTCATTCACCCATTCACGCACACATTCACACACTGGTGATGGCAAGCTACGTTGTAGCCACAGCCACCCTGGGGTGCACTGACAGAGGCGAGGCTGCCGGACACTGGCGCCACCGGGCCCTCTGACCACCACCAGTAGGCAACAGGTGAAGTGTCTTGCCCAAGGACACAACGACCGAGACTGTCCGAGCCGGGGCTCGAACCAGCAACCTTCCGATTACAAGGCGAACTCCCAACTCTTGAGCCACGATCGCCCCACTGACATCAGAGCTACAATAGTGGATCATGTAATCAACCATGGAATGACCCTGAGGGAAGCTGGCCAACGGGTTCAGCCTAACTTGAGCCACTACACTGTAGCAAGCATCATAAGGACATTTCGAAATGAGAATCGGTTAGTACAGTCACTTCACACTAAGATTTGTAGCTCTGCCATATGCTAATGAGAAACACAACAATACCATAGATTTAAAAATAGTGAAATTGTTACTTCACAGAATTGCTAGACGACCAGATGCTGGGGGCAGAGGAAGAATGTTCACTGCAGACCAAGAAACCCATATAGTCAATATGGTGATTGCAAATAATTCCATAAGGCTACGCAAAATTCAGCAGCGCATAATTGAGGATGACACCCACCTTCCAAAACATACAAAATGTGAGCATTTCTGTATTAGGTCGTGTACTTACCCGCAACAGAATCTGAATGAAACAAATCTACAGAGCACCTTTTGAAAGAAACAGTGAACGTGTAAAACAGCTGACAAAACAATAAATGCAAATATAACAACTGTATTATTTGACATCCAGAGATGATCTTATTTATACATTATTCAGAATCTCCTAATAGAATACTAATGGACACAGTAAACTGGTAGAAAAATTAGGTAATGTAAAGAAATGAAAGCTTCTGTTGATGTAAGGAAAACAGTACGCGATTGTTGGAATAAGGGAATTGGTGAGAAGCTTTTAAAGGTACCTGGTCAAACCTTTTCCAGAATAAACAGAGCGATAGTAAGCACTGCTCTCTTTGATGCCGATTCCATAGTAATGATATCTTTAAAAAATAAAATAGGTAATAATGTCAAACAGTAACCAGACCTTTATTGAAGGAAATGCTGTTATGTTGTGTTGTATTATTTATTCATTGTGTGTCGCATTAGAAGGTAAATGTTGCATTACTTGGAGTGTCCTCTGGTGCTGAGTCTTCTTGTTGTCAGGAGAGGAAACTAAAGAATAAACAATAAAAGGTGAATCAAATGGACCATTACGGCAAGGCTGGGATGGTCCATTTGGTAAAGTAAATCCGTTGGGCATCTTTCTTCGCCTTTAGACAATAATTCTGATGGCAAAAGAGCCAAACGGAAAAAAAAAAAAAAGGAGAGGAAACTTCTGTCGGATTGTCTGAGAAGGTGAAATCTTTTGGTAAGATCAATCACAAGTTCATTTTCACAAAACTACTGTTTTTATGTCAGATTTTAATGTTGTAATTCATTAAATCAATCAACAGTCTACAGTGACTTTATAATACATGTAATGTGTATAAACCGGATGTGTAAAGTTTGTAATAAGGTGCCTTTAAGGTTTAGTAAGTAAAAGCTGGGACATCTAAGTTTTTTTAAAGACATAAAATAAGTGAAAGAACCGTATCTTTAACTAAACAGTGCATAAAACACATGAATAGAATAAATGAGAATACACCTCACACCTTTCCAAATGTAGCAGCACAGGCCGGCTCCAGCTTCTCTTTCCTGCAGAAGTCCAGATAGTGGGCATAGAGGATGCATCGAGGCAGACACACTCCTTCACACACTATGTAATTCTCCTCCAGCCTGGTCACACACAAAATCTCTCTTATAGAGTTATCAGAACAACGCTTGAAACGTTCACTGATTGCAGCATATTCAAATAAAGCTCTGGCTCAATAACAAAGAGGAAAAAACAGTAATCTAAAATGTTAGATCCAGATACACTGAACAAAAAGTACAGCTTAATTGGGACCTATAAGATAATAGTGCATGAAAAAAAGTCAAAAGAGCAGGAAGAATTTAATATGATGTATGTAGAATGGAAAAAGTAAGAGTACTAATACCACTCCTGATGGCTGTTTGGAGGGTATTCATTTACACTTTTTTAGTGCATTGCAAATAATAATAATAAATCTTTTCATGAGGAATTTATTTTCTGACTTGTTAATTTCTTCTGATGTCTTACTTAACCTTTTCCTTACTTAACTGATTGTTTGGTTTGGGGGGAAAAAATCACCCCAAGGAAAACTATTTGAATCAAACAAGAATTTTGTACATGTGAGAAACTGGGAATATGTAAGATTATGTTTATATCAAGTATCATGTTTTATAATGTTGTTTTTATAAAGCACTGTACAATAGCGAAGAAGAAGAGTCCCACAGGGATCAGCTTTAGGCCCTACGCTGTTTACTCCATATAAAGGAGATATTTCTATCATCCAAATAAGTGCTGGTTATTATTATGCATCTTATATTCTATTGCTCAGACCCATAGGGATAGCTCAGTAGGTAAAAGTGGTCACCCCATGATCAGAAGGGTTGGGGGTTTGAATCCACTGAACGGCTACCTTGGAACGTGACACAAACAGCTTAGTACAATCAATAGCTGAGAAAGATTTAAAGAAATAAAAGATTTTGAGTCAAATGAAAGCACCCAACATTCCATTATTGTGCTTGGACTGACTCAGCGACTTAATAATAATTATGAATAAAAATGCTCAAATGAAAAATTTAAATCTTTTTTTATGTTTCGCTATTTAATCTTCAAAACCACAAATCCACAGATCTGAAATACCTTTTGTTTTACACTTAGAACACTTTTTTTTTTTCTAACGCAAAATTGAAATGATGAAAGCATAAACACTTTGACATCTGTCCAGACGTGGCAGCTGGATGTCCTGGTCATCCTTTGGAATAGTGACGTCCATTTTTTCTGGCTGTAACACAAAAGCAAAGGAGTAAAGACATATTTAGGACATGCGACCATTCCACACAACAAACCCACATAGCAAGCAGGTTTGGCCCGGATCTGGTATCAAGCCAGCACTGCTGGCTGACTTCTGGCGTGATAAGACGTATGTCATCCAGATATGGGCCAGGCCTGGCATACATGGCACTGTCTATGCCAGGGGTCGGCAACCCTAGGCACGCGAAGGGTTAACTGATGGCATTCACGACAATAGCTGGACTGGCCATCGGGCATAAGGGCATTTTGCTCGGTGTCCCGATTATTTTTTTATTTCTTTATTTTTTTTGGGTGGTGGATTGGCCAGACGCTGGTCGGTGTGTAAAAATAACTCAGTTGTTTGGTGGTGGCTATGGCAGAGCTTCCACAGATTCAGTAAAATTAACAAGTGGTGGAGGCCAGCAGGTGGATGAGGGAAGGGAGGCAGGAGGAGGAGAGACCCGAGGCAGCCGCCCGGTCGGAGCGTCAGGTGAACTGAACTTCAGGTAAGAAGTTATGACCTGCAGTCTATCTGGGTCAGATATAAACCAAGTTTAGGTGGAGTTTATTTTTGTTGTGCTGACTTTTTACAGTCAGTTACAATAACTCGTACTGCGTACTAGCTAGCATGACGGAGTTTATATACTGCTGGGCGGGTGCTATGATTTTATTGATAGTGAACTTTATTTTATTCATAAGGTTAGTTAGTAGAGTTGCCAACCGTCCCGTACAAACGGAATCATCCCGCATTCAGAGAAATTATTACGCGTTTCGTGTTGAGCTGAGAAGGAACACAGTTTGTCCCGGACTTCAGCCAGGATGGAAAAATACACAAAGCTGGAGTTATTCTGTGTCTTTGCTGCACAGCTGCATCTTCTTCTCCTCTCATTCTCTCCCCTCTCTCTCCTGTTGCTACTTCAATCATGAAACTGATCAATGATGAGCTGATCAGCTTTTTTCTCTTGTTTGTTTATCGCTCACTTTGCGCCAGAAAGAGGAAACTGCCGGATGTCGCGCTAAACAACAGCAGCACGTTTAAGCTTGGTCAGCTGTTGTTAGAATGCATTTAATATTAATTTCTAGTATCAGCTGATGTTTGCTGGAGCCACAGCTGTAAAGCTGCTGGTCATGATATCGGTTTGTATATCTGGTGAGAGGGAAACATGAAGATGAAACCAGGAGATGTCCTTACTGAATCATCAGAGCTGAACAGGTGATGGAGAATCAGGTTTACCTTTTAGGTGACATGAATGAGTTGAAGGGAAGTTATGAACTGTTTCTGAGAGACAAATAACACCAGGATCCTTTTCTATGTAGCTGACAGCTGGTAACTGTGCAGGGGCGAATCTAGCTAAGTTTTGCCAGGGGGCCAGGTAGGGCATTAACAGGGAAAGGGCGGCACAAAGAAATACTTTCTTATTCTCATTTAAAATGTCTGGCTGTTATTAAATAATTATCTGAAGCTTACAACCAAAGTTTTTATCTGACGTAAAATGAATAGAAATCATACATTTACCAACAAGACAGTGTACATCACTGTCACAACAGCGTTTGTTTTCATTCAAAGGCTTTATGGCTTTAATATCTGGGGGCGGTCTTTAGTCAAAATGCATCCATAGACTCGAGACACAATGCATTTTGGGACTTTCAGGTGTATGGACCAATGTTTTATTTTCTGATCAAACCAGAAATCTTTAATGAGCAGCTAGATTTGTCTCGCATTAACTGGCTGAGTTAATGCCAGTTAATGCGACATCGAAGCAGCTGGAATCTACAGCTGTGCGTGTTCATGGAGCTTGCATTTTCACCTGCTGGACATCACTACCTGACAAGTTTAACTGTCTTCAGAACATTGCAGAGGCCTTATTGACAGTATTTGGCTCTACATATCTGTGTGAGCAGATTTTCTCTCACATGAGAGTCCTCAGGTAGCCGTCTGAATGCTGGACACTCGGAGACCTGTGTCTCTGAGTGGGAGACCAGAGATCACATTAACATGTGTGTCTCTGTATTAACAAACATGCCATATTGGCCCAGTTTATTTTTCTTATCATTGTTGTGAGGAGACCATAAATAGCATTTGTATTTTCTGTTGTACAGTTCATTTGCTGTTATGGAGTTATTGTTATGGATAAAAAGTGTCTTTTTTTTTGTTTCAAAATAGCTGATAACTATTCGCTGATAGCTGCCAACATTTGCAAACAAATATACTTCTATAAAGTTGTTCTATATAATGTGTAACTGTTCATATAGAGCGTTATTAAATGTATTGCTAATGGAATCATATAGCACACTGACTTCTGAGGAAATTTTAAATGGCGCTCGCCATCAAAAAGGTTGCCTACCCCTGGTCTATGCGATGGCATGCCATATCTGGCCCGATTGTGATTTTGTGTATGTGGCCCAGGCCCATAGAAAACAGGTCTTCCCTGTATCCGGCATCAAGCTGGCACTTCTGACTGACTGGTGTCAGTCAACCAGATGTGGGCCAGGTCTGGCAATGATGGCACTATTTATCTTACGATTTTCCTATTTTAGTTAGAAGACCCAAATGCCATGTTGCAATACTATAATGGTAAATGGTAAATGGCCTGTATTTATATAGCGCTTCTCTAGTCCCTAAGGACCCCAAAGCGCTTTACATATCCAGTCATTCACCCATTCACACACTGGTGATGGCAAGCTACGTTGTAGCCACAGTCACCCAGGGGCGCACTGACAGAGGCGAGGCTGCCGGACACTGGCGCCACTGGGCCCTCTGACCACCACCAGTAGGTAACGGGTGAAGTGTCTTGCCCAAGGACACAACGACCGAGACTGTCCGAGCCGGGGCTCGAACCTGCAACCTTCCGATTACAAGGCGAACTCCCAACTCTTGAGCCACGATCGCCCCACATAATGCTATGGTAGCCAATGTTTCAAATGCAGGTTTGACAGGTTTGTGAGAGTACACATTATCCAAAACTTAGTGACGGTTTACTCATTCTTGTCAGTGGGTGGCTGGATCTCAGGAGGTAGAGCAGGTCACCTACTGATCTGAAGGTTAGTGGTTCAATCTCTGGCTCCTCCAGTCTGCATGTCAAGAGTATGAATGTAGTTAGTGATTCAGTTAAAGGAATAGATGTCACAGTCCCTGATAATGCATTGCTTTAGATGGAGAGACTCTTGAGGGACGGCTGTTATGAAGAAAGGCAGCCCAGAAACTTTGCCAGCAGCACACGTCGTTGTGTGCCTCAACTTTCGGTCTGCCATTTTCCTTCCTTGGTTAGGTTTAGGGATTAGAGATCGATCTAGATTACCATTTTAAATTTGTGACACATCATCAGTAGTGGACCTTGGGTTCATCAGGTGTTTCGGCCATTATCACTAGACACCCTCATCCAAGGTGTGTCACTGGTTTATGATAAATTTTTATTTCTCTTCTTCTTTCTTCTGTTTAGTTTCCTACATTTTTCTTTCTATATATCCACTGCAACTGATAAATAATACTTACCTCTTTAGCATTTACGGAGCCTAACTTCTTCAAAGGGATAGAAAAGGTGTTAGAGAGAAGTAAGACAAAAGGGACAAGATAAGAGAAAGCAGAGAGGAGGGTCGGAAGGGGAGCACTCGGTCTGGCTTCCCACACCACCCCGCCGGATCGGGCTGTACGCTCTACCTCCCCACTGCCTCCCAAAAAAGGGAAGAAGAGCAGAGAGGAGAAGAGCAGAATATTTCTTTTCTCTTAGCTGCCTTAGGTGCCCAAGTGATGTCAGCCCTTTTTAACCATAGCCAGTGACTGGTCCTTGCAGCAGTGTTAGCTAGTTCTCTTACGGTGTGTTCACACCGAACACGATAGAGGCGGCCAGAGCGTCAGGTTTACATGTAAAGTCAATGGAAAAGCGCGATGACACCCGATTGCGGGTCCCGCGAAAATTCGGAAGCAGATTTGCGTCGCCAAAACGCCAAAACGCGAAACGCGCGTCAGTGTACTGCGTCTGGTGCGTTTGACTCGCGAAAAAAACCACGCGCGTCAGTTTTTGTGTTGCATTTTGTGCATACGCGTGTTTCGCCTCTACCGCTCGAGTTGGAAAAATCTGAACTCCAGCGTCAAATCGCGCCGCGACAACCAATCAGGAGCCTGGTGACGTGGCTGGTCAAAGGGGCAGATCCAGCCAAGGCCCTTCATTCTTCAATGGAGGGAAGGCTAATCAACGCTGTAGCAAACAACCCAGAGCTGTACAACACCAGCTGCTTTCTGTACCGAGACAGGAATATAAAGGACCGAGCTTGGAGGAAGATATATGAAGAGATCGGGCAACCTGGTAAGTTCAGTCATTTCTCTTTTGAAATTTTTTACTGACCCGAGGAAGCCGCACAAAAGCTAGCAAGCCACCGCTATTTTCCCACTGATGTACAAATACCGTTCTGCTTTTATGCATGTTGTCATATAGGAATATATTTTGTTTATTAATAAACAGGTCCCGCTCATCCATCACTGCCTCGCTTTTTCGCTGATTTTTTTTTTTTTTTTTTGCACAGTACAGCATTGCATTCTGCAGCATGATTGACAAATCTCCTCCGTGCTGTCTGCTGCGCTTGCCAAATTTATCATGTTTGGTTTTGATAACCATCACGCCCAATAGAAAAAACAGCACAAAAACACCCATAACTATGACCCTCATTTGGAAATAGACACCTGCGAGGGAAAAAGGCGCACGAAAGTGGCAGGCAGATGAAGACAAAATGCGGCATAATAATACTTTTACGTTTTTCAATCTACAAAGATTTGCACTTTGAGAATCAACTTGTGAGAACTGTGACTAATGTTCATATGTGTGGGGAAAAAAAGTGTATAAAGTGCGTGGCGAGGGGCTAGTTATTCTGACAACCCCTGCTGCAATAAATGAGGGACCACTGTATATACTTTCTCTATGATTGTATTCAACCTGTTAACATTTAATATTGTCTTGATAGAACCAACTGATTCTCCAGCAGAACATCCCCTGTTGCTTCTCCTTCCTCCCCAGTCCCCAGCAGCTCCTGCTGCCGCACCCACAGGTATGCAATTGTAGCATCAGATGTACAGCAAGCACTGATAGCTTTTTACTCGGTGGGATTCCCTTGTGATCACCTTTACTAAATGTCTACAACCAATCTGATTATATCCTGGGTTTTTTTTTTCTCAATGTTGAAAATGAAAATGTAGTAGCAGCCTTCTCATGTCTTTGTGTTTTGTGCTGTGTTTTACAGGCCTGCAGAGGAGGACAGCTCCGAGGCAGATGAGGGACTGGTCCCGGGACGGTCCATCGGCGGTGGAGCTGGCCATCCTGGTGTCCCTGAAGAGGCCACGCCAGTCTCCAATGGAGCATTTCCTCCTCAACCTTGTTCCTGCTCTGGAGAGCAGCTGGGTCCTTTTTATTCCTGTCTCTCTGTAAATACTTATATTCTATATATTTATGTTTAATGTTTTTCTGTTTGAGAATTTTAATATAATTTCAAATAAATTTTTATAATGACTAATGTCTCAGTTCTACTACACAGCAAATGTTGGCACACGACTTGACACATGTAGAATTTATTTCATATTATACTAATGACAAAATATACTAAGACAGTGGGATGCAAAAGTTTGGGCAACATTGTTAATAGCCATTATTTTCCTGTATCAATTGTTGGTTGTTACAATAAAAAATGTCAGTTAAATATATCATACAGGAGACCCACACAGTGATATTTGAGAAGTGAAAAGAAGTTTACTGGATTTACAAAAAGTGTGCAATAATTGTTTAAACAAAATCAAGCAGGTGCATAAGTGTGGGCACCACAAAAAAAGAAATGGAATAAATATTTAGTGTATATCAATGTGTGTGTTGGAGGAAATCTCCCAAATAGAAGGCTGCCAAAGTAAAACAGAGACACAGTGAGACAATATAATCAATCACATGTACATGGGGTGAACGTCTCTAATGAGAGTCACACCAGTACTCTTCTTTATTGCAGGTTATATAGGCATGTAGGTTACTCAACAGGGCGGAGGCAGTCTCCGCCTGTTCCCAGAATATAGATTACAAATGTATATCTTGCTAAAGAACATAGATTGCTTAACAGACAAATGCATATCTTGCTAAAACGTTCAGTTCATACTATACTAAACATCTGCTTATGTGGAACTTTCCGTTCCTCTTTACACAGGAACTTGTCTTCACAGGCATATGATAAGCATAGGCAAAGCTTCATGTTTATCAGGGTGAATCGTCATTCAGAGTTTACACAATCACAGCATATCATTCAGAGGTTTACACAGTTACAAGCAAAGCATATTTGAATAATAAACAAAATCTTTTCACATTTCCCTCCTGTTGTTTAACTTTCACACTAGTTAAAACACCATTGGTTTATTATCTGTGCATGATTTCTTGCAGCGCATTTTTTAATCAACACGTCATACATTGGTGTATCACAGCATTTCAGTGTCAGGGGATTATCATCATCTTCGTCCATGGGCAGTGTCAGGTATGCCTGCACATGAACTGCAACAACTTTATTAATCATTGATTGTACACATGGCAAAATACAAGAAGTAAAACAACAGAGTAGGAGTAGAAGAACTCCTACAAAACCAGTCCTTTTATTAAAAGAGATTTCCAGGAACCACTCAACAGCCAGGTAAGCCAATCTTCAGTGTTCGTGACATAGTCCTGTTGCTGAGCGTCCCTGAGTTGTTTCAGCGTCATGTAAGGCGTCGGTCATGTTGGAAGAGTGAACATTATCTGGAATGTACGTACAGCATGTGTTGTTAAAGAGTATACAGAGTCCTCCTTTTTCAGCCAGAATCATGTCCAGTGCGACTCGGTGTTGCATCACAGTTATCGCATGAGGCATCAATCTCTTCATTTGTTGATTGTTGATTTTGCACGAGGCATTCAGGAACAGTCCAAAGCGGTAGTCCAAAGTTTCAATCCTTAACATGTTCTTTCCGGTGCCCACCCATGGAAACAGTGAGTGGAGGACCTTTTGTCCGGTGGTCCAAAGCTTAAATTCCTCTGGCACATCACTGCCATAGATGGGGTCATGTGGTTGTAGTGTGGAGACGTCTCGTCGTCGTCTTGTAGTCTGAGAGTCATTTACAGCTGACATCCTGAAGGTGTGGTCTGAAATGAAGATCGGGGCACAGGTGCCCGTCCATCCGGGTGGCAGTATGAAGTAGGCACGTTGTCCACACAGCCAGGCCATTCCCTGCACCCAGTAGGTGCCGTTGCTGGGCGCGGACGTGTTTACAGGTGCGCCCTCTCCGTTGGTTGCGGTTTGGTTACAGTTGGTGGTGTCGCCTAGGGGTCTGTTGCCTTTGTTTTGTCGGTAGCACATGGAGTGGTTCTTCCCTGGGGTTTGGTCCAAGAACACTGGGAAGTGAATGGACGTGTTCCGGTTCGTCACGTTGAAGTTGGTCCAGAAGAGCTGGTCACACGTTCCGTTGTCAAGCCCAGCGTTTTCGACGATGATTACCTCGTATTGGGGTGGCCCCTGAAAGATACTAAGAAAGTTAAGTGAATAGATGATAGAGCTTGTCTCATCAATGATGATTCTCTTATGTTGATAGCCAATGCCCGCGAAGCTGGCAGCGCACTTGGCTTGTGTTTTATTCATGTAGTTTCCATAAAAAGTGGGATGTGTTGAAGTGCATGGCATGTGGGAGCAGACGTAACATGCAGTGCTATTAGGCTCTCCCTTAGTCCTGTCATGTACGTAGCGGTACCATGCGTTATTCATCCATGGGTGAATGTGGTCTTGTGTCATGTCACGGAGGTGTGAATTGTCATGCGTCCATCTCGTCCGTAGATGGTGCTGTTCGTCTTCTGTACCATCCTTTAGAAACATGAGGAGTCCTGCTGAGAGTAGGAGGACAGCCACGAGGACAACAGGAGTCTTCATGGCGACCAAACACACCTAGGTCCCCAGGTGAGTAGACTACTGGCAAGAAGCAGAGGGCGGGATATACCCGATCAGCCCTCCCTTCACCAGTCAGATCACCTGAGGGTAGGGGTGCCGGCGCCTAGGAGTCTGGGCTGTCACTCACTTTCTTGCAGTGGCTTTGGTGAATCCAAGATGGTCTTTCTGCTATCTTACAGGCGGTTGGCGTGGTGACGAGCACTTGGTAGGGTCCTTCCCAGCGGGGCGAGCTCCAATTCTTTCTGTGGAGAACTCGGATCAGGACCCAGTCGCCTGGTTTCAACCTGCAAGATACTGGAGAAGATTCGGAAGGCAATTTATTGTTTAGAACAATATCTTTGTTTTCCAGCAGTTTTGACATCCATTCTGCTAGTGTAGTTTCTCTGATTGATTTATCTAAAGGTTCACTTGTGATTGGCAGTGGAAATGGTCTGCCATGAATGATTTCAAAAGGTGTAAGTTTTTGTGAACCTTGTGTTAATCTCATCCACATTTTTACTAGGCCTATGCACTCTGGCCACGGCCTTCCTGTTTCTTCCATACATTTTCTAAGCCTCTGTTTTATTGTGCCGTTTGTCCTTTCTACTAGGCCGGCACTTTGAGGATGATAAGCACAGTGATATTTGATGTTAAACCCTAGTGCTTCAGAGACTTTGCTGATTACCTCATTGACAAAGTGTGTCCCATTATCTGATCTTATCAGAGTGGGGATGCCATATGTTGGAATAAAATGGTTACATAAGCATTTTGCTACTGAAATGGCGTCTGCTTTCTTTACTGGATAGATTTCTGGCCATTTTGAGAATACGTCTATGATCACTAGAGCGTATTTGGAGCCTTGACATTCACTTAGTTCAATAAAATCCATGTGGATTGTGTGAAAAGGATGGGGTGGTGTGGGAAAATGACCTCTCTTTGGTCTAAGATTCCCTTGTACATTGTGTTTTTGGCAAATCATGCATGTTCTTACAAATTCTTTTGCTGAATTTTCGAAATTTAGAGTGTAAAAGTGTTTAGAGAGTATGTCTACCATCCCTCCGGTTGACACATGCGTGGAGCCGTGTGTCACTAGGGCCACTGTTTTATGTAGGGATTTTGGTAGTATTGGTTTGCCATTGCAAGACATTAGGTCATTTTCAAGTGTTGCTCCATTTTTTAGCCACTTCTTTTGTTCTGTAGTTGGTGCGGCTTTTTGTTCGTCTTTAAGTACATCGAGTGGTATTTGCATTGAGGATTCAGACATTAATGTGTCTGTGGTTTGTTGTGCTGCTGCTTTTGCTGCTTGATCTGCAAAGTTATTACCTTTAGTGACCTCTGAGTTATCTTTCTGGTGTGCAGCACATTTGCATAATGCTAACTGTTTTGGCAAGGTTATCACTTCCAACAGTGTTTTTAAAAGATTGGCATGTTGTACTGGGTTCCCGGTGGAAGTGATCATCCCTCTGTTTTGCCATATTTTCGCAAAATGATGCACTGCTGCAAAAACATACTGGCTGTCGGTGTGTATGTTTATATCTTGTCCTTCATGCAGTTGGCACGCACGTACATTGCTGTAAGTTCTGCGCTTTGTGCAGAATGTGAAGAAGTTAATGCTTTTGCTTCTAAAACTGTATCTGCTGTGGTTACTGCATAACCTACACAGTTTCGCCCATAGTTATTTTTTGATGCTGACCCATCCACAAAGATGTTCAGGAAACCAGCTTGCGGGGTGCTGTAAATGTCAGCACGCGGTTTTGTTTCCTCATCTAACTTCCTTATGCAGCAGTGAGTGTCTCCGTCAGCTTGGGTAGGGAGAAGTGTGCTTGGGTTCAGCTGGCCACACTTCTCAATAGAGATGTGTGATTGTGACAGCAATATGCCTACGTAGGAGAGCTGTCTTGCATATGTGAGATAAGAAAGATTAGCCTGTAGTAGTATTGAAGTTACTGCGTGTGGGACCTTGATAATCAGCTTGTGTCCCAAAACAATGTCGGCAGATTTTTTAACAGCCTCTGCTGCTGCTGCACAGGCTTGCACACATGTAGGTAGGCCTGAGGCTACTGAATCTAGTTTGCATGAATAAAATGCGAGTGGGCGTTGTTTTTCTCCGAAGGATTGGGTCAGAACTGCTTTCATGTAACCTGCTCCTCCGTCTACATGCAAGTAGAAAGGTTTGTCATAATCTGGCAATGCTAGAACCGTGTTAGTTTGTAATGCGAACTTTAAGTTAGTGAAAGCTGTTTCTGCTTCTGCAGTCCACTCTATTTGTTCTTTCAACGCAAGATTTTTACCATAGATCAGATTTTGTAGTGGTTGTGTAAGGCAAGCGTACTCGGGGATCCAACTTCTACAAAAATTAGAGAGACCCAGGAAACTCATCATTTGTTGTTTTGTGAGTGGTTTTGGGGCGTTTTGTACTGCCAGCTTTCTACTATCTAATAATGTTTTCCCTTCTCCTGAAAGTGTGTGCCCAAGATACGTGACTTTAGGGCTCCACAGTTGCAGTTTGTGTCGTGAAACTTTGTGACCTTGCATGGCCAAATGATGTAACACTGTCATAGTGTTTGTTTTACAGTCTGTCTGATTGTGGCCTGTGATGAGAATATCATCTACATAAAGAAGGAACTGTCCCGGTGCGGGAAGTGTGCATAGGGACATTGACTTCTTTAAGGCTTCCGCGTACAGTGTAGGACTGTTTTGAAAACCTTGTGGTAGGCGTGTATAGGTGTATTTTTGGCCTTCAAAGGTGAACCCAAACAGGTGTTGTGAATCAGGATGTAATGGCACTGAGAAGAAAGCGTTTGAGAGATCTATCACAGAAAACCATTGTTCTTTTGGAGTTATTTGATTCAGTATGGTGTGCGGGTTTGCCACTACTGGTGGGATTTGCTCTGTTACTTCATTTATTGCTCTTAGATCATGTACCAGCCGGTACTTTCCTGTGTTAGCTTTTTTCACGGGGAAGATTGGTGTGTTGCAGGTTACTTTGTTTGTTTTGACTAAGATTCCTGCCTTCTCCATGTCTGCAATGACGGGTTTTATTCCAGCTTTGGCTTCGGCTGTGAGAGGGTATTGTGGTTTCACTGATCTATAGGAGGTGGTGGTTTTTACTACAACAGGGTCTGCTTCTTTGATTAATCCTACATCTGTTGGTCCTGTAGACCACAGTCTTGCAGGTAACTCTGCCAATTCAGAGTTTTGTTCTAAAGAGAGTGTGTGTCAGTTCTCATTGTTTTCAGACATATATGCGTTTGCACAGTCAGTCATGTGGGTTGCTGGCTGTGCAGTGAACACCCACCCTAGAGTGTATCGCATACACTGTTCTACGGCCCTGTAACCACCCTTCATGAGTTTCTTCAGTTTTTTCATATCTATCCCTCTCCACCTGTGTGAGAATGTGACCTAGATCTTTCCACTGTGTGCTTTCGTTTCTTGCAACTGACACATGTGGTTTTGGCATTCTGTTTAAATCCTGCAGCTTCTCTGGCTGTATCACTGAACATACTGCGTTTTCACTTTGGGTGACGTACAGATGTTGCAGGGTGAGTTTTTGTGGACCTAGACGCTGTACTTGCTGATCATAACTGGGGTCAGGACCTGGACTTTGTTTGAATCTCAGGGTGTTGTGGTACTCAGAGAAGTTTAGCTTTCTAGAGTGGCCTGGTAGGTAGCGGTTGGCTATGTTTTGCAAAGGTTTTAATGGGGGTAGGTCCAGTGTCCAGTAGTAACTGGGTACACCTTCTCCTTCATGCACTACCAACTCGTTAACTTGAGGGTCTAGTCCCTCGCACAGCATTTGTTTTTGCATACATTCCTTCTGGCCCTGGAACTACTCCTATTTTAAGTTTTTCTAGAGCATCTCTCCCCAAAAGGTTGACTGGGCAGGATGGATCATATATACATTGGTTTTTACAGCTCCTGCCGCTGTCTTTGTGCTCCAGTGTTAAACTTTCTGTTAATGATTTCACACTGGTGTGTCCTGATGCAGATTTGACTATCAGGGTATCATTTGAATACTTTAAGTTTTTGGGCTTTTTGTTTAATACTGTTTTGCATGCTCCAGTATCACAAAGCATGGTCATTGGTTGACCGTTTACATGGATGGTTACTGTGGGTTTGTGTTCAGATCCTAGGAGCAACTGTTCTATATTGAAGATTTCAGTTTCTCCCTCTTCTCGTGCTAGTCACTTATCCTGATTGTCATTTTTGTATCTGCAATCTCTGGCAAAGTGCCCTTCTTTCCCACAGTTATAGCAACGATTATCTCTGTCCTCTCTATCTTTCCTATCTCCTTTGTAGCCTGCATTTCTCTTCCTTCCTCTGTTGTTCTTCTGTCCCTGTCCACGCCTGGGTCCCTGATATTCACCTGCAAAGGCTATTTTTTAATTGCTGTTGATAAGGTCTTTCTGGGCCTTCCTCGTAATCTAACCCTGAGTTTTGTCTGAAGACCGGGTGCAGCCGGTCTAGGAAGTCTGACGCAGTTTCAGCTTCCTTCTGTTTTACTTCCCCTATTTTAGTATAATTTGCTCTGGGGGCCAGACGGACCCTCACCCACTCATAAACATCTCTCATTGCTGCATTTAATTGTTCGGATTGTGGGGGAAGTGCATCGCCATCAGCATCTGACCCAGTAAAACCGTCTCGTACTGTTCCCATTTTTAAACCTAATAAGTCCTGTAGGACTTGAAGCATTTCGTGGCCGTTCAGAACCCACTGTTGTCTGATCAGCTCGACCGTTTCCATCCACTGTGTAAAACCTTGCTCTAAAGGCGGGACGTCCTTCAATACATTTTGCCTATCCGTTTGTGACCAAGGTTTGAAAACATAAAATGTTCTATCTTCGTCGCGTTCATTACCTTCACTGCCAGTTAGCTGACCAAATCTGGGGTTTGGGGTGGCTATCATCGGGAATAACCCAGATGAGCCGGGCGGGTCTGGTCCCCCCCACATATCTCTACCTGATGGATCTTTACCGATATCTTCTTGTGGGTTATGTTTTGTGGTTGCCGCCTTTAACATTTCTTGGGCTTGGCCATAATGGTTAGTGAACGGGTTTTTTGACTGTGGTTCTGGTGCTGATGGCGTTGGTACGTAAAGGGGTGGTTGAGGTTTCTGTAGTATTGTTTCTTTTTTATTTTGTCTTTTTTCTCTATTTTCACTTCTTCTTCCTTCCTCCTCTTTCCATGCTTTAAAATATTGTAGCTCTTGAGAGCGTTTTATTTTCTTTTTTGGATTTCTTTCAATATTTATTTCTGCCTGTAAGGTTTCTTTTAGTTTTGTTAAAGCAGAGGGGCTGCATTTTCCTTCCCATGTCGGGCATTTAGTTTTCTTTGGATTTCTCCATCTAGATGCACTAATTTGTCCAGCGCCTGGACATTTCTTTTCTAGCCACTGCTTGTCAGCAGTGAGTTTTGTTGCTTTATTTCCCATTTTCTTATTTGTTTTATATGTTTATTTCTAGTTATTTTATTTATTTCTTTATGTATTTTAGCGCTTAGTAATACACACACACACCTGCGGTGCTTTCACTGGCACGAGAACAGAGAGAGGTGGCTGACACGCCCTTCTACTTTTGAGCTATTCTCAAAAGCGGTGTCGACTTTATGTGATAAAACACGACCTTCCTCTCAGTTCACCAGTACTTCAGCGACCAACAGTAAACAAATTAGTGGAATAGTTTAGCCTCCTTATTGTGCTGTAAAAAATCAACTTATTCCGACACAAAAATAGACAATAAAAGACAGACAGTTTTAACGCGCGTTCACGCTACCAGCCTCTTAAGGCGAGCGTACTGCTTCCAGCCACTGTGGGCGAGCTAGGCCTATTTTACCCTTTCGGGGAGCTACCAATCACTTATGACGAGCTCAATATTTATTTTACTGCTTCCAACCCTCTGCGGGCGAGCTGACTACCAGCCCTCAAGACGAGCTTAATGCTTCCAGTCTCTCTTGGACAAGTCTATTTCTTTTAAGTTTCGTTTAAGTTTTTGCGCAAACCTTTATTATCTCAAAGTAGTCTGTCTTACCTTGGCGCTGGTTTCTTCAGATGCACCTGATCAGCCCCCGACGGTGCGGACCGCTTGTAAAACGTTGACCAAGACCCGAATTTACGCTCTTGGATTTTAATCACGCGTCTAGTGCGTGAGCTGCCGGCAGACTTCAACGTGGGCTTCTCGCACCGACGGGACCTGGTGAGGCGCCTTCTGTGAGAGCTGCTTTAAATAGGCTGTCTCATCCGGCTCGAAGGACCAAGAAATGTTGGAGGAAATCTCCCAAATAGAAGGCTGCCAAAGTAAAACAGAGACACAGTGAGACAATATAATCAATCACATGTACATGGGGTGAACGTCTCTAATGAGAGTCACACCAGTACTCTTCTTTATTGCAGGTTATATAGGCATGTAGGTTACTCAACAAGGCGGAGGCAGTCTCCGCCTGTTCCCAGAATATAGATTACAAATGTATATCTTGCTAAAGAACATAGATTGCTTAACAGACAAATGCATATCTTGCTAAAACGTTCAGTTCATAGTAGTAGTAATATAGCTATAGCTTTTTTGCCCCCACACCCCCCCCCCCCCCCCCCACCCCCACCCCCACACCCTACCCCCACACCCCACCCGCATCCCCTCCGCGTCCATGTGTGCTTGTGAACGGACTTTATGCGCGCGAACGGACTTGTGAGTTCAGAGGTCATATGAGTTTACATGTGTTTAATAGCGTTTTATTTAATGAAACCATTATGTGTTTTAATTAAACTCTTTTTTAAAGGATTGTATAGGTCTCAGAGTTCTGTTATTTAGACATAGATGATTTAATTTAACTAGTTAAGGGGTATTTTTCTTTAGGGCTCTGAAACACACAGAGGCTAATAGTTTTTAAACAGAAAGTTTTTTCCACCTTCTAAAAAAACACATATTCACACGCAGCATTTAATGTAACTGTTTTAGGGGTATTTTACTTTTTTCTTTAGGGCTCTGAAACACACAGAGGCTAATAGTTTTTAAACAGAAAGTTTTTTCCACCTTCTAAAAACACATATTCACACACACAGCATTTAATGTAACTGTTTTAGGAGCATTTTGCTTTAGGGCTCTGAAACACACAGAGGCTAATAGTTTTTAAACAGAAAGTTTTTTCCACCTTCTAAAAACACATATTCACACACAGAGGCTAATAGTTTCAAACAGAATACCACAAACAGCAGGCATTCCTTTAGAAATGGGATTCTTAATTCTGCAACAGCTAGACAGAGGGGTTACAGTTAGACCCCTACAGTCAGCAGAAGAGGTCATCCTTATCAAGAGCATCTCAATTGTACTGCCATAGTTTTCAATACAAACAGTCTCCTTTATCTTATGGCAGAGGGCCGGCGGTGCCAGGTCCATTGGTGCCACCATTACACTTTCACCTTTTATCATGCCATTACACCTTTATCTCTGCATCTCAGAGGTCACCTGAAACCAAGCCCCACATCTATATAAAATACCCTAATCAGCCACACTCACTGAGGGCCGGCGGTGCCAGGTCCATCGGTGCCACCATTACACTTTCACCTTTTATCATGCCATTACACCTTTATCTCTGCATCTCAGAGGTCACCTGAAACAAGCCCCACCTATATAAAAAGGCCATAATCAGCCACACTGTATTTTTCCTCACTACTTTACATCGGTCCTTGAGAGCATAACACTTCGTTCATCAGCACGGACAACAACCCTAAGAGCGTTCTTTTTAACATGGACAGCATATATGGTAGGTAAAACAAGACTATTAACGGATTCTTAAATTTATACAACTGTATATCAAAAAATATTCAAACTGTTTTCTCTTCTAAACAAAAGCCTGATTTTTAGGAACTTGGTACACAGGTACACCCCAAGTGGCGCTTACACAAGGTTTGTATTTCTTCTCACACAAAACAGATTGTGCCTCATTGTTTAGAAGCAATCTTACCTGTTTCACACATAGCAACATTTAAATGTGTATTTCTCATTCTTTCTACAGGATCACAAAGCTATATAGGGCAAACAACACCTCTAAAAAACACAAGGTAAATATAGTGTTACACATGTTTTAAATATGTGTGCGTGTGTGTTCTGTTTAAACCTTGTATTAACAGTGCTTATCCCCCGGGTACAGGATCAATAAGTTGTCCAGAAAAACCTACAGAAGCGGGGGAAATAAGACCAAGCCTTACGTTAGGTATGTATACATGTCTCTATACATGACACTCAATTTAAAGGAAAAAGGTTTTAAATATTTACAAACGTTCTAACACATCAGGGCGAGACAGAGTACACAGCGTGTCAAGAAGCGGGCCATCCGAATAACACAGAACAAAGTGTGAGTATAGGCATAAATAAATCAAAAGAGCCAAACACATCCTGTTTTGAAAAGATACACCATATATATTTCTAACACCGTCTATCTCCACAGCGATCACACAACCCCTTACCACTACGGACCCCTTGAAGATCCCTTGACGTTTTTGGAATATTTACGTGATATTGAACTCCCAGAACAACAAGAAAAACCACATCCTTTGGGCAACATCGAGAATCGGAAGAATTCTTCATCACCGGTCCGCACACACCAGCGGTGAGTGTCTGCCTAGTGATTTCAACGATGTTTTCGAGTACAGTCTATCAGATTTCAACATAAATGACATACCCGCCACGCCAGAATGTCTCAGAAACAACAGCGATTCAGACATAGGTTTTGAAGAAGGAGGCATAACAGACTCACAAATATCGCAGGCATATGATGCATACTTAAATGCAGCAAAACCCTCTACTTTTGAACAGAGCCATTGTGCCTCAAAAAATGATATATTATCTTTGATCGATGCTAAACTTAGTCAACATCAACGAGAAATAGAGGCTAAACTTAACCAGCAACAACAAACAATACAGCTGAACTTGCAAGAAATACTAGCTAAAGTTAACCAAGATCGAGAAGCAGCACAGGCCAACTTGCATGAAATAGCACGGGTTAAGAAGGGTAACAAGTAGCCACCAGGCAATAAACGAGACCTCAGGGTTATTACGTCTCATTAATACCACCATTCTAAATAGGTGACTTTTAAAATCCACATCATGGACCCACCCTGTAAATTATTCAAGCACAATGATGGTACCTCCGCTAGGGCTAAATGGTTCGACTTTGAGGCTTTTAACCAGGCGGCTGCGCAATTAGTAAGCAATTGTCAAGTTTTGCATGCAACACTTAGTAGTCTCGCTACAACCCGCAGCGATGTGTCTAATGAGCGCCGTTGTCCAACTCATTCTGAACCTATTGCTGATGATGCATCCGAAACACAGCCGGATTTTCCTGTAACCCCGAATGTTACTGTTGTTACTCAGGATACCAATGAATGTCTTATTACTGAGCCTTCTTTCACCCCTGAACGGGGGTGTGTACCCAGAGCACATGCTTATCAGGGGGCTGATGCTACTGTATCTGTTGCTGTTGCTGACGCATCACCACACAGCCCCTCAAACAATGGAAATTCCTCAAGTGTTAACCATACACAAACACATGCTGCAGTAGTTGAGCCCATTGTTCAGTCTGGGTCTGGCAGTCACAGCCAGCTTAGCATCAGAGAGATACCTAATTTCAACGCACGAGAGTTGCGCGAGCGCCTTGATTTTAGGGACATAAGTCTTGATGATCCAGAACAAGTGCCAGAAAGAGTTAGAAGCTGCCTAGCTAATGTGATAGATAGAGCAGTGGCTGGATCTCAGCAGGGTTGTGTTCTAAATGTGGTCCTCCGTGGACCCTCGTTGGCTTCTGATGTTCAAGCTGTTTTAAATCCTGATGATCAGTATGACCCTGACCTGTTTCTCGACCAAATAGCACAAGTTATGCAAAGTAACGACGAATCTATCGGTGATGATGAATTAGAGTTTATTGTCACAGTTGCACAAAACAGTAGCGGTGGCGGAGGTGCTCGCTTAAAACTGGCAAACATCCCTTATGATGAGATTCTCTCAAAGAAGGGTAAACATCTGTATACACCAAACAATACGCACAACAATTTGTGCTTCTCCTTTGCATAGCACATTCATTAAACCCAACAGCCCCAGAGCATGAAAAATATGCTACTGCTAAACAGTTACATGCTCAAGTAGGTCTCACGCGACACACAGACAGTATCATTCTCAGATGTCTGCAAATTTGAGAAACACCTAAACATTAAGATAGTGATCTATTATCACGCAGCAGGCGTAAACGTCTGCATACTTTTTTCACACATGATGAGCCAAATCCAAACACTGTAATGCTGTACCTACACAATGAACACTATCACCTGATTGAAAAACCCACAGCTTTTCTAGGGGCAGGCTATGTGTGTAATTTTTGTTACAATACATATGAATCACCGCTCTATCACAGCTGTAAACATAGATGCAACGTATGTTTCACACTCTGTCACCACCACAGAGGGCCCACCGTGAAATGCAGTGACTGTAACCGCATCTGCAAATCACAACACTGTTACCAACAACACAAATTACCAGAAATAAAACACAACATGGTCCCGTGTGACAATATGAAGCATTGCATGAGCTGCGGTGTCACATATAAAGAATCAAAGAAATCACCACACAGATGTGTCCAGCCTAAATGCGAGCACTGCAGCGAGCCTAAATTAGCCGGGGACTCTGAGCATCAGTGTTTTATACAGCCTGTTGAACAACAGGAGCCTTGTGATAAATATATTTTATATGATTTTGAGACACGGTATCACAACGGCAAACATGAGGCCAACTTTGTGTGTGCATCTGATCTGAAGGGCAACAAGTTCTCATTTAATACATTAAAATGTGTGGCTGCGTTTGTGCAGCATTACAGACGCCGAGGTTTCGTGGGTACACATTCATAGCCCATAACGCGTCCGGCTCGATAATTACATAATTTTGGAGTACTTAGTCAAGCAATGTATAACACCTACCGTCACAATGAGAGGGAGCCGTGTGATTTTGATGCATGACAGGGCCTATGACCAGCGGTGGATTGATTCGTTCAGCTTTTTGCCCATGGGTCTTGCCAAAATACCCTCTGCTTTAGGTTTTCAAGACCTGCAGAAGGGCCATTTCCCACACAGATTCAACACTAGGGATAATGAGTATTATGTCGGTCCATACCCGGATCCCTCCTTCTATGGCTATGAGCGCATGTCTGAAAGTGGTAAGGCGAGCTTCATGGAATGGTACCAGACCGCCTCACAGAACACCTTTGATTTTCAGGTTGAACTCAGACGCTACTGTGTTAACGATGTTGATGTCCTGCGTAAAGCATGCACCATATATCGTGACACTCTGTTGGGTTGTACACAAGTTGATCCATTCATGCACACCACCCTGGCTGCATTCAGTATGGGTGTGTATAAAACGCTGTTTCTGCCTAGAGACACGCTCGCTCTCACGTATGATGGTGCATACGTTGAGCAGAATAAGACATTTTCAAACGTCTCTATTGAATGGCTTCAATATGTGTCCCACACCACCAACACAGTGATAAAACACGCTCTCAGAGGAGGTGAACAGAGGGTTGGGCCGTATTTTCTGGACGGCTTTGACCCCACAACTGACACGGCTTACGAATTTGCAGGATGTTTTCACCACGGATGTGTTAAATGCTACCCGAGAGTGAAGTAAATCCTGTCAGCAAAGCGTCCCTACGGACTGCTGCACCGTATGTTTTGTGACAAAGTGGATGCACTGAAATCACAATACAGTTTGAGCGTTGTTGTGATGTGGGAGTGCGAATGGGCTGCCTTGAAGCAGACAGACCCTGCTGTTGTGGCTTTCATGCATACATACAGAAAGCCAGAACGCCTGAACCCCGAGACGCCCTTTTGGCGGTCGCACAAATGCTATAAAACTGTACCACAAGGTTGCGTGTGATGAAAAAATATTTTACTACGACTTCACCAGTCTCTATCCCACGGTGCAATCTAAAAAGATTATCCTGTAGGACACCCTCAAATCATTCACAGCAACTTTGACAAGCTAGAAAATTATTTCGGCTTTGTTAAATGCACAGTACTGCCACCAAGAGGGCTTTTCACCCGTCCTTCCCTACAGGTGCCACGGCAAACTGATGTTTCCACTCTGCAGCATGTGCGCTGAAGACCAGAACCAGCACACTGCATGCGGGCACAGTGACAGTGAACGGGTGTTGAAAGGCACATGGGTCTCATTTGAGCTTGAAAAAGCTGTTGAGAAAGGATACAAGCTTGTTTCTATTGATGAGGTGTGGCATTTCCCCAACAAGACCGACACATTGTTTAAAGACTATGTGAAAGCCTTCCTAAAACTTAAACAGGAGGCCTCGGGGTATCCAGAACATGTGAAAACCCTGAAGAACAGCAAAAGTACATAGCCGAGTATTATGAAAAGGAGGAATAATGCTGGATCCGTCCAAAATATGTGTAAATAAAGCTGTTCGAAACTGCAACAAGCTGCTGCTAAACTCATTATGGGGTCGTTTCAGTATGAGGTCAAACATGGCGTCGTCTGAGCTCATCACAGACCCGTCCAGGTTTAGTCAGCTAATGTTCAGCGATCAGTACGACGTGCGACAGTTTTGTTTCATTTCTGGCGACGTCGCCATGGTGCAATGGCGCCACGCCGATGGTAGAGCATCCCGCGTCAGGACGTTAATGTCTTTGTGGGTGCCATGACCACTGCACACGCCAGACTCATGTTGTATGACTTGTTAGACAACTTGCAACAGCGCGTGCTGTATTGTGATACAGACAGTGTCATTTTCACAGCACGCCCTGGCGACTGGATGCCCCCTCTAGGCCCTTTTCTGGGTGATCTCACCAGTGAATTAGCTTCTGGAGAGGGTGGTGTGGAGGATCACATAGTAGAATTTGTTTCCGGTGGGCCAAAATGCTACGCGTATCACACATCGCTGGGCAAAACACAGGTCAAATGTAAAGGTGTAACACTGAACGCACAAAACACCAAAGTTGTCACCCACGAATCCTTGAAAGGATTAGTCCACAAGTTTGTATCCAATCAGGTTTCAGATGCACACCTAGTGGCTGTGTCTGATAATATCAAACGCGATAAAAAGAAGCTTCATTTGAAGAATGTATCCGTTGTGAAGAAGCTTAAAGTTGTCTACAACAAGCGCCGTGTGCTCCCAGACTACACAACCCTGCCTTATGGATTTTAAATTAGATCAGGGTTTGACGCTAGGTTGCAGCACCCGTTCAGCATGGTGGTCAGGTCCCAGTAACTGCGGCAAGACTTTTTTGTCAAAATGTCATTGAAAATGCATCCGGGATTATTTCGCGCAACATTGATAACATTGTGTATATATACTCATGCTGGCAGCCTTTATATGACCAGCTTCTTAAGATAAGAGACATAAACTTTGTTAATGGTATACCCGAATCTCTGGCTGATGACACCCTTCTGCCTATAGACAAGAACAATTTGTTAATTATAGACGATGTAATGAACGATGCCGCTAACAATTTAGAAGTACAAAACGTGTTCACAAAGTATGTGCATCATAGGAATTTGAGTTGTATATATCTGGTTCAGAATTTGTTTATTCAAGGAAAATCCAGTAGAACTATTTCCTTGAACACTAACTACCTAATATTGTTTAAAAATCCTAGAGATAAATATCAAATCATGCTTTTAGGTAGACAAATGTTTCCCGGTAATACTAAATATTTTTTAGAAGCGTTTAATGATGCCACATCCGCAACATACGGGTATCTTTTAATAGACTATAAAGCCAAGACCCCGGACTATTTAAGACTCAGAACAAATTTACTGTCAGACCGTCCGGTTGTTTATATCCCAAAACAAAAAACTGTGAAGAGGTGAAAGGATGTCATCACGCATGCGGAGGAATCTGTCTCTGTTGGAGTTGATATACAAGTCACCACCGGCTCTACGCAGAGTTATTATTAGCAATGCAAACTTGGATTTCATCAATGCTTTGTGTGAGATAGCCTTTAACGTATTGCAAGGTAATATTCCACTGACCAATCAACAGTACAAACAGCTAAAAAAGAAAAAATCTCTAATCAGACTGATTGCCGACAAAAAAATAAAAACTTTGAAAAAGAGAAAGACAATCAACCAATCTGGAGGGTTTTTACTGCCGTTATTAGGGGCTGCAATCCCTTTCATCACCAGTCTGATAGCAAACAGGTGAAAATGGAACATGTGCAAAAGATGTTTTTGGTGCCCCAACATCAGTTGGACTTATTGAAGCAACCACCACAGCACACAGGCAACATCAGACAACAGGCTCAGAATGACTTGGACAAGGAAATGCTTCAGGTGTTGCAAGAATCAGACATAGATGTGTATGAGAAAGCTAAAAAATACAGCGATATTCTCCAAAGATACCTAGCACTTGTGAGACAAGGGGCCCGTGAAAAGAGCGTATTGTCTTTATCCCTACCGGAGCAGCTTAACACAGAGCCGCAAACCCCTCCTGCGGACACCCCTCTTGCTTATGGCGCTGAAGGTGTGAAGGACTTTATCGCAGAGAATGTTTTGACACACATATCTAAAAGGAGTAGGAGGAATGCAGAACTCATTCTATCAGCTCTGAACCGTTCGCCAAACACTATTTCTTACAATGACAAAGGCGAAATTGTTGTCGATAAACACACTATACCGGGCTCACACATTTATGATCTGATTAAAGCCGTCACATCCACACACACACCTTCTGAAGGTTTCAGACCTATAGGCTGGACAGAGTTTTTAAAGGCTGTTTCAGATTTAAACATACCGTTATCAGCCATATCCAATGCCGGTGTACGTAAGACCCTCGCGTTGTATAAAGCAGATCACACACTGCCTGAAGACACTGTTTTTTTAAAACATACGCCTAGAAAGAACACACCGGGCGTCTCACTGCGTGATAGTACATTAAAGAAAAAAATAAAGAATAAAAAAAATAAATTAAAGGGTGGTCCTGTCGAGTGGTTGGATTTTTGAATTCAGACTATTTCTTATCACAGCTGTAATGTTGTTGTTTTTTTCTGCCTAAAATATTGACTGTTTGTTGTTTTTCTACCGTAATTTTTTTTTTTCACTAACTGATAGATTGTTTTCTTTTATTACAGTTTTTATTATTGTATAATGTTTGATTTCTTTATTACTACATTGTTTTCTTTTATTACAGTTTTTTCTATTATTGTTTTTATTACTCTTGAAGTCTGTATGATGTGGCTGTATAATATATATGCAACATTTTTGATAATAAATACAATTGACTCTATTAAATCATGCTCTCATATCGTTTTTTATTATAACCACTAGTACACATCAGTATCCTTGTTGCACACATACATAATCGCTACATCCTGCCACAGGCTCTATGTTGTTGACAAAGCGACACACCATAGCATCGTTACAAGTTAAATTAGTAGAATACATGTTAAGCAAACATGAATAAGATACACCATTTTGTATATGAAATAAAAAAAATACACAATGTTGGCCGCATGTGATGGAGAAGTCATTCTGCACTTGTTTTCCTGAATATAAAATAGTGGAACAGTTTTTTAGAACAAACACCTTTATCTCTGGTGGAAAACGGTCTAGTGAGTTTCCAAAACTATCAAAAAAATAACAGCGTTTGTCTCTCGAAATATAGACAGCAAGCCAGTGTTCCCCGGGCATTGTAGAAGGGTGAGTGTTTACAATAGCCATAGCAGGCAGTCTTTGAAGCTGTGCATTGGGTAGCTGATCGCTGGCTAACACCCCTAGAAAATGTGTGTTTTTATTGATAATCCTGCCGATCACAGATGTTAGCTCTATAGTGTTCATGACCGTGTTTGCTGTCTCAATAGTAATCCAAGAGCACCTGTCTCATATTAGATATTTCAATGACTGAATCAAATACTGAATAACACAAGATGTTCATTGTGCGGGGTAGCGGGTTTCTGAAACGGGCTTCAAGCCTCACGTTCCCAGTTTTAATTAACGATACATTGCATGAATGTCCTTCGTCAGCTTCCAGATTGAAACAGAATAAAGTATACCCGTTACCAAAGTCGTTACGCGATATGGCAAGTGCCCTGTCCTTTAAATGTCTTCCAGTGGTTTGTATCAGCTGATAGAATTCTCTGGTATACTGTTTTCTCTGAAAATTTGGCTGGAACGGTTTAGCAGGATAAGCCTGACCATCAGCGTATAAAGAAATGAATTCTACATCACAGTTTTCGAAATTAAATGGGTTACGGGTGGGACTTCCTGTAAAAGCTTCATTATCAATGAATGCAATGATGACAAATTTAGGTATCCTGCCCATAAATAAATTGTCATTAGTTGATATTCGAGACCCTGCTGGTATGGAGAAAGTCTTTAAAGATACTCTGTCTATAGCATATTTTATGCGTTTGCATGGTGCAATGCCTTGCTGTGTGCAAGTCTGACGCCGGTGATATACTAACTTTCTTGACAAAGAGACTGGCTGAGACAATTTTAACTCTGTACGCATTGGCATCCGCTGTCATGAGAGCAAATTGCCTCTTTAGAGCGCACAAATTTCAGTGACAGGTCGATTCCATTAAGTAACAGTTTTTCTTGAAAAACAGATCTGCGTGTACAGGAGCTATCAATTCAACAATGCTGCTATTCGCTGTATATTCGCCTCTGGTCGCAAGGCCCTGGTTGTCCCCTTCTATGGATGTGTCATTCATGTGTGACGCTGTATCCTTACAGAATAACCCTGTGCTGAACTGTGTGTCTAAAGTGTCCTTATTATAATTGATAAGACATTCTATCACACCTCTGTATGGATATGTGTTGGATGATTGACTAATGAGCGTGTGTCCCAAATTAACATCGACTTGACTAAATAAGCTGCATCCGGGATAATTAATAAATCCCACGTTAGCATCTCTAGCCAGGTTTGAACCATCAGCGTTTGTGATTCTCACGCGTGTGTAGATATATGTGTCATTTAGATCCAGGTAGTCTTCGCGGACGATGAGATGTAAAACTCGATCGGGCCTCCATCGGTGATTGCCGAAACAGGAGGTATTTCAATAAACGTACTTTTCTCAATGCTGGTCTGTGTGTAGGAACAGTAAACAGGTCCAGCTCTGTTTTTACACATTCTCCAGATTGACTGTGTAACAGCGCCATTTAGAATATGTCAAACGCTGTAGTTTTTGAACGCTTGGTTCTGGGTCTTTTCACTCCGTGACGGTGTCCGTTTGTTGGATCTTCTGGCTGGTTTTGCGGTTTACGCTTTCTAGATGGTATGCGTGCTGTGGGTGGAGTTTTTGAAGAATTGGGCGATACACATACACTCCGTTACCGTCCTGCTTAGTGTTTGTGGGCTTAGTTATGTTGGATATGACATCAGACACTATTCCTGACGCTGCGGTTTTAAGGTGGGGTTTGAGTATACCGACTCCTTTTTTAAACAGCGGTACTGCAAATCTAAATAAGCTATGGAACAATCCGCCCAGACCCGCGCATATATTGCGTGCTGGTCCCTATATACCCCCAAATCACCCCAGCTTGCCCGATGTAATATTTTAGATATCTTGTCTCGTCTGTGTTGTAGGCAACCATCCTTTCTTTTTTTTTAAAATTGTTGTCTTATCGGACGGAAGTGTAGCTTGACAAACACCTTACCGTATAAAAAGGGTATATGCTGATTCTGATCGTCTTTCAAATCAATTTCTATGTCGTCGATTAATGTCTTTGACACAGGTGTGTAGTGTGGAGTGTCAAATTGTAAAATGGCTACGCGCCGGGCATCGTCTGTGATATTTATAGCCCTTAATAGCCGCGCGTGGGCGTCACCCACAAGTTGATAATCGGCGATATCTGCATAAATAAACATGTTGTATTTTCCCCCGTATATGTCAGCAGGATGCGGAGCATATGTGTTTTATAATGAAGTACAAATGGTTCTTCTGTTTTGAATCCTAGGATTTCTGCCAGTCTCCCTCTAAATGTGAGAACTCTGCCTCTAGGCCCCATAACACCTACATAGTTACTAACGGTGTTGTATTGTGTTTTAATGTCCGCCGTGCCTGGTTGCTGTTGGCATTTCAAATTAAATTCTTTTATTATCTGCTCCACAGAGGTATAATGACCCACAGACAGCTCAATCGTTGTTACGGATAGGGTGTCATCTTTGACAGGGTTATAAATTTCTACTCGCGAATCTGCTTGTGGAAAAGACAGCCAAGTGCGCGGGTACTGTATCTCTATAACAGCTACCTCATACTGATGATTCAAAACAACAGGTTTTGCTAACTTTGTTCTAAAATTAGATATCTTATTGCCTGGGTAAACATGAGCTGACGATTTGAGAAGAGGGTCACATAAAACCAGCCTTGTTGTTCTTTTTATCCATCCTTCTTTACTCTGTCTCTGCACGGTGGTGAATGAATGCCTGCAGAGCTGTGTCATCAGGGTTAATCACACCTCGATGATGTCTTTTCTGGAATCCATGAATTAAAACTTGTTGGCCATCCTAGCCATTTTACTAGAGCCATCTTTTGCGGCCCACCTTTTTCTAGCCAATATGCTTTCAATTTTAAATGTTTTGTTTTATCAACAATCACCCGTTGTATTTCAGGCTCATAAATGTGCCTTTCAACACCTCTCCTGCTAGATCGGCTAGTCTGTACACTGGGGCTGTCTCCCTATACGTTCTTTGACTGTGAAAATCTCATCGGTGTAGGTTTGTTCGTATCCTTTTGAAACACTCCTCTCAGTTTTGATATTCGTACTGTGTCGCCAACATTAAATTTAAAACGCACTTTCCTCTGAGGCTTGGTTTTGTACAGAGTGTTAAAGACCAGCTTCTCATTATCCTTATTTACCTCAGCTGGGGCCATATGGATAGATCTGTGATAAGCATTGTTATATGCCTGTGTGAGCTCGGGGATGAAAGTGTACATATCTCCTTGAGTTGACGGATGTTAAGTACTTCCACATTCTACCCTTGAAGCTGCGGTTGAATCTTTCAACAATACTAGATTTAACCTCACTAGCTGTTGAGAAGTGTTTGATGTTATATCGCTTCATTAGCTGTTTAAAGGTTGTATTATAAAACTCTTTGCCTTCATCTGTTTGTAGTTCCATAGGGATCCTTCCCTCAGCAAGTATATCCTCGAAACCGGCTGCTACGGCTGGGCCCGTCTTGGTTGTGAGACATCTAACCCATGCATATTTTGAGAATACATCTATACATGTTAGCAGGTATCTAACATTATCATTATCTGTCATGTATTCAGACATATCAACCAGATCGGCTTGAAACTGTTTGTCGATTCCATTAACCAATACTCTATTTCTGGGAAAGTGGATCCTAGCTGGTTTATGGAGTGTGTAAGTGTCGCCTCGTTCTAAATAATGTTTAACCTGTGATAATGAGGGTTTTACACCTATTGCCTCAGCGGTAGCTATCGGAGCTTATTTAAACTGGCCAAGCCAGCCGGATGGGCGGATCATGATAAATTTTATACAAGGTGTTTTCCATGATGCATGCAAGACACAAATGATAAAGCTGTCGGTGTTAACACGTCTTTTTATTTCATTCACACAGACAATGAATACTGAACAGCATACATTAAACCAGGTGTCTCCCAGCCCAGTAGTTACCAATCATGCGAAGCATGGCTGGTTTAGCACGTCGGTCATAACGACTTGCTTCTAGCAACTGCACAATGTTGTCGCAATTGCGCATACTATATGTTCTGATGATCTCAGTTCGGTCATGGTGTGTTCTGCAATCCGGCTGAATTGTGTTCCAGTCCCATCGACTGTGTACGAGCGCACAAACAGGCGTATGGCGGGATGAATCGGTCTGTCTTGAGCCTTATCATCACATCGTCATAGTAGATGTCAAAGAAATACTCGGGCAATTCGAGCAAGCAGCTGTGTTGCACCTGACTGGGGTGAGATATTTGACATCCGTAGCATGTATCCTGTAGAAACTCGTTTAGCGCCAACATCAGCAGATGGTGGGTTGCAAGCTTGATGTCGATAATGGTTTCCTCAAACAGCCCCGATCCTGTAGGATCCTGCAGCAGCAGCTGTGGAGAGGGGGGTGGAGATGGTGGGGTCTGGATTAACAGCGATGGGGGTGGTGAGTCTGTGAGGTCCCACGGTTGCGTGTCTCGCTCTGAAAATGGGAACAATAAAAATTTTATATTTTGTTGCTTAGATACACACACACACACACACACACACACACGCACATATATTTAACCTACCATTTGGTTTATTTAGTTGTCGGACGGCCTTATGATTTTAGGTTTGCACAGGGTAGAAGGCAAGCCAGTCTTCGGGCAAGTCGCGAAATCATCAAAAACAAGGCGTTTTCTAATACCCTCGTACGCAGTGTTGAGTCTATCTCTCTTGATGGCGTCGTCAACCTTGCTAAACATATGCAGCATAGCTCTCCAGTCGCACCACTGTATAAAAAACATATCCTTAAACCATGTAGTGCGCTCTTCTATGCTCAGAGGGTAAGGATTTAACCTCCAGTTTTCAACCCCTCTGGCCGCTATGTAACTTTCCCTGTCATCACATACGCTGAGAAAAATAAAGTCATCGGGGCTACGGTTGAAACGATCAGCCTCGACCCTGTAAAGCTCTGGGCCTGTTGGACTGTTCCACTGGGAAACATACAGCATCTCTGGGAAGCCCACATTGTCCAAGTCCGCACAAACAACAGTGCGAAAGAGTTTCCAGTTTCTAGTAGACATGCGTTGTGACTCCCCCCAAAACACTCCCTCACCACAATCTACACGAAGTATAACTGCTCCGTTGGTATATTTAACGGTATACACATACCCGTTACTGCCTCGATATTCTAACTTAAATTCAGTCCCATCTACGACGTTTTCACAGCGTTGCTTTTGCGGTGAGGGCCCGGCATACGCCTGTAGACGCGTACCTAGAGCTTCTGTTGCTTGGGCGATGTCCAGGCTGCTCGTCATGGTTGATACAGATGTCATCCTGCACTCCTTAGTTAGAGGTGTTCTTTAGGTTGCTCTGTTGATGTTCCAAATGGTGAAAGAGACCGTTTTTATATGTATTGGAGCAGTCCTCTAGGAGGTGTCGTTACCGCCCCTTGGGGTTGGGCTTGGTTTCAGGTGACCTCTGAGATGCAGAGATAAAGGTGTAAACAAAAGGTGAAAGTGTAATGGTGGCACCGATGGACCTGGCACCGCCGGCCCTCTGCCATACGATAAAGGAGACTGTTTGTATTGAAAACTATGGCAGTACAATTGAGATGCTCTTGATAAGGATGACCTCTTCTGCTGACTGTAGGGGGTCTAACTGTAACCCCCCTCTGTCTAGCTGTTGCAGAATTAAGAATCCCATTGTGGGGGTGGGGGGGGTGGGGGGCAAAAAAAGCTATAGCTATATTACTACTCATACTATACTAAACATCTGCTTATGTGGAACTTTCCGTTCCTCTTTACACAGGAACTTGTCTTCACAGGCATATGATAAGCATAGGCAAAGCTTCATGTTTACCAGGGTGAATCGTCATTCAGAGTTTACACAATCACAGCATATCATTCAGAGGTTTACACAGTTACAAGCAAAGCATATTTGAATAATAAACAAAATCTTTTCACAGTATGTGTCTCCTATATGATAATATGGGGTGCCTTTGTCTGGACGTGCTTCTCATCCAGAGCTCCACAGCAGAGAGGGAAGTTCCAGCGCTCCTGGAATCCCTCTGTGATGGACCGCCAGTCTCCAAGTGAAGGCACAGCCATGAAGTCGTCCATTAGACAGTCCCAGATGGCCGTCGCTACCTGGGGGGTGATCTGGCACACCGTGGACACACCGACTCTGAAACTGAACGTGATGGTCCTGAAGGAGTCCCCGGTGGCAAGAAACCTGGACAAAATTGTTCAAAATTAGTATTATGTGTACTGCAGTTACATTATTATTATACATTATTCAAATTCCAAAATACTTTTGTGATGTCAGATTTAAATTACAAAACATAAATCTTACATAAAACATTATGTAATTATGATGATAATTACATAATATATATTAGATATAATATAAAACAGTCAGTTGTTTTGTTTTAACTTTACCATATCATAATTTGATTGGTAGCAACTTTCACCACTACAGTGAGCCAATCACTCATAATTCCTAGACATGTCAAGAGTTGCAAGAGTTGTATGTTGACATGTAGCCCTTTCCTTGCTTAAATCATTGTTAATATTTTTTGAAAAATTAACCTGTGATAAGACATAGCTTATCAAGATAGAATATGCTAGATAGAACCATATAACTAAAGATGAACCAAACGGTTCACAATTTTATCTAACTCTCAGTTTTAAGAAAGGCTGGTGACCCCTGTTATAGAGTCTGAAAGCTGCAGGGATTATATACAAATATTCAACTATACCAGAATTAAACCAGGTCTAAATAAAAATAAAAAAAGGAGTGAGTATCACTACAAAGATTAACCCACAGTGGTCCTCATACCACAGTTTGATATCACAAAACAACGAGAGCATACATTGATATGACACCACAGCCATGCTATCATTGCTAACACTGATAACAGCATAAATCGAATTAAATCGGGACTTGATGAGGCCTTTCGAGTATCACTAGAAATATTATAAACAGTCGTCTCCATACCACAGTTTGCTATCAGTAAACACCGACGGCATTCACTGTTAGCATACCACATCTATGTTAGCAGTGTATAAACGATAGTTTAGCATATATTAGCACAGGTATCAATAAAGGACTACCGTATTAAACACTTTTACTAACCTCAGGCAGATGGACAGGCGCTCTGCAGGTGGGATTGAGCGCCTGTAGTTGGTGTCTAGGCGGGCGATTATGGGACCGACGCGGGACAGCAGGTCCTCAAACTGGGCGAGTGAAAGATGGTGATATCGCTGAAATCGGCCGTCATCCAGGCGCAGCTCCTGGAGCAAGTGGTGAAACTCACCAAACTGCTCACGCCTCTGGAGGACCTGATGGACCCAGGTACGGCGAGGACATCCTTAATGCCGCTGCTCTGCTCTCCACAGTAAATAGAGAAGGGAGACTCTCTCTTCAAACGCTAGCTCAACAGCTGCCATCTAGCAAAGATACTGTCTGGCACAACTTCCTCCCACATCCCTCCCACATTTCCGGTTCCTGCGCGTCAAAATATGCAATTTTGAGGCGCGATGGATTTGTGTTGGACACGCGTCGAGGTGCGAATGTGCACGTGTCAAATTAGGGGTGTCGGGGGCGTTTTCGCTTGCGTTCGGTGTGAACACACCATTATAGCCTGCCGTTGCGCCTGTCCTCTGATTCCAATCTCTCTAAGCAGTTTTGCTGTTGTACTAGCAACAAAGCCCCTGCACCCCACTTCCACTGGGCGCACCTTGATGTTCCAGCCGTTGTCCTCTGCCTCAGCTGCCAAGTTGGCATAGCTCAGCTTCTTACGCTCAAATGCTTCCTCAATTGCTTCCTCCCATGGTACCATCAGCTCAATGACGTACGCAGGTTTTCAGGAGTTAGACCAATGGGCGAGATCTGGTCGCAGAGTAGTTGTTATGATCTCTATGGGAAGAATTAGCCTCTGATCCAAGTCCACTTGCATCTACCAATCCCTGGCGGCCTTCAGCAGGCCCAGGTCTGAGTTTGGGGGGCTTGTCCTTGGCTTGTCTCCTTCCCAGACAAATGTTGCTGAAAACTGACACTCCTCTTGGTTTGTGAAAGGTTGAGCGTTAATGAATTTTCTTTTGCACTCAACTTCCTCAGCTAGACACATGACAACCTGGTTCTGCCCTGAGTAAGGCTACTCCTACAACCAACCAAGATGTGCTTGAGTGTTGGGAAGGACTCAGTTTAAAGAAAGTGTGTGATTGGGTGAATGTGGCATGTTGTATGGAGTAATCCGGGAGAGTAGGAAAGCGTTATATAAGAGTCCATTCATTGTCTGAATGGAGTTTCATCATGTTACTTTTGCACTATTATATTCTGGAACATGTTGTTATTACATGGCTTGATTAAGGTACACATTAGGTTGACATCTGGGACCAGAGTTGAAACATTTCTGGGCCAGCACAGGGCCAGCAGTGTGTCTACAACTGGCCCGTGGGCCGTGGCTGCACACAACTTACACATGGCCCACATACTGCAAAGAATGACAGCCCTTTGGTGGCACAGATCAGGTTTGCCAGAGGTAATCCACACATGGACCAGCACAGGACCAACAGTGTGTCTGCAACTGGCCTTGTGTGGGCCACATCTGGCAAACCAGATCTGGGCCACCAAAGGGCTGTCATTCTTTATGGTATGTGGGCCATGTGTAAGCACTTTATGTGGGCCAGATCCGGGCCATACCAATTTTGCTATGTGGGAAGATGCTTATATGTAAATCAGTGTCTTCTCAATATGTCTTGTAAAGCAGGGAGGACCTGTGTATGGTCATTCAGTTAAATCTCCCAAAAGTTATAAATGTTCCTCAAGATTTTAGCTTTTATGTTTTAATTTGGTGTGAGTTAAGCCACTTGCACACCAAGAACACTTAAGAATCTCCACTTCCTAATAATCTGACAATTAATTACTTGCTTCTGATTCCTTTACCTTGTTATGCCAAGTCCTAGCTTAAAGAAAAGATTTGCTATAGCCAATAATGCACCCAGGAAACTTGGATTCAGAACCACTATAACACAAAGACCAGACTGATAGCACTCTCACCATCTCTTCTGGATCCTCAGAGAGAAGACACATGGATTATTTTGCCAACTGATTGATTACATCAACTTTCTTTCATTAGTCAACACTAGGCCTACAAGTTCTGAATACTAAGTAATTATACAGAGAAAATTGACTTTTTTTCATGATTTTACCTTGTGAAATTTTATGAGTTGATATAACAAATTTATTTGTACAACACTAAAACTAGTTTAGTCAGACTCACCTCTTCTTTAACTTGGGTCAGCACACCCTTTTCACCCAACCCAGTATCCCCTGGCTTTCTTTTTTGCAAGGAACTCACCTCCTAAAGATTAAAAGACAAATTTAAAATTCAAGGGGCAAATAGACAGAAACTGGGGTTTTCTTCTCACTAACAATGGCAGCATAGCACAAGTTTTCTATCACTATGTTCAAAGTATTCAGGCCAACAAATTATAAAACATTAAATGACTTACTAGACTGTCATTCTCCACACAAACGGAACTTAAGGGGTTACAGTTCTCAAAGCTTTACCGATTGCTTACATCAACTTTCTTTCATTAGTCAACACTAAGCCTACAAATCCTGAGTACTAAGTACATATACAGAGAAGATGAATCATTTTCTTCATGATTTTATCTTACATGGTGTAATTCTGTTTGAGTTAATGTGTAACTTAACTTAACTTAATGTGGATTTTGGGTTCTCAGTAGTGATGTGTCCTGTGTCGAAGCGTCGAATCGTATGTCGGGTAATCTTGGGGGCGTTTTTGCGAAGCACGTATCGAGGCTTGCTTTGATTACGTATGCAGTGACGTTCGAGGCCTCGCGGGCAGTCCGTACCACGTGACTGATTCAGGGACTGGTTCACCAGTTCACGCCATATTTGAAATAAAATGGGCAGCAAAACACAGCTGCTGATTTCCCATCACATTGTGTTGTGGAATTGGATTACGTACATGTTACATAGTTACTTGAGCGTTTCTTCTTTGATGGAACCAGCAAGGAAGAGATTTTATTTTATTTCATCTCTCCTAATAAAGTATGCACACAGTAATAAATATCACAAATGATAAGCACCATAATATAAATAAACAACACTACAGATCCTATAATCTGATTTCTGTCTGGTCAATTGACAACTGTCTGATTTTAGTTTATTAAAAAGTGAAGCACCAAACACTAGTTTGTGTCATTATCCAGATGTACATAAGCATGATTACACAGTTACTAGGAGCGGGTTTTGATTATCGATTAAAATCGATTCTAGCTTGGATAACGTGATATCGATTCATTAAAATCCCGAATCGATTTTTAATATACATATTACTACATTTCAACAACCACCAAACAGCTAAAACAGTAAATGAGAGCAGGTACACCGATTCTGCACAAAGACGTAAACACAAAGCGCGGACCCGCTGACGCATCAGAATCAGTGAGATGTTGGCTTTCTCACCAGACGGCATGGACACAGTCGGGGCTGAAAGCCGACAGCTGTCATGGTCCTGAGTCTGCCGTCTCAGTGTTTTATGTTTCTTTATGCTTTCGTTATTCTGATTAGGTATTTCATTATTATTCGCCATTTTGTTAGGTTTCTGTTCTGTGCCTGTCCTGGTCCTCCTTCCATGTTCCCCCTGTCTGTCCTTGATGTCATTATGCCTGTTTATGAGTCTGCGTCTGTGTCTCTGTCTGTCTATGGTGTCACACTGTCTGTTTGTGAATCTGTCTGTTTAGTTCAGTGTCTTGTCCAGTTCTGTGTCTGTGAGTTTCCTGTTTTATTCTGAAGGTCTCTGTCTCATGTGAGTGTGTTCTGTTTACGTTTCCCCTGTCCTGTTCCCCGACAGCCTGTTACAATGGTACGGTTACTGTAAACAGATGCATGCTCAGCTGTACTGGCTGCTGCTGCACTCACACTAGGAGACTGTCCAATTACTACAATAATAGGATGTCACATTTTAAGTGATGCTATGCCATAATAAGGGTTGTTACAATGTGCCTGTACAGACCTTAATTCATGTAACTTTTAAAAGTTGGGCTTCAGACCTGAGATCTGTATCTTCTTATTGTTATTTATATTGTTTATTGGTGGTTAGCAAATAGCAAAATGGTGCATTACCGCCACCAACTGGTGTGGAGTTTTAGAGCTGGTACCTTTGAGTTCATCTTCCATGATTTTTCTAGACTCTCACAACACCCATCCCCCACCTTACCATCTAGCTTATGACATAGTCCCTTCTGATTGGCTGCTGTCAGGGGCGGCAATTTTTTTTTTCTGGCCAACATCTTCAGTCTTCAAATTTCATCACGCTGGCAGCTCACTTCGAGGTAAGAGTTAAAACTAGATGTTATTTGTGATGATTTCTGTTTAAGTCCTATTTGAATGCTTTATTTTAGTCTGTGATTATTTGCTACAGTGCTGTTTTAGAGTGGGGTCTTAAAGCATTGTTTTTCTTTCTGTTTTTTAAAAGTGTTATTAAGTGTGAAATTTGCGAGCTAGCGGTAGGAATTAGAAGAAACTGTAGATAAACTACAGCTGAAAGTCGTAAAAATAAAGTTATCCTTTTTGTATTCCATTGTAAGCGAAAATCCACTTTGACCGTGTAAGACCCTTTACAGTAAAAACTCAAATGATGTTTTTTCTAACACAACTCCGATATCGTAAGAACCATACTACTGTCTTTAAATCTCTGCAGAATGACATAAGTAAATTTGCCATAAGTAAAACGTGTAATTTAAAATGACACATGAAAGTTACTCATTTAAACAGTAAAAATTTCACATAAAAATACTTTGTTATGCCATGGAAGTATCTCATTTAAAATAAAAACCAAGCAAACTTGTTTTGAGTGAAAATCCCCAAACATTATCAATGGCAACAATAATAATAATACATAATAATAGCAATTTGATCATCCTTTCCTTTACAGTTTGATCCAGGCAGTGAACCACAGAATGATGTTTCAGCAAAAGAACTGCTGCATCTCATCTATGCCACTGAGGACAAGATATTTCAACATAACGTTTGGGCTATGGCTTTTGATCTTCATGGGAATATTGTACTCCCTGACCAAAGACTCAGTCTGTGCTCTAGAAATAACCTCACACATAAAAAACTATTATGTGGCAAGAGATTCCAGTGTTACCCTTAATTGTGAGTTTGTCCTTGAATCTGAAAACTTGGGATATACGGAAATAGAGTGGAACATTGTGCCTTCAGATAGACAGCAGGATGACGAGATCATTATCTGGTATACTGGAGGTGTGTTATACAGTAATCTATATGAGCCGTTAAAGAATAGGGTCCACTTTGCCTCTCCTGATCCCCAAGATGGTGATGCATCATTAAGAATCCTTGACCTGAAGCTGACAGATATGGGAACTTACCAATGCAAGGTGAAAAGGTTACCTGAGTTTGGTATGAAAAATTTTAACCTGTTCGTAATGGAGAGGCCAAGTACACCAGTATGCTACATAGATGGTGAAGCAGAGGAAGGAAACAACCTCAGGATGAAATGTAGATCCTCACAAGGTACTCCCCCTCTGGATTACAACTGGTCTAAGGCAAACGGAAACAAGATGTTGCCTCAAAGTGCCTTTGTTGACACTAAAGCTGGTGACTTGTATTTACGCAAGATCACAGAGAGTGACACTGGAACTTACAGGTGTGTGGTCGTAAACCTTGTTGGTATGGAAGTGTGTGAGGTTACACTCAGCTCCCCCTTAAATCGTACATCACCACAGACCATTAACAATGAAGTGTGTGAGGTTACACTCAGCTCCCCCTTAAATCGTACATCACCACAGACCATTAACAATGGATCTGGAACAACAGCGGCAATTGTTATCAGTATAATTGTGATGATCATCCTTATCATCACTGTCATTCGAGTCATTATCTGCTACCGCAGAAAAAAGAATGGAAAAGTGTTTGGCAATGAAATATTGATGGATGAACTCCCTCCTCAAAAATGCCTATCAATTAAAAGTCATAACCTGGGGCCTGGATCTTTGGAAAGCACCCATAGTGTAAAGGTGAGAAAATGTTAATATATAGCACCAATTCATAACTGAATGCTTGCTGTTGTACATAATATGGTCTTTTTAACTTAAACTTACAATTGTCTAATTAAGTTGCATATGTTTCAAAAGGATCTTATGGCAGTGTATGAAAACATGGATGCAGGGTTCATGTGCAAGAACAAAGAGAATAAGTTCATGTTCGCTGAGGAGAAGGATCTTGTGAGTAATGTTTAAATATGCAAAATACATCAAGTGTGTGTCATGTGAAACACTTATTTAGTTTAGAGTTCATGATGTGGTTGCCTGATCACTTGTGTATCAGTGCTAAAAACGTGAGCCATTTTGCCATTTGGTGTAAAAAAAATAAATAAATACAAGACCCATTTCTACCTGTGGGTCCCTTAAAATAAAAAGTTTAAAAAATCACCTTTTTATTTTCAGACTTTGCTCTCCCCATTAAAAAATCATAACATTACAACCATGAGATGTAGTGCAATGAACCACGGTGCAATAGACTGTGGTGTAGCACCAGTGAGTATTAACGAACTGGCAGTCTAATTAAGTTATATATGTTTCAAAAGGATCTTTTGGGAGTGTATGAAAACAGGGATGCAGGGTTCATGTGTAAGGACAAAGACAATAAGTTCATCTTTACTGAGGAGAAAGATCTTGTGAGTAACATTTAAATATACATGCAAAATACATCAAGTGCACATCTGTGTCCTGATTTAGCTGATGTTGTTAAGGCAACACAACTTTAATTTAAAATAGTGATTTAGTTTACAGTTGATGAAGTGGTAGCCTAAACACTTTGAATGTACGAGGGTTGACAACCTGAGCCTTTTTGAAATTTGTTATAAAATTATAAATGTTGCTCTCTCTTATTGAAAAGTCAGTCCAAGGACGTGTTAACCCAGATGAGAAGGCCCTTGAAAACAATGAGGTTCAGTACAATCAGTGTATTCTTGGGTTATAGTTGTCCTTAATCAAGGCCTTGGGGGCCAATAGCACTGCTCATTTTTCCTGCAGTTGCCAGAATCTATAATCCATAATAGTGAAGTAAGAGCAATCAGTTATTCTGTATTACAATAATCCTGAAACCAGGACTTCAGCTGACTAGAGTATTAATGATCATATTTTTTCTTCAAGGCAAGACATTTGCGTTTGACTGGCTCAAAGGAAAACAGATGTCAGAAAGAAATCTCAATTGTCAGAGTACTGCGAAGTGGAAACTCTTCATTGCTGTTGTTATACCAAATCACATAATGAATGCTTAATTTTGAAAATCTGTCGATCTTGATACATTTTATTGAACTTTAATGAGCTTACTTTCAGAGACACATTGAAGACCCACTGATTTACATGTGAACATTCTGTGTAATATTTAAGAATGGCCCTATGTCCTAAATAGCCAATAATATTTTTTTTCCACTTTTGTGTTATAGCCAAAAAAGGTGGATGACTCAGTCACAGTGGATGACCAAGATATGCAACTTCCAGAACGCTGAGGACAAGCAAATTGTTTATACTGCTTTTGAGGAAGAAATATGTTTGTCCTTCAAAGCAAACATAATGTTAATACTGTTCTCTTTCTGGTTTAGTGGTCTGTTACAACCAATCTTTAAAGATTAAAGCCTGAGTAACAAAAGAGGATCAGCATAGCCATGGTCAAAAGTTTTGGGAGTGGCACAAAGTCTAATTCTACTTTTCATTCACTCTGCCATTTCAGTTGTTATTTAAATAAGTTTTACATACTTAGGTGATCTAGTGAAGAACAATCACATTTGCTGAGAAATAAAAATGAAGTTTTACTTTTGGCCACTGCTGTAATTGTCCTTGAGGACAAACAAACTTCATTCTGTTTTTCATGGAAAAAATCAAAGTACTTGCCGATAGCTGTGTACTAAATGTTCGAATAAAACAAAGAAACTTCAGATATGCGGAATTCTTTTATTGTGTTTTATTGAAGAGAAAATACAAAAATCATGTTTAAACATGATTTTAACATAAGTTCTTTTTGGAAATAATTCCAGTGAATGTAAGAAATACATAACTAGTTCTTTAGGAAATACATAAGTATTGGGTGAAAAACATTTGAATTTAGGATATGGATAGAATGACCCAACATTCCAAGTGCAGTAAAGACATGTTGGGTGTTATGATCACAACACACCAAAATCATGTTGGATATGACCTAACAACAGGGTCTTGTATTGACAAATTGGGTTCAATGATGAGATGTTGAGTTAAACGCAAAATCTCAATATGAGACCCAACAGCTCTTTGCAAACCTCTTCTCATTGTCTATATTGTCTGTATTGTGATGGTGGGTCACAGGGCTTGACTATATGTAGATGTTGGGTCACACCTAAATGTCAGTATTGAACCTGATATCTCCATTTAACTCCCTTGTATGTAAGGACAAAACGTTTTCCATCCATCCATCCATCCATCCTCATCCGCTTTATCCGAAGTCGGGTCAGCGGGGGCAGCAGCCTAAGCAGAGAAGCCCAGACCTCCCTCTCCCCAGCCACCTCCTCCAGCTCATCCGGGGAACACCAAAGGCGTTCCCAGGCCAGCCGAGATATAATCTCTCCAGCGCGTCCTGGGTCTGCCCCGGGGCCTCCTCTCGGTGGGACATGCCCGAACACCTCACCCAGGAGGCGCCCAGGGGGCATCCTTGTCAGATGCCCGAACCACCTCAACTGGCTCCTTTCGATGTGGAGGAGCAGCGGCTCTACTCTGAGCCCCTCCCGGATGGCCGAACTTCTCACCCTATCTCTAAGGGAGAGGCCAGCCACCCTTCGGAGGAAGCTCATTTCTGCCGCTTGTATCCGCGATCTCGTTCTTTCGGTCACTACCCACAGCTCGTGGCCATAGGTGAGGGTCGGGACGTAGATCGACCGGTAAATTGAGAGCTTCGCTTTTACACTCAGCTCCCTCTTCACCACGACGGACCGGTGCAGCGTCCGCATCACTGCAGCCGCAGCACCAATCCGTCTGTCGATCTCCGGCTCCCAAAACGTTTTATTATTATCATAAATATATATATTTTTAGCTATATATTCTGTAGAGATTGACAGGGAATTAGAGGGAGAGAAAGAGGAAAAGACAGCAAAGAACCCCCAGGTCAGCCATGTAGCATATGGTTACCTGTTCATCCCACTGAGCTAAACCAGTGTCTGTAAGGACAAAAATCATTGGTAAAGAAACATGATCAGGTCCATAAAGTGAAAGGGTTAATGTTGAGTTAGTTGTTATGTATGCCCTCATTTGTCAAGCGTGCAAATGAACCCAGTGGCTGATGGGCAAGGTTAACTTTTCACAGAGATGAGAAGAATTATGAACTGGGGGAGACAAAATTTTGGGGACATCTTATACTACAAGGTCTAAAAGCCACAGTCTTGCAGAGTGATGATGAAGATGACGAAAATAAGAATGCCCAGGCCTACATAGAGTTAATACAGTTCCTGGATGATAAGAGTTTATCGCTTGTGATGAGAGAAGCTGCTGACGATGGACCTGAGGCACTGAAAATACAGTATTAAGAGACTATTATGCGTGAAAAGTTAAACCAAGACTTTGGCCTTCATCGTGCGTCGTGCATCGTGTAGTATACGTGGGGTAACAAGAAGCGATTAACACCTCACGACCAGCTCCCGATCATCAATCGCTTGGTCGCGAGGATTTCAAACCTGTTTGAAATCCTCGCAACCGTCGTGAGGATGTCACCGCAGCTTCTCACACTGCGCACGCGCAAACACAAATGTCAGCGAAAAAGACGGCGCAGCACGGCAGTGCAGCATGTGATCTGGACGCAAGCGATGGAGGCACAACTTGTAGAACTATGGCAAGCTCACCCGAGCCTTTTCGATGTGGCCTCTCAAAATTATCACAACCACAACAACCGTGAAAATAGTTCGATCTACACTGCTGCTCAATCAATGTTTTTCATTAGCAATTTAGCAAAGTTGATGGTGGTGGTGTGCGTGTCTATGTGAGTGAAAGACAGAGAGGGAGAGCGAGCGACAGAATTTCTGTTATAACCTTCATTTTATGGATGCACAGTGTGAGCACTCAGGTCGCTTCAAAGCATCGGGCCGTATAGTGTGAGACCCTGCATCGTGACCTATGAACTTCTAACCCCTGCGAGTCAATTGTACAGTTTGAGCAGGAGCTGAATCGCACGACTGAAAAAATCGCACAGTGTCTGCCCAGCATTAGCCACACACATGCAAAAACAAACTTTCACACAAACTCACACAAATTATGAATACTGTCAGTGTTAATGAATTAATGCAGACTGATACACGTTAACCTGTTAAAAAGGGCTAATTCGCATCAACGAGTCAACGCAGCTCAATATGTGTAGGCGGTTACCCGGTGTTAACGTGTTACACATTTAGGCCTTCTCTGTTATGTGGAGGAGTTTGTCCAAAAATTTGTCTATTCTGCGCTCCAGATGGGTTGAGTGCGTTATAAAATTTTAATTGCCTTAATCGTGATGACCACGTTAATGCATTTAAGCTGTGTTTACATTTTTATATAAAGCTAGTGCGCTGTTAAGAATTTTTTTTTTTTAATCCACTAAATCTGAAGAAAAAAAGAATTCTGCGTAGGTCAAATGAGAGCACCCAACATTCCATTATGGTGCTTGGAATGACCCAGCATCATAATACAAAGATTTATTTTTGACCCAATACTTACATAGAAGGCCATATTTCTTGAAGTACTAGCTACCAGATACCAATGATTATGAATAAAAATACTGTAATTAAAGTATTGTTAAATCTGTTTTTTATGTTTTGCTATTTCATAAGCACAAGTCCATAGATCTTCTTTATTTTTTAAATTCTTTATCTTTGACATTTCAAACATTTCATTCAGCAAGAGCCCACAGCGTAGCACTCGCCGCATGTCACTGGAGAGTGGCATTAGTCGAACATCCCTTCAGCGGATATTAGCTACTCACAAATGGCACCCTTACAAACTCCAGCTACTGCAGCATCTCAACAAAGTTGTGAGCTCATCACTGGACCCACTTCAGTTTGCCTACCAACCTGGCATTGGAGCGGATGATGCCATCATTCACCTCCTACATCGTTCCCTCGCTCACCTGGAGACCGCTGGGAGCACTGTGAGAATCATGTTCTTTGATTTCTCCAGTGCCTTCAACACTATTCTTCCCTCGGTTCTGAAGGACAAGCTGGAGAACTCTGGAGTGGACCATCACCTCACTACCTGGATTCTGGACTACCTCACCGACCGACCACAGTATGTGAGGACTCAGGGCTGTGTGTCGGACAGGGTCGTCTGCAGTACGGGGGCCCCACAGGGAACGGTTCTGGCTCCGTTCCTCTTCACCATCTACACTGCAGACTTCTCCCACAATTCCACCCAGTGCTTCCTGCAGAAGTTCTCTGATGACTCTGCAATAGTCGGCCTCATCACTGATGGGGACGACAAGGAGTACAGAGAACTGACTCAAGACTTTGTGGACTGGTGCCAGCTGAACTACCTCCAGATCAATGCCAGTAAAACCAAGGAGCTGGTGGTAGACTTCCGCAGGCACAAACATCCTCCACTGCAACCACTGAACATCCAAGGTATGGACATTGAGGCTGTGGACAGCTACAGGTACCTTGGTGCTCATCTGAACAACAAACTGGACTGGACTCATAATTCAGACGCCCTCTACAGGAAAGGGCAGAGCAGGCTGTACCTGCTGCGGAGACTCAGGTCATTTGGAGTGGAGGGCCCACTCCTGAAGACCTTCTATGACTCTGTGGTGGCCTCAGCCATCTTTTACGGTGTGGTCTGCTGGGGCGGCAACATCTCTGCTGGGGACAGGAAGAGACTGAACAGGCTGATCCAAAGGGCCAGCTCTGTTCTAGGATGCCCTCTGGACCCAGTGGAGGTGGTGAGTGACAGGAGAATGGTGGCTAAGCTGTCATCCCTGTTGGACAACATCTCCCACCCCATGCATGAGACTGTGACAGCACTGAGCAGCTCCTTCAGTGGGAGACTGCGGCACCCACGGTGTGGGACGGAGAGATTTCGCAGGTCTTTCCTCCCCACTGCTGTCAGACTCCACAATAAAGACTTTTGCAGCTGATCAAACACACACATCCACACATGTGCAATAAGACTAATGTGCAATAATCTTTTCTGGCATCGTTGTATTTTTACTCAGTTGTATATAGCATTTCTATTCTATTTTTATCTTATTGTATATTTTATTCTATTTTATTCTACTGTATATAGTATTTTACTTTATTTTATTCTATTCTGTACAGTTGTGTACTGTATTTATTCTTATTTTATTTTATTCTAATTTTTGCTTCATAACTTTTGCACTGTCCACTTCCTGCTGTGACAAAACAAATTTCCCACGTGTGGGACTAATAAAGGTTATCTTATCTTATCTTATCTTATCTTATCTTATCTTATCTAACCCACATTGGATGGATCCCTCCAAGACTGTTGGAACAACAAAAGTGATGGTTTGATGTGGTATATGGGGTACAATGATAGTGGGTCCATTCTTCATCAATGGAAACCTCAAGGCCACTGGATATTTGAAATTGCTACATGATGATGTGTTTCCCTCTTTATGCACTGAAGCTGGCACGTTCCCTGAGTTTTTCCAGCAAGATGGTGCACCACCACATTATGGGTGCCAGGTCCGAGCATTCCTAGATGAACAGTTTCCTGGAAAGTGGATTGGTCGTCGTGGGCCAGTTGAATGGCCCCCAAGGTCTCCCGATCTGACCCCCTTAGACTTTTATCTTTGGGGTCATCTGAAGGCAATTGTCTATGGTGTGAAGATACGAGATGTGCAGCACCTGAAACTACGGATACTGGATGCCTGTGCTGGCATCCAGTATCCTGCGGTGTTGCTATCAGTGTGTGAAGAGTGGGAGAAGAGGGTTGCATTGACAATTCAACACAATGGGCAGCACATTGAACACATTTTATAAGTGGTCAGAAACTTGTAAATAACTCATGAAAGAATAAAGTTACGTTGAAACCAAGCACACCATTGTTTTTCTTGTGACATTACCAATAGGTTTGATGTGTCACATGGCCCTCTTCCTATTGAAAAAACAAAAGTTGTATCCAAGATGACCAACTTCTAAATGGCCACCATGGTCAGCACCCATCTTGAGGAGTTTTCCCCCTCACATATACTAATGTGCCACAAACAGGACTTTAATATCACCAACCATTCCCATTTTATTACGGTGTATCCATATAAATGGCCCACCCTGTACTATACTGCTGAGAGACTGTCTTCTGCTTGTCAAATACATTTCATTGCAATGTTGACCCTGCGCTAACTTGCATATGACAAATGAAACTGAAATGCTTCAGATAAGAGTGAGAAAAATATTGCGTTCATGTTTGCAGTTTTGTCTTGTTACACAATATTTGGAATTAAATAAAACAAACAAAACACTACATTTTAGGAAATATTAGTGGGTGTTTTCGTATTTGTTTTTTTGTACTACTTGGACACTAAAGTGGCCCTCCAATGAGATGACGGTGCCAGAAGTGGCCCGCGGCTCATTTGAGTTTGAGACCCCTGGTCTAGATAGTCATCATCTGGTATGTTCTCCAAAGGTAGTTGGTTCTCCATTATTTCTGCCAGCAATTCATCCAACTATTCTTTGTCCTTACGTGCAGGCCCCCCAACCAGTCTTAAACCTCTCCCTATAGTTTCTGCAACAACCTTTTTTATATGTATTTTTATATTCTTCCACAAAACCTGTATAACATAAAACATATAACGAGAACCCATTAACATGCCATTGCTGCCATTGGTATAGCTATTTTGATTCCACTCCATGTTTTAGAGGCAACCTGAGTTTGGTTAAATCAAACTAGCTTTATAGTGGCTTTAATTTAATCCAGATTGCTTTACTTCAAGACTCCATAGTCCAGGTGTTTCAGAAAGCAGATTATTAGGAAGTGATTAACAATTCTAGTTTATATAGACACATCTTTCTTCTCTTCTATCACCCTTCTATCACTCCCAATTTCAACATTTCGGCCTAATCCTTCTGACCAGTTTGCCTGTTGTGCTCGAGTAACCCATAGGGCTGTGAGTGGTGTGTTTGAAAATAGAGCTCTGTAAGCAAAGTACAGTCGGGCAGGGGGGAGAACAAATCTGCAAACCGATGCAAAATTGTGGTCACTTTTTCTTTTAGATTAACAAGTTCAATGTGGGTCCCTATGCGGATGAGAGCAAGTGGTTCCAAAAATGTGGTAGATTGTGGTGCTTGGTCTTTCCCCCAGTGGTAGGACCTCTATGTACATTCTGATTAAGTTATGAAGTTTATGTGAACATATTAGCCTGATGACTTTACAACTTAAACTTGTGTAGATATAGGACAAGGTGCCATCAAATGGTTTTACTGTGTACTACAACATACCCCAAAGCTTCAACCTTTACATACTGACAATATGTCTTAAGCTTTGACTTTTACTTCTTCAAGAACCATGTCTCCTTTTTTAATTTGACTGATCTCGCATATGGTGGAATTATATAATGTCAAGTCTGAGAGCACCAGTGATTCCAGAAAATAAACGTGACAGTAACTCATTGGACACAGTATTAGACGATCACTTTTAATTAACAACTCTTTTATGTAATAAAAAAGGGGGATCTTCAAAAACAAATACAATGCAAAAGCCCTCAAATAAGGCATTTCTTGGGCTTACTGGGAGCAATGGAATAAATTGCACCTTATTTTCAGAGTCCTTTTCCCCCCTTCACTCCTCATCTTCTCCAGAGGCTCTGCCTGTATCTTTTCTTCCCTCCTTTGCCTTTTGCTCCTCAGCTTCTCCAGAGGCTCCTGCTGTACCTTTTCTTTTCTCTTTCCTCCTTTGGCTTCACTCTTCATCTTCTTCAGAGGCTCTGCTTGTATCTTTTCTTCCCTCCTTTGCCTTTTGCTCCCCATCTTCTCCAGGGGCTCAAGCTGTACTTTTTCCTTTCTCTTCCTTCCTTTCCTTTCACTCCTCCTCTTCTCCAGAGGCTCCTTTTGTAACTTTTCTTTTCTCTTTTCTCCTTTGGCTCCACTCTTTATCTTCTCCAGAGGCTCTTCTTGCACCTCTTTCTCTTTCACTTGTTCTTTATTTTAAGAAAACAATCATTTACTTCAGTTGATTAACTTAACATTGTTAATATTGTGCAATATAGTGTTAATATTTACCTGAGGTGATTATTGGTGCAGATGGGATTCCACTTTGGTCTTTCTTGTTGTTACCTAAGACCACATCAGAAATAAATAAATACCACTTCACCTGAAAAGTCTTTGTAATTGTGTATTTTTTCACAGCTGTTGGTTTCCAGTTACCAGATCTTGGTATGGGGTCTTCAAAGAGAGTTGACTGATGAAAAGTGAGCCTCTTCAGGCAACTGGTTTGGTGAATCACACTTTTTTCTGAACTCTTATTCACAGTCCTTGCTGTGTCTTGGCTTACATAGGCCTGCTGCATCTGAAAAATGATGATCGACAAAGAGAAACATGGTTACTTTAGCTCATCTAGATGTAATGTTCAGATTTGTTATGCTGGAGTGCTCTTACACCAGGAGGGACCTCCACTGTGACCTTGTCCATCTGTGGAGAAATGGTCAAACAACTGTTAAAGCAACTTTGAGATCACACACCTCAGTAGAAGAAAACTTGAAATGTAATCAGTTACACACAAAGCCAAAGATCTAATTTCAAAACATACATATCTTTATTGTAAAAGAAAATGTCATCAGATTCTGCTTCAAATCAGGTTGTGATCTTAAAGTCACTCTCATAGCAGTGATTTTAGAGTAATGTACAACAATTCTAATATCATTTAAATTTCAAAACTGCCCTTTCCTGCAGTAAGGGTTATGATGGTGAAATTTAACTTGTTGTGTTGCGTGATGGCACACTGCCCATGAGAGGACCCCCTTATTAAGCTGCACAGTTTCAATTTAGTTTGCAGAATAGTTGTAGTGGGCGGAGATGCAGACGGAACGGCTGGCTGAATTGATGTTAGGATCCCTGACTGCGTTTCACTAATGGCTTTGCACTGGGCACCTAGTGCCTGTAACTCCTGTTTGTGACTCCCTGTGGCTGCTGCCTGCTTGGCAAATGCCGCTCGCACAGGGGCCGCTGGGTCCATTCTGCGCTTGGCCAGTTCATACTATCAAAGGGGGCCGAAGGCCTGTACCAAAACTGAACCCGAGTGCAGAGATGGCAGGAAGAGTTTTAACAAACTTCGTTCACAGAGTATGCAAGGCCTTCTGTGTATTGGGAAGACAGTACATAAACTTCCTAGATGCTACAACCCAAGTAAATTATAAGGTACAATTTTATGAATATGGGAGATTTCCTGAAATCATAGACTGCATCGCTGAAACCCATTTTCCTGCAAAATATCCCTCTACCCCAGAGGGTGAGGAATACAGGAATCACAAGGACTGGTTTTCCATTAATTTCCAAGCTGTACACACTCCCCAGATACAGTTCTCAAATATGGTTGCATGGTGGAAAGGTGTATAGTACTTTATTCTGTTGTAATCTTGTTGTATAGTATGTCATTTTATTTAATCTTATCCCATTATATTGCATTTTTCCTAAATTTTACTGCTCTTAAACCTGTACTTTCTGCCATGACCAAAAAAATGTCCCACGTGTGGGACTAATAAAGGTTAATCTGATCTTATGCTCAGTTTGAAAGAATAAAACATAATGAATTATTGCTTGGTGACAGTGGGTATGCTCAAATGAATTTTTTTGTTTACAAAGCTGGTTCAAAATGCTGCTGCATGACTTTTAACCAGAACTTGCAGAAGAGAGCACATAACTCCCATCCTGGCTTCAGTCTATTGGCTGCCTGTATATCCTAGAGTTCATTTTAAAATTCTAATATTTGTTTTAAAATGCTTAAACGGTCTTGCCCCACCTGACCTCTCTGAGCTTCTTCATCCTTACTAACCCCTCCAGGTTTCTCAGGTCAGCTGACAAGCTGCTGCTCCTGGGGGTACCCAGGTCCAAGAGGAAGCTCAGAGGAAACAGGGGCCTTCTCTATTGCTGCTCCTAATTTTCTGAATAATCTGTCCCCTGATTTTACTGCTTTAATTCAGTCTAGTGTGCTGATTTTATTGTTTTAATTTAATTCTAATTATTTTATATTATGTTCTTTTTGTGTTTACTTTAAAAGAAAAACTTATTCAATGTATTGTTTGGCATATCAAGCATACAAGCACTTAGTTTTCAGCTGGGAGTTGCTATATAAATGTGCTAAATAAATGCTTGCTTGCTTGGAGGAGTCGTTTTCAGAGTCTCTGTAATAAACTTTGATTCATGCCAAGAAGATGCTGCATTGTCATTATTGCAACAGCTGTACTTCATAACTACCTGAAAAGGCATGGATGCCCAGCACCCTCAATACTAGGCTAACAAAGATGACAAATAGATATTCCAAATAGACAGCTTTTAATGGATTGTGAGTCATCTGTTCCTGTGAGCAGTCCTGGCAAACATCATAGCTTCCAAGGATGTGGCGGGTAAACTGCCTTGCAACTCTGCAGTTCTGTCCATTTGACTTACACCTACATACAAAAACAGTACATGTAATCAAATCAAATCAACACATTGAATGAGACAGTTGTTGATGACAAACACTAGTCTGAAATGAGAAAAAGGCTAAATCAATACACTAACATACTCAATTCAGGTGTTGCCAGGAAGACAGCACTGTCTATTCCATCTGACACGGCAAGAGTTTCTCCTGCCAGTGTACTTCTGACCACATGCCTGATTTTTTTAGACTGCCAAAAAATAGGACAAAACTTTCCTCCTTTACCCATAAGGACAATTAATTAAGCATCACTGAAAACAACCAATGCCAAATCCTCACTGTTACCCAAGTGCTGAAACTTAAGAGTCACTTTCTCTGCCTTAAGTTTACGGATAACTTTGTTCACTTCATGAATAGATTGTACAGTTGCATCTTTGATATTAGATCCAAGGCTACATGTGTCAAACATAACATCAGGCCTCGTTTGTTTGGCAACCCACAAAATATGTCCTATTTTTGACCTGAGTTGCTCACATTCTGTTTCACTTAAGGAAGCATCCCTCTGTACAGCCTGTGCTGCTTGTAACTGAACCGGTTGTAGGTTGTCAATGTAAAGTTGTTGATGCACCTCTATTACATCATTAACTGTACAAATGTCCATACCAACATAAGAAAAGCTGCCATGTTCTTCACGGCCCACAAGGAAGGTAGATTTCAGTACAGGAATGATATGAGTTGCAAAGTGACTTGAACCAGCCCAAAGGAAATCATCAACGTGACATGCAAGCACTCCTGTAATCTCAGATTGTTCATTCTGCCAATAGAACACTGCAGGATCAGCCTGTGATATTTTACCACCAGTTTTGAGCATAATGTCTTTGACCTTATTGTACCAATAAAGTGAGGCATCTGCAAGTCCATAAACACTATTTTAGTTTCCACAGAACATTGTCCTTGCCAGCTTCAGGTGGGGGACGAAGATCAATTTCTCTTGACAGTTCCATTCCCTGCAAGAAGGCAGATTTAATGTCCATTGAATTTACTCTCCACTTGTTTTGACATATCACAGCTAGCACCAGTCTGAGGGACTCAGACACACATGTTGGAGAGTCTTTCTGTAGTTCTTTAGTATTTACCTCTTCAAACCCCCGTGCCACAAGTCGAGCCTTTGGGATAACACCATTAGTAGTTTCTTTGAGTGTACAGACCCATCTAGTAGTAGGGATGGGTATCAAAACCTGGTTCTTGTTGAGAACCGGTTCCCACTGTTTCAATTCATTGGAATTGTTTTCCATTTTTGCAAACGATTCCCTTATCGATTACAGTCGCTCCGAATGACGTCACCACGTTGCGGAGCATCGCTTACCTGGCAGGAAACATGGCTCAAATGCTCAAAAGTTTGGTTATACTTTACGAGAACGGATGACAACAGGGCAACTTGCAATACTTGCAAAGTAGATATTTCATTTAAGCGAGGAAACACTACGAATATGCAAAAGCATTTGCTCACAAAACACGCGATGACCTTAAATGAATGTTGTGTTTTGAATTCCGCTCCGGATTTGTGAATCTCAACCCAGCAGCAGCGGTAACATTTGCACGTGCTCTCCCGTTAATGCGGCAGGTAAATAATCAACTAACAGTGCATATTATGTTAGCGTGATCTGCCTTATTACAAAACCTGCCATTACTGTGCGCTGCATTTAGGTGACCATGATAAGAGAGACAGACAGAGCCTGGCTGGCTCAAATGCTGGCAGTTCTCACTGCAGTCTACCGGTAGCGTCTCCTTTCAGGCCAGGATAGACGAATGTCACCGAGCAGTGACTAAGTTTGTGGCAAAAGGCTTGCACCCATTTGCCACAGCAGATGCCCCCAGTTTTCGGTAAGTGAATGTGTTTAATTGTAGGCAGGGACATTACTGGATATTCTTGTGTAATTGCTACAGAATAATTTATGTTATACTTTGTTATTGCTACAGAGGAATATTTATTTTATTATTTTACATTTACAATTTTTTTTCCTGGGGACCCTGTGACACCCCATTGAAGAGGCATAGGCTGTTGATCTCTTAAGATCTCACTGTTGGGTTTGTAATGCCATGTTACTCCTAAATTTCTATCTTGTTCAAAGAGAAGATATAAAAACAAATTTCTAAGCTAATCGACCTTAGTGTTCTCCTTTTTTAAAAATCGATAAGAGAATCGGTAAAGAATCGAATCGTTAAGCAGAATCGAAAATGGAATCGGAATCGTGATAATCTTATCAATACCCATCCCTATCTAGTAGACACACATTTTTGACCCAGGTCTTTCACTTCATCAAACACACCATTACTTTGCCAGCTCTCAATCTCCTGCTGCTTAGCAGAATCAAAGGAAATATCTTTTGTTATGAGTACATCTGCATCTCTGTTTTCAGCTTCAGTGCAAAGACCATCAACAAGTGACATGTCTACAGCTTTCTTTTCACCTTCACTACCATCATGGCTCAAGATATTGCACATTGTACCAGTTTTTGTATTGCCCTTTTGTTGTTCCCGCTCTGCCTAGCACTCTGGCTTCATGTTGAACACCGTTGTTTCTGTTGGGAAAGTGATCAGCTGTCCTGCCCTTAACTTTACATTTGCAGAGGAGACAGGATCAATGGGTGTAGAGGGCTCATTTCCAGGTTGTGTGACAGACATGTTTTCTGTGTCAATAGTGCTGTCTTCTTCCTCACTAATACTCTGTTCACCATCGGGTGTGTCAGTGTCATCATTTTCAACTGTGTCTTTGTTGTCAGTGTCATCATCAGTAGTACTGTGTGGTATTTGTTTAACTCCACTCTGTGCATCCACTTTACTCAACCTTGACTGGTGTACTCTTACAAGAGTCCCCCCATGTCTTACAACAGTTCCATCCTGCCCAATAACTACACTTGGACCCTTCCACTCTGTACAGTCGACTCGTTTGTAGTATACTTTATCTCCTGCCTCATATTTGTCATCTGTAGGCCTAAGTTGCTTACGTAGTGCTCTCCTGATCCTTTCTGAACACTCTGCCTCAGTAAATGCTTTCCTGGAAGCATGTAATGCTGATATATGTTCAGCTACTCTTGCACTTACAGTTGTGCCCTCTAAGACAGGTGGCTTATCCATCAACACAGAAGGAAGGTTGGGGTTTTGGCCAAACACAAGTTGATGTGGACTATAACCATGTACATTAAGCATACTGTTTTTGGCCATAAGGGCCCAGTCTAACGCAGTGTGCCAGTCACATCCTCGTTCCTTTTTTACCTTCAGAAGGATTTCATGTGTCATGTTATGTCTCTCCAGTAGTCCGTTGCTCCAGGGACTATACCCCGCTGTTGTCTTTGCCTCAATGTTGAAGTTTTCAGTCATGTCCCGAATCTCTGTGTTGTTGAACTCTCCGCCGTTGTCTGTGTAGAGCCGTCTCGGGGCACCGTGAATGCTTATCCAGGTGTGGATGAAGGAGTTGACAATCTCTGCAGCTTTCTTTGTCTTTACGATGCTCCCGGCGCTGAAGCGTGTGAAGTGGTCGATGATGTGAAGGTACCACACATTGGGCTCCAGCTCATGTATATCCATAGCTACTGTCTCATTATTCTCAGAAGCCAGGGGTAGACTAACAGCAGGTCTCGGCTTGGTTTTGCGATATCTCTGAGAAATGTCACAGTCACAAACTATCTCTGCACATTGTTTATCTGTATTGCCAGAGCTTTGGATGAGCCTCAATAACCTCTCTGCAGATGCATGACCAAACTGCTTATGAAGCTTCACAAGGACTTTCTGTTTCTCTTTTGTAGACATTTCAGCAGTTACCATGAGAACTTAATTTTCATTGCAGCTTTCTGTAGTATTTTCATCTCTAATGTCCACACAATAGTGTCCCGAACTAGTGAGCTCTAGGGGAACAGGCTGCTTGAACATGACAACATTGTCATTCTCCATGTCTAGAACCGTCCCTGCTTTCTTGAGAGACGTTTTGCTCAGTAGTAGTGGAATGTCAACAGGAACTACTTCACTTTCAATGTCACATTTCGTTTGTCCAATTTTGACTGGAAGTTTCACTTTTCTGCTGGAATACACTACAGCAGCGGTCCCCAACCCTTTTTGCGCCACGGACCGGTTTATGCCCAACAATATTTTCACGGACCGGCAATAAGGTGTCGCAGATAAATACAACAAAATAAAACTAGTGCCGGTACCGAAAAAAAGAAGATTTATTCATAACACACGTGAAAAGACCCAGGAAAACCGAGTTAACGATAAAAACGATAACAAAATAACGCTGAAAACCGATAAAAACCCTGAAAACCATACATTTCACACCTGAGCCTCAACTCTCGCGGCCTGGTACCAAACGACTCACAGACCGGTACCGGTCCGAGGCCAGGGGGTTGGGGACCGCTGCACTACAGTACCATCCCCAAAGCGAAATGGTCCGGAGCTGAGGGTTTCTGATTGCAACAACTTGTTTACTTGGCCTTGGCTGAGGTCACGCATGTAACTATCTAGCCTCTTCTGACCACAAACTGTACGTGTACATGCAGTATCAATAATGGCTGACCCCAGTGCTTCAGTCAGGAAGATTTCAGAGTCTGTCATTGAGGCTTTAGTGTACAAAGTAATGTTACACTCCTCCACTTTCCCATCTTCAGTTAGCTTTACTTGGTCACCATTACAATGAGGACAGTCTTTCGCCCAGTGGTAAGTGCTCTGACAAATAGCACATCTTGTTCGCTTGCCAAACTTGTCAAGTGGGTTGGTACCTTGTAGTGGTTGTCACTGTCCACTCCGCGACAAAGTACCGTTGTTTCGTTTGTATTTGGGACCTTTTTGCCCCGTACGGAAAACTGCATCTTGATTCAGTTGAATTCCGCTGAAAACTCCGGCTACTTTCCCCCAAAAAATCCGTTTCAGTGCAGACACAAACGTTAAGTCCGTGCACGCTGTCAGTGCAAGCTGTCAACTTTTCTGATCGAGACAGTCTGTATCTAGAAGCTTAAATGCTAGAACAGCGTCAGGCAGTGTCATGTTGTACTTTTTCATTCGCTTATAACGCTGTTCAAAGTCTATAATGTAGTCTGCCATGGACACGCTGTGGTTCTTTGCAATGGAGTCAAAACACGAGTAGGCTTCATAAGCGCGGTCTTTCTCTTCTCTGTGAAACACCGCGTCAAGTTTTGCAAGTAGTATTTCCATACCGTCATCTCTGTTCAAATCTTCCGCGGGTATCTCCATGGCCGTTTCTCTGGCTCTTCCCTCGAGCCCCAGCGCCACCGCGAGTGCCTGTTTCTTTTTATCCAGCTCCGTAACTTGTCTCCAGATATTGACTTCATTCTTCCAGCACTCGTATGGCCTGGCTTCATCAAGCTTTGGTGGTACTTTGTAATTGGAAACCATCCTCTGCTACCAATGTTAACTCAAAAGACACGACGTCGTAGTCTCATTCCAAGCGCTTTATTCGTTACGCCATTTTTCTCTTCTCCAACAACAACTCTTCGCGGGCAACAGTACTCTCGCGATATAACAGAAAATAACAAGTTAACACTCAGAATCGGCTCTTTGAGCACAAGAATGACAACATCACGGAGCGTAAGTTTAATAACATCATGGAGAAGCTCATGGCTCTCCAATGAGAGATTGAGAGACCAGTGTCGGACTGTTAGAACAGCTTTGAAATTCATATGAGTTGTTCGCACTAAAGTAAAAACCACAATCACTTCATGCGGATACCCATTCGGCACCAGCTGCGGTCTCAAGGCTAGAGCTGAACAACAACACCCTGATAATGGACTGTGTTTAGACTGTTTTCCCATTCTATGCAAGGCCACCTGGGTTGGCTGGAAGACTGTTTACTTAACCTAGCAGGGTGAAGGACACTGTCTCAGATGAACTCTGGACACATACACACACACACACGCACACAGACATATATACACATGCAGGTGTACACTCATCCCCCCTCCAAACGCCTTCGACGCTTATTCCCCTCCGATGCTGACGGTGGGTCAAGGAGACCAGCGCATAGGCTGCAGGCCCGGATGCACTGTCTACACTGGCTGTCTCTCACACTTTACCCATCCCTGTTGCTTGTCATGAGTTTCTATGGTGTATTAAGAGTTTTTTCATGTGCTATGTACAAAGGTGTTTTTTTCTGTTCTCAAACTGATCTCCCTGTTGGAGCTCAGTCTGGGGGAAGTTATTTTTTCTCCTTATCTTTCCTCATGTTGTGCATTTTTCCATTGTTAAACCTCTCTGACCTGTCTTCCCCATGTGATGTTTGTGTAATGTATGTATGGTCAGAAGGGTAAGTCGGCGCTGGCAAAGGTCGGCAGCCTTAACCCAATTTCCCTCGGGTTCAACCTTCAGGATCAATAAAGTTTTATTGAATTGAATTGATACTTGTTGACATTTGTAATCAATTGTTCTTACCTTGAGAGTGACTGAATTCAGAGTAACAACTGGAATTTGGTGTTGTACTGGTAATGAGCTCATCGCCGTTTCCCTGTCCTGTACATATAACACACAGAAATGCAAGAAGAAGAAAAAAATTATAAACCAGCTTCATGTTGGTATTTATGGTTTTAGAAACAAATCAAACTGTCTGAAATGTACAATAATCCATAAACTTAATTTGATGGGCTCTCAGTTTAAGGTTTTTAGGATACATATGTAGTAGCAACATTTCTGCATCTAAAGCAATCTTTGTATTTAAAATTTGGCTTATTTTTTTCCATCACCTCCTGCCAAAATGCACGGACAATTCTGCATCCCCATATACAGTGGAAAAATGTCCCATGGGCTTCTCCACATTTAAAACGTATCTGGAATTCTGTTATTATATTTGTTCAATTTCACCGGTCTTACATAAGTTTGCATGATCCAAAAAAGAACTTAAGTTTTGACACAGTTCGTCTGGTGAACATATGGGAATGCTAAGATGCCTAAAAAACTGAACAAGGACAAACAAAAAACTACGACTGAGGCACAAGATGAAAGCGGCGTGGAGGAAGGGCAGATGGACGCCATGCATGAACATGAATGAGAAAAGCAACCCACAAACGCAGAAATGCCTTCTACCTTGAACCGTCTGAATGCTATTCGACTGTTCAAGCAAGAGTTTCATACTGAAATGGGTGGCATTATGTCAGCAATTGGAGCTGATATACAAAAATGTGGAGGGCGAACTGACGACGCGGAGGACGAAATCACCTTACTGAAAAACAATATGGAATGCCTTGAAAGACAGTCCAAATTTCTGACTAAAAAGGTGGAGGATTTGGAAGGAAGAAGTCGGCGTAATAACATCCGAATCCTCGGAATCCCTGAGAAAGAAGAAGGTACAGATGCGTGTACTTTCATGGAGAAGTTTATAGTGGACATCTTGAAAAAAAAAACTCCTGTCCTTGAGAGAGCACACAGGATAACCACAAGTCAAAGCTCTATTGCAAACCGATCGAGAACTTTTATAATTAGGTGCTTAAGTTACAGAGATCGTGAACGCGTCATGAAAGCCGCTAGGACGACAAAAGAACTGACGTACAAGGACAACAAGATAAGCTTCCTGCCGGACCTGCCTCCACAGACGTAAAGACAGCAGCGTCAGTACGATGGTGTGAGGAAGAAGCTGCGGGAGATCGGACTATTCGGAGATCGTATTCGATACGCCAGCGGACATGGACGCCTACATTAAGAGCCTCAAACAAGTACAAGATGTTTCATAAGGTATATGATGGTAGACTGTTAATTCTGGTCTAGCTATGTTCATGAACCATACCGGACAGAACAATACATTTTATTGCCAAAGGGTTGTTATACAATGCTGGGTTAGACATTGTTAGTTTTGTTCCTTTAATAAGACCCACTGGTACTTTCATTCATTGTGTCAAATGTGTCAGAGTAAATATTTGACAAGGTGGATTTATTTCTATTATTGGTTTTTTTCCTTTTCTTTAGTTAAAATTGGTTGACTATGTTTCTTGAAACTGGAGAGTTCTGCGTAAGTTAGTAAAAATAAAACAAGTCATTAGTAGGTAGGATCAAGAAATTAAAAGCCAAAATTGTGTTTCTACAAGAAACTCCTATGCTAGGCAGTGAGACAAATAGAATGAAACGTAGATGGCCAGGTCAAATTTTTTCATCTCCTTACTCCTCCAATTCTAGGGGCGTTATGATAATGATACACAAATCCATACATTTTCATGTTGAGCATGTGCTTAAGGATTCTAATGGATGTTTTTTAATACTACAAGGTAGCCTACTATCTACTAGACTAAATTTAATTAATACTTATGGCCCAAATGAAGATAATCCACATTTTTATAGCAATTTATTTCTAAAAAATTTCAGATTTACAAGGTAAATGTATAATTGCTGGGGATTTCAATTGTGCTTTGAACCCACAGAAGGATAGTCTAAGGAGCTTGGAATCACCTCGCTAGTGTCTGATCTTCTTTTCTGTGCATCTTTGCTGACTTTATATACGCCCAATTAGGATAACCACATGTTTTAAGTGCTTCCTTTACATGTGTGTGTTCCTTCTTTTTCCCTTCAGGCTTAGAGGGAACATGTTCTGCCCGGTGGTGTAGGGTCCTGATTACCCCAAGTTTGTGTTCCAGAGGGTGATGGAAGTCAAAGAGGAGGTACTGGTCCATGTGTGTGGGCTTCCGGTAAACTTCAATGTTGAGGTTGCCATTCTCTTCAATGTGCACGGCGCAGTCCAGGAAAGGCAAACAGTCGTCCTTTGTGTCTTCCCTGGTGAACTTGATGTTTTTATCCACGGGATTAATGTGCGCAGTGAAGGATTCCACTTCTTGTCTTTTGATTTTGACCCAGGTGTCGTCTTCATATCTGTACCAGTGGCTGGGTACTCTCCCTTTAAAAGAGCCAAGAGCCTTTCTTTCCACTTCCTCCATGGAGGAAGTGGAAAGAAAGGCTCTTGGCTCTTTTAAAGGTGTATCAGAGAAACTCAGGAGAGTTTTCTCCAAGCACGACATCCCAGTGTACTTTAGACCCAGCAACACACTCAGACAGAAACTGGTTCACCCGAAAGACAAAACTCCTAAACACAAACTGAACAATGTGGTGTATGCTGTACAGTGCAGCGAGGAATGCCCAGACCTCTACATTGGAGAGACCAAACAGCCACTTCACAAGCGTATGGCACAACATAGAAGAGCCACCTCCACAGGACAAGACTCAGCAGTCCATCTGCATCTAAAGGACAAAGGTCACTCTTTCGAGGATGGCAACGTTCACATTTTGGACAGAGAGGACAGATGGTTTGAAAGAGGAGTGAAAGAAGCCATTTATGTCCACTGTGAGCCACCATCTTTGAACAGAGGCGGTGGTTTACGACACCAACTGTCTGCCATCTATGATCCAGTTTTGAGATCGCTTCCCAGACGCCTTAACGCCCACTCACATCCTGGGCCATCTGACCTCAGGAAATCACATGATAGGGTGGGCCAGGTTTCACAATGAGCTCGCCCGAAACCCTGGCTGATTGGGACTAGAGCAGGGCGATATAACCAAAAATATTTATCACGATATACATTTGAATATTTGCGATAACGATATAACTGACGATATAATTGACACTAGACAAAATACTTTACAACTCCACAACTTTATTAGTGCAAAAAACCCCATCAATGTATTTTCACTTACACAAGCAGCTGTTTTTTATGTGCATTAAAGTTATATAAAAATTTAACAGTGCAAATGCAAATTCCTTGCTGACAGTTTAACCAAAAGGCATTTCCAGTGAAAATTGGCCGACATATCCTCAGCATAACCATGTGTAATATCCACAAAACTTAAAAAGAGGTTATACACGCACAATACGGGAGTATTATGTTGAAGCACAGTACGTATCACTCCGCGAGGCTCCTGCCTCCGATAGCCGTAATGCTCCGTCAAGCGGTGCGGCTTCATACCTTAGCAAAGTCGTACTGAAACATTTGACAGATTTTCCAACGCCGTGTACCACATAAAATCGTTTCGAGGTCAGTAAACACAACCAGAATTCATACATAAGGCACATGGGATTATAAGGGGCACTGTTGATTTTCAGAAAAATCAAAGGATTGATTTTAAGTGTGCAGTATTTTCCAAACAACACGTAAACAAAAGGCACTGCGCATGCGCGTTTTACTCATATTCTATCGCGATATTTCATTTTCCTATCGTTGCTCAAAATTACACCGGTATTACCGTGAACGATATGATATAGCCCAGTCCTAATTGGGACCCACACCCGCTTTCACACCTCGGCTCATGTGATTAGGTAGAGGATCATCAGGGGGTCCTTTTGTCCCTCTTTGGGGGGAAACTCCCACTGGGTTTAAATCTGGGACTCCCCACCAATTGACCCTTAGAACTGAAGAAGCTTCTCGGATGAGAGGTGAAACGTCTTCAAGCAACTCAAAGAAGTCCAGACGCTTTTCTTTCCAAGCTCCTTAGACTACGATGACCTGGATGACTGAGAACCTTCACAGCCACAGAAGGATAAATCATTAGGCATGGATAACACTCATAATAGAACACTAAAGGTGATCAAACAATTTATGAAGGAGTTAAATATAACTGACATATGGCGCGATCAAAATCCAACCAAATTACAATATTCTTGCTGGTCAGGTACACTCAAACTGTATTCCAGAATAGACGACTTTTTGGTATCAACTGAGCTGGCTCCTTATACAAAAGATATAGTATACAGTATAAGGAAATAATAATATCTGACCATGCAGTCGTTACTTTGACTTTCATAGAGTCAAAACTGATTAAAATTCGAATTGAATGGGGGTTTCAATTGAAGTGGATGCAAGCCAAACAGTTTCTTAAGCAAATTAATGAATACTTTGAGCTCAATTCAAATCAAACATCGGCAAGTGTGAGATGGGACGCCTTCAAGGCATACTTAAGAGGGCAAATCATAAGCTATACTAGTAAGAAAACAAGAGAAAGAAACCAAAAGATAAAATATCTGGAATAAAAAATAAAAATGTTAGAAGAGACCAGCTTTCAATCAGGCCAGAATAAGGAGGACAATGTCAAAGAATTATTACTATTGAGAACGCAATATAACGAAATGACAAGCGAAAAAGCAGCTGTAAATTTATTGAGATTAAAGCAACAATTCTATGACCAAGGTGAAGAACCCAGCAAACTCCTGGCTTGGCGTATAAAACAGCAGCAATCTGAAAGGGCAATTACTAAACTTCAAATGGAAATATCATAGTAGACCCAATCGAGATAAACAATGCATTTAAAGTTTTTTATGAAATGCTATATAATTCAGAATGCAACAATGAGGGTGCCCGCAGGGTTCACCATTATCTCCACTTTTATTCCTTTTAGCTATTGAATCTCTGGCAATAGCGGTTAGAACCAGTGGACAAATACAAGGTGTTAAGATTGGTAGAAAGGAGCATAGAATTGCGTTATTTGCTGATGATGTCATATTATTTTTAAAGCAACTAAAAACTTCTGTGTCTGCTGTAAAGGATTTAATAGACTAGTTTGGGGCCTTCTCAGGGTATAAAGTAAATGTAACAAAATCATCATTAATGTTACTTAAACAAGGGTATAATCAAAACGTAAGTCAGAATGTATCTGGCTTTACTGTTAATTCTGAATTCACTTATCTAGGCATTAAAATAAAAGATGTGGTGGTACTTAACTATAATACAATTCTACAGAAAATTTCCAAAGATCTGGAGCATTGGATAAGTTTACCACTATCTATAAGTGTTCTTAAAATGAATGTATTACCTAAACTCTTGTATATGTTTCAGAATGTCCCACTGGCTCCTCCTGCTGGATTGTTTACCAAACTAGCATCATTAATCAGAGAGTTTATTTGGAACAAGAAGCATCCCTGCATTCGTTTGTCTTTGTTGTATCTTCCCTTTGATACAGGGGGGTTGAAATGCCCCAATTTTTACTGGTACTATCTGGCTATTCAACTATGGACAATAATGTTTTATTTTTCATCCCCAAAACACGCCGTCTTGGGTGGGGATGGAAGCAAATTCTCTTAAAATGCCATTAAACTTGTGCTTATACTCTGCACAGCCAAAACAATTAAAGAAAGAAACAAATAATCATATAGTCTGAAATATGATTGAAGTTTGGTTTACAATAAAAGAAATTTTGAATATTAAGAATAACCTCTCTCATTTTAGTCCTATTTGGGGAAAATGCGTTATTTGCACCAGGAAATGTGGACGCAGGGTTCCAGGGTTGGGCAGAAAAAGGTGTTAGGAAAGTGGGTGATCTTTTTTGTGATGGAATAATGGTTCCATTTGAGGATTTAGTCTCAAAATTTCAAATCCTCCAAAAACACTTCTTTAAGCATTTACAGATTAGAAGCTTCATTTCTTCCATGCAAAATCAGTCTCTCAACCTTCCTCAGTTAACTAATTTAGAGGAGTTAATGGTGGAGAAAAGAAAGTGGTAACAAAGGCTTAATTTCAACATTCTATAACTGGATTGTCTCTGCCTCCCCAGAAACATCAGTTTCTAAGTTATAATCTTGGAGAAATGACCTAAACATTAATATTTCTGAGGAGACATGGAAGTCAATTTGCTTAAAATGACCCCAGGTATTTAAACTCATGTACCTTTAATACCTTTACTCCTTGCATATTTCAGATGAGCTGACCATCTGATGTAAAAGAATACAAAGACATATTTTGGTCAAGGCATTGAAACAGAGGACAATTTTGACCTTTTCCGTGGCCACCTGGTGAATCATTTGTCCTAAATGTTCTGCTTCATCTTTTGAATCGTCTTTTGATCCATCCTGTGTGGGTTTGCTATCATTTGTCCCAATTTGTCCCTGATGCTGTCAGATGTGTTTGATGGATAGATTGTGGAAGCACTGAAACTTAGGATGAATCTCACCTCTCTTTGTAGCACAGGACACCCGGCTTTATTTTTCGTGCCTACCTTAGGAACCCTTTTCCGTTTTTGTTCTTCCTCCTCTTCTGAATAGCCTTCAGATTCTTCCTGTGTGGGTTTCCAGTCATCTGTCCCATCATCTTCAGATGAGCTCACAGACTGCTTTTAGAGCAGAAAAATATATATTTTGCTCATTTTCCATGGATGTGTGAAAACAAAACATTTACATCTTTAACTGCAAGAGTAGAAACTCTACTGGATTTTTTTTGCCCACCTTAGGAACCCATTCTCTCGCTTCATCCTCCTCCTCGTCCTCTTCTGGATTGTCTTCTTGTGTGAGTTTCCTCACACCTGTCCTATCATTTTTGTAAAAGATGACCATCTGATTTTAGAAAAGTAAAAATAAAAAGGTAAAAGATTAGTAATCAGTGAAACCACTAAAAACAAGTACAAGAACATACATTACATACTTTTCTCTTGCGCAACTGGCATGTCATATTTTGTAGCTGCTCCACCTCCTCTTTCAAATCCCGTTTAGTTTCTCTTATTGTGGCTCCAGCACTACCGGCACCCTCACCCTGACCTGGGCTCACCATCTGTTTATGGTACAAATTAAATATGTTTTGTTCATGATGGAGTAAATGATTATACAGGGAGTGCAGAATTATTAGGCAAGTTGTATTTTTGAGGAATAATTTTGTTATTGAACAACAACCATGTTCTCAATGAACCCAAAAACTCATTAATATCAAAGCTGAATGTTTTTGGAAGTAGTTTTAGTTTGTTTTTAGTTTTAGCTATTTTAGGGGATATCTGTGTGTGCAGGTGACTATTACTGTGCATAATTATTAGGCAACTTAACAAAAACAAATATATACCCATTTCAATTATTTATTTTTACCAGTGAAACCAATATAACATCTCCACATTCACAAATATACATTTCTGACATTCAAAAACAAAACAAAAACAAATCAGCGACCAATATAGCCACCTTTCTTTGCAAGGACACTCAAAAGCCTGCCATCCATGGATTCTGTCAGTGTTTTGATCTGTTCACCATCAACATTGCGTGCAGCAGCAACCACAGCCTCCCAGACACTGTTCAGAGAGGTGTACTGTTTTCCTCCTTGTAAATCTCACATTTGATGATGGACCACAGGTTCTCAATGGGGTTCAGATCAGGTGAACAAGGAGGCCATGTCATTAGTTTTTCTTCTTTTATACCCTTTCTTGCCAGCCACGCTGTGGAGTACTTGGACGTGTGTGATGGAGCATTGTCCTGCATGAAAATCATGTTTTTCTTGAAGGATGCAGACTTCTTCCTGTACCACTGCTTGAAGAAGGTGTCTTCCAGAAACTGGCAGTAGGACTGGGAGTTGAGCTTGACTCCATCCTCAACCCGAAAAGGCCCCACAAGCTCATCTTTGATGATGCCAGCCCAAACCAGTACTCCACCTCCACCTTGCTGGCGTCTGAGTCGGACTGGAGCTCTCTGCCTTTACCAATCCAGCCACGGGCCCATCCATCTGGCCCATCAAGACTCACTCTCATTTCATCAGTCCATAAAACCTTAGAAAAATCAGTCTTGAGATATTTCTTGGCCCAGTCTTGACGTTTCAGCTTGTGTGTCTTGTTCAGTGGTGGTCGTCTTTCAGCCTTTCTTACCTTGGCCATGTCTCTGAGTATTGCACACCTTGTGCTTTTGGGCACTCCAGTGATGTTGCAGCTCTGAAATATGGCCAAACTGGTGGCAAGTGGCATCTTGGCAGCTGCACGCTTGACTTTTCTCAGTTCATGGGCAGTTATTTTGCGCCTTGGTTCTTTTTCCACATGCTTCTTGCAACCCTGTTGACTATTTTGAATGAAACGCTTGATTGTTCGATGATCACGCTTCAGAAGCTTTGCAATTTTAAGACTGCTGCAGCCCTCTGCAAGATATCTCACTATTTTTGACTTTTCTGAGCCTGTCAAGTCCTTCTTTTGACCCATTTTGCCAAAGGAAAGGAAGTTGCCTAATAATTATGCACACCTGATATAGGGTGTTGATGTCATTAGACCACACCCCTTCTCATTACAGAGATGCACATCACCTAATATGCTTAATTGGTAGTAGGCTTTTGAGCGTATACAGCTTGGAATAAGACAACATGCATGAAGAGGATGATGTGGACAAAATACTCATTTGCCTAATAAATAAATAATAAATAAATTTTTATTTATATAGCACCTTTCTAGACAGAATCACAAAGTGCTGCACATAAGATTAAAAGTCATAAAAAGATTTAAAAAGAGAAAATAAAACAGGCAAATAATTAACCAAAAGCAATTTTAAAAAGGTAAGTTTTGAGTTGTTTTTTAAAAACAGCCACTGAGTCCACAGTTCTTAATGCTTGAGGGAGAGAGTTCCACAGTCTCGGGGCCACATTGGCAAAAGCTCTGTCACCCTTAGTCCTCCTCTTAGTATTTTTTATAGCAAGTAAGCCCTGATCAGATGACCTCAAAGACCTGCTAGGGACATAGGGCTGTAGCAGATCAAAGATGTAGGCTGGTGCCAGTCCGTGCACAGCTCTGTAGGTCAAGACCAGGATCTTAAAATCAACTCTAAATTTAACAGGAAGCCAGTGTAACTGAGATAACAATGGTGTCACATGCGAGTACTTGGAGGATTTTGTCAAAAGCCTCGCTGCAGCATTTTGCACAACCTGCAGACGATCCAGAGAACCTTAATTCTGCACTCCCTGTATATGAAAGAAGTGCAACCAATCAAAACTCTTACCAAGGGAATCAGGGCACACATACCTTGTTACTGCTACACTGGAAGAGCCTTCTGTCTAAAAGCTCCTCTGTTACTGATGACTGCTGCTCTTCCTTGTCACATCCATGACTGTCCTTGTCCTGCATAGACCCTCTGTCCGCTCTCCTTTTCCTTTTATTTGCTGCATATGTTGCAATTGCATTTGTTGTCAGTGCTCGGCTCTGGAGTGTGTCCTCTGCAGGTTCCTCAGCTGTGCAAAGCAATATTACTAAATATTAGTAAATGTAAGTGTATAGATAAATATATGACTTCACTTTAGCTTGTTTAAATAACCTTGGTAAAATCTTTTGGCTGTGACGGCATCATGGCACATAAACGTTGCCACTCTGTAGTAAGATTTACGTCCCAACTGTCGCTTGGCCTGAAAGAATAATGTTTTAAAAAGAAACCACATGAATAAAACCCATGACACTTCAACCTACTTCATTGTGTGTCAAAAAATAAAAATGAAAGGTTTTCTCACGTAAGTGCTACAGGAGGAACGTATCATGTTGAAGGTGGGGGCAATCCCCAGATTCATCATCTCCCAGGCTGCCTTGAAAAATACCGGTAGTCTATGAAGAACACCTCCACTGGAACTGTGGAAAAAAGTCGGTGCCTCCGAACCCCCTTCAATATACTCTCTAATATGATTGTAACGCTGCAACCAGGTATACTCATTCTTGTACAGGGGGACAGCTGCTTGCCCATGGTATCTTTGAGTCTTGTGCTGTTTAATCTAATACATGAAAAGACATGTTTATTCTCTCTGAGCAGGTGACTAAACAATGTATACTTGGATTTTTATAGTTTTCCTACTTACACGGATGATGCGGGCACCCTGCTTAGTTTTTTCTGCCATTTCAACCTCCTCAGTAGTCATGTTGATGACCACTCCCTTTCGGTGGCCAGTTATGGCAATGAGGTATCCACCCAACAGTCCAAAAAACAATTTTACTATTGATCTGTTCTGGGGTTGCTTCTCGAGGTAATCTGTAAAAGCACAAAGAGAACACTGTATGTATCAATATGCTATGCTAACACATACACTGCATTTACATGTTCAGTCCCTTTGTGCAGATTATAGAGGGACTTTACAAGCACCATGTCTCAAGGACCAAAGGTCAAAGGTCTTAAATTATAAAACATATGTAATAAAAAATGATCAGAGTGGTAAAAAGAGCTTTTCTCACTTTTCCCAATTATAATGTAGTTTTATTCTTAATCTAAGAGAAATCAGAATGTAAATCTGATCAATATATAGATAACAAATGCAAAAGTGTTTGAGTAGTACAAATGGCTGTTATAATGACTGAGTTCTTTGTGTGTGTGTGTGTGTGTGTGTGTGTGTGTGTGTGTGTGTGTGTGTGTGTGTGTGTGTGTGTGTGTGTGTGTGTGTGTACATGATCCAACTTCAAGCTAGGCAGTTTTGTGTGTGTATCTGAAGGACAACAGGAAAGTAAGAACTGTGTCACCAACTCATCACACACATAATCCGGAATAAATAAAACAAATGAAATGTGTAAGTTAACCAGTGTAATGAATCAGAGAATAGAATAACAGTGATTCTAATAACAGGCCTCACAGAGTGTCTGACCTTGGTGTGTGTGATGTATAATGTGAGACAGTGGAGCTACTAATCTCAAAGAATATCTGACAAACAAAATGTATGTTTTCATAAAAAAAAAAAAAGTTGCATAAAAACTAAAGAAATAAATGCTAATTAACTGAATTCTAAAAAGCATTTGAATTGAAAATTGGATTATGTTACAATGAATGTTCATGTGAAAATGTCCTAAAGACAAATCTAACTGAAGTAGAATCACATAAACTGAATGAAACAAAGGGCATTACATCCAAATGTGATTGAATGTGAATATGAAATAAGAATAACAATGAATATGTAATGAAGCGTTTTACAAGTTTAAACATTTTTAACTTTTTGTTAAATCTTGTCAGATAGATAGACGTTGATAGATAAGGTGTGGGAAGATGTGACGCCCAGTAGGAGAGGGGGAAGAAAGGGTGAGAAGGTGAAAAAGTGAGGTAAAGAAAAGATTTTGGGTTCTTCCTTTTTGTCTTCTGCAAGAAGAGCAGCCCAAAAGATTGGATCGAAGGGGTTCACAGTTGAAAACCTGTCCAACCTGTGAATTCATTCCTTTTCGTCTGCTCATTGTTGCTGTGTTAGGCGGTTAATTTAGAAGGATTTTGATTTACATCATACTTCCAGTGGATGCCCAGCTGCTTGCTCATCCTTCCTCCAACCTCTCCTCACCAAAGAAAAGAACAAACTCAACACTACCTCAGAGCAGCCTAGTTGGATAAGTAGAGTTTAAGTAATCTGATTATTTTGGGGGATTATTTATTTTTTTTTCTCTTATGCCTTTAATAAAATTTCCTGCCATTAATGTCTAAATTGTGGACACGTTTTATGAAACAATAAAGGTAAAAGTCTTAGTATTATTCTTTATAAGTGCAAATAGCTCTTACACTTTGCTCTAGCCATAATAATGAAAATAATCTTTCCAATCATTCCAGAAATAACAAGATCAAAATGTGCAGGGCTCCATCTTAATCCAGAGCTGCACATATTTCACTGCAATGGTGATGTGTTTTAGCTCTGGCTTCATGTGCATTACATTGACCAAGCTCCACATTATTCTTCAATTTAAACTGGACATCAGAGAAACGTAGTCATCAGACAGAAAAGACATGAAATCCATTTCAATGTGTGGATCACATTGACTGTGTCAGCTCCCAAACAGACAAAAAACAAGCTAAAAACCAGCAATAAGCAACTAGAACATAAAAAAAAAAAATCACAAAGAAAGAACAATACAGTATCCATACCTGAACCAAAGAGTAAAACAGTGAAATGTGGATTATTAAATATTAGATCTCTCTCCTCCAAGTCTCTGTTAGTACATGACTTAATAATTGATCAACAAATTGATTTACTCTGCCTTGTATAAAAACCTGGTTGCAGCAGGATGATTAGGTTAGTTTAAATGAATCAACACTCCTGAGTCATTCTAACTACCAGAAACCTCGAAGCACAGGCCGAGGGGGCGGTGTGGCAGCAATTTTTCACATCAGCCTATTAATTAACGAAAGACCAAGACAGACTTTTAATTCATTTGAAAACCTGATGCTTAGCTTTGTCCACCCAAGCTGTAAAACTCAGAAACCAGTCTTACTTGTTATCATCTATCGCCCACCTGGGCCTTACACAGAGTTTCTCTCTGATTTCTCAGACTTTTTATCTGATTTAGTGCTCAGCTCAGATAAAATAATTAGTGTGGGTGATTTTAACATCCATGTAGGTGCTAAAAATGACAGCCTCAACATGGCATTTAATCTGTTATTAGACTCAATTGGCTTCTCTCAAAATGTAAAAGAACCCACCCACCACTTTAATCACACTCTAGATCTTGTTTTAACATATGGCATAGAAACTGAACATTTAACAGTGTTTCCTGAAAACCCTCTCCTGTCTGATCATTTCCTGATAACATTTACATTTACAATAATTGATTACACAGCAGAGTAGACTTTATCACAGTAGATGTCTTTCTGAAAGCACTGTAACTAAGTTTAAGAATATAATCCACCCACTGTTATCATCTTCAATGCCCTGTACGAACACAGAGCAGAGCAGCTATCTGAACGCTACTCCAACAGAGGTCGATTATCTTGTTAATAATTTTACCTCCTCACTACATTCGATTCTGGATACTGTAGCTCCTGTGAAAACTATGGCCTCAAATCAGAAGTACCTGACTCCGTGGCATAATTCTCAAACACGTAGCCTAAAGCAGATAACTCGTAAGCTGGAGAGGAAATGGCGTGTCACAAATTTAGAGGATCATCATTTAGCCTGGAGAAATAGTTTGCTGCTTTATAAGAAAGCCCTCCGCAAAGCCAGAACATCTTACTATTCGTCACTGATTGAAGAAAATAAGAACAACCCCAGGTTTCTCTTCAGCACTGTAGCCAGCCTGACAAAAAGTCAGAGCTCTGTTGAGCCAACCATCCCTTTAACGTTAACTAGTAATGACTTCATGAACTTCTTCACAAATAAAATTTTTATCATTAGAGAAAAAATTACCAATAATCATCCCACAGATGTAATATTGTCTACAGCTACTTTTAGTACCATTGATGTTAAGTTAGACTGTTTTTCTCCAATTGATCTTTCTGAGTTAACTTCAATAATTACTTCCTCCAAACCATCAACGTGTCTTTTAGACCCCATTCCTACAAAACTGCTCAGAGAAGTCATGCCATTAATTAATTCTTCAATCTTAAATATGATAGGACAATTTCCAACCTTCCTTTCATATCAAAAATCCTTGAAAGAGTAGTTGTCAAACAGCTAACAGATCATCTGCAGAGGAATGGCTTATTTGAAGAGTTTCAGTCAGGTTTCAGAGCTCATCACAGCACAGAAACAGCTTTAGTGAAGGTTACAAATGATCTTCTTATGGCCTCTGACTAGGGATGGCTATCGAAAACCAGTTCTTGTTGAGAACCGGTTCCCACTGTTTCAATTCCTTGGAATCGTTTGCCATTTTTGCAAACGATTCCCTTATCGATTCCAGTCGCCCCGAATGACGTCACCACATTGCGGAGCGTCGGAGCGTACCTGGCAGGAAACACGGCACCTAAGCGGCTCAAACGCTTAAAAGTTTGTTTATACTTTACGAGAACAGATTGTCATCCGTTCAGGGCAACTTGCAATACTTGCAAAGTAGATATTTCATTAAGGGAGGAAACACTACGAATATGCAAAAGCATTAATAATAATAATAATGATAATGGATTGGATTTATATAGCGCTTTTCAAGGCACCCAAAGCGCTTTACAATGCCATTATTCATTCACGCTCACATTCATACACTGGTGGAGGGAAGATACGGTTGTATCCACAGCTGCCCTGGGGCAGACTGAGAGAGGCGAGGCTGCCATATCGCGCCATCGGCCCCTCTGGCCGATTTGCTCACAAAACACGCGATGAACTTAAATGAATGTCTTTAATTCCGCTCCGGACTCGTGAATCTCAACCCAGCAGCAGCAGCGGTAACGTTTGCACGTCATCTACCGTTAATCCGGCATGTAAATAATCAAATAACAGTGCATATTATGTTAGCGCGATCTGCTTAATTACAAAACCTGCCATTGTGCATTTAGGTGACCATGATGAGACAGACAGACAGAATCTGGCTGGCGCTCGCTGGCAGTTGTCGCTGCAGTCTACCAGTAGCGTCTCTTTTCAGGCCCGCATGTCACCGAGCAGTGACTAGTTTGTGGTCAAAACCTTGCAGCCATTTGCCACAGCAGATGGTAAGTGAATGTGTTTAATTGTAGGCAGGGACATTACTGGATATTCTTGTGTAATTGCTACAGAATAATTTATGTTATACTTTGTTATTGCTACAGAAGAATATTTATTTTATTATTTTACGTTTACAATTTTCCCCGGGGACCCTGTGACACCCCATTGAAGAGCCATAGGCTGGATCTCTTAAGATCTCACTGTTGGGTTTGTAAGGCCATGTTACTCCTAAATTTCTATCTTGTTGAAAGAGAAGATATAAAACAGGTCTAAGCTAATCGACCTTAGTGTTCTCCTTTTTAAAAACAAGAATCGATAAGAGAATCGATAAAGAATCGACTCGTTAAACAGAATCGAAAATGGAATCGGAATCGTTAAAATCTTATCAATACCCATCCCTACCTCTGACAGTAGACTCATCTCTGTGCTTGTCCTGCTAGACTTAGTGCTGCGTTCGATACTGTTGACCATAATATCCTATTAGAGCGATTAGAACATGCTGTAGGTATTACAGGTACTGTACTGCAGTGGTTTGTATCATATCTATCTAATAGACTCCAATTTGTACATGTAAATGGAAAGTCCTCTTCACATACTAAGGTCAGTTATGGTGTTCCACAGGGTTCGGTGCTAGGACCAATTCTGTTTGCATTATATATGCTTCCCTAGGCAGTATCATTAGAAGACATAGCATGCATTTTCACTGCTATGCAGATGACACCCAGCTCTATCTATCCATGAAGCCAGATAACACACACCAATTAGTTAAACTGCAGGAATGTCTTAAAGACATAAAGACCTGGATGGCCGCTAACTTTCTGCTTCTTAATTCAGATAAAACTGACGTTATTGTACTTGACCCTGAAAATCTTAGAAATATGGCATCTAACCAGATTCTTACTCTGGATGGCATTACCTTGGCCACCAGTAACACTGCGAGGAACCTTGGAGTCATTTTTGACCAGGATATGTCCTTCAACACACATATTAAACAAATATGTAAGACTGCTTTCTTCCATTTGTGCAACATCACTAAAATTAGAAATATCCTGTCTCAGAGTGACGCTGAAAATCTAGTTCACTTCTAGGCTGGACTACTGTAATTCATTATTATCAGGATGTCCAAAAAAACTCCCTGAAAAGCCTTCAATTAATCCAAAATGCTGCAGCAAGAGTACTGACAGGGACTAGAAAGAGAGAGCATATTTCTCCTGTTTTGGCTTCCCTTCATTGACTTCCTGTTAAATCCAGAATTGAATTCAAAATCCTGCTCCTCACATACAAGGTCTTAAATAATCAGGCCCCATCTTATCTTAATGACCTTGTAGTACCATATCACCCTATTAGAGCACTTCACTCTCGCACTGCAGGCCTACTTGTTGTTCCTAGAGTATTTAAATGTAGAATGGAAGGCAGAGCCTTCAGTTTTCAGGCCCCTCTTCTATGGAACCAGCTTCCAGTTTGGATTCGGGAGACAGACACTATCTTAACTTTCAAGATTAGGCTTAAAACTTTCTTTTTTGCTAAAGCATATAGTTAGGGCTGGATCAGGTGACCCTGAATCCTCCCTTAGTTGTGCTGCAATAGACGTAGGCTGCCGGGGATTCCCATGATGCACTGAGTTTTTCCTTTCCAGTCACCTTTCTCACTCACTATGTGTTAATAGACCTCTCTGCATTGAATCATATCTGTTATTAATCTCTGTCTCTCTTCCACAGCATGTCTTTATCCTGTTTTCCTTCTCTCAGCCCAACCGGTCGCAGCAGATGGCTGCCCCTCCCTCAGCCTGGTTCTGCCGGAGGTTTCTTCCTGTTAAAAAGGAGTGTTTCCTTCCCACTGTCGCCAAAGTGCTTGCTCATGGGGGGGTCATATGATTGTTGGGTTTTTCAATCATATGACCACCTAATCAAGGTGACTTTTGTTGTGATTTGGCGCTATATAAATAAAATTGAATTGAATTGAATCACGGTGATGTAAAGATCTGTAGGGGCTATGTCTTAACCCTGACATGGAGTCTGTTAATTTTACTTAAGAGGGATTATACAATCTATTTACAGATTTAAGCTTTGCTGTGATCCATACCCAGTGCGGCAGCAATCTTCTGGGGAGCCTCTTCAATGAACAAAGCATGTTTTTCTGCTTGGATAAGTCTGTCTGAAAACAAATGTAAGCACAATCCCTTAGACAGTTTACCTACTTTAATGACATAATGTTAATAAAAGAGGTAGAGATATGTATTATAGACATACTAGACTTAGATCTCCGCACATTCAGCTGGTACATGACTACTTCACGGCCAACATCTCTGTTACGTGCCCTCAGTTCGACCAAAAGGGCGTTGATCCTTTTAATTCCAAGTCTGACTTGTGGTGGTGACATGTTTAATATATATTTCGTGAAAGCAACAGCATCCATCAGATAAGCTCTCTGAGTTGTTGGTTTAAACCCTTTTGCTTGCAGGTGTGCTAGAAAACTCCAAAGTCAAAAATACAAATTAGTTCATCTGTTAAACTGTATATGCACACATGTATATAGAAACTAATAATCATTCAAATTTAGCACTTACTCACGGACTTTTCCATGGTTCCTCAGAAACAGAAGGTCAACGTTTGGAATTGCTGGGTCTGCCATGAATTCCAGAAAATGGATGACATGAGTGGCTCGCTGCCTTGCATTTTCACGTAGATTTCTGCTAGGGTTCACACCTTCTGCATGGGCCCTAAATTCCTCCACAAGTCTTACTGATGAGGCAAGAACAGACATCATATCAAAGTATAGTTATATAGCACTCATATTTAGGCCTCAGGTCTTTTACATCAGGGGGATTTTATTGACAAAACACAAATCTTTTTTCAAGCTTCTCAATGCATAAAGAAAACCTCCATGAAAAACAGTTCTTAGCCTAGAAGAACTCACTCTTCACAAATGAACTGAGTAAGATTTGCTATCCCAGGATGGTCAGTCATACTATGCAAGATTATCTCCAGTTAATACATTTTACAGTAGTAAGTTTGATAAGATATATTATTTACCATAGTGAGGGATTTTGCTGGGTGAAAAACGTTTACGTCTGCTATTTTTAACCTGAAATAAAAAGGATCATTAAGCAGATTTGTTTATCAAAAGTAAATAAAAGAATGTTTCACAATGAGGTGTACAATCACAGGAGGTAAACAATACTCACATTTGGATGCTTGGCTGAAGAATGTATCTGCTTGAGCTCATGATTCCTTTCAATTTCACACTCTAGCAACTGCTTCACCACCTGTAGCTCAGTGAACAGTATCTGACAGTTTTTGCAACCAGGAGCAGGTGTCCTCAGGAGAGGACGTCCCCTCCACTGCTGTACTGCATAGTAAGGTGCACTGCATGGGATTAACACATCAGGGGATACCACTGTTGAATCACAAGTAATCTTGCTGGTGGAGATAGAAGGAGGCTGCATAATTGGGATGGTGTGGTCACTGAGAGTGGCACTGGCAGAGAGAGGAGGCTGTAGGTTTGGTCTGGTAGAGTCACTGGGAGCCTCCCTGTCAGAGGGAGGAGCAGGCCGGTGGATCGGTGTAGCATGGTCACTGGGAGCCTTGCTGGAAGAGACTATAGGAGAAGCAACCTTTGACCCTTCCTCCAGTGCCCTAAAGATGGCCTCCTCAATTACTGCATCATCCACTTCATCAACATGTGAGACCATTTGCGGTGTGGGATTTGATGCCCTCAGAAGTGCCAGTTCTTTAGCAACGTGTCTGTCCTTGGCCTTTTGCATGTAAAGTTTAATCACAGGTTTCTGAAAAAGTTAGTGTTAGATATGTTTAGGATTAAATTTAAACAGTTTTCTGTGTAACCGTATATCAAAACTGTCAGTATTTTACTTATTTGGGCATCCTTCATGTTTTTATCTATGCACACAACATGCTTTCTAGAGCTCGAGGAACATTATATAAATACACCATACAGGCAAAGAAAGAACCACCGTATTCTTCTATAGAAACTGGAAGACTTTCATTTCACCAGAGTAACAAATATGTAAAATGCAAGGAGCTAAATGTAAGTCCCTTTAACATAAACATCTGATTCCAGAGATCAAGGGCTGCCTCACCAACACACAAAAACCACACAGAGACACCACAAAGTCAATAATATACCTGTAATTTGTGGACCTTTTCCAGGTGCTTATCAAGCCGATTAAGATGTTTTGACTGACATAAGCGGACTGGACAGTCCAGATTTGCAGAAAAGCTGTAAAAATAGTCAAAATAAAATGCTGAGTAGGAGGAAATAGAAATTGGGTGTATATAAAAGTTAGCAATTAAATAAATGCAGTGATTCGAAAACATGTGTACGGACAAATAGATGTAAATTTAGTCTCTTTCAGAATTTATTAAGACACTTACTGCCGATGAGAAAATTGGCTCAAAAGAAGCAGTTCAGTTTCATTTACCACCTTCTCTGTGACTCTTAGGTGCTGAACAATATCAGCATATACATGTGCACATATGGGACACTTGTGTCCATTTCTGACATTGTGATGCCTTTGAGTCTTGGAGATGCCAGCAACCTGTTGCTGTTCCTCTGTACTCTTTGGCTCCTCGCTGCTCACAAACACCACCTGTACACAAAAACAAGATTCATACAACTACTAAAAAAAGTTGTATTTTTTGTCTTACTCTTACTTAATATTTACAAATGCCCTTAAAAATGAATTATCTGCACTACTGTTAGTAATTCTGCCTACTTTTGGTTTTACCTCTATATATTTAACCTTTAAAAACTGTTCATCTTGCCTTGTTTGGTATCATTCTTTTCAGCACAACCTGACATATCTGAATTAGTTATTTTTTCATTTTGACATACTGCATTAGCACAAGTGATCTAAATACAGACAAAAAACATAACTTTTTTCTACTCAGATTGTATTTCTTACTGTAAAACCCACAAACGTGTTCAATAAATCATTTTTATAACTTGAAATACATACATTTCTAAAAATAATGCATAAGTTTTGCAAACAACAAAGTTATATCATACTATTTACCTAAAAATGCAGCCAAGGCCTCAGGCATTTTTTATATAACTATTTACAGAACAATCAGGCATTCTGCATCAAGTAAGAAGGCACACAAATTATTTGTGCCACTCCAAAAAAATTGTTTGTTCAATATAAGACAGGAAAACACGACAGGCCTAACCCTTGCAGATATGACAACATGAGGTGTATCCCTCCTGTTTTCCACCTGGAGACAGTTTTTACACTGCAATGTACCTTTGGTGGCTCTTTTGGAGCAACCTTTACATTCACTAGTAGAATTGACACACAAAACAACACAACGACTACTCTACAAACCTAATTTAGACTCAGAATACGCTAAACGTCACAAATCTCTCACATGTGAAAGCTCGCTCTCTATCTTCCGCTCGCTCACTCTGTCTCACCGGCGTCACTCCTAAAGCTTCCCCCTCTTCCTAAAAACCATGTACCGCATGTTGCAATATAATATTTTATTGGTCGACATGGTATACTTTTAATCCCTTTAAGTCTGCCAGAGCTTATCTTTAAAGTTATTTTCGTCCTGTAGTGCCATTTTGGGGGCATTTAAAGTTACTACACATCAATACAACCGTGATATCCTAAATTTAATAATGTGTATGAATTAAGACCATAGTACACATAAATCGGGAAGAAAAGTGCAATAAACTACAAAAAAAATGAAACGTTTTTTGAAACAAATATTTCTAGTTAGAGAAATTTCAGAGGTTTATCCCTCAAAACTGTAATTACAAAAAAGTTGCACAAAATAGTTGTGTGTCCTTATAGTTTTATTCTTGAGATTGAGATACACCATTTTTTTATATACTGCAGCATAAATGAAAAGAAATATTACAATGCTAATTTGCACAAAACCAAAAAAACCCAAACAGCATGTGCATTAAAATAAAAGACCCCCCCCCCCAAAAAAAAACAACTATTCCCAACAGTGTAATATGAGTTTAAAGCATTCCAGAAGCTATACAGAAAAGCACAAGGTCAAACACGACTTAAAAATACCAGTATAGGTTTATAAAGGCACTGAGGGGAAAAACTACGTTTCCCACGAGATATGACGTCACTTCCTGTTTCGGCAGGTGACGGCAGACATGAACGCTTGCGCTGGCATAGGAAGTATTATGAACAGCTGATCGGATTAGCAAAGCCTGTTTCTGCAATTTTATGTTTTTGTTGCTGCAAGTGCTTTTAATGCAATTTTTGCTAAACCATATGTGGAAGATAACCGTGACCTAGGACAAGCTGATGGCATAAGATGTAAGTACAACTCCTCTGGTTTCCTGTGTAAAAAAAAATAAAAATAAAAAAAAATGCGCTAGCTTATGTGGTTGTACTTCTGCTGGGATTTAAAGATAGTTATGGAAACTGAAGCATTCCCAAAGGGTTAACACAAACAGGAAAGGCAAGAGCAGAGTGTTTGCTCGTGCTGTCCTCAGAAAACGCCGTTTCTTCCCGCTGTAAATACCACCGTTGTATTAAGAGAAAAAAACATGGCGTGTATTTTTTTTTAATCATAATTCTGGTTTTACGTGGCCTATCAACACACATACATGTATACGTGTCTGTATAGACCTTAATTCATGGAATTTTTGAACGTTAGGCTTTATACCTGAGAGCTGGTACTTTCAAGTTCCTCCTCCATGATGCTTCTAAACTCTCACGAGAACCATCCCCCACTTTGCTCTCGATCACAGACATAGAGTATTCTGATTGGCTGCTGTCAGGCAGTGTTGGTCAAGTTAGTTGAAAAAAGTAATCAGTGACTAATTACTGATTACTTCCTTCCAAAAAGTAATCCCGTTACTTTACCAATGACTTATTTTCAAAAGCATTTTGTTACTTTGTTACTTTTTAAAAACATGATACACAACCTGAATAGGTAATAAAGCTCTTTCTTCCCAATTCTACTTTTTCTGCATAATCCATCATATAGAATATAATCAAATGAAAAGCAAATCTATTTTCTCCTTCCCTGGTGCAGGTGTGCCACAGCGGTCATGTCAGTGGAAGGGTCCAGGAGTGTCTCTGTGAACTCAGTACTTGCTCAGAAGTTTAGGGGGGGTTTTCGCTGTAAAAAGAAGTTTTCTGACTCTGAAGTGCTGTACAGTATTTTATTTTATTGATGTTTTTTTTTTTTTTTTGCTGTCCCGTTTGGATCTTTAGCCATCAGAATTGTCTGAAGGCCAAAAAAGATGCCTAGCGGATTTACTTTACCTAGTGGATCATCAAGGCCTTGCCATATTGGTCCATTTGTTTGACCTTTATTATAATGATGTATTTATTTTATTTTATTTTCAGTTGTTACAGACAGGACATACATGACTAGGGGATAGGACAGGGAGAAAGAATGAATGAAAGAAAGTGAGGGAGAGAAAGACAAAACAGAGGGGAGAAGAGATGATGAGAGGGAAGAGAAAGAAAAAAGAAAAGCAAACAAACAAACAAACAAAAAAGGGGAAAAACACCTGGATCAACTGTCGAGAGAAGAAAAAGAAAAAACAGAAAAGAAAACAAAGAAAAAAGAGCAACATAATAAATACAACACCATCACGAAAAAACTAGATAACAGTAGATATCTACTATACAGTGGATACCCCATTTAGTGAAAAATTCAAGTTACGAAGGGAAGGCACTGAACGGCAATTTTTCTGCCCATGTTACGGCAAAATGCCCACTTAACGAAATCCGCTGGCTCTGATTGGCTGAGCCCACAATGCATTCCGAATCATGTGACAACTCCCTGGCTTTCGCACTTGCCCTTCGCTGTTCCACTTAAATGACGTATTGTTGTTGCAGTTAACAATTAGCCTATAGCCTATCGTTCATTCAAAAGGCGCGATGGGTGCTTCGACTTACGAAAATATTCGACTTACGAAAGACCCTCGGGAACGAATTAATTTCGTAAGTCGGGGTTCCACTGTATATATATATTGTGGTGTGAATGAGACATGGCGGGTCCAGGGATTATAGGTTTGAGCCATTTTATTTAAACCACATCACACCACAACACACCCCAACCCCGTGTTTTTAACTCGGCGGGCGTGATTAAGGATGCCCGCCGCAGACCACGGTGACAACATTTAAATATTAAATGTTATTGTGCAGCATGCCAAGCGGCCACCAGGAGTCAGCCGGTACATACATGAGCAGACGCAAAGAACCACCAACGCACCGACGTCTGAGGGCATCAGCCACCGGCAATGAGTGTGGTGAGTGGAGATAGGCCTCTATACCTTGGAGAGCCTGAGGTGTTCCCAGAGAGGTGGAGTCTAAGACCCAACCTGACATATAGACACAGACGAACAGGCGCACACAGACACAAACGTGCATTCCCACCCCCATATACATATAAGCAAACATTCTCCACACACCCGACATGAAGACAGACAGAAATAGACACTGCACACACAATCACACTCCCCAAACATACTCTATATCCTGGGTACAGGTACACTCGACACCCAGGTTGAGTTCATTCTCCACCTCTCCTATATCTCTCCCCCACCTGCAGAGTCAGCTCCTGGAGAGAGGAGACCTCCTGCAAAGATGCAACAGCCTCCCCACTAGTTGGAGAGCCCTCCAGTTGGGCCGATGCACCAGAGGTCCCCTGCACCAGGGCTGAGCCCCTATGGACCCACCTGCCTACAACTCTGGTGACACAACAACCAGGACCCAAGCCCCCAAAGCCCATCCCTACCCCGATATCAACCACAAAAGCGAAGGCACGACCAAACCATGACCCCCACTAGGTGATAAAGCCGATCGAAGGAGCCCAGAGGGATTGATCAAATGTGATGGCAGAGGCTGTATCAAGACTAATGTGATCTATTAGTTGTTTTTTATATTGGCTAGAATTAAGATTATTTTTATTTTTCCAGTTAATGAGGACCATTTTCTTGGCAATGCATAGGGCCGTAAAAGCAATGTGAGCTGTGTTTGTTTCTGCACTGACCTCATCCAAGTTGCTCAGCAAGCACACTAAAGGGGAGGCTGGAATGTTACATTTCAGACACTTTGATAAGGCTTCACATATCCCGTGCCAAAACTTATGAACTGGTGGACAGAAGAAAAGAGCGTGGATGTAATTGTCCGGTGTATTGCCTTGACAGTGTGAGCAGTTGTTGGAAGACGTAAAGCCCATCTTGAACATCCTATGAACAGTATAGTGCACTCTGTGTAGTATTTTGTATTGTAATTGCAAACTGGGATTTCTGATCCATTGAAAGGTTTCTAAGCATATCTGAGAGCAAAAGTTTTGGTCTAAGCTGATCGATAAATCCGCTTCCCATTTTGCAATAGGAAGGGATATTGATTCATCTATTTTAGAAAGTGTTCTGTATATTTTAGACAATTATTATTATTATTTATTTTTTTTTTGGAAGGGGGGGGGTTAGATTAAAAAAAATTGTACCACACTTGGTGGTGTTTGTAATTCAGCTTCACTGGGCTTAAATTTATTTTTTACTATGGATTTAATATGTTGATATTCCAAAAATCGTTTCTTGTTGATCCCATATTGTATAACTAGTGTGGTCCTTCCAGTATATGTTCCAATTATTTAATTCCTTTATAACTCCAATCTGGCAAGTTGATCATATTATTGTTTTGTAATATGATGAGATAAGATAACCTTTCTTAGTCCCACACGTGGGAAATTTGTTTTGTCACAGCAGGAAGTGGACAGTGCAAAAGTTATATAGCAAAAATTGGAATTTAATAAGAATAAATACAGTACACAACTGTACAGAATAAAATAAAATACTATATACACAGTAGAATAAAACAGAATAAAATATACAATAGGATAAAAGTAGAATACAAATTCTATGTACAACTGAGTAAAAATACAACTTTGCCAGAAAAGAATATTGCACGTAGTCTTAGTCTTTGCACTTGTGTGTGTTTGATCAGTTGAAGTTTTTGTTGTAGAGTCTGACAGCAGTAGGGAGGAAAGACCTGCGAAATGTCTCCGTCCCACACCGTGGGTGCCGCAGCCTGCCACTGAAGGAGCTGCTCAGTGCTGTTAGAGTTTCCTGCCTGGGGTGGGAGATGTTGTCCAACAGGGATGACAGCTTAGCCACCATTCTCCTGTCACTCACCACCTCCACTGGGAGGGGGTTTATCTTTCCAAAGGAATTTAGAAATATGCAACACATCATCCGCATAAAGCCTGATTTTATGTTCTACGGTCTTACATTTTATGCCCTTAATTGTTGTAGCCCAGGGGTGGGCAATCTCAGTCCACGAGGGCTGGTGTCCCTGCAGGTTTTAGATCTCACCCTGGGTCAACACACCTGAATCACATGATTAGTTTGTTACCAGGCCTCTGGAGAACTTCAGAACATGTTGAGGAGTTAATTTAGCCATTTAAATCAGCTGTGTTGGTTCGAGGACATCTAAAACCTGCAGGGACACGGCCCTCGTTGACTGAGATTGCCCACCACTGTTGTAGCCTGTCTAATTGCTGCTGCTAGTGGCTCAATAAAAATTGCAAACAATGAAGGGGAGAGTGGGCATCCCTGCCTGGTGCCCCTTAGGAGACAGAAGCTGGAGGATGTCTGGTCATTTGTTCTGACACAAGCTGTTGGAGAATTATAAAATATATTTAACCAGCTTATGAAATAGTTTCCAAAACCAAATTTGTGTAAGGTTGCAAATAGAAATTTGCAGTTAACTCTGTCAAACGCCTTTTCTGCATCAGGAGTCCAAATTATGGTTTCAATGTTTTTACTGCATGAATAGTCTATTAAGTTAAACTATCTACGCCACAGGTGTCGAACTCCAGGCCTCGAGGGCCGGTGTCCTGCAGGTTTTGGATGTGACCTTGATCCAACACAGCTGATTCAAATGGCTAAATTACCTCCTCAACATGTCTTGTAGTTCTCCAGAGGCCTGGTAATGAACTACTCATTTGATTCAGGTGTGTTCAGCCAGGGTGTTATCTAAAACCTGCAGGACACCGGCCCTCGAGGCCTGGACTTCGACACCCCTGATCTACGCGTATTTGTTGACGAGAGCCTGCCTTTTGTACAGCATTTTAAATCAGGGGCGTCGAACTCCAGGCCTCAAGGGCCGTTGCCCTGCAGGTTTTAGATCTCACCCTGGGTCAGCACACCTGAATCAAATGATTGGTTCATTATCCGGTTTCTGGAGAACTTCAAGACATGTTGAGGAGGTAATTTAGCCATTTAAATCAGCTGTGTTGGTTCGAGAACACATCCAAAACCTGCAGGTACACGGGCCCTCGAGGCCTGGAGTTCAACACCTGTGTTTTAAATGGACAAAAAGGACCAGATTGGTTATAATGTAAGTACAATAACACAGAGTTATAAAGGCACTTGGAAAAACAGGTAATTTTTAAATTTTATATATAACCCCTTTGTAAGCCCTGTTCAGTGAAGTCTATTTAGCAACATATGTGAAGATATTACACATAAAAAACACACACAAAAACATTGGAAATCATCTTTTAGCAGGCGATCACTTTTTGGCACAACACCGGCAGTCAGAGGCAGCAGTTTGCTCACCTGGGTCCTCGGGGAAAAAGAAAAACCACCCGCCTGCCTGCCCTGCTATGCGCTTCCGTCGGCTGCCTCGCTCAGAGGGAGGTTCTCCTCTCTGCTCCCCGACACACCGGACCATTATGGCCTATCCCCGCAGCTACGCTCACTCCGGTTCGAAGTAAGCTCTCTTCATACTCCACAGTACAGTCACATCCCACTTCAGGCAGCGCAGCTCGCTAATTGCCCTCTCTCCCTCTGTCTTGTTTCAGACACGCTGCCCTGTGCAAAACCTCCCATATACATTTGTAAGTAAATTGAAACCTCACATATTCCCCCACTGTGCACCTGTAAACAAATTCACCTTTGCATCAAAGTACAGTGAATCTGTGACAGTACGATATGGCCCGACATAGAACTAAGAGAAAGCAAACCAATCATTATAAAAGCAGCAGCCAAAGGGAGTGCTGTAGTCATCCTAGATAGAAATCTTTCGAAATCCTATTCCCTAAGTACTCTGAATGACCATAATGCCTCAATCAAACTTAAATGCACAATTGCTAAAACCAAAATTGATTTCTTTGATACAGCCACTTTTAAAAGCCCTAACTTCTCACACACCCACAAATTGGATATTAACGTATTCTTTAAACCCACGCACACACATGCTCTGCTATTTAAAATGAGCTTTCACCCAAAGCACACGTTTGCGGGGCTAATTAAGTCCCAATTATTACGGTTCCATAGTATCTGTACCCAGCAAGATGACAAAATTCTATTTTCAGCTCTCTCCATTAGAGGGTACTGTCGCTCTTTTTTTAAGAAAATGTTTTAAATCATTCCTACAGAGCAAACCAATTGACTTGTCTCCTATTCTGCCAGTGGTTGTCACCTTATTATTATTATTATTATTATTTTAAATTCTCCTTTCTCAAAAACAGAAAATGAAATTGTAGTTGTTCTTGGCTGAGAAACACAAAATCTCCTTCTTTTTTTTTTTTTCAAGACAAGAAACTAAGTTTTAACTTTTCTGCCCTATCACTTAAAACAAAGCAGACAACCCAGCTCTCAGCTGGCTCTGAAATTATCATCATCAAGGTCGCATGGTGAGAGCCACTTTAGAAGTCACAAAAAAACAAAAAACAAAACAAAAATAAAAACAAAAACAAAAAAACCTCAGCTCACTACACAGAGAACAACAGCCAAGACACAACTGAAAATGCTTTTCTTCTCTGTTCTCCTTGAACTTTAGAATAAACTTCATCTGTATTTGTAAATCATATGCCTAATCATTATGTGCCACTGTGATCCACAAGTATGATCACAAATTTATTTATTTTTCAAACCAACAAAACAAAAAAACAAAAAACAAGTTGCTGATGGCATGAACACTTTACACACATGAGTCAGGATGCAAAAAAGGCTGCTGCCAAAAACAAATCAGAAGTGTGAGAAGTGTGATAAAAACTGAGCTCACAGACAGCTGCATGTTTGAGCTTTAATAGCCCTGCTTTCCTCCCTCTGATGTGTTCTCATGCAGCTCCTGCTCTAAAAAAAACGTGTAACTTGCTCATCAGCTTAGCAGTGACCGCATATGTAATTCAGCTTCTCAATTTTGTAGCTTTAGCTGTTGTATACAGAGTTTAGCTTATTAGGTGTTAGTATAGGTGTGCTCTATATTTCAGCAATGTCTCATCTAGGATGACAGGTTTTCAAGCAGGTCAAGTGCCCCTATGCACTTAATTAATTTAGGTATTGTCTTTATTTTCTTCATCTCATATGTCATTGTACTAAATTTGAGCAAACCTTAAGCTTGATGCAAACTACTTTTAACAATCATCCACCTCACATCATAACTGACTAAGGTGCCTCTTCATATTAATATCATTTCATTATTAATGCGATTATCTTTTTTATATAACAGCAATAGTATATTACAATATTTTATTTATATTTTATTTTGTATCCACCAAGGGCTGCGGTTGATCTGCAGTTTCACCCTTTCCCAAGCTGGAGACATTTTCCTTTCCACACACTTTCCTTGACTGAACAATGACACAACCTTGATATACTTTATGCATCTCTCTATTTCATTTAATATGTGTTTGTGTGAATTATCAGCTTTCATTCATTCTATTCATTCTGGGCATGGTCTTCATCCCAACTAGGTTTCATTGTTAATACCAGTTTACAGGTTGTTATCCTTGCTATTATCAGTTTGAATACACTACAGTTAAGTTCTAATTCAATTTAGCCTTTTGTTTATTTTACTTTATTCCTCCTGTATTTATATGTATTCAGTCGAGTCTGTTTCCAGCCCTTTTTAAACTTTAGTCGGCTGATTATACAATCCGGTTTCTGTGATCTCTACTTTGATCTCTAATTTTTCAGTTCTCCCTTCAGGTTCGATTTTCCATGCTTGGAAAAGTCTATACTCTTCCTTACGTTTTATTTTTTTCTTTGGGTCTTTTGTTAAAGTAACTTCTTATTTCAGGGCAGCTCTCAGCTGGGTAATAGCCGAGGGATTGCACTTCCCTTTCCAGCTGCGGTTTTTAGCTTTCTGTGGATTCCTCCACCTATTTGCACTTATTAGTCCTTATTAGCTCCGGTTTGTTGTTTTTCTAACCATTTCTCATCAGATGTTAATTTTACTTGTTTATTTCCCATTGTCACAGAGTTTGCTGGGCTGTCTCTGGCATGCTAGACTTGGGAGTGGTTGCTGAAACGCCCTTCTACTCCACTCTAAAAGTGAAGCGGTATCAGTTTTATGAGATGAAACTCAACCGTTCTCCTTTGTCACCAGTACGTGAGCCTCAGCAAAGAAAACAAAAAATGGAAGTAGTTCAGCAGCGTATTGTGCTGTAAAATCAGCTTACTTCCAGACACATACACACATAGACATTTGCGCGCTAATTTGTCACGAAGTATTTAACGGCTACCTCTAAAACCAGTCTAAACACAGTTCCTTTTGGCAAACTAAACCTATTTTGTCACCTTATTTCACGCATTTCTTAAAACCTTCTCTGCAGTTTTATATATCAAAATAGTGTTTCTCACCCTCAGACGTCTCACTGGTGGTTCGAATCGTCTGACTGAATCCCACCGCCGTGGACCAGACTATAAACACCAGCCCGGACCCGAATTCACGTCCTGGGGCTTTCTCTCCTCGTCTAAGAGGGCTGTGCACAGACTTCGGTGCTGGCTTCCCACGACGTCAGGAATCAGTGTGCCAGATCCTAGATCAGAGTCACAGATAGCAGTTCTGATGTTTCTGATCTGGCTCTCGAAGGACCAAAATAAATGTCACGAGATATATTCTTAAACACTTCTTCAGCTGAGAATCAGAGAGGAGAAACACACAGTTTTATTTGCATGCAAGGGCAGTCACAGAGCACTCGCACGAGAGCGACGGCTCCGGGACTCGCGCTCTGCCACTGCCCTGGTCTATATTTATATACAACAGTAGGTGCATTTGATCAAAACATTGGAATGTGGATGTGTGTGTGTGTGTGTGTGTGTGTTTGTGCGCATGTTCCAGGAGAGGCTCCTGCTATGAAGTGAAACTGCTTGTTAAGCTCTTATCTAGCAGGTACTGCTCCTTCCCTGCGTGATAACGGGTCACAGTGAATTAAAAACAGTCTGAGTTATAAAGAGATGATCGTGCAGTATTCTATCATATGCAAACTTATATTATTCAAAAGATTATACTGAAGTACAATTTTCTATTGACAGTTCCTTTGGGTAAATTTTCTTTAGGTTATTTCGTTAATTTTGTAGAAAAGCCCAGATCCCACAACTCACTGGTTTGCCTGGTGTGGTTCTTTCTTTTCTCTTTTGGCCATCACTCCCTCTTCCTTTGGTTTTCATTAAACTGCATTCAAACATTGCTGCTTTTCAATTTATTTAAGGATGCACCACACTTATTTTAGGCCATAATGACATTTTAAAAATGCATTGTATTACAGCTCTGACCCAATTCTTGTTTCTTCATCAGGAGGTATTGAATGACGTCCGGAGTGTTTGGAATGCTCACCGTATAAGGCCCTCAAAGAATAACAATATGCCCTGTGGGATACCTGATGTCATGCACATGGCCCCTCACCTTTAGGGTGCAGAAGACGGTCTCGTTCCACTGACAGAAGATTTGACCTTGTGTAAAAATAGCTGCACTTTTGTTAGTTCAGTCCCATGTGATGTGCAAGTGTTTGATTTGTGCACAATAATAATGGAGGAAGCTTGGAATTCCCATCTACCATGTCCCAGGCCCTTGATTTATATTTTCATCTCAGGGATACAGTTCGTTCACAGTTATTTGAGGCTACTTAAATAGACACAAACATACAAATGTAGTACATTTTGTACTTTAGTACTTATTTCTACAGCTTAATGTACTTATTATTAAGTAATTATTTTTCTCCAGTGTGTGGTTACCTTGTCTTTGTATCAAAATTATCAGAAAAGACTGTATAACATAATTTTCATTTTATCCATGTCAGTAAATGAACTCATCATGAAGTGTTGCTTGCTCTTGGTAGCTACAAAGCGTGGAGTATTAAACTAAAATATGATACAGGTTAGAAAGAAAGAAATCCTTTGGGATTGAGTTAAACTTATCACACTGTTAAAGCATCAAATGTTGTTCATAATAGTTTTTGGTAGCAAAAATGTGTTCATTTCTAACAAAAACAAGAGCACCTTGGATAACAACCACATAGACTGGCAATATATCTAATGTTGTGATCAATTAGACAAGAAGACCAAGTAGGCTAAAGTGTAGAATCATAGTTGTGTCACCAATGCTGGAAATGTTTCTTGAGCCTATAGTTTTGTTATTGTGGAATAGATTAAAGCAATCCCATGTTTGATAAAGAACGGCTTCTTTTCTTAAAAATCACAGCACGTGTATGACATTATAGAATGAGGAGTAAAATAACTTTCAGCGGTGTCATTAGACATGTTCAAGTTTAAAGATGTATAGAATGTAACAGAGAGGACAATGTTTTGTACAAATGAGAATGGTTTACTGGGGCCCATTCTTCGTACCTCGCTTACTACATCCAAGATCAAATGACGCATCCAAGATCAAATCATCGCGCTAACTTTGAGCTCACTAATCCGGTTCTCCGAACACACCTGTTGTTGACGATTAGTATAGCTGGATGAAGTAATCTGAGATCACTGGGTGGCTTAAAAGGGGCTACGCATCGATAGTAGAAACATTGATCGGCAACCCTTTGATTGGTCGGCGAAGATGTCGAAGGAGCGCGCTCAGTATTTGACGGCAGCAGAGCAAGAACTCTTTATTGAGGGATATCAGGAGTTTCAGAGTTTAATTAAAACGCAGGGGAACACTGCAAAGGCTGCAAAAGCAAGGAGAGAGGGCTGGCAGAAAGTTGCTGACAAATTAAACTCGTAAGTGATCCATGATATTACATTATTATTCCACATTATATTATATTACATCATATCCTCTTTCACATTAGAGCCACAACAGGACCCAGTAGAACATGGGAAAAAGTAAAAGTGAAATATAAGAATATTCTACAGAATGGTAATAATTATCACTTATATTGCTTTTAGTCTATGACAAGAGACCCTGGGAATAATCTGTTTGTTTGTTTGTTCATAACAGCAACCAAGAAAAGGGCGGAGCAAATAAAGACAGGTGGTGGTCCTGCACCCCCTCGTCACACCCCTTTTTGTACTGTGACATTTATTGACATTGTGGGTTTGTTTGCGTGTAGTTTGACATAACACTCCATCACTTTTACCTGTTCCCATGCAAGGGGTGACTGAAGCATGCACAGTAAGTCGGGAGTAAGTATATACAGTACAGTAAGTATATATATATATATAGAGAGAGAGAGAGAGAGAGAGAGAGAGAGAGAGAGAGAGGAAGAAAGTAAATAATACCCTCACGGGAGAATCGATATCTCTCTATGAGCACACCGTCGCGCTGAGCTAAAGGATCCTGGCTATCCCGCAATATACGCTAAATTCTGTAAACTCTCCTTATCAATCTTGCACCTTCCGCAATGGGTTGCTCGCGTACAAACGGACAGGACATGGCTGCGACAGACTTCCCAAATCCACCTTCGCTCTTATAGCCGTGGTCTCTCATCTTGATTGCACGTAGTAATTTACTATTACTACTCTAAAATATGAATTACATCTGACATGATCTACTACATGTAATAGAATGATTAATAGTACATTTCCCTTTTTTTCGGAAATGACCTGTATGTATCTGTATGAAATCAATAAAAGAATCAAATGCTGCATTATCTTTAGTTACACTGATAATATTTATTTATGGTAAAACAGTGGCGACATATCGCTCTTGCTTTCATATAACTGCAGCGGACATACCTGAGTGGCCGCGATCTAATCCTGTTTACATAAAGTAACCTGCTCCCGAGCAGGTTTACGCTTACGGATCTGTTGCTATGACAGCAAGTCCCAGATGAGCTTCGGAGAACCGAACGATCCAAGATCACGCGAAATCGTCAACATTCAAATCCGGCTAACTTACTTAGCGAGGTACGAAGAACGGGCCCCAGGTCTCTTTCAAAATACACCATACTCAAAAACAGGTTGTATTTTGCATATAATAACAGGATAACATAACAGTTATTTCCAAAATGTTATACAAACCTCTTTACAATGTAATCAGTCTCTGTAATTGACAACTTTTCTTCTAAACCCATTAAGAACATAAAGATTCACATTCTTGTTTCTATTAAGATTTCTGCAAACATCTGAAATACTTTAATATAGGACATGCTTAATCAGTTGGAATGTGGTATTTGTAATGGTGTTGTACTTATGTTTGTATATACAGTAGACAGCACTCAACAATCTTCCAGTTTTTAAGAACTGTTACTGTATGCTATATTTGAAATATTTGTTACTCTTCCTGTACTAAAAAAGTATTAGAATATTAAAATTAGCAATTAATTTTGGCACTAACCAGAAACACAGTAACAATGTGTGCAGCAGGAACAGATGCACTTCTATGTTTAGTGTACAGATTCCCACCAGGTGAAGCACTGAAAATATTATTTAAATATGTATATGTATTTTCAACTGGTGTTGTTTTGTGGTCTCATTCCCCAAGCAATTTGTTGCCTTATATTGTCTCCAACACTCACTGCTGCTTCTGCAAAGTCAGAGTGCTAAGTGCTGTCTACTACAGGTAACTCCACTTCAAAAGACCTGAACATTCCCTTTAGCTTACTATTTTAATTGGGGGGGAAAACTAAGAAAGCACTTACTGACCAGATGAAAAAAAAAGGCTGCACATGAAAAGGCACAACGGGCTACACTGTTAAGAGAACGTAACCACCCAGTCTAATGAACATTCACATTCATTCCTTCATGTTACTGTTAACTACACCCGTGTTTCTATGAACTGTTAGGGTGGAAAACCTGAAACGTGTAGGGCAGAGTGCCTTGAGGACCAAGGTTGGGAAACACTGACCTACACCACATCCATCACCCACATAGAGCTTGCGAGAATGCTGTAAAATTCACTGCAAAAGTCTGGATAGCTGGGATAACCAAGGGGCAGCTTTAGTACACATCCACATGTGTGGGATTGTGGTCTGCGGAGGAAATCTGTAGTTTCTATGAACTCAATTAGTATGGCTTTATCCAACAGATTGGATCCTGTACAGAACCGCAGGAAAAGCTGAAGATAATTGAAATCAATTTCTCCAATGTACCTTTTCAGGTAACGAGAAACTGTTGACTGGGCTGCTGGCATCTCCTCTGGAAAGATTAGAAGCTCCTTCACTGTTTTTACAGTTGTTTTTTTTTCTGCAATGAAATGATGCAGTCCTTCTGGTGGGAGTAAACCAGCTACAGAACCCACAACGGGACGCCAGCACTTGATTACAAACATTGAGGCCTGAATAAGTACTTTGTGTCCTATCTGTGCCAAAACAGGGAGTAGTGTGTCCTTGGTAGGGACCTGCTTGCACTCATGTGCATCAAGTACTTCCAGCAATTCATCTGTATCCACTGAATTGAAGTCATCCAGGGACCTGCTTGCACTCATGTGCATCAAGTACTTCCAGCAATTCATCTGTATCCACTGAATTGAAGTCATCCAAAGCCTTCAGGAGAACAGATCGCTCTTCTTGTGAGACGTACAAAAGAAAGGAATCTTTTAAACTACTGGTTGTCGAGCCGTACAATATCTCCTCCAGAAAGGGTATTGCAAGCTTCACTGGGAAGTAACCAGCTTGTTTCCACCCTACAACAAACACTCTAGCCTGCCATTCTTCACACTGAAAGTCATTCTGGATGAATGGGACTTTCACCTCAACTCCCAATGTGCAGCTGTCATAGAAATCCATCCAAAATTCTGTCAGGCAGTCCCGCAAAACACCACTTCCTTCCCCCTGTTCAAGCTCTCCATTTGGTAACAACATTTTGATATTGACCTCAGATGAAATAATGTTTGAGTCCTTAAAGGCACTGATCAAATCAGTAAGACAATGACCTCTTCTAACAGTCAGTATTACGGGACAAGATCGTGGTTCAGGGGGTGCTTGGTCAGGAATATTGGCCTCTCCTGTCAGGCCCGGTGAGAGAGACAATGTGTGATGAGGTGGATCAGACTCTTTTTCTGTAAACAGTGTTTCAGGGTTTAGTTCAACCACACTAATATCCACCCTGTTATCCCTACTAATAATAACAACTGCATCAGAATCGTCACTTTCACCTACATTTGGCAGACCATCCCATGGTAATGTGTCATTCAGTTCCAAATATCCACTTATGGAAGCTCCATCATTAATTACAAAGTGGTTTGATGGTTCTGAATTTATGTTTTCCACCAACAGATCATCAGCGGCCTGATTATGTTCATTGTCAGTGAGATCTACCACAGAGGGCTGGGTTATTGCATGATCGGCCTCTACGTCTGCGGGCTGCTGTTGTGTTTTCTTTCTGGTACACAGATAAAGTCACAGAATTTTGACCTTACTTTGCTTACACAACTCATCAACTGTACTGGAAGCATCCACATGCATCTGTGAGCTCTCAATATGAGTTGAATAGTGTGGAAGATATCGTGCGATATCAATCAATTGGAGACCAGAACAACAAACGACGGAGGCACCAGACAAGTGCAATCAAACGATGAGTTTATTAACACCGGAGAAGAAACATCAGCATATGTCTTCCTCTGACAAAAATACAATGAATGCTGGTTTTATAGCATAGAAAATTAACGCCCACACATACACGTCAACACAGGTCAAAAATACATTATGTACAGTCATTGTTTACAGACAAGGGTACAGCTTGTACATCTCTAATAACTATAAACAGACATGTAACTTCTCTTTTCTATAACACTTGCCTTTTAAGGTAATAAACTTCAAGCTTCAGGGTCTCTAAGGGCTAATAATTGACCCTCGTCACCAATCACTAAGTAGACAGAATTGCAGCAGGTCTCAAAGAAAAGCAGAAGACACTTGGGCCTTCGCTCAGGCCTGCTACTAGATTAATATGTGTATTGTAAGCATGCATGCAATTAACCTGCTATTTTCTCATCTTCCCTCAACATGTATCACCTGGACACTCTCACCAGTGAAGCTTAAAACCCTCTTGGATGGAACATCAACTCTAAACAAGCACAGATATGCAATGTGTATAAAATGAACTAAACCTGTGAATAGAATGAATGTGATGACAAACATATTCAATGCAATATGAACCCTGTAAGAAATATTACTGATAAAATAATGCTGTAAAACATGTTCTTAATGCATTTATCATAAGGCAGGTTATATGGCAGCAATAAAAGAATCTCTGAATCCCAACAAAGACTTTTGGGGTTTTTTGAGATACCACTGGGGAAAAAAGATTTTCAGCCATAAGTTTGATATTTGACACTGTTTCATTTTTATCTACAGATAAATGCCTTGTTCCACCACCACTTACAGACTTCACCTGTTTGAACCCGTCCTTCTCCTCATCAAAATGCATCCAGCCAACCTCAATTCGTCTCACTGTTCGTTTTGCATTTGTATTTTCTGCCCACTGAGACAATCTCTTTTTAGGAGGCATTCCCTCAGCTCCTGTCAGTCTTTGTTGTAGCCTTGAGAATATAGATTCTTTCCTGGATGGTGACGTCCGTGACAGTGTTGCTTGTCTGCAAAAGGCCACAGTGGAGACTCTATCGCCAACTTTGGGGATGTACTTTGCCAGGTCACTGTCTGTCATTAATGGAATGACAGTTTCGTCTATCTGAAAAATATAAACAACAAATTAATAAAATCGTCAATATTAAAAAAAACAATGAATACATACAACTGCATATTTTAGAGTTCTTTTTTTGCTATCTACTTTTGATAACAGATACTTTTGGTAATGTGGTACACATTTGTCCAACATAAGATGAACAAGAATTACTTTTTAAATTACTCTTTAAACATATCATGTCATTAATTAATGTCATTGATTAAACAAAAATATGAAATTCAATAAATTTTTTTAGAATGTGCATAGTAAATTGTGGATTGCGGCTCTCCGTTCACAAACAAACACACAGACACACGCACGCACACAGCAACAGCTGCCGTGGCTTACATTCTAATCTTCAAGTTTCTTGATCAGTGATGATATGAGCTGATATGCAAATTAGTTGACTGATACTAGATTAGAAAAAATGACTTGATTATAAAATAAGTGAATAAGATGTAACAGAGGGTTGAAATTAGTTTCTTATTTCTAGTGTGTGGAGGAAGGTTTTATCATGGCACACATATGTTTACATGGGAGGAAACTCCTCATGTGATACGACATTTAGCAATTTGCAAATGTGCAGCTCTGAAATTACAAAGGGAAACTGTTGTGGCATTGGGAAAAGCTTTGTAAAGGAAATTGGATCAAGGTGTTTTGATCTTCTTGGTTCAAAACCTCAACCAGCTTAGAGAAGTGTTCGTGATGTAAATGTAGACAAAAGCTTCTCTGTTTACATCCTTCTTGCAGAGGACACAAAGAATAGGTGATCTTGCACAAATTCCATGGTAAATCTCCAACTTGGACTAATCCATTGCCCTTCATACACATAGGCAACTGGCCTGTTTCCAGTTTGTTTAGCTGTTCAATGTCCTGCAGCAAGTCAGATTCTTGGAGTCAGACTAGCAGGTCTGTCTTACCAGAGCAGTTCACCTTCCCAGCTACTGGTGAATCAACCTTCCATTCAGGTTCAGAGGAGTTGAAAAGTTGGCAGTGTTCCAAGTACTTTAACTCCTGGATGTGTTGCTAAGGCAACCAAACAACTGTCTCGCTCTCAGTGATGCTATATGGCCACAGTCCAGAAGAATGTGTAGCCAGTGGCATCACTAGCATAACAATTGGTCTCGTTCTTTATGTGAGCGGTTTTGTTCTTAAACTGCCACCAGTAGTTAGTTGAAAACCCATGCGGGTACTGGGTGTGGTTTGCTCCGTCCCATTGCGCTCCCTGTCATTCCACTCGGGGTCCACAGGGTCAAGAAGGCGAACAGCACATTCCCAGCCATTCTAAGTTGGGTTTTGGATCCGTTGGTTTCTTCACCAGGATTGAGACGAGAGGTCCTAGAGATATACTCCCTCCTTTGTACCGCTGGCCTTTTCACCATCACCCAGAGTCGGCCAGGAAGTGTGTTACCTTCTTGCAGTGCGCTTGATGTATCCAAGTGTTTCTTCCAGCAATCTTCACTGCTGTGAGCGTCGTCAGCAGCACCTGATAGGGACCTTCCCACCGTGGACTGGACCAGCACTTCCTCTCCATGGCCTTATCAACATCAAATCTCCAGACTTCAGACTCTGCTCCTGCGGAGAAACAGAATCATCTGGCAGATCATTTGTTCTCAAGACTTCTTTATTTTTAAACATTTTAAGCATCTAATCTGCTAATATGCTCTCTCTTCTGCTCTTCTATCATCACTACAGAAGACTAGAACTCTAAATGCTCTAACATATATAATCTCAAAGAGTCAGACCGTTCTCTGTTAGAGTAATCCTCATGTACATCTTAACTAATTCTACACAGTCTAACCATGTCCTGCCTGTCTCTTCCATTGACTTCCTGAGTCTTAGCTTTACTGTTCCATTAGTTCTCTCTCCCTGCAAATTTTTTTTTAAAAGGTATTTAATCCTAGAGTATAAACTACTGCTGCCATCATCTTCTCCCCCCTGTGGAGACATGGCATAGCCCATGGCTCAAAATAGCAGCAGTCTTATACAAATTCTAAGACAGTATTGGTTTATCACACAGATAATAAACACCATCCTGCAAGCTCGCTCCTTCTGTAAGTCACAACTGTTTTCCTGCAGTAGGTGAGTGGGCCTGCATGTCTGCCAGTGCATCTCGCATAATAGGCAACGTCTACTGGTGTTGCAGTGCTAAAATATTAACACCATGTTTTCCTAAAGTTGCCTCTCTTGCGATCCTATGTGCAAAAGCATTCCTTAATGCAACTGGATCTTTCCCTCACATGTGTGCTACACATTTACAAATGGCAATTCTACTGGGTAATAACACTGCCTCCAGCAGATTTTGCAAGAGTTTGGCGTGTTCTACAGGCTTCCCTATAGAGGTTGTCACACCTCGTCTCACCCACTGCACTACAAAGAAGTGTAATGTAGCAAATGCATATTGGCTATCAGTGTATTTTGTCTCTCTTCAGCATTACACGCTTCCGTTAAAGCTACTATCTCTGCTGCTCAAGCAAATATGAAACATGCTAGTTGTCCTGCACAGATAACTTTCTCACCATCTACTACAGTAAAACCTGTTTTAGTCTGTCCCTCTGCTGTTGTAAAACTCAACCCATCAACAAACCAAACCTTTCCCTCAACAAGTGGCACATCTGTTAAGTCATCCCTGGCTCACACTGCTTCTCCACGTGCTCTCTACACTGTGAGAAGTGCCCTCTTCTTTCATTGGCAAAACGAAAGAAGCACATACTGATCTCACGCATGGAGGTAAAGCACAAGCAACTAGAGCTAATCTGTTAGGATAGTAAGTTACTGGCTTCACCTGTGGAAAAAGTGCTGTTAGGTTTTTCACAGTCACCTGGTATTTGTGCTGTTTACAGAACCACAAGTCCATCGCTGGACCTCCTCTGCGCTGTCACTTTTTGGAGCTTGGCACGCTCCCTCAGGTTCTCACGTTCCAACGGTGCTGAAGATTTTTAAGACAGAGCACGTCGTACAGCTTAGTTGTCTTCCTCAACGTCAACGTCGAAACTCTTATCTTATTTAAGATTTTGCTGTGCAGAGTCTCCACATGACAATCTCCTGGAAGCCCAGTAGCACAGCTCTCTGTGCTGAAGGTGATCTCTGATCTTCCTGAAGACTTTCTCCAGGCCTCAGCTCCCATCTTGTGGATGATCCTCTCAGTCACTCCTTCTCGTCATGGCACCTCACGACATCTACAAATTTAAAAAAAAAAAAAAAAAAAAATGACACTCCTATCGCCACATGGCTTTTGCCATGTGTCAACTCCCCAATGAGACATGTACAAGAATGTTGCACAGTCTCCCTAAAACAATCTCCAGGGTTTGTCCCTTGGAGCCGCTTCACTTCAACCTGTAATCCTGTGTAAAAACACATTAGTCAGCAATTAAATGTTTAGCTTGTTTAACTCCCAGCTCCAGCCTGTATCCTAGAAGACAAAGTCTTAAAGTTAAAACAACTTCACATTTGCAACCAACTGCAGCTCATAAGTGTAATAAAGTATTCAGCATCACAGAGACAAGTATCATCGCAGGTTTATTCTAAACTCATTAAACTCATACTTTTTTCCATAATTCGTTCCAAATCATTTAACATCTCAACGTCATTCCACATTGTAATCAGTGACTTTCCTTAAGTTTGTCACTCACAGAGATACATCCGCAAAACAACAACACTTCAAAAAGAAAAAGAAGAATTTTAGACTGGATTTCCTCATTGAATCCTTTTGGACAGGAACTTGTTTCCTAATTGTCCCAAATAAGTGACTTTCTCCTGAGCCCATTTTAATTTTGGAGCAGCTCACTTTACAGCCACATGTTGTGTAGTTCTTCCTATTCAATGTTCAGATCTGCTTAGATGACAGAAAAATTATCAAACAAAACCTTCAGTGCACCATGAAAGTAACAAAATAAAAAGAAAAGAAAGAAAATAAAGGAAAGCAAAGGAAAGAAAGGCCTTGTTTAAGGCATGACACGTGTTTTTCATGCCAGGGGGATAAATCGTACCAACCCAATTGGCAGGCTCAACTTAGTAACAAAAGACAAATCAACAGCCAGTTTAATCTCAAACATTCATCCAATCAGCCACACACAACATACAGCATAACCCTGTTGTCTCATCACATAATATGTTTCTTCTCATGTAACCAAATGTGTGCCATGTTAAAACTTCTTCACACACCAGAAACTCACAATCAGCTCACTCATTTAAGACCCCTCATCAGCATTCTGTTTTCCTCTATGATGCAGTCATCTGTCCTACTAATAATATTCAGTCCACTAGTCTATGTATCAATTTCATCTTACTAGTGACTTGGACAAGATGACAAACAGAATCTCATGCTTAAGATGCTGTCTGGTCTTCATCAGTATCATTTATTGTGTATGCATGTAGGGTTAGTATAGTTAATGCATTTTCTGTATGTTTTTGTGTTCCTCTCTCATCACATTTTCATTATTGTCATCACTGCTTAAAACAACACACATCTCTCTCTCTTTTTTTTTTTTTTTAAACTGTCCTTTTCTCCAAAAAAAAAAAAAAGAAAGTAGCATTACAGCTGTTTCAGGCTGAGAAACACCAAACACTCTTCGTGCTATCATTCACCAACACAACTATTTTATTTCTTTTTCTCCACTGGGCAGGTGACCTGCAGAATCACGTCTGCCCCAGCTGGATACCTTCACACACACACCGTGACATCAAACACACTCACACTCGCTTCTGCTTAAAGCACAATTTCACTTCATTTGTCAACGATCCACACACCACGTGCTGCCCAATAAAAACTTTGCAGTGTATTTCATCCTCTTTCAAGGCAGACTTACACAGTTTATTCTCCATTACAAGACAACAATCAGCCACACTCATGCAGACCACGTCTGGCCCGCACACACACACACACAATAGGCATATCGCTTGCGTCTACACGCACAGCTAGCGCTCTCTGTTGAAAGCTCTCAAACGCCCCATATGGCGGAGAATTCAACCATCGGACACTCTCCTAACGCCCCAAATGGCGGAGATTCCGAACTCTCCTCACGGCGGAGTCACCGAACCTAGGTTGTCTCTACGCCCCACACGGCGGAGAAGCCTGCGTCTCCCGTACCTGCGTTCAACGCAGGGTCACGTAGCCGCTCTCTAAGGCCTTCTGTACTCACTGTTCGTGTTGTTTCCGTTCATGGGAAGAGTCTCTATAGCCCGTCAATCGCCATCCATCCCGAGGGGAGTTCAGACGCAAACTTTCCGGCCTGGTGACAAAGCAAAACACTGGGGCTTTCCGTCAATCATCCCAGACATTGCGGTGGCGTCCTCTCCCTCTCCTCGCGGTGGATGCGATGTGTTAGGCTTCCGGCTCAAAGAACCAAATAAATGTTGGGTCTGTGTTTCCACAAGCCCCGCTGGTTTTTGAGACTTATTCCCGTGAAAGAAAACAAGGCTGCGATCGATCATTTTTACTTGCAAGGGAGGTATCGTCTGTGTCTAACACGAAAATGACCCCAACAATGGCCTCCTCTCGCTGCCTTTTATTGAGAAACAGTTCACACAGCAAAGCAACGCCCACATGGTTCTAAGACAAGGCATTGTATGTATATGTGTGAACTTCTATATGTAGGAATAGGAATGTGTGTGTGTGTGTGTGTGTGTGTGTGTGTGTGTGTGTGTGTGTGTGTGTGTGTGTGTGTGGCCTCCTGTTGGGCAGGAAGCTTACATCAAAAAGACCTTCACAAGGATGTGTCTGTAATAAAAGACTACAGCCCCTCACCCAGAACCTCGAGAATCTGGGGAGGGGACTGTGGAATTCCTTTCATCCCACAGTTAAACAATGTAGAGATGGATGGTAAGCATAAAATGACAAACATTTAACAATTTACTCTAACAGAAACAATTTTGCTGACAAAGCTGCAAAAGCAGCAGCCATAGCAACCACAGTCTTATTAACAACTCATGAAAATCACACCATTCCACTATCTGTACTGCAGGACAAACAGAAGCAATGGCTGAAACATGGAGCAGTACTAGACACTGATGACAAAATGAAAATAGCAGGAAAACCCCAGAGAGAAACTATCTGTATTTCTTAATTGTAAATGGCACCAAATTGTATTAAAAATGAGCCACACTTATGGAGCTCCACAATTCTTTTCCTGGTGTTTTGGTTGACATCTCTTGATTTTCCCATGTCACAGAAACAGGCTCTGTGTTTTGCCTTATATGCATCCACAGGTGTGCCACCAATTTACTCACATGGACTCTACTAACCTATCAGAAGCTTCTTAAGGTCAGAATGGAATTGTCTGGAGTGTTCTTATTAATTAACAATACACTTAGTGTATATGTACTCCTAAATTTGATGAAAGTGATAAAAAATAGACAGCTCTCTCTCTCTTTATTCTGACATTTAACTAATTCAAAAGATATTTCAATATTTATTTATCCAAAACAAAACAAGTTTACTCTAAATTGATGTTGTACAGTAAAAAAATGTTCTTGTGTTTTCCATAAAGTGTATGTAAACATCTGGTTTAAACTGTGAATATACTGCTGTGTATTGAAATTCCTCTTGTTTTGCATAGGAATATACTGATCAACATACAAAGCATAATATATAAAATAACATCTACCAGAGTTTTTTCTTTGAAAGAAGCCCCTTATGTCCATTCCTGTATATCAGTACATTACTGAAACCGATTTATTTAGCCGTGGAGGGTAACAACTGAAAATATGAAATAAACACACATGTAAGTTAAGACTCTCTAAGAATATTGTGTGTAGTTTTTGTTTTATACAGTTGTCAGCCAGGCATAACTATGAAAAAAATACACTTCAAAAGACCCCGGGCTTCTGAAAAAAACAACCCGGGCTTAAGCCCAGTAAGCCACCCCCCCCCGCTCCGCCACTGGGCTAGATGCCTTCGTTTGGTAACATCTGATACACAAGCTGCCTCATGTTGCTTCCAGGTTGGGAAAGAATGAAAAGATAAACCACTTTCAAGCTTATTCTCTTGCCGGTTGTGCGATCGAACATTGCAGCCGACCACACAGCAAATAGGAACCATGGCTGTTGTGTGTACTGTTAAAATCTCCCAATTCTTTTAATCTTTGGGCTGAAGGAAGGACAATACTCGGTGTATAAATGCTCAATCAACAATTATTTATTCCATACAATTCAACACTTTATGAGCATGAACCATCCGGATGGGGAGACATGCATGCAGAGGGTCACAGCAAATCTCAAAATGGTGGAGGGTTTCACAAGCTCTTATAACCTCCGTTGGCCCCACCTAGTCATAAAATCTAAACCTTCACATGTTTTCTAACTCCTAGCGAGCCTGACTTATGGCCTTGGCTCCCTGTCTTTCGGTTCTCTGTAAAGGTGGGGGTATTGAATGTGGTGTGTCTCTTCTATTATCAGCATGACAAGGCCTTCTGCACACAATATTCTCTTCTTAGCTCAGCACCATGAAATACCAAACAACAGTGTCACCCATTCAACAGTATCGAGTACTACAGGTCAATCCAATAGATCTAATGATTTTCACACTCTTTTAAGTCAGAAGTATAATGCAAACTAAAACTACATACTAATCACACACTCTATACTAAGGGTATAATATGAACTACAGCAGTATATTAATTCAACAGATATACGGTAACATATGATAGCATAATAATCTCACAGTACCTTCGCTCCTTTTTCGCTTGCGCTTTATTTTGACCACAAAAATGGTGCATCAGGCCAAAATCCTTTCCATCCCCACCCCCGTGACATCACGCTCCAAAGCCCTATGGTAACTAATGTTATAGAAATGCTCCGCCCCTAATGAGCATTTGAGCAGCCAATCATAATCATCTATGTCATGTGATCATGAGTCAGGAAGCGGATTGTTGTAGTGAGAGTTTAGAAGCACCATGGATGACGAATTTGAAGGTACCAGCTCTCAGGTAGGAAGATAACTTTCAAAAGTTACATGAATGCAAACAGGTACCTTGTCGGGTTTTTTTTTTTTGTTTGTTTTTGTGTTTTTGTTTGTGGTTTTTTTGCTTTTTTCTTATTCTTTTTTTTTAACCCTGTCCTGTGTGGCAGGTATTGCAATCAGACTTGTGATCTGAATGTATAGTCATTGTGTTCTTAGTGAATTTGAATTAACACAATAACCTCTGCGGTTGACAGACTGCCGGCGCCAAAATCACATGACCAATTTAAGGCGTCACAGCAAAAAGATGGAGCGACCCAGGCTTATGGCGTTATTTTTGTGCCACTATTCTGAGCGCACTTAAAAAAAAAAAAATTGAGCGCACGTAAAAAAGGTTTGCAGGTGCAAGTGTTGCATTTTGAGGAGAAATTTATTTTGAGCGAAGAAAAGCTGAATTTGAGTGAACAAAATTCATTGCTGCGTGCAAAAAATGTATTTCAGTGTTTGCTATTATCCATACACACACACAATTGCAGCCCCTCTCCCTCAGTTTTTGCATTTGCGCTTGCTCGCAATGTGGTGCTCGCGCTCTCAACATTTCTGCCCGTGCGCGCTCAACTGACAGACTTGGATGCAAAAAAATCTGATTGGCTGTTCTGGTTTCCAATCAGCTCGAAGTGACGAAATGCAATATCCCAGAATCCATTTCATCCAAAACTCAAACGAGGCAGTGGCGGAGGACCACAGAGTGGCGGAGTTTGAAATATTACTCTTTCTGGGTCACAAAATAAACTTTTAAGATATTTTCATGTGAGAATGGTGCTGTGTAAACTTCAAATATCTGCTTGATTCATCAAGACATCACATATTTCCATAAGTGCTCTAAAGTTTTAAGGAGATAGAGAAAGAGTTGAGCGCGCACGGGCAGAAATGTTGAGAGTGCCAGCAACACATTGCGAGCGAGCGCAAATGCAAATTCAGCTTTTCTTCGCTCAAAATAAATTTCTCCTCAAAATGCAACATTTGTACCTGCAAACTTTTTTCATGTGCTCTCAAAGTTTGTTTTTTTTTACGTGCGCTCAGAATAGTGTCACAAAAATAATGCCATACAGGCTGTGTCCCAATTCAGGGTCTGCACGCTTGAAGTACGCGCAGTACTACTACGTACGGTGCGTACTATAAGTACGAGAAGTGCGGAAGTGAGAGGCTTGTGAAATGGGACGGTCTAGCCTTCGTCGTGCTGTTCAGGTTGCCTAGCAACCATGATACTAACCGCGAGAAAGGTTTCATACAGCTTTGTTTGACAGAAATGAAGGAGAAAAAATGTTTTGTTGGTCATTCATTTTTGTCATGACATCACTTTGATTAGTTGAGTATCTGAGGCTGAGACCACGGGACTGTAAAACATGATTGTTGGGCTTCATTTCTGTACTGAACAGTCATTTTAAGATTAGTTAGTAAATAACAATTAGCTAATGTTGTTCATGAGACTAAAATCATCTCACTGTGGTAATGTAAATATAATATGGCCAATAATATATGTATTGTCAGATTATTATGATATATATATATATATATGTATAGAATAGAATAGAATAGCTTTTTATTGTCACTGTTACAAGAACAGTGAAAGGCAGTTTGGCATCTCTCCATATGTGTGGAGTACACAATAGCGAATGTATTTACACAATAACAGACAAATTTACATTTACACAAGAAAAGATATGTACAAGTTATACATACACCTGCAAACATACACGCACATACATACATATATGTATATATACATATTTGCATCCGTACATGCGTACACACACATATTTCCACATACACACTTACATCTATATACATACACATACATGCCATCTAACTAGCAGGTGCATTGAGAGGTGCAGTGTGATCAGTGATATTGCACATTGAGTGTGTGTGTGTGTGTGGGGGGATGATATTGCACATTGAGTGGGGGGGGTGCTGTTGGAACTATACTGAATAATGTTATAATAAATACAGTTTAAAGAGGTAAGGGTGTTGGTTGGGGCAGCACGGTGGCACGGTGGTTAGCACTGTTGCCGCACAGCAAGAAGGTCCTGAGTTCAGTTTCACCATCAGGCCGGGGTCTTTCTGTGTGGAGTTTGCATGTTCTCCCCGTGTTTGCGTGGGTTCCCTCCGGGTACTCCGGCTTCCTCCCACCATCCAAAGACATGCAGCTTGTGGGAATAGGTTAATTGGATAATCGAAATTGTCACTAGGTGTGAATGTGTGAGTGAATGTGAGTGTGAATGGTTGTCTGTCCCTGTGTGTTGGCCCTACGACAGACTGGCGACCTGTCCAGGGTGTACCCCGCCTCTCGCCCTATGACAGCTGGGATAGGCTCCAGCGCCCCCCGCGACCCTGAAAAGGATAAGCGGATGCGAATGGATGGATGGATGGATGGATGGGTGTTGGTTGCATTGAAGTATGAACAGAAATACGATTTATAAATAAGGTGTAATGTCCATGAGTGTTGGCAGTGCAGTTATCCTCCAATCAGGGTGGAGGTAGGGCATGTTTGACAGCCTGTGGGTAAAAACTTCTGTTGAGTCTGTTTGTCTTTGACCTGATGGACCTGTAGCGTTTACCAGAGGGAAGGGGGGAAAAAAGTGAGTGTCCAGGGTGTGAGGGGTCTTTGATGATGATGCTGGCTTTCTGCTGAAGTCTGCCAGTATAGATGTCTCTGAGGGGGGGCTAGTGAAGTGCCGATTGCCCGCTCTGCTGCCCTCACCACCCGCTGCAGTTTCCTCTTGTCCCCCGCGGTGCAGCGGTTGAACCAGAGTGTGCAGCAGTAAGTCAGAAGGCTCTCAATGGTGGAGCGGTAGAAGTTTACTAGCAGTCTTTGGGGTAATTGGGCCTGACATAGTTTCCTGAGGAAGTACAGCCTTTGTTGTGCTTTCGCTACCTGGTGGGAGATGTTTGTGGACCAGGTAAGGTCGGCCGAGATGTGGACTCCGAGGAACTTAAAGCTTTCTACCCTTTCTACCTCCTCCCCATCAATGTAGAGGGTAGAGTGCTCAGATCGCTTTGTTCTTCTGAAGTCGATTACCATCTCCTTGGTCTTGGCTGTGTTCAGATGCAGGTTGTCGTCACACCATCGCTTCAGATGCTGAACCTCCTCTCTGTAGGCTGAATCATCGTTGTTGTCCATCAGTCCTATGACAGTGGTGTCATCAGCAAATTTTATAATGGTGTTACTGGTGTGGATTGATGAACAGTCATGGGTGAAAAGTGAGTATAAGAGGGGACTGAGGACACACCCCTGTGGGACACCCACATTCAGAATGAGGGTGGAGGAGGTGTGCTCTCCCATTCTTACGTTCTGGGGTCTGTTTCTCAGGAAGTCCAGTATCCAGCTGCACAGTGAGCTGCTGAGTCCTAAGTTGCTTAGTTTATTAACCAGTTTGTGGGGTTGAACTGTATTGAAGGCAGAGCTGAAGTCCACAAACAGCATTCTCACATAGGTGTTACTACAGTCCAGGTGTGTGAGGGCTGTGTGAAGAGCTGTTATTATGGCATCCTCTGTCGACCTGTTTGCCCTGTATGCAAACTGGTATGGATCGAGGTTTGCAGGGATGGCAGCTTTAATGTGTGGCATGATGAGCTGTTCAAACATTTGGCAATTATGGGTGTTAAAGCAACTGGACGATAGTCATTCAAGCAGCTCACTGTGTTCTTCTTGGGCACTGGAACGATGGTGGCTGACTTAAGGCAGGATGGTACTAATACTGTAGCAGTGAGAGGTTGAAGATGGTGGTGAAAACCTCTGCTAGTTGGTCTGCACATGCTTTAAGCACTCTACCGGCTACACCGTCAGGACCAGCTGCTTTCCTCGTGTTGACTCTGCGCAGTGTGGCTCTGACCTGGTGCTGCTCCAGCTGGATGGGAGCGTCATCCCTCTCTGTAATGGCAGGATGGGTGATGGTGTCTCTGTTTTCTTGGTCAAAGCGGGCGAAGAAATGGTTTAGGGTGTCAGGTAAGGTGATGTCTGGGGAGTTGGTTTGTGTGCAACTGTCTTTGTAGCCAGTGAGTGTCTTGATCCCCTGCCACATGTTTCTGGAGTTCTTTGTGTTAAAGTGTTCCTCGATGCGCTGTTTGTATTTGCGCTTGGCTTCTTTTATGCCTTTAACCAGAGATTGGCGTGCCTCTTTGTAGACTTGTTGGTCTCCTGATTTGAAGGTGCTGTCACGTGCTCTTAGTAGGGCTCTCACCTCACTGTTGAGCCATGGCTTCTGGTTTGGGAACACTTTAACGGTCTTTGTTGTTGTTACGCTCTCAGTACAGAAGCTGATGTATGAGAGTACAGCAGATGTGTGGCCCTCCAAGTCTGATCCTTCTGCAAATACACTCCAATTCGTGTTATCAAAACAGTCTTGTAGGGCCGTGGTGGCTTCCGCGGTCCACACTCTTACTGATTTTTCCGGTGGTTTTTGTCTTTGAATTAGAGGTTTATAAGCAGGGGTCAGGGACAGAGAGAGATGATCAGAGAGTCCGAGATGAGGCAGATGATGCCTTGTAAGCATCTGGGATGTTGGTGTAGACCTGGTCTAGTGTGTTGTTTTCCCTCGTCGGAAAGCTCACGTTTTTAAAGAATCCAGGCAGGACAGATTTCAGGTTTGCGTGGTTTGCGTCGTGTACCTGGAGTCGAGTGTTTTAACTGATGCATGAAACGATACATTTTTAGACATAAGTTGTAATGGCCGCCATTTTCTTTGTGAGTATTTATTACACAGCGTGCTGCGGGGAAAAGCCTGTTCTAACGTTTGAATCTAAGGTTTATATTTTAGCACCTGACAGCTCTTTTTTGCTTCTCATCCGTAAATACTCTGCATCTTTCATGTGATTCAGTTTATTTTGAAAAGTCTCAACAGGATCTTGAGCTTTATTGTGAAAGGTTTATGTGGAAATTAATATAGCCGCTACAGTGACCATCAAAATAATGAAAAAATATTGCCGTAAACAGTTTATTTTGCGACACCACGAAACAAACAATAGCGTAAAATGAAATGATAGACATTTTTATATCGTCATCCGATATATATCGTTATATCGAACAGCCCTATATATACATATTACAGGATATATTACAGCAGTGAGCTTGAACTCTGGGTCAAAGATTCAAGTTGCAGTTATTTATATTTCCCATCACCTTAAAGCTTCACTCAAAGACAAGTATCTTTGACAGTGTATATACAGATGTATTAGTGGTGCAACGGATCAAAAGTCTCACGGTTCGGATCGGATCACGGTTTTAAGTCACGGATCGGATCAATTTTCAGATCTAAGTATTTTTTGCCTATTAAAATCATTCAACTGAAGAATCATTCCACGCACTTATCTAAAAACTAATTAAGGTGCAATATGGACATAATGGACCATGCTGGGCATCCTCTGCATCCTCTGCACACGGCCATGACATCACAGGAGTCTGTTCAGTGACAGGTTGCTTCTCCCAAAGTCAAGGACCAGCAGACTTAAAAAGTCCTTTGTCCCACACGCCATCAAACTGTTTAACTCCTCGCTGGAGGGAGAGGGAGGGGAAACGGGGACAAAGGAGGGGGGGGACAAGTAAGCTGTAGTGCCATTTCACTGTGCAATAGTTTTTGTTAATATCCAACGGTGTATTAGACTCATAATACTTGAAATGTGCCGTTCCCTTGTATTCTTATTCCTATTTATTCTATTTATCCCTTTTGTATTCTCTGTATTTATATATGTGTATATATGGTATATTTCTGCTCACATTCTGCAACTTCTGTCGGTGCTGTGCTCCTGGAAACTGAATTTCCCGGAGGAACCCATCCGAGGGATAAATAAAGTTTCATCTAATCTAATGTAATATATAGGGCAGTGCAGGGCTTTGTATCTACCACTCTGCTGTGATATAACGAGCGGTTACGGTCACGTGGCGTTCTGTTGCCCTGGAGGTCCACCCATTTGTAGTTAGAGCAACAGAAGATGCCTGGGACAGTTCAGCCATAACTCATACATGCTTGGAACGATCTTGTCACTGAAGTGGATGCGCAACGAGCTATCATAGCATGGCTCAAGCACGTTCATCACAGTTTAAACCCCTTGTTTTGCCGCGACTGAATCGGCCTCCGTCTGCAGCTAAACACCCAGTAGCTTTTGTAATGGCTTTAGCCCGGTCGGACTGGGCAGCAAAAGGTTGCTTAAATGCCGCAAACTCCTCTGCTCCGCTACTTGGACCGCTAGCGCTGACCATAACTACAGCTTGACAGACTGACCACGCGCACCATACACATACTTTTTTTTTTTTTCTTTTTAGAATCTTTGGATCACGTGTGTACCGAACCGTGGAGTGGGATCGGTTCGGATTTCGGATCAACCGTGATCCGTTGCACCACTAAGATGTATTATACATAAGAGACAAATATTGTTCGTTTAATATGTTGGCATTATTACATTTGGCTCGATGCTTACTTTTATGTGTAAAAAGAAAATGTACGAGCTGTGATAACTGTTTCTGATAGAATGAAGAGTAGACTGATATATGAAATATTCCTTTATTGGGTGAGAAACTCAGACCATGTCATAACTGCTTTAAGTCATACAGAATAGATATCAGAGCCTTAAACAGGCTGACTTCTGCTAAATGCGTCAAACTGGGCAGAAAAGTATACAAACACAGAACATCCTTATAGAATATGATGTAACACTATAGATAAGACCTACCCAAAGTGTGGGCAGAGCCATTGCAGGGGGGGCGCGGTATGAAAAGTTTGGGAAACACTGCTATAGATCAACTTACCTCAGAATATATAAAGCATATAAACAATTACAGCAAAATGATGCAGCAAACACAGCAGTACTACTAATCCAAAATACCCAAAGCTTCATAGAACTGAAACAAACATTTATTTGTAGGTCCATTCAGCTGCTGATACATACTTTAGGTTTCTGAATATTAAACTTGTTGCTGCCTTTCATACTGTTTAACTTGAAGGCTCTGAGTACTTTCTCCCACACTGAAAACACTGGAATGATGAAATTATTTAAATTAGAGATGGCACGATACCACTTTTTTTTTTATGTCCAATACCGATACCGATATCATAAATTTGGATATCTGCCGATACCGATATGAATCCGATATTGTTGGGTCTGTTCCCACAAACCCCGCTAATTCTAGAGACTTATTCATCATGAATGAAAACAAGACAGTCAGCGATCGATCGATTACTTGCGCAAGGGAGGCCTCGTCTATGTCCAGCATGGAAGTGACCCCGATGAGGGCCTCCTCTCGCTGGCTTTTATTGACAAACTTCAAACAATAGTTTACAAAACACCTCCCCTCGCAACCCCCTTTGGTTACAAAGACAAGGCACTGTATGTATATGCATGCAGGTGTGTGTGTGTGTGTGTGTCCTCCTGCTGACCAAAGGGTCGTAAACGCAGGAAGCTTACATCAAAGGAAGTAGATCTTCCAGATAGGATGTATCTGCTATAAAACCTCCCCCAACACAAAGTGGTTAGAGGTGCTCAGGATCAAAGGAATAGCTTTGATAATACTGCTTGAACTAAGACTGTACAAATTTAAGAAACACAATGGCAACATTCAACAATTAGACCTAACAGATATAGTGTGTTTTTTAATCAATAAAACTGTTTTTTTAATATCTTGCTGCATTTTGTATAAGTTCATCCTCAGGTTTAAATAAACAAGAACACTAAAGCTATTCTGTTATACCTGTATGTAAAAAAATGCACTGCGCCCAAAATATTTCATAGTTCAGCAACACTGATCAATCTAATAAACTTAAACCTACTCCATCCTCCCTATTCTGGTATTTTAAAGAGTACTTAGGTTGCTTAATATTTCTGCTAACTAATAGGGTTGCAAACTCCCAGCAAAAAGAAAATACGGAACCACCCCCCACCCTCCACCTCATGATGCTTAATCGATGTAATCAACTTTAATTTGATGCAGGGTAGGGCTGGGCTATATCATACCGTTCACGGTAATACCGGTGTAATTTTGGGCAACGATAGGAAAATGAAATATCGCGATAGAATATGGGTAAAACGCGCATGCGCAGTGCCTATGTTTACATACACACATGGCGGCGTATGTAATGAGAAGAGCGAAAGTGGATCGTTAAATGAAACGGATGAACCAGAATATGATTGTAAAAATGCTGCAACTTCAGTGGTGTGGAACTGGTTTAGCTTTCGTCCATCAGATACATAACAAAGCACTATTTTTGGTAGAGCATGCTAGCGGGCCGTCGTTATTACCGTGTTGTTTGGAAAATACGGCACACTTAAAATCAATCCTTTGATTTTTCTGAAAATCGTCAGTGCCCCTTATAATCCCGTGTCCCTTATGTATGAATTCTGGTTGTTTACTGACCTCGAAACGATTTTATGTGGTACACGGCGCTGGAAAATCTGTCAAATGTTTCAGTACGACTTTGCTAAGTTATGAAGCCGCACCGCTTGATGGATTGTCGGAGCATTACGGCTGCCGTAGGCAGGAGCCTCGCGGAGTGATACGTACTGTGCTTCAACATAATATTACTGTATTGTGTGTGTATAACCTCTTTTTAAGTTTTGTGGATATTCTACATGGTTATGCTGAGGATATGTCGGCCAATTTCCACTGGAAATGCCTTTTGGTTAAACTGTCAGCAAGGAATTTGCACTGTTAAATTTTTATATAACTTTAATGCACATAAAAAACAGCTGCTTGTTTAAGTGAAAATACATTGATGGGGTTTTTTGCACTAATAAAGTTGTGGAGTTGTAAAGTATTTTGTCTAGTGTCAATTATATCGTCAGTTATATCGTTATCGCAAATTTTCAAATGTATATCGTGATAAATATTTTTGGTCATATCACCCTGCTCTAATGCAGGGTGAAAAAAAAATGCACAGAAATAAATTATTTTTCAAGAATAATTAAATAGATTCAAAAGCTTTCTTCAACAGAATTGCAGAATTCACAGATGGTACCTTCCCAAAGGAAAAAGTACTATAGCTTACTAGGGTATATTAGACTTAACAGTTACTATATACAGTAATGGACTTCTATACATTTTACATCAGATTAAAACTTTGGGTGTAAGATTCAGATAATTATTTATTAAAAGCTAGACATTTTAAATGAGAATAAGAAAGAAAAGTATGTCTTTTCCCTGTTCATGCCCTATCGGCCCCCCTGGCTAAACTTTGCTAGATCCGTCCCTGCACAGTTACCAGCCGTCAGCTACGTAGAAAAAGATCCTGGTCTAGAAAGTAATATTAAATAAATTCTAACAACAGCTTATCAAGTTTAAACGTGCTGCTGTTGTTCAGCCGCTGGTTTCCTCTTTCTGGTGCAAAGTGGGCCAAATACAAAGAAGAGAGACGGACTCGAAACAAAAAAGCCGATCAGCTGATCATTAAGCTGAAGTAGCAGCAGGAAGGGGAGGGAGAGAGAGAGGCAGTCGCTCCATATATCGGTTGTTAAGCTTAACATGGGAACGCTTTACAAACATTCAGAGATGAACTTACACACTTGCTTTACTTCTCTCTGGGATAACTTTCTCGGAGATGAAATGCTGGTTTGGTAGCGAGGCTCCAAATACACACAGCCGCTCTATCACATGACGCATACTGCTCCGACGTGCTACGGTTATGAGCCGAGTTACGCCATGTCGCAAGTTTTCTGAGGTGTTTTTTTTTTATATTTAATGGATCGGATTACATTTTTTATTTCCCTCCGATATCCGATCCAGTAATTTAGGTCAGTATCGGACCGATACCGATACGTAATATCAGATCGGTCCATCTCTAATTTAAACATTACCTAATAAGACTGATTCAGAACAGACGGTTAGTTATTTTAAACTTTCCTAGCAGTCCTTCACAAACAGGGAACAGTCTGTCTATTCTCTCCATCTGTCAGCTGCTGCTGGCTCTTCCTCCTCCTCTTCCTCACACACTGCTGAGTTTGTCCTGGTGGATCATCAGGGGTGCAAAGCCTCACAGATGATGTGCAGCAGTGGGTCCCTCAGTCTGTCCTCACTCTGGACACTTGCAGTTGCCACACATGGAAATCAAATGTGTGATAAGCTGCAGGATTCAAACACAAGTGTAACTTATAAATACATGTTCATACTTTTATTACACAATCAGAGAGAAAGAAAAAGAGAGAGAGTGCAGGACAGACAGACAGGTGACAGTCTCAGGTGTATACACTGCTACAAAACAGCACAAGAGAAGGAGGATTTAGTGTTTGTGTTATTACGAGTGCTAAACAAGAAGAGTTCCCAGATGGTACAGTGGACACATGTGTGACTCCTGTGATTAAAGCATCTTTCTTTCAGCTTAACGAGTGAACCGTCAGCTCGTTCAAACACACGTTAAAGTACGTTTGGCTCGACACCACCAAACAGAGGCAGCAATGTAACATAGCTAACATTAACAGTGCAGTGAATCCTGCTTGTGCCGTGATATTCAGGACTGCAAACCGAGCAGCATCACTGACTTTCAGCTTGTTGTGTTTGTTGATATATGACTGACTTTAATTATCTATAAAATCATCACATTCTCTGTAAGATTAAGGTCAACTATATATAGATATATATATATATGTGTGTGTGTATATATATATATATATATATATATGTGTGTGTATATATATATATGTGTGTGTGTATATATATATGTGTGTGTGTATATATATATATGTGTGTGTATATATATGTGTGTGTGTGTATATATATATATATATGTGTGTGTGTATATATATGTGTGTGTGTGTATATATATGTGTGTGTGTGTATATATATGTGTGTGTGTATATATATATGTATGTGTGTATATATATGTGTGTGTGTGTGTATATATATATGTATGTGTGTGTATATATATATATATATATATATATATATATATATGTTTAGAAGTAGAGGCTTTAAAACCAAGTTAACGGTGAAAGTACAAACATCACTAATGTCACACAACTTTACCGACATGTGACCAACAGTAATGTTTTAATGTTCTTTATTATTAAACATTCGCACATAAATAAGTGACATCATATTCAGTACTTACTTTTGACAGTTTACTCTTCGTAATACGGCCTTCTGCCGTATTTTGCGGCAAAATTATCCACACCCACCGCCGCGCTATGAATTGTGGGATATATGGGACCACGAAGCGTGCACCGGACCACGCTTGATATTTGGGGAAATCGACGGCGCATTTGGAGTACGCAATTGAAGTACACTTCGAGTTGTCACTTGGTGGTGACGTAATCGCACTCAAAATGCGTACTTCAAGCATGCGGTCTCTGAATTGGGACACAGCCCCAGTCTCCATTTCAACTTGTGTTGAAAGTGCGGACTTCAAATGATATTTTCTTAATTGTGTTAATAGGCCACGTAAAACCAGAGTTATGATTCAAAACAAAAGAAACAGTACAAACAGTGTTTTCTGAGGACAGCGCTACCAAACACTCTCTGTTGGCGACCAAAATTTAATTTGGTCGCCAATTTTTTATTTTTAAAACCAAAAACGATGCATGTCTGCCATTACCTGCCAAAACCGGAAGTAACATAATATTTCGTGGGAAACGTAGTTTTCCCCCCTCAGGGCCTTTATATACCTATGCTGGTGGTTTTAAGTTATGTCTGACATATGTCTGTGCAGTTTCTGGGATGCTTAGACCTGAAAATGCACTGTTGGAAATTATTTTATTTTTTATGTTTTGTTTTGTTTTTTTTACTTTTCTAAAAACAGATGGTGATCTTTTCCAAAAACGATAGGACAGGTGTGGAGGAGAAAGAAGCAAGAGAATGGGTTCCTAAGGTGGGCAAGAAATATCCAGCTTCTTCTCCTGTAGTTAACGATGTAAATATGTTGTTTTCACACATCCATGGAAGGTGAGCAAAATATATATTTTTCTGCTCTAATAACAGTCTGTGAGCTCATCTGAAGATGATGGGACAGATGACTGGAAACCCACACAGGATGAATCTGAAGGCTATTCAGAAGAGGAGGAAGAACAAGAACGTAAAAGGATTCCTAAGGTAGCCATGAAAAAGAAAACTGGGTGTCCTGTGCCACAAAGAGAGGTGAAATTCATCCTCAGTTTCAGTGCTTCCACAATCTATCTATCAAAAATGAGCCAAACATATTGTTGTCTTCTCTTAAAACAGATGGCGGCAGCATCTGAAGAGGATGGGACACATGATAGCAGACCCACACAGGATGAATCTAAAGATGATTCAAAAGATGAAGCAGAACATTTGGGACAAATGATTCACAAAGTGGCCATGGAAAAGGTAAATATTGTCCTCTGTTTCAATGCATTCAACAAAATATGTCTTTGTATTCTTTTACATCAGATGGTCAGCTCATATGAAATATGCAAGGAGTAAAGGTATTGAAGGTACATGAGTTTAAATACCTGGAGTCAAGCATCCAAAGCAACAAGCAGTGCAAAAGGCCAGGCAGGGGATGGCAGAGCTCAAGATACTAAGGTTTTGTTTGGGAGTGACCAGAATGGAGATTAGAAATGAGTGCATCAGAGAGACAGCTCATGTTGAGCCGTTTGGAGACAAAGTTAGAGAGGCAAAGCTGACATGATTTGGACATATGTAGAAGAGGCATAGTGAATATATTGTTCCATATAGAGCTGCCAGGCAGGTGGAAAAGAGCAAGCCCTTAGAAGAAGTTCGTGGATGTAGTGATGGAGGATAAAGATAGGGTTGGTATGAACGAGGAGGCGGCTATGGATAGAATAAGATGGAGGCAGATGATCCACTGTAGTGACCCCTAAAGGGAGGAGCCAGAAGAAGAAGAAGAACTCCGCTCATTTGAAGAGGATGGAACAGATGATGGGAAACCTCCACCAGATAAATTCAAAGACAATTCAGAAAAGATGAGTTTAAGGAAGAGGTGAGTTAGCTCCAGTCCATTTTTAGTGAGGTCATGAGGAGGAGGAGTAGTGGGAAACGTACACAAGATGAATTCAAAGACAGTATATATATTCAAAGAAATATAAAGGTCAAATCAAAAGTAGTCAGAATTACTAACAGTACTGCAGATAATTTATTTTCATTGGCATTTGTAAATATTAAGTAAGAGTAAGACAAAAAATAAAACTTATTTTAGTAGTTGTATGCGTCTTGTTTTTGTGTACAGAGGGCGTTTGTGAGCAGTGAGTTGCCGCAGAGGACAGAGGAACAGGAACAGGTTGCTGTCGCCTCAAAGACTCGAAGGCATCACAATGTCAGAAATGGACACAAGTGTCCCATATGTGGACATGTATATGCTGATATTGTTCAGCACCTAAGAGTCACAGAGCAGGTTGTAAATAAAACTGAGCTGACTCTTTTGAGCCAATTTTCTCATCGGCAGTAAGTGTCTTAATAAATTCTGAAAGATAAATTTATATTTACTGTCCCTACACATTTTTTCTGAACACTGCATTTATTTGATACATTTATCTTACACATCCAATTTCTATTTCCTCCTACTCAGCATTTTTTTTTTTACTATTTTTACAGCTTTTCTGCAAATCTGGACTGTCCAGTCCGTTTATGTCAGTCAAAACATCTTAATCGGCTTGACAAGCACCTGGAAAAGGTCCACAAATTACAGGTATGTTATTGACTTTGTGGTGTTTCTGTGTGGTTTTTGTGTGTTGGTGAGGCAGCCCTTGATCTCTGGAATCAGATGTTTATGTTAAAGGGACTTACATTTAGCTCCTTGCATTTTACATATTTGTTACTCTGGTGAAATGAAAGTCTTCCAGTTTCTATAGAAGAATACGGTGGTTCTTTCTTTGTCCGTATGGTGTATTTATATAATGTTCCTCGAGCTCTAGAAAGCATGTTGTGTGCATAGATAAAAACATGAAGGATGCCCAAATAAGTAAAATACTGACCGTTTTGATATATGGTTACACAGAAAACTGTTTAAACTTAAACCTTATCACATCTAATACTAACTTTTTCAGAAACCTATGATTAAACTTTACATGCAAAAGGCCAAGGACAGACACATTGCTAAAGAACTGGCACTTCTGAGGGCATCAAATCCCACACCGCAAATGGTCTCACACATGGATGAAGTGGATGATGCTGTAATTGAGGAGGGCATCTTTAGGGCACTGGAGGAAGGGTCAAAGGTTGCTTCTGCTATAGCCTCTTCCAGCAAGGCTCCCAGTGACCATGTTACACTGATCCACTGGCCTGCTCGAGACGATTCCGTTGACGATTCCGGTGACTCTGACAGCGAGGCTCCCAGTGACTCTACCAGACCAAACCTACAGCCTCCTCTCTCTGCCAGTGACACTCTCAGTGACCACACCATCCCAATTATGCAGCCTCCTTCTCTCTCCACCAGCAAGATTACTTGTGATTCAACAGTGGTATCCCCTGATGTGTTAATCCCAAGCAGTGCACCTTACTATGTAGCAAAGCAAAAGAGGGGACGTCCTCTCCCGAGGACACCTGCTCCTGGTTGCAAACACTGTCAGATACTGTTCACTGAGCTACAGGTGGTGAAGCAGTTGCTAGAGTGTGAACTTGATAGGAATCATGAGTTCAAGCAGATACATTCTTCAACCAAGTGTGCAAATGTGAGTATTGTTTACCTCGTGTGATTGTACACCTCATTGTGAAACATTCTTTCATTTACTTTTGATAAACAAATCTGCTTAATGATCCTTTTTATTTCAGGTTAAATATAGCAGACGTAAACGGTTTTCATCCAGCAAAGCCCCTCACTATGGTAAATAATATATCTTATCAAACTTACTACTGTAAAATTTCAAGTTTCATGTTTTATTGTCATGTACAGATAAACATTGTAGCCACAGCTTTACATGAACATATAGAAGTGAGCAGCTATATTAAAGAAGAAAATGTATTTATTACTACTAATAATAATAGATAATAAATAACAAAATACTAAAGTATTAATATTAAGAGAATTTGTTTGGAATTTACAGTTTCTCATTTACAGTTGTGCAAAAACTTGTGCAGTAAGGATTTAAATTGGTTGATAGTGACAGTTTGTAGAGTCCAGTAGTTGTAGTTGTAGTAGTTGAGTTATTGTAACTGACTGTTAAAAGTCAGCACAATGAAAATAAACTGCACCTAAACTTGGTTTATATCTGACCCAGATAGACTGCAGGTCATAACTTCTTACCTGAAGTTCAGTTCACCTGACACTCGGATCAGCGGCCGCCTCGGGTTTCTCCTCTTGCCTCCCCTTTCACTCATCCACATGCTGGCCTCCACCACTAATTAATGTTACTGAATCTGTGGAAGCTCCGCCATAGCCACCACCGGCCAGCATCTGGCCAATACACCACCTTTCATTGTTTATACCATTACCAAACAAAAAAAAAAAATCATTGGCCCACCGAGCAAATGCCCAATGGCCAGTCCAGCTCGGTCGTGCCATCAGTTAACCCTATACAAATGTACTTTGATATGATGTCTGTTCTTGCCTCATCAGTAAGACTGGTGGAAGAATTTAGGGCCCATGCAGAAGGTGTGAACCCTAGCAGAAAAATACATGAAAATGCAAGGCAGCGGGCCACTCATGTCATCCAGTTTCTGGAATTCATGGCAGACCCAGCAATTCCAAACACTGACCTTCTGTTTCTGAGGAACCATGGAAAAGTCCGTGAGTAAGTGTTAAATTTGAATGATTATTAGTTTCTATATATATGTGTGCATATACAGTTTAACACATGAATTAATTTGTATTTTTGACTTTGGAGTTTTCTAGCACACCTGCAAGCAAAAGGGTTTAAACCAACAACTCAGAGAGCTTATCTCATGGATGCTATTGCTTTCATGAAATATATATTAAACATGTCACCACCACAAGTCAGACTTGGAAATAAAAGGATCAACGCCCTTTTGGTCGAACTGAGGGCACGTAACAGAGATGTTGGCCGTGAAGTAGTCGTGCACCAGCTGAATGTGCGCCGATCTAAGTCTAGTACGTGTATATAATACACATCTATACCTCTACCTACTTTAATGACATGATGTTAATAATAAAGTGTCTAAGGGATTGTGCTTAAAATTTTTTTTAGAAAGGCTTGTCAAAGCAGAAAAACATGCTTTGTTCATTGAAGAGGCTCCCCAGAAGATTGCTGCCGCACTGGGTATGGATCACTACAATGATCACAATGACACTGAATGTTCATTTTACTTAAGAGGGATTATACAGACTTCAGATCTGTGTTAAGACAAAGCCCCTACAGATCTTTACATCACAGTGACCCACACACTGAAACTGAGCTTATGTCTTTTCTGTCTAATGTCCAGTTTAAATTGAAGAATAATGTGCAGCTTGGTCAATGTAATGCACATGAAGCCAGAGCTAAAACACATCACCATTGCAGTGAAATATGTGCAGCTCTGGATTAAGATGGAGCCCTGCACATTTTGATCTTGTTATTTCTGGGATGATTGTAAAGATTATTTTCATTATTATGGCTAGAATAAAGTGTAAGAGCTATTTGCACTTACAAAGAAAAAGAGTTTTACTTTTATTGTTTCATAAAAGGTGTCCACAATTTAAATTTTAATTGCAAGAAATTTAATTAAATGAGAATAAGGAAAATAAAATAATCACAAAACAATAATCAGATTACTTAAACTCTACTTATCTAACTAAGATGCTCTAAGCTAATGCTGAGTGTGTTCTTTTCTTTGGTGAGAAGAGGTTGGAGGAAGGATGTAAATCAAAATCCTTCTAAATTAACCGCCTAACACAGCAACAATGAGCAGACGAAAAGGAATGAATTCACAGGTTGGACAGGTTTTCAACTGTGAACCCCTTCGATCCAATCTTTTGGGCTGCTCATGTTGCAGAAGACAAAAAAGAAAAATATCTTCTCCACCTCACCTTTTCACCTGTTCACCTTTTCACTGGACGTCATATCTTCCCACACCTTATCTATCAATGTGTAACTTTTAAAATTGTAAATGCTTCATTACATTTTCATTGTTATTCTTAATATAGAGCAGAGGTTCCCAAACTGGGGGGCAGAGCCAGTGCAAGGGGGGGGGGCGCGGTATGAATTTAAAAAAAAAAAAGAGGAAAAAAAGAACGCTTGGACAGGTTTTTGACAGGGCTCCCACACAAACACAAAGCAGGAGATGAAGCATCGCCAAATATGTTTCCAAACCAGCTTCCTTCCAAGCCAAAGACTAGAAAATCTGGTGAAGCATGTCTTCCCTTTGGCTTCACCTGCACAAGTGCCAAGGTAGGTCTCCCCTGCAGAATTGGTTTTCCCTGCGTCGGGAGCGCGCACTGAGCTCTCCAAATCACGGACAAAACAGTATCCCACATTCTTCATTTTTAGTTCACAGTAAGTTAGTTATTACGAACTACTCCTGACATTTTGGAGATGTTAGCTCTTTATACAGTAAAGTTACAGTGCGATACAAATAACATCAGGCTGATCCTGCCATGATTTGTTCCCCCTGTTCAAATCACAGACAAACAGTATCCCACAGTTTATGTGGGATACTGAGAGATACTGTGGGATACAGAGAGGCATTTTTTGAAAAATGTATTGATAGCAATGTTGAATATTATTACACAGGAAAAAAAAAACAACTACACGTAAAATAATTACACCATGACGCCTCTGCCTTTCTAAATGGAGGGACAGTAACTGCATGTGTATATGTAAGCATGTAAAACCTGAAGATAGTAAGATTAACAGTATTTTGTATCTATCCGCCATTGTAGAAATTCATCTCATGTAAACAATAACGTGGCACAGCGTGGCGTGAAAAAAGGCACATACCTTTGACGTTGCGTGACGAACTCTTTTCTCTATTCTCTATTCTCCATCCACACATAAACGCAAAAACTGAGTCTTAAAAAATCTCAGTTTTCGGTGATTCGAAACGCCGTTTACATGTAGACGAAAGGTCCAAACGCATAGAAACAGCTGCGTTTTTAAAAATACCAGTGTAGGTGTAGACGTAGCGTTTATTACACTACTGTAATAAATTACAGTAGGCAGTGGTTGGGGGGGGCGCGAAGATTTTCTTGTAAAACAAAGGGGGGCCTAGCAAAAAAAAGTTTGGGAACCACTGACATAGAGAATTCATATTCAATCACATCTGGATGTAAATCACTTCATGTTTCATTCAGTTTATGTGATTCTACTTCAGTTAGATTTGTCTTTAGGACCTTTTCACAAGAACATCCATTGTAACGTAATCCCTTTCCAATTCAAATGCTTCTGAAAACTCAGTTAATTACCATTTATTTCTCTAGTTATTTTATGCTTTTATGAAAACATACATTTTGTTTGTCAGATATTCTTTGAGATTATTAGCTCCACTGTGTCACATTCAGCCACATTATACACAACATACAGAAACACACACACAGACACACACACACACAAGGTCAGACACTCTGTGAGGCCTGTTATTAGAATCACTGTTATTCTATTCTCAGATTCATTACACTGGTTAACTTACACATTTATTTTCCTTTGTTTCATTTATTTTCAACATGCCAGAAATTGAGCATAACTAACCCTCAGTAAAACAAGTTACAAGTTATGGTATCTGGAACAGATTTACATTCGATATTTAGAGTTATATTTTCATCTTTTTTAGATGTTTGTGGAACTTTCTTAACAATCAATAAAATCACCTTGAGATCATGTTTCTGTGTTTAACAATTACAATACTTAATGTTGTTACTGATTCAATATTATGTGTGTGACTATGTGTATACTTTCCTGCTTTCCTTCACAAACCCGCAAAGCTGCCTAGTTTGAAGCTGGATCATGTACGCACGGACGCACGCACACACACACGCACACACACTCAGCCATTATAACAGCCATTTCTACTACTTAAACATGTTTGCATTTGTTATCTATATGTAGAGGAGGCAAGGGGCGTGAGACTTTTATCTCTTTCTATCTTCTATCTTAAGACACATTACAGGGTTTTGTAATTGGAAACTGGGTTTTTTGTATGGTTGGTCTGGAAAATTTGTTTGGTACTTTGTGGTGCTTGCATGGTCCTTGAGACATGGTGCTTGTAAAGTCCCTCTATAATCTGCACAAAGGGACTGAACATGTAAATGCAGTGTATGTATTGGCATAGCATATTGATACATACAGTGTTCTCTTTGTGTTTTTACAGATGACCTCGAGAAGCAACCCCAGAACAGAACAATATTGAAATTGTTTTTGGACTGTTGGGTGGATACCTCATTGCCATAACTGGCCACCGAAGGGAGTGGTCATCAACATGACTACTGAGGAGGTTGAAATGGCAGAAAAAAACTAAGCAGGGTGCCCGCATCATCCGTGTAAGTAGGAAAACTATAAAAATCCAAGTATACATTCTTTAGTCACCTGCTCAGAGAGAATAAACATGTCTTTTCATGTATTAGGTTAAACAGCACAAAACTCAAAGATACCATGGGGAAGCAGCTGTCCCCCTGTACAAGAATGAGTATACCTGGTTGCAGCGTTACAATCATATTAGAGAGTATATTGAAGGGGGTTCGGAGGCATCAACTTTTTTCCACAGTTCCAGTGGAGGTGTTCTTCATAGACTACCGGAATTTTTCAAGGCAGCCTGGGAGATGATGAATCTGGGGATTGTCCCCACCTTCAACATGATACGTTCCTCCTGTAGCACTTACGTGAGAAAACCTTTCATTTTTATTTTTAGACACACAATGAAGTAGGTTAAAGTGTCATGGGTTTTATTCATGTGGTTTCTTTTAAAACATTATTCTTTCAGGCCAAGCGACAGTTGGGACGTAAATCTTATGACAGAGTGGCAACGTTTATGTGCCATGATGCCATCACAGCCAAAAGATTTTACCAAGGTTATTTAAACAAGCTAAAGTGAAGTCATATATTTATCTATACACTTACATTTATTCATATTTAGTAATATTGCTTTGCACAGCTGAGGACCCTGCAGAGGACACACTCCAGAGCCGAGCACTGACCACCCATGCAATTGCAACATATGCAGCAAAGAAAAGGAAAAGGAGAGAGGACAGAGGATCTGTGCAGGACAACGACAGTGAAGGATCTGACAAGGAAGAGCAGCAGTCATCAGGAACAGAGGAGCTTTTAGACAGAAGGCTCTTCCAGTGTAGCAGTAACAAGGTATGTGTGCCCTGATTCCCTTGGTAAGAGTTTTGATTGGTTGCACTTCTTTCATATATAATCATTTACTCCATCATGAACAAAACATATTTAATTTGTACCATAAACAGATGGTGAGCCCAGGTCAGGGTGAGGGTGCCGGTAGTGCTGGAGCCACAATAAGAGAAACTAAACGGGATTTGAAAGAGGAGGTGGAGCATCTACAAAAAGTGACATACCAGTTGCGCAAGAGAAAAGTATGTAATGTATGTTCTTGTACTTGTTTTTAGTGTTTTCACTGATTACTAATCTTTTACCTTTTTATTTTTACTTTTCTAAAATCAGATGGACATCTTTTACAAAAATGATAGGACAGGTGTGGGGAAACTCACACAAGAAGACAATCCACAAGAGGAGGAGGAGGATGAAGCGAGAGAATGGGTTCCTAAGGTGGGCAAGAAAAATCCAGCAGAGTTTCTTCTCCTGCAGTTAAAGATGTAAGTGTTTTGTTTCCACACATCCATGGAAAATGAGTAAAATATATATTTTTCTGCTCTAAAAGCAGTCTGTTAGCTCATCTGAAGATGATGGGACAGATGACTGGAAACCCACACAGGATGAATCTGAAGGCTATTCAGAAGAGGAGGAAGAACAAGAACATAAAAGGATTCCTAAGGTAGCCAAGAAAAACAAAACTGGGTGTCCTGTGCCACAAAGAGAGATTCATCCTCAGTTTCAGTGCTTCCACAATCAATCCATCAAAAATGAGCCAAACATATTGTTGTCTTCTCTGAAAACAGATGGCGGCAGCATCTGAAGAGGATGGGACACATGATAGCAGACCCACACAGGATGATTCAAAGGATGAAGCAGAACATTTGGGACAAATGATTCACAAAGTGGCCATGGAAAAGGTAAAAATTGTCCTCTGTTTCAATGCATTCAACAAAATATGTCTTTGTATTCTTTTACGTCAGATGGTCAGCTCATATGAAATATGCAAGGAGTAAAGGTATTGAAGGTACATGAGTTTAAATATCAGGAGTCAAGCATCCGAAGCAACAACCAGTGCAAAAGGCCAGGCAGGGGATGGCAGAGCTCAAGATGCTAAGATTTTGTTTGGGAGTGACCAGGATGGAGAAGATTAGAAATGAGTGCATCAGAGAGACAGCTCATGTTGAGCTGTTTGGAGACAAAGTTAGAGAGGCAAAGCTGACATGGTTTGGACATATGTAGAAGAGGCACAGTGAATATATTGTTCCATATGGAGCTGCCAGGCAGGTGGAAAAGAGCAAGCCCTTAGAGGGAGTTCAAGGATATAGTGATGGAGGATATAGATAGGGTTGGTATGAACTGTGGTTCATACCACAGTTCTGCTCTGATCTGCTCTACCGGCTGTGGTTCAGGCGGTAGAGCAGATCAGCTACTGATTGGAAGGTTGGTGGTTCGATTCCTGGCTTCCCCAGTCTGCATGCCAAATATCCTTGGGCAAGATATTAACCCCAAATTGCCCTCCGATGCATTCATCGGAGTGTGAATGTGTGTGAATGTTTATTAGTTGCACTTGTGTTTAGAAGTGCTTGTGTGAATGGGTGAATGAGGCATGTTGTATAGAGCGCTTTGAGTACTCCGGGAGAGTAGAAAAGCGCTATATAAGAATCAGTCCACCTAACGAGGAGGCGGCTATGGATAGAATAAGATGGAGGCAGATGATCCACTGTAGTGACCCCTAAAGGGAGGAGCCAGAAGAACAAGAAGAACTCGGCTTATTTGAAGAGGATGGAACAGATGATGGGAAACCTCCACCAGATAAATTCAAAGACAATTCAGAAAAGATGTGTTTGAGGAAGAGGTGAGTTAGCTGCAGTCCATTTTTAGTGAGGTCATGAGGAGGAGTAGAAAGCTGCAGTGAATCTAATGATCGTGCTGGTGTATGTATAATACCAGCAGTGAGTTCTAAGGACTTGGACTGTCCAAAAACTATTTGCTAACAAATCAGCACAGGCACTTATAATGGTGCACTATTACAAAATGCTTTTACTCACAAATAGGGGGATAAAGTTCATTCTTTGCAGTTTGATTTGTATTTAAACCATCAATACCAACATGAAACTGGTTTATAATTTTTTTCTTCTTCTTGCATTTCTGTGTGTTATATGTACAGGACAGGGAAACGGCGATAAGCTTATTACCAGTACAACACCAAATTCCAGTTGTTACTCTGAATTCAGTCACTCTCAAGACACCCATGGTAAGAACAATTGATTACAAATGTCAACAAAACTGTAAATCACACTTGATGAGATTTTCTTTTACAATTAAGATACGTATGTTTTGAAATTAGATCTTTGCCTTTGTGTGTACATTTCAAGTTTTCTTCTACTGAGGCGTGTGATCACAACCATGCTTAAACAATTGTTTGGCTTTTTCCCCGCAGAAGGACAAAGTCGCACTGGAGGTCCCTCCTGGTGTAAGAGCACTCCAGCATAACAAATCTGAATATTACATCTAGATGAGTTAAAGTACCCATGTTTTTCTTTGTCGATCATCATTTTTCAGATGCAGCAGGCCTATGTAAACCAAGACACAGCAATGACTGTGAATAAGAATTCGGAAAAAAGTGTGATTCACCAAACCAGTTACTTGAAGAGGCTCACTTTTCATCAGTCAACTCTCTTTGAAGACACCATACCAAGATCTGGTAACTGGAAACCAGCAGCTGTAGTAAAAATACACAAGTTCAAAGAACTTTAAGGTGAAGTGGTATTTATTTATTTCTCATATGGTCTTAGATAACAACAAGAAAGACCAAAGTGGAATGTCATCTGCAGCAATAATAACCTCAGGTAAATATTAACATTATATTGCACAATATGAACAATGTTAACTTAATCAGTAAGTAAATGATTATTTTCTTAAAATAAAGAACAACTGGAAGAGAAAGAGATACAAGAAGAATCTCTGGAGAAGATGAAGTGTGAAGACAAAGGAGGGAAGAGAAAAGAAAAAGTACAGCAGGAGCCTCTGGAGAAGATGAGGAGCAAAAGGCAAAGGAAGGAAGAAAAGATACAGGCAGAGCCTCTGGAGAAGATGAAGAGTGAAGCCAAAGTAGGAAAGAGAAAAGAAAAAGTACAGCAGAAGCCTCTGGAGAAGATGAAGAGTGAAGACAAAGGAGGGAAGAGAAAAGAAAAAGTACAGCAGGAGCCTCTGGAGAAGATGAAGCGTGAAGACAAAGGAGGGAAGAGAAAAGAAAAAGTACAGCAGGAGCCTCTGGAGAAGATGAGGGGCAAAAGGCAAAGGAAGGAAGAAAAGATACAGGCAGAGCCTCTGGAGAAGATGAAGAGTGAAGCCAAAGTAGGAAAGAGAAAAGAAAAAGTACAGCAGAAGCCTCTGGAGAAGATGAAGAGTGAAGACAAAGGAGGGAAGAGAAAAGAAAAAGTACAGCAGGAGCCTCTGGAGAAGATGAAGCGTGAAGACAAAGGAGGGAAGAGAAAAGAAAAAGTACAGCAGGAGCCTCTGGAGAAGATGAAGCGTGAAGACAAAAGAGGGAAGAGAAAAGAAAAAGTACAGCAGCAGCCTCTGGAGAAGATGAGGGGCAAAAGGCAAAGGAGGGAAGAAAAGATACAGTCAGAGCCTCTGGAGAAGATGAAGAGTGAAGCCAAAGTAGGAAAGAGAAAACAAAAAGTACAGCAGGAGCCTCTGGAGAAGATGAGGGGCAAAAGGCAAAGGAAGAAAGAAAAGATACAGTCAGAGCCTCTGGAGAAGATGAAGAGTGAAGCCAAAGTAGGAAAGAGAAATGAAAAAGTACAGCAGAAGCCTCTGGAGAAGATGAGGAGCAAAAGGCAAAGGAAAGAAGAAAAGATACAGGCAGAGCCTCTGGAGAAGATGAAGAGTGAAGGCAAAAGAGGGAAGGGAAAAGAAAAAGTACAGCAGGAGCCTCTGGAGAAGATGAAGCGTGAAGACAAAGGAGGGAAGAGAAAAGAAAAAGTACAGCAGGAGCCTCTGGAGAAGATGAGGGGCAAAAGGCAACGGAAGGAAGAAAAGATACAGGCAGAGCCTCTGGAGAAGAGAATTAAGATTATGAAATAAAAGAAGGAAAAATCCACAGAGTTCTCAAAGAAATGGCGAGAGAAAGTCTCAGAAAATAAGGTGCATGAAAGAGTTGCTAATTAAAAGTGATCATCTAATGAGTTACTGTCACGTTTATTTTCTGGAATCACTGGTGCTCTCAGACTTGACATTATATAATTCCACCATATGTGAGATCAGTCAAATTAAGAAAGGAGACATGCTTCTTGAAGAAGTAAAAGTCAAAGCTTAAGATATAATGTCAGTATGTAATGGCTGAAGTTTTGGGGTATGTTGTACTATACAGTAAAACCATTTGATGCCATTTGGTCCTATATCTACACAAGTTTCAGATGTAAAATCATAAGGCTAATATGTTCACATAAATTTCATAACTTAATCAGAATGTACATAGAGGTCCTACCACTGGGGGAAAGACCAAGCACCACAATCTATCACATCTTCTGAACCACTTGCTCTCATCCACATAGGGAGCCGCATTGAACTTGTTAATCTAAAAGAAAAAGTGACTTCAATTTTGCATCGGTTTGCAGATTTGTTCTCCCCCCTGCCCGACTTTACTTTGCTTATAGAGTGCTATTTTGAAACGCAGCCTGGGGTGATAATGCATTCATAGCCTGACTCGAGCACAACAGGCAAATTGTTCAGAAGAAATTGGGCAAAATGTTGAAACTGGGAGTGATAGAAGAGTAACACATTGTGTAGTGTTTCCTCATAATTCTTGTAGGGAACAAAGATGCGTCTATATAATCTATAATTGTTAATCAGTTCTTGATAATCCCCTTTCCGAAACACAGACTAATCTGTGATTACTACCACCTGGACTATTGAGTCTTGTACTAAATTAATCTGGATTAAGTTAAAACCACTAGTGCTAGGGTGACTTAACCAAACTCAGATTGCCTATAAAACATGGAGTGGAATCAAAATAGCTATACCAATGGCTGCAGAAAAGTGACAGTGGTCAAACAACATCATTGAGCATGACAAAACACTTTTGAAGACAGCAGTCTCCAGATACCTTATCATTGAAGACAAACGACACACATCTATTGTGGAGAAAATTCGGTTCAAATCAATTTTATTTATATAGCGGCAAATCACCACAACATTCGCCTCAAGGCACTTTATATTGTAAGGTAGACCCTACAATAATACATACAGATATAAACCCAACAATCATATGACCCCCTATGAGCAAGCACTTTGGCGACAGTGGGAAGGAAAAACTCCCTTTTGACAGGAAGAAACCTCCAGCTGAACCAGGCTCAGGGAGGGGCGGGGCCATCTTCTGCGACCGGTTGGGCTGAGAGAAGGAAGACAGGATAAAGACAGAAGAGAGACAGAGATTAATAACAGATATGATTCAATGCAGAGAGGTCTATTAATACATGGTTAGTGAGAAAGGTGACTGAAGAAGAAATGCTCAATGCATCATTGGAATCCCCCAGCAGCCTACACCTACAGCAGCATGACTAAGGGAGGATTCAGGGTCACCTGATCCAGTCTTAACTATATACTTTAGCAAAATGGAAAGTTTTAAGCCTAATCTTGAAAGTAGAGATAGTGTCTGTCTCCAAAATCCAAACTGGTTCCACAGAAGAGGGGCCTGAAAAGTGAAGGCTCTTCCTCCCATTCTACTTTTAAATACTCTAGGAGCAACAAGTAAGCCTGCAGTGCGAGAGCAAAGTGCTCTAATAGGGTGATATGGTACTACAAGGTCATTAAGATAAGATGAGGGCCTGATTATTTAAGACCTTGTATGTGAGAAGCAGGATTGTTAAATTCAATTCTGGATTTAACAGGGAGCCAATGAAGAGAAGCCAAAACAGGAGAAATACAGTTAAGCCCATAATTATTCATACCCCTGCCGAATTTTGACTTAAAGTTACTTTTGTTCAACAAGCTAGTTCTTTTTTGAGCAGAAATGACACAGGTGTCTCCCCAAAGATAATAAGACGATGTACAAGAGGCATCATTGTGGAAAAAAATATTTCTCAGGTTTTCAAAGTCAAAGTCAACTTTATTTGTCAATTCTGCCACATGTACAGGACATACAGAGAATAGAAATTTCGTTACTCTCAAACCCAAATGAACATTTAAATATAAGAGAGTGATTAAAAATGCAAGTAAAATAATTAAAAAGTAAAAATTTAAATAAATACAGTACAATTTTACATATAACAAAAAAAAGCTATACAATATACAATATTCAGGTAAGGGTAAATGACATTGGGTGTAAACCAGGCAAGGTAGTGCAAATAGGCAAATAGTGCAAATGGAGATTTGGTAATGTACGGTAGGAGATAGTGTAACAACAAAGTCTTATGAGGTAATGGCAGTCCAATGCTCCACAAAGTGACTAATAACTGGTGCAGGCCAGTGAGTGAGTCAGAGAGTGTGTGTGTGTGTGTGTGTGTGACAGAGTTCAGTGAGACCGTGGAGGAGAGAGGGGAGAGGGGGCAGAATCGGGAGGGAGTTAAGCTTCCTGACAGCCTGATGGATGAAGCTGTCCTTCAGTCTGCTGGTCCTGGCCTGGAGACTCCGCAGTCTCCTCCCTGACGGCAGCAGCTTGAAGAAGCTTTGCATTGGGTGCGTGGGATCAGCCGCTATGCAAAGGGCTTTTTTAGTGAGACGGGTGCTGTAAATGTCCTGGAGGGAGGGGAGAGAGACACCAATGATCCTCTCTGCAGCTCTCACTATGCGTTGGAGGGTTCTATGACAGGACGCATTGCAGGCTCCAAACCACACAGTGATGCAGCTCGACAGGATGCTCTCGATGGTGCCTCTGTAGAAAGTGTACATGATGGGGGCTGGTGCTCCTGCTCTTCTTAGTTTGCGGAGAAAGAAGAGACGCTGCTGTGATTTCTTGGCCAGTGCTGTGGTGTTGTACGTCCAGGAGAGATCCTCTGTGATGTGCACACCCAAGAACTTAGTGCTGCTCACTCTCTCCACAGACGCTCCGTCAATAAGTATCATGTCCAGAATTATTCATACCCTTCTCAATAATCAATAGAAAAAAGCCTTTATTGGCTATTACAGCAATCAAACGCATCCTATAATTGCAGACCAGCTTTTTGCATGTCTCCACAGGCATTTTTGCCCATTCATCTTTAGCAATGAGCTCCAAATCTTTCAGGTTGGAGGGTCTTTTTGCCATCACCCTGATCTTTAGCTCCCTCCACAGATTCTCAATTGGATTCAAGTCAGGACTCTGGCTAGGCCACTGCAAAACGTTAATGTTGTTGTCTGCTAACCATTTCTTCACCACGTTTGCTGTATGTTTTGGGTCATTGTCGTGCTGAAATGTCCACTGGTTCCCAAGGCCAAGTTTTTCTGCAGACTGCCTGATGTTGTTGTTGAGAATTTTCATGTATTGCTCTTTTTTCATGGTGCTGTTTACTGTGATTAGGTTCCATGGTCCATTGGCTAAAAAACACCCCCAAAGCATTAGGTTCCCACCACCATGTTTGACAGTGGGGATGGTGTTCTGTGGGTTGAAGGCTTCTCCTTTTTTATGCCAAATGAAGGCAACATCATCGTGACCAAATAATTCAATTTTTGTTTCATCTGACCATAACACTGAAGACCAGAAACCTTCTTCTTTGTCCAGATGAGCATTTGCAAAGGCCAAATGAGCTTTTGCGTGCCTTAGAAGTGCCTGGAGAAATGGCGTTTTCCTTGGTCTGCATCCGTGGAACCCAACAGTGTCCGTTGGACTGTCTGCCTTGAGACATTGCCACCAGCAGAGCCCAGATTCACCAGAATGGCCTTGGTGGTGATCCTTGGATTCTTTTCACCTCTCTCACTATTCTCCTGGCCAGCACAGGTTTCACTTTTGGCTTCCGACAACGTCCTCTGAGATTTTCCACAGTGCGGAACATCTTGTATTTTTAATAATACTTTGCACTGTAGCCACTGGAACTTGAAAACATTTGGATATGGCCTTGTAGCCCATTCCTCACTTGTGAGCAGCCACAATGCACAGCTGCAGGTCCTCACTGAGTTCCTTTGTCTTAGCCATGAATGTCCACAGACCACCTGCAGAGAGCTGCTGTTTTTCACCTGTTGAGTTGAGTAAAACAGCTATTTCCAATTAATCAGGGTAATTAGGATGCTTTAGAACAGCTCTGACTATTTGGAATGGTATGGAACTTTGGATTTTCCCAGAGACTGTGACAGTTTGTAAAGGGTATGAATAATTCTGGACATGATACTTTTTGCTCAAATGTAAATAAAAGCTGAGAAATATTTTTTTCCCACAATGATGCATCTTGTACATCATCTTGTTATCTTTTGTGAGACGCCTGTGTCATTTCCAGTCAAAAAATAACTTGCTAGTTGAATAAAAGTAACTTTAAGTCAAAATTTGCCAGGGGTATGAATAATTATGGGCTTAACTGTATGTCTCAGGGACTCTTTCTAGTCCCTGTCAGTACTCTTGCTGCAGCATTTTGGATTAAATGAAGGCTTTTCAGGCAGTTTTTAGAACATCCTGATAATAATGAATTACAGTAGTCCAGCCTAGAAGTAATGAATGCATGAACTAGTTTTCCAGCGTCGCGCTGAGACAGGATATTTCTAGAGATGTTGTGCAAATGAAAGAAAGCAGTCCTACATATTTGTTTAATATGTGCATTGAAGGACATATCCTGGTCAAAAATTACTTCAAGGTTCCTCACAGTGTCACTAGAGGCCAAGGTAATGCCATCCAGAGTAAGAATCTGGTTAGATACCATATTTCTAAAATGTTCAGGGCTGAATACAATAACCTCAGTTTTATCTGAATTTAGAAGCAGAAAATTAGAGGTCATCCAGGTCTGCCCTGGGACAAACTTGTTGGACTTACAACAGATGGAGCGCCCGCAATGTGTGGTGAAAAAAGTGAACTATTCGGCAGGATTCGAGTAAAAGATGCAGGATGTGAACTGTACGGGTGAGTTAACAGCATATCACTGCATCACACACCAGCAAACGCTGTGTAGTAAAGTCCTAAAAATGGAGCATGTAATGAGTACTGAGAGGAGGTATTTTACTGTTATTTTATCATTGCATCAGAAATCATATAATAAGCATTGCATTAAAGCATTTATTGAAGATATTGACATTACATTAACGTTTGTATTACAGTGATTGTTATAACCTCATGTTAATCTTCTATTTACAGGTGTTAGTATAATCACATAATCTTTCATTGCAGGTGTAACCATGATCATATTGCCGCTTGGTGCTTATTATGGAGTTGTGCTCAAGTCAGTAAGGGTTAAAAGCTACAGTCAGTGGGATGTCTGGCTGATCTATTGAGTGAAGTGACGTAGAGCGTAGAAGGCCGCACATGCTTACAAGACACTTACATCATGTTATTTTATGATCTTTTATTTAGCTATATCTTTTGTTAAACTTTAAGTAGTGTGCATTGGCAATAATTACTCATTACTTCATTTACTCATCATCATTAATTGTTATTTCATTAAAGAATTTCTTTAGGCTGTCGGCCTTGTGTTACAACTTCTGTTACAGGTATCGTCATAATCCCATGTTAACATTTTCTATTACAGGTGCAGTGATAATTCTTTTCATATACATGCATTGTATTTTTGTGCTTGCTAAAGAGGGGGCTCGGTCAACTAGCGGAGGGTCGGAAGCTTTGTTCGGCGCGAGGTTCGAACAATCTATTGTGTTAAGGATCTTGAGCTATGGAAGGAACACGCTTACAAAACACATACTATGTCAGTTATCATCCTTTATTCATTTATATTCTTTTATTAAGCTTTGAATAGTGGTATTTGATTAGAACATTTATTCAACATATTACATGTATGGTTTCAGTTAGGTTATTGCACACATGAAGAGTTGGCCTCTGTCCTTGTAGACAGAGTGAATGCTGAGGTCGAGGCACACACGTACACACACAAGCAGTAGTTAAACTCATGTGTAGGGGAGAGTTCAAATATTTAAATAATAGTTTGCAAAGCCTTGTAGCTGTAAGATTATGTTTGCAGAAGAGACAGTTTGTTCTAGGGGATAAGCAGAGTTAGAAGATTACTGGGAAGGATCTGGCCTCGGGAAGAAGAAGATGTTCTTTTGATGTGTTAAAAGTTGTCAACATTGATTGTATTGTACCTACTTTACGCATGAGGGGGCGTTCCAATACCCTGATTTTCATTAAAACTATTGTGTAGTTTTCGGTGAGAGATCGATGCTGTCTGCGTGCAGTGTTCATCTCCCACACGTGTGTTCATTAAAATCATCGTTTGACTTGACCCGGCCGGACCAGTGTTGTTATTTTGGTTTTCCTCCTGTATCCATCCCCAATATTTTGAACTCGTGACAGTACTGTAACGCAAAAGGTCAATTTTATTCTAGCTAAAGGTTTAAATTACTGTCAATTTCAGTCTTTTGTGCAGGAAATTGTTAGGTCTAATTGTTGAATGTTGCCATTGTGTTTCTTAAATTTGTACAGTCTTATGTCAAGCAGTATTATCAAAGCCATTCTTTTGATCCTGAACACCTCTAACCACTTTGTGTTGGGGGAGGTTTTATTGTAGATACATCCTATCTGAAAGATCTGTTTCTTGTGTTGTAAGCTTCCTGCTTTTATGACCCTTTTGGTCATCAGGAGGTCACACAAACGCACCCCCAAAACACACACACACACACACACACACACACACACACATTCTTACATACAGAAGTTCACACATATACATACAAAGCCTTGTCTTAGAACCATGTGGGCGTTGCTTTGCTGTGTGAACTGTCTCTCAATAAAAGACAGCAGGAGGAGGCCATCATCGGGGTCATTTTCGTGCTGGACACAGACAGGCCTCCCTTGCGCAAGTAATCGATCGATCGCTGACTGTCTTGTTTTCTTTCATGATGAATAAGTCTCTAGAACTTGTGGGAACACCGACCCAACAGAAATAGATTCAGAGTTTGCCGACATGCCTTATCATACAGAGGTCCATTGGCTGAGTTGGGGAAAAGTTCTCAATAGTGTGTGGTGGCAGATTTCTTTTCTCATATATTAAACACATATTTAATTATATCACATTAGTTATAGTAATATCACTTTCTCACTTTACCATAGTAAGAGCACTCCTGCCCAGTGGCGGAGCGGGGGGTTTCTTACTGGGCTTAAGCCCGGGTTGTTTTTTCAGAAGCCTGGGGTCTTTTGGGAGTGTAATTTTTTCATAGTTAGATGCCTGGCTGACAACTGTATAAAACAAAAACTACACACAATATTCGAAGCACATAGTGCACACTGTGGGAATTTACGACTGTGCGTAAATCCCCCCTAATATTGGCATGATCCGAGCTCAGACACGAAGCGACTGAGCGAGGGGGCGGGGGGAGCTGCTGCCTAGGAGTGCGCTGTTGGAGAAGCGCAGCCAGGCAGACAGAGGAGAACTGAAGTTTGACCAGGTACCAAAGCAAATCATTCATACTGTACAAATAATGTAAATATGACGGTGTATCATGAAAGATTGATATCAAACTGATCACTTCACCCATATTACATTACTTGTTCTTCAAGTGAATCAACAAATGGCGAAATGAAAAGCCGAACAACAACAATGCTGTTTCTTTAGAGAGTCTTGGCTTACATGTGTGTTTATTTCATATTTTCAGTTGTTACCCTCCACGGCTAAATAAATCGTACTGATATACAAGAATGGACATAAGGAGCTTCTTTCAAAGAAAAAACTCTGGTAGATGTTATTTTATATATTATGATTTGTATGTTGTTCAGTATATTTCTATGCAAAACAAGAGGAATTTCAATACACAGCAGTATATTCACAGTTTAAACCAGATATTTACATACACTTTATGGAAAACACAAGAACATTTTTTTACTGTACAACATCAATTTAGAGTAAACTTGTTTTGTTTTGGATAAATATTGAAATATCTTTTGAATTAGTTAAATGTCAGAATAAAGAGAGACAGAGCTGTCTATTTTTATCACTTTCATCAAGTTTAGAAGTACATATACACTAAGTTTATTGTTCATTAATAAGAAAACTGCAGACGATTCCATTCTGAGCTTAAGAAGCTTCTGATAGGTTAGTAGAGTCCATGTGAGTAAATTGATGGCACACCTGTGCCATCAATTTACATATAAGGTAAGTTGTTTTGCCTTTTGCATATAAGGCAAAACACAGAATATGTTTCTGTGACATGGGAAAATCAAGAGATGTCAACCAAAACACCAGGAAAAGAATTGTGGAGCTCCATAAGTGTGGCTCAATTTTGAATACAATTTGGTGCCATTTACAATTAAGAAATACAGATAGTTTCTGTCTTTACTCTTAAAGTTAACAAATATGTTTTTTATATTTATCAATCTAAAAAAAATAAACATTTAGTCTGATTTCATGTTACAATTAAAAAAGTGTGTTTTTATCTGAAGAGTATGTAAATATCTGGTTTCAACTGTATATTTGATGATGTTGGTGTTTGGCTTGATTGTCAGCACAGAGAGGGGGAGAAAGGAACAGAGAGGGAGAGAGAGGAGCAGAGAGGGAACAAGAGCAGGTGAGACAGACATGTTAGTCAAATGGTTGTTTACCAAAAGTATCACCGTATCATAGGTACTCATGTATCTCGTACCTAGTGTTTCTTTTTAGGTTTGTTATTTTTCAAATTCTATATTTATTAAGTTATGCAGGCTTGTTTGCACAACAAGGCTAAATAATTATATAAACCTTTCTCAATCTAAATAGTGTACTTTGGTAGAATTAAAAAATAAGTGTAGTGCAGGTCTATGATGATTTTCAGTGCTACTATCATCTAGTTTTGATTGTGGTTCTGTTTTGGTTGAGTCCTAAGTAGTCCTGATTTTGAACTGATGTAGTCCTGTTTTAATTCCGGATCAGTTCTGGGTCTGGTTGAATTGAGGCTCAGTCCTCGTGTCTTGATACAGCCCCGACTTTGTTCTGCCTTGCTGCTTAATTAAAAAACTAGTTTAAGGTGTCCTGCATATGTGATATATATTTTTCCTTATATGAAGTCATTCTTTTTTGACCAAAACTCAAAACAGAGCCTATTACTCTTTCAGTCATTTCTACCCCCACCCCCCACCCCAATCTCACATGCATACTACCCTTTATGGCTAATCCCCGGGTGTATCAAATGTCTGCCTCCGCCTCTGCTCCTGCCACTACTTTACACGCATGTGGAAAGTTAACACAGTGAGGCCATTGTAATGGGATACATTAAACAGATAGTGAGACTCCTTCTGCTTGTCAGGGATGTAAATCCTTAGGTGAAGGCTAAGCAGAAAACAAGGTCATAATTCTCTTTGTGCGGGAGAAGGTATAGCCCCCCCGTGAGAGGGGCCAACATGTAAGAGTTTGGGGAATGTTCTTTGTCTGTGTGTCTGTATATAAGATGTAAGGGTGGTGGCCACAACGCAGAGATGGTCCTGCTGTTTCACTGGGATGCTCTCTCCACATTGCAATGTGTTTATTAAACCCACTTCAAATCAAGCTCACTGGGTGTGTTGCAGGTTATTGTTATAATTTCCATAACAATTTGGCGTTGTCGAACAGGATTCCTCACGTGAGTTTCGCTGAATTGCAGGTACGCGGTGACTGGCCATCCTGGGGGAAAATTGCCCCAGTCCCACCGTTCTTTTGTTTTCAAATAAAGGGGGAACCGCTAGAGGCCTTCAGCGACTCACACATGCAGGAATTTAACGAACTATGAGGAAAGAAATGGAAAAAGAATCTGCAACGGTGTGCTGTTTTGATTTGGGGGGAATTTTCAAGCGGACCACAAAAAGGGAAAACCTCAAAAAAGCGACGCCTAAATTATGGATTGTCGTGGGAAGGACTTTTCTGTCCTTGGGAAGGACTCTTCTGTCCTTGGGTTTATGGTTTTTAGCACTTTGTACCGAAGCAAAGGCTGCAGAGGGGAGGCCCGGCTGCAATTGGGTGCTGAGCTCAGCAAAGCGGCTACAGGAGCCGTGGGGAGATTGTGTCCCTGGAGGTGGTCTGGGTGAAAACTCCAAATGGGTGAAGTATGTGTTGTGTAAGAGAAAGATGTTGACAGGGATAAGAGTTTTTTGTTTTTTTGTTTGTAGGCTTTGTTGTTTTTTGTTTTGGATGGACCACTGGGAGGGTAACCTCAGGAAAACGATGCCTGATTTCAGGACTGTTGTGGGAAGGACTCTGTCCTTAGTTTATGGTGTTTAAGACTTTTGTACCACAAGGAAAAGGCTGGACGGCGAACGCGGTTGTCCACAAAGCTGAGGTCAGCAGTACGGCCACCTCCGGGTGGCCGGAGTTGGCCTCTTTCCCATACTCCTTTCAGAAATATGGGAAAGAGTGTGTGCAGTATGAAGTGTGTAGAAACTGAGGAATACAGTAAAGAGAAGTGTGTGTGTGTGTGAGAAGTGCTGTGGGTGTGTGTATATCCGAGAGTGATGGAAAGAGATGTGTTAAAATGTGGATAGAAGAATAATAGAGGGAAAGTGTTAATGAGCAGTGATGAAAATGATATTAAATAGATGTTTTAGTGTTTTTGTACAGGTGGCTATGGAACTGGATCAACGTCCTCCACAAGCACAGTGGCCGGAGCAAAATGATAGATTAACATAATTGGAACCACACCCAGCCGTGTTTTGGCTGAATATTACACAGCTTCACTCCATGTACACCTTACACTGAAGAACAAGCTTCGAGGGCAATCGATCTCTCCCTGAAGACAAAATGCAGTTCGAGAGACTCGACAATGTGAACACACAGCAACACTGCCCTAAAACTTAAAGTTATCTCTCATCAGTGTTAAAATTGTGCAAATTTCAGACACTTGTTATCAAATGCTGAGTGTATCCACTGCTGCCAACTAACTCTCTAGGTTGCAGGACAAGAGTTTAACCTTTGTGAAGAGAAAAAAAAGAGATTCTGGTTTGACCAACCAGTGATCAGACAATAAATTTAGTTGTTAATATAGTAAATTGTGAAATACTTTCTGCTTGATTGGTGCAGCACAAGTAATTTACTGTATGAAGGAAATTCTCTTTTGTGATAATATTTTGAACATGCACTTCTGTTGTCCTGTCAACTTGGAGGGTTAATAGCTGATATGCAAATTAGTTGATTGTTACTAGATCAGGGAAGGATGACTGGATTATAAAACAAGTGAATAAGATGTAGCAGAGGATTGAAATGAGTTTCCTGTTTCTGATGTATGGGTGAAGCTTGCACCCAGATATACACTCTGATTACATGAGACGAAACTTGTTTTGTGAAATACCTGACAGCATGTTACACGTTTTATGTTTGGGGAGGGAAAAAAAGGGGAAGAAAAGGTAAATGAAATGATTGGGTCTGTGAAAATGAAAAATAAGTTTAAAAAAAAAAAGCACAGACCTGGGGAAGAAGTTAACATTCCAGTGATAAAACATTGATATGAAGTGTTTAGGAAGCTTTTAATGGTGAACATTAGTGTTGTGTGAACTGTGCAGCTGCTAATAAAAAAGGGGGAAAGTTTAGCTGTGTATTTAGCAGGTGGAACTATGTTGGTTGGCCCCAGACTTTCAAGAATTGTGTAATATTCTGGAGCACTTGTGGGCAACCAGTAAATATGATGTGGGGAAAATTAACAAAGGTAGTGACTCTTAAGCCTGATTTCAGACCATGTAAGCATCAATTGTTAATTAAAGCCAGAAGCAGAGACTGCAGCACTGCATGGCAGGTTCCAACCCCTACAGCCTGTTATTTCACTTGAAGGCAAAACTTTTCCTGTGATTTTTCCGGTAGATTTGGGGGTTTTTGTTTTAGTACCAGGCTGATTTTGCCAGTTAGGTTTGGGTTGTTTTTCTTTTTCTAAGAGAAAGACTGTTTTTTGGGTTTTTTTACACTTAGACATGCCCGGAACCAGGCCTAATATGTGTTTTGGGGTTGTTGGGGTTTTTTTGTAACAGTGCACTTAGGAAAAAACCTGCCAGGTATCATCCTTCTGGGGGTGATATTTTGTGTGTTGATGATTTAAAAGCAGGCCTGCAAGATTGGGAGCAAAAGCGCTATAAAACACTTTAATTGAGAGCAAATATAAGGTTAGCTTCTCTAGATTACAATTGGCTTCAGAAAATTCACCTACCTAGGACGCTGACCATATCAGATGGTAAGTCCTGTGTTTAAAAGGATTGTAGCGATTCAATCCATTTTAAAAGCAATAAGAATTGTTTTTGTTTTTGGAATGATGAAATATTGCTGTCAGTGGATATTTATATTTGTGTGCGGTTTTCCACTGACAGCAATGATCATTATGAATGCATGTGATTGGTATAAATGCAAATGCAGAGGACTGTGACTGGACTGATGATGTGGACTAAATGTGACTGACTTGAAATTGAGAAGACGGTAACTATTTTAGGATTAGTCACTTCTAATACCTAATCCACCCAAACAGTGAAAAAAGGGTGGATGTGTGTGTGTTTGTTTGCTTGTTTTTGCAGAAGCAGAAGGATGACAGAGACCAGAGGAGGAGAGACTGTATGTTTACATGAGTGTGGGCAGACTTAACCCTTTAGCTCCTACTTTTCTGTTTTACTGATTTTGTGTGAAAGAAACTGTTTTTACTGGCTGCTTGTTGGTTATAGTAACACTCTGTATTGTTGGAAAATGTCAAATGTTAGAAGTTGGCAGAAAACATAGCGGCCTTGAAGAGTGTGCAGAGAAGGCCAGCCCACATCAGCAGCAGTTAAGTTATGTTCTGGTTAACGGCTTTCAACAACCCACTGCTGACTTCATTAGGAAACAAAATTTTAATCAAAACACAGACGGGTCCGTTGAATGCATGAATTGGGCCCGACATGTGCAGGACGTTATTACAAATTTAAAAAAAAAAAAAAAAAAAAAAGTCACAAAGCTCTGACCATAGATTTAACTGAGGTGGATAAATGCTAAAAGCAGTGAGGTTGCACCTCCACATGACGACAGGGTGGATGTATCCATGTGTGTTTCTCTGTTTTTAAAGGAGTGGAAAGATGACAGCAACATCCTAGGTTGCGTGCTGATTTAACCTTTTAAATGCCACTTTCTGTGTCTGTGAATTTACCAGTGGAGTGTTATTTATGACCTAGTATTGCCAAATGCAGAGGTCACTTTGAGAAAGTGTGTATACACCTGTGCAGCGCTAATTTACATTCTCTTTTCTACAGCAGAGGGTTAATCATGTGATCTGATTCTGTGATTTATAGGAAATACAACAGGTTTTTTTTTTTTTTCACAGGATTACTGGGATTATGTGTGAAGGCAACTGTGATTACAGGTTATATTTTGGTTATGCAATTACACTATGTTGTTGAGAAAATGTTGGAGAAAATGTGAATACAATGTGAAACACACTGTGTTTGAAACCAGTATTACTTCTTTTGCAGCAGAGTGTTAACTTTATGAACTTTTTGCAGCACCTCTGGAATCTGCTGATCCAGGGCTGACCTCCAGAATGCTTCATATGTTTTGCTAATGTTTGTTTCTCTCTAAGACTGCTAGTGTAGGATTCAGCACAGACAGACAAGTGATGTTGGAGTAGAAGTGCAGTGATTGTGTGACATTTGTAGTGTTGGGCTCATTATCTGATTACTGTTGAGCTCACAGTGATGAAAAGTGGGAGTGACATTGCTTAAGGAAAGTCACTGGTAACAGTAATGTTGAATAAACATATGGGATGATCCATGTCTGGGGCGAATTATGGCAATAATTGTGGTTTAATGGTTTAAGAAAACCTGCACATGATAATTGTCTTTGATGCTGAATACTTCATTACTCTTATGATCTACAATTGTTTGCAAGTGTGAAGTTTGATTTACCTCCCAGATCTTGTTTTCCAGGCAATGATGGTGTGTATGCAGGCTCCTGGCGGAGCCAGGTGTTAAGCAAACTTAATATGCAAAACACACTGACATCTTTTTATTGCAGGGTTACAGAGCTACTCCGGAGGAGACGCCCTGATGTTGCATTGGAAATGATCTAACTAACCTTTTTCTTTAATCTCCTAGGACCTGGCGTCCACATATGTGGACATCACATTTTGGGTTATTTAGACCAAAATACTCAATTTTGCTCTACAAGGGCCTGATATCCAGTTACGAGGACATGATACTGCTACTGTTCTATAAAAATTTTAAACGAATATCCTCATTTGTGGCTCTCATTTTTCTTAGAAAAAAAAATCAGGTAAAAAAAAAAAAAGTCTGGTAATTCTTTGTTTTTACTTTCATCGGGCCCCAATATGCCCAAATATCAAAGAGAAATTAAAAATGCATGCTGTGGAAGAGTTCGGGTCTTAGGAGGTTAAGAAAGGAGCCTAGTTCTGATGAGTTGACTCATGGGAGTGTCCACGTGTCAAGTGGAGGGATTCCAGGTTTAACATGAAACAATGGTTTCTATGTTTTCCATGAGTTTTTCTCCATGGCTTTTTACTGTGACATGTAGGACAACATATTATGGACAGGTATTAAACCTCTACAGGTGGTACACCCATGTTCAGACGAGGGTTTGAAAACTTATAAGTGAAGTTCACTAAACTGAAAGGAAAATGTGGATTGATGTTGGTTGATATGTTTTCCAAATGGTTATTTGGAAATTCACAACTGTTGTATTCACAAAACTACACTGTGAGGTCCACAAAAGGACTGTAATGCCCCTTATCTACACACACACGTACACACATACAATATACAGATACACACACTACCTAATTTAACCATCCCCTTCTGTGAAAGGACTGCTGCTACTTACCAAAATGAATGTGACTTGAGTTGGTTTTAGAATTTAGATTTTTAATGCTCTTTTTAAACTTCTTCTCTTTAAACTGTATTTATTCTTTTTAAACTGTATTGTTTATTGCACTGTAGAGGCTGGGGAGAAAACAAATTTTATTTCAGGCACCATACGAAATGACAATAAACTTCTTGAGTCTAGAGTCTATAAGGTCATTACACTTTTTTTCTGAATTGCTAAAACACATTTCCTAAACTCTCATTTCTTTGTCTCAAAGCACCAAACACAAACTCTAAAATTCAAGCTAAACTCACAAAAGCTTTGACTTGTCTTATAAAACCAAACAATTGACCCCCACACTATTTTACCTTTCCTTAAAATCAAGCACATGTGCAAAAACAACTCAGCAACAATAATACACTTCATAAATAAATGCAAAACACTGTGTGATAGTGGGAAAATATTTATTTTTTTCATTCATTTATTCTTGTACTCACGTTTTAACAAAAACAATGAACTGCAGCAATGAAAGTTATATATAGATAAAAATATATATATTTTTACAGCATATTCAGATGATTTATTCTGCCTCAGTATCACGCGTCTGTGAAGGGTCAGGCCACAAGGCTTCATCCACATCACATGCTATGGTCTCCCTTGCAAGGCAACAAGGAAAGAACCCTTTACCATGCCGAATCCAGCCCTGGCAAAATTCAACTCCTACATATGCACATTGAACACTAAAATAGCCAAGCTGTCCCCATCTCCAAACACCGGGTCGTGAATGTTAATAACCGTGTTTTAAGTCGTCTCCGCGGAGCAGAGCTGCACTGGGAGCTTCACTCACAGGGGGAAAAAAATAAAAGCTTTAAATAAGACATCTTTCAAAAGTTTGTTAAAAATGGCGTTAAAAGTTTGTCCGCGTGCATCAATTGAAAAGGCTTAAACAAGCCAATAAAACAATTAAAGGGCAGCCTGAGTATCCTTACCCAAGTCTTCACCTGTGTCACCGTCTTAGTCCATGAACGCCACCATCAAAACCAATAAACTTGTGCTAATAATCAATTAAGTCGAGCAGACAACGAAGCGAATGTCTTCATGACCGCAGGTTAATGGGCTTGATTAATTGATTACCTCTCTCTGCTGTGTGACGGAGAATTATTACGTGAAGGGTGAAACAGAAGCAGCCAATCACAGAACAGAACAGATGCACAATAACTGTACTTTTACAAGGGAAAAAAGTGTCTCAAAACCAGGTAACGACTTCCTGTTCAAGCAATCCGGTCTCGCTCATCGCAAACAGCTAAAAAAAGTGCTTAAATAAAAATGGCTTCTGGGGGCTGGGTCTGAGAAGGTTAAGATATTGCCTTATGGACAGGTATTAAACCTCTACAGGTGGTACACCCATCTTCAGACGAGGGTTTGAAAACTTATAAGTCAAGTTCACTAAACTGAAAGGAAAATGTGGATTGATGTTGGTTGATATGTTTTCCAAATGGTTAGAAGTTTTTCCTTCTAGTAGGGAGATACAGGTGCAGTGGCCAGAGTATTGCTGGGAGAAATCATCCCAAGGGTGGAATCTCCAGACTGAGATTGAGACTGGGTGCTGATCAGAAGTCTTCAGAGACCCAGCGAGAAGTAGGAAACATTCATGGCATAGCTGACAGCCCAGGCAGTGGTTGAGGTCAAAGGTCGTGCGGTTTGGGGCCCTACTAGTCATTATGAGAAGATTTCAGAAACACAGCAATAACCATAAAGCTGCATTGGAATGAGAGGGTGAGGGGTGAAAAGAGCGCCCTCCTCCAACAAGAGCGTGCCAAGCTCTAACTCAGCGACTGCAGAGCAGACTCTGTGCCACCTAAGAGGGATCATGAATGCAGATGACACCTTATTAAACAATCAGGCAGTTGTGCCTGAAGTAGTTCCGTGTGTTTTTGAGTTAAGGGGGTCGTTGGTGTGACATTTCTAATCATCTTATAAATGATATGCATTTACATGACTCTCTGAACATCACAAACTCTGTTAGAGTCCTGAGCCTGAGTAGAAGTGACTGGAGTAGTTATAGCATGCAAGTTTTACAGCAACCTAACTAACAATTATTTGTGTATATTTTGTAAGGTAGCTAGACTGATTTTCTAGCATGTCAGTTCCTGATGCATAAGTGCATTAGGCCCTCGCTGTCTGAGTAAACATAGTAACAACAGTTGTGAGTTCTTTTGACATGTGTACTCAGCTTTGACATGTTGTTTGACAGCCTAAACTAGGATTTTGGGTTCATCACATTTCAATGATTGATTTTGATAGGTCTCAAACATGCCGGAAGCACCTAAAGAATGAGGTTGTTCTTCTAGAATTAAATGTGGTTGTTTTGGTTTCCCCAATCACTGATGTGGGGACAGTAAAGATAATTGTAAATGCTTTTGTTTACACTGTTTAAATGGGTCTACAGTAGTAAAGAGTACAGCACAATGCATCAATCTCTCTGTTCTAAATGTAGCTCAGAAGTGTTAAATATATGTTGGCTGTGTGGAAATTCATGGCTACTTCTGGGTTTTACCCCAGACTTTGGGAAGCACTAACACTGAAGTTAGTTTATGTTTGTGGTATTCACTTAGGTACAGATATAGTCACTGTCCTTTATGGCAAACATCTGGACAGGGCAAAGCAAATGGCATAAAGTGTGTGATGTTTGGTGAGGCATGTGTCACTCAATCCCTAATAACAACGGGGGTGAGGGTCTTTTACAGAAACTGTTAATAAATTGGGAAACATGGGTTGATGGATTTAATGATAAATTGGGAAAAATATATCACACACTGAAAGACTTCCTTATCTAAACAACGGGTTCTTATGAAAGAGCAGCTTGATGTAACTAAGGTTAAAGTTTTCTTTTGCAGATGAACAACGGAGGCCGTTTCATTTCTGTATATGATCTCATATTGTGTTTTCTTTTATGATATAACTGCCATCCTTCAAACAAAGGGTGGAGACTCAGGTGGAGTGAAGATGACCATAAAGTGTGAATTTGTTTTTTTCCTTCTGATTATAGGGAGGATGCACATTATGGAATTTCTCTGAGTACACAATTGTGCTGATGTTATGTTCAGTAGTTAGAAAAGAAATCCCCATGTTTTTATGTGATTCTTAATTGTGGTACAGTATCCACATCTGAACCAAAGTGTAAAACAGTGAAATGTGGATTATTAAATATTAGGTCTCTCTCCTCCAAGTCTCTGTTAGTACATGACTTAATAATTGATCAACAAATCGATTTACTCTGCCTTACAGAAACCTGGTTGCAGCCGAATGATTATGTTAGTTTAAATGAATCAACACCCCCGAGTCATTCTAACTACCAGAAATCTCGAAGCACAGGCCGAGGGGGCGGTGTGGCAGCAATTTTTCACACCAGCCTATTAATTAACGAAAGACCAAGACAGACTTTTAATTCATTTGAAGCCTGATGCTCAGCCTTGTCCAACCCAGCTGTAAAACTCAGAAACCAGTCTTACTTGTTATCATCTATCGTCCACCTGGGCCTTACACAGAGTTTCTCTCTGATTTCTCAGACTTTTATCTGATTTAGTGCTCAGCTCAGATAAAATAATTATTGTGGGTGATTTTAACATCCATGTAGATGCTAAAATGACAGCCTCAACATTGCATTTAATCTGTTATTAGACTCAATTGGCTTCTCTCAAAATGTAAAAGAACCCACCCACCACTTTAATCACACTCTAGATCTTGTTTTAACATATGGCATAGAAAGTGAACATTTAACAGTGTTTCCTGAAAACCCTCTGCTGTCTGATCATTTCCTGATAACATTCACATTTACAATAATTGATTACACAGCAGTGGAGAGTAGACTTTATCAAAGTAGATGTCTTTCTGAAAGTGCTGTAACTAAGTTTAAGAATATAATCCACCCACTGTTATCATCTTCAATGCCCTGTACCAACATAGAACGCTACTCCAACAATAAAATTATTATCTTGTTAATAATTTTACCACCTCCTCCTGTGAAAACTAAGGCCTCAAATCCGAAGTACCTGACTCCGTGGTATAATTCTCAAACACGTAGCCTAAAGCAGATAACGAAATGGCGTGTCACAAATTTAGAGGATCATCATTTAGCCTGGAGAAATAGTTTGCTGATTTATAAGAAAGCCCTCCGCAAAGCCAGAACATCTTACTATTCGTCACTGATTGAAGAAAATAAGAACAACCCCAGGTTTCTCTTCAGCACTGTAGCCAGGCTGACAAAAAGTCAGAGCTCTACTGAGCCAACAATCCCTTTAACGTTAACTAGTAATGACTTCATGAACTTCTTCACAAATAAAATTTTTATCATTAGAGAAAAAATGACCAATAATCATCCCACAGATGTAATATTATCTACAGCTACTCTTAGTACCATTGATGTTAAGTTAGACTCTTTTTCTCCAATTGATCTTTCTGAGTTAACTTCAATAATTAATTCCTCCAAACCATCAACATGTCTTTTAGACCCCATTCCTACAAAACTGCTCAAAGAAGTCCCGCCATTAATTAATTCTTCAATCAAACCTATCTCTAATAATCGGCTATGTACCACAGGCCTTCAAGGTGGCTGTAGTTAAACCTTTACTTAAAAAGCCATCTCTAGACCCAGCTGTCTTAGCTAATTATAGGCCAATCTCCAACCTTCCTTTCATATCAAAAATCCTTGAAAGAGTAGTTGTCAAACAGCTAACAGATCATCTGCAGAGGAATGGCTTATTTGAAGAGTTTCAGAGCTCATCACAGCACAGAAACAGCTTTAGTGAAGGTTACAAATGATCTTCTTATGGCCTCTGACAGTGGACTCATCTCTGTGCTTGTCCTGCTAGACCTTAGTGCTGCGTTTGATAATGTTGATCATAATATCCTATTAGAGCGATTAGAACATGCTGTAGGTGTTACAGGTACTGTACTGCAGTGGTTTGTATTATATCTATCTAATAGACTCCAATTTGTTCATGTAAATGGAGAGTCCTCTTCACACACTAAGGTCAATTATGGAGTTCCACAGGGTTCGGTGCTAGGACCAATTCTGTTTACATTATACATGCTTCCCCTAGGCAGCATCATTAGAAGACATAGCATAAATTTTCACTGCTATGCAGATGACACGCAGCTCTATCTATCCATGAAGCCAGGTAACACACACCAATTAGTTAAACTGCAGGAATGTCTTAAAGACATAAACACCTGGATAGCCGCTAACTTTCTCCTTCTTAATACAGATCAAACTGAGGTTATTGTACTCGGCCCTGAACATTTTAGAAATATGGTATCTAACCAGATTCTTACTCTGGATGGCATTACCTTGGCCTCCAGTAATGCTGTGAGGAACCTTGGAGTCATTTTTGACCAGGACATGTCCTTCAACGCACATATTAAACAAATATGTAAGACTGCTTTCTTCCATTTGCGCAACATCTCTAAAATTAGGAATATCCTGTCTCAGAGTGACGCTGAAAAACTAGTTCATGCATTTATTACTTCCAGGCTGGACTACTGTAATTCATTATTATCAGGATGTCCTAAAAACTCGCTGAAAAACCTTCAGCTAATCCAAAATGCTGCAGCAAGAGTACTGACAGGGACTAGGAAGAGAGAACATATTTCTCCTGTTTTGGCTTCCCTTCATTGGCTTCCTGTTAAATCCAGAATTGAATTCAAAATCCTGCTCCTCACATACAAGGTCTTAAATAATCAGGCCCCATCTTATCTTAATGACCTTGTAGTGCCATATCACCCCATTAGAGCACTTCGCTCTCGCTCTGCAGGCCTACTTGCTGTCCCTAGAGTATTTAAAAGTAGAATGGGAGGGAGAGCCTTCAGTTTTCAGGCCCCTCTTCTGTGGAACCAGCTTCCAGTTTGGATTCGGGAGACAGACACTATCTCTACTTTCAAGATTAGGCTTAAAACTTTCCTTTTGCTAAAGCATATAGTTAGGGCTGGACCAGGTGACCCTGAATCCTCCCTTAGTTATGCTGCAATAGACGTGAGCTGCCGGGATTCCCATGATGCATTGAGTTTTTCCTTTCCAGTCACCTTTCTCACTCACTATGTGTTAACAGACCTCTCTGCATCGAATCATATCTGTTATTAATCTCTGTCTCTCTTCCACAGCATGTCTTTATCCTGTTTTCCTTCTTTCACCCCAACCGGTCGCAGCAGATGGCCGCCCCTCCCTGAGCCTGGTTCTGCCGGAGGTTTCTTCCTGTTAAAAGGGAGTTTTTCCTTCCCACTGTCGCCAAAGTGCTTGCTCATAGGGGGTCATATGATTGTTGGGTTTTTCTCTGTATTTATTATTGTGCAATCTACTGTACAATATAAAGCGCATTGAGGCGACTTTTGTTGTGATTTGGCGCTATATAAATAAAATTGAATTGGTATCACCAACACGTTCTCACTCCCTAAGCGTAATATTTTACGCTAGGTGACAAATCGTCAATATTTAACGCTTTCGGGTACCCAACACGTTCCTAAATGAAGAGATCGGAAAAATGACAAAACATGAGAACCGTTTGGACTTAATCTACACATTTTTGTTCATTTTCTTAAAATTGCTTTCAAAAACATTATTTCACGTCATTTCTGTGATGGTTAAGGTTAGGAATAGGGTTATGGTTAGGGTAGGGATAATAATAATGGATTGGATTTATATAGCGCTTTTCAAGGCACCCAAAGCGCTTTACAATGCCATTATTCATTCACGCTCACATTCATACACTGGTGGAGGCAAGTAGGCGGTAGGGTAAAGTGTCTTGCCCAAGGACACAACGACCAGGACAGAAAGGCCAGGACAGGAAGGCCGGGGATCGAACCGGAGACCTTCCGGTTACAGGTGCGCTTCCCAACCCCCTGAGCCACGGTCGCCAGGTTAGGTTTAGGTCTGGAATACATGGCTGGAACGTCTATTACCGCGGGACTGTCATTCCACTGGAATTCATCCATAATCCGCCGCGTACCATCAGAAAGCGGCAGGTCACCTTTCGCATTCTTCACGAACGCCGCGGGACGTGACAAAACGTCGGTATGCTATGCCCCGGGAGTGAGAACGGGCTGGTATCACAAAGGGTGGGAATGTGGTGGCAGATTTCTTTTCACATATATTAATCACATATTTAATTATATCACATTAGTTATAGTAATATCACTTTCTCACTTTACCATAGTAAGAGCACTCCTGCCACTACTTTACATGCATGTGGAAAGTTAACACAGTGAGGCCATTGTAATGGGAGACATTAAACAGATAGTGAGACTCCTTCTGCTTATCAGGGATGTAAATCCTTAGGTGAAGGCTAAGCAGAAAACAAGGTCATAATTCTCTCTGTGTGGGAGAAGGTATAGCCCCCCCCCCCCGTGAGAGGGGCCAACATGTAAGATTTTGGGGAATGTTCTGTCAGTCAGTCAAACAGAAAGTGATTAAATGAATTTATCGTTAATTCCACTTTTATTGTGGGACTGATCAAAGTCGCTGCTTGCAGGTTTCAGTAAATTATAAACAAAAAAAACAAACAAAAAACCTTAAATGTAAAAATAAACAGGGTGAAACTCTGCTTCACAGTCTGTACCATCAGCAACCCAAGCCAAAATAAACAATCAATAAATATGCAAACGAACATAGAAAAATAATTTCCAGCTAAGGGTGCCACCAGTCTTAACTGAAAGCAGAACAGGACCGCGTCCAATCTGCAAATCTAAAGTCCTTAACAGTCCACAGTCCTGATACTTCACAGGAACTGGCAGGGAAGGGAGCCATGCTCCTCCCGCAAGCCTCCCTTCTCCTCGTCTTCCTCCTCTTTCATCCAGGGGTGTGACAGGATCTCCTTCAGAATGGGACGGTCCTCAGGCTGGAAGGAGAGGCACCAATGAATCAGAGACTGGCATCCTGGTGGGTAAAAAGGGAAAGGTTTTGAAAAGCTGGACTATTTTTGTAGGAGGGCTGATGTGACCCTGAACCCCACAGTGATTTTGAAGGAGGAAACTCCTGTTGAGGAGAACCTGAGGCTCACCTGTAGACACCGGCCTGGTGAACCTGGGGCAGGCTTTGTAAATCTCATGATCATTTTCAAAGGGAATGTCGCCGCAGACCATGTCGAATAGCAGAACCCCCAGAGACCAGACGGTGAGGGGGACCGCCTTGTAGGACTTTGACGCGATCCACTCGGGGGGGCTGTAGGCACGGGTTCCTGAGGACGCAGGAAGTGAGGAGAGGAAGGTTACAACACAAAACTCGGCAGAGAGGGATTTTGTAGGGGAAGGGTGAGAAGACGCTATAGGTTTATGCTAAGTCCACATGTACACGGGTATTTTTGAAAATGCAGCTTTTTCTATGCATTTGGCCTTTTGTCCACACATAACCAGCATTTTGGGTCAATGAAAACAGAGATTTTGAGAAACTGCTCCCAAGGTGGAGATTTTAGAAAACTCAGTTTTTGCATTTACGTGTGGATGAGAAAAATTGAGATTTAGTCACGCAACGTCAAAGGTGTGCATCGATTTTGATATCACACTGTTCACTCAAAAATACCTGTGTACATGTGGATGCAGCCTTAGAATGACTGGTTACCTTGAAACTCGCTGTACATGCCGTCTTTAAGCAATGCCCCAGACCCAAAGTCTATGATTTTGATGTCCATTGTCATCGTGTTTACCACTATGTTCTCGTCTTTGATGTCCATGTGCACGATGCCGCGGGAGTGAATGAATTGAAGCGCCTCGACCACCTGATGGAAAATCCTATCGGGAAGAACAAAGAACCAGAATGTTAACAGACATCTAAACGACTGCAGCAGAATGCATTAACCTCCTCTCAACCTCCTTCAAAGGTGGTGGGCGCGAGCGCAAACCTGAGTGAGAGGCTTTCTGACAGAGCTCCTCTCTCCGTGATCAAGTCAAACAAATCCTGACAGTGTAGCGGCCTCTCCATCACCAGCAGGAAGCCCCGCCCCTCCACCTTGAACCACTCCAGCATGTGGATGACCCCAGGGTGTCCCCTGTCCTCTGACAGCTGCTGCAGCAGTGCAATCTCCATGGGAATGTGATTGATCTCATCTGACTGACGTAACAAAGAGGAAGATTAAGCTGTGTGCAGGCAGGAGTGGTGGGTAGGAGGACCCAAAGTGCAGACACACGTGGGCAAATTAGTGCAGTCAAAACAGCTTTATTGCTGAAACATAAAATAACTAAACTCAAGACACCAAAAAACTGGGCGGGCTGGCGGGCTGGCTGGCTGGCTGGACACACAGTATAGTAGATGTTATCGTGACCCAGACAAAGGAAAACACAGGGCTTAAATACACAGAGGGAGCAATCAGTGAATGAGAGACAGAAGGGAAACACAGCTGGGGCAAATCGGGGCTGACGCGACAGAGGAAGCAAAACAAGACATTAACATGAGACACGAACTTTCAAAGTAAAACAGGAAACACAGACTGAACTTACAGACAGACTCACAATCAGACACTGCAACAGAGAGAACATGGAAACCCAAACATAAGAACTACAAAATCACAAACCAAGAATAACCGGGGAAAATAGAAATGCAATACAGAAACCAAAACCTTCACAGTAATAAACCAAGAGAACACAAAGAAAGGTACAAAACTGAAAACACTGGGTCAACAACCCAGGTACCCAAACAGTTACACATTTCTCAACCACTGCACACCACAGCTGCAGTTCACCTGAGCCACCAGCACAAGATGGAGCTAAACAATCGGAGCTTTGTTTCACAGGTGTCACTCAAAACACCCTGTGCATTTTTGTACACATTTAGTTTAATTATTTTTTTTCCAAGTATCACTCACCAGTGTTGTCAACTTGTCAGTTGTAATCTCCTTAATGGCAACCTGGATGGTTTTAAAAAAATGAGTAAAATATTTTTTAAAAATAAAATAATAAAACAAAAGACTTCTCGAGCTGTAATAATAATAATAATAATAATAATAATAATAATAATAATAATAATAATAATAATAATAATGATGATGGAGAGAAAGTGTACATTTTTTAAATGAATAAATACAGGTGTGTATTTTTTACATGTAGTCCATCAGAGAGCCTCTGTCCTGAAAACACGGAGCCGAAACCTCCACTGCCAAGCAGAGGACCGCAGCGATACTGACTGAGGAAGTGCTCGCTCACTGAGGACCAAAACACAAGTCACATCAGTGCACTGCCAACACTTAAGAGATCAAACCTTACCCAACAACAACAGAAACCCAAAGAAACTCAAAAATACCACACGGTTTACGATGTGTTCCTCCCTATTATCTCAGTGCAGTCTATAGGCGTTTCTCAATATGTGGACTTGTAATACATCATCAATCACAGACCAAGTACTGTTCCAATTCAAAGGACGCATCAAGTACCCCAAAATGTTCTCGCTACTCCCATTTTATCGAGCATTCATCATCTGTGACTTTTGTGGATGGAGATAACATCTAAATGTTAGGTTTATTTCAGTGTTTTATTTGTTCCAAAGCAAATCGATTTCGCTGAGATTAAATTTCCGCTTCATAACCGGGCCGTTTTATTTAATACTGAAGTCTTACTTTTTTATTCAGGCATAAATGTATACTATTTTTATTACGAGAGATTAAGCTTCTGTTTCTGCCACGTAGTGATTGTGCTTAACTGTATGCAGTGTTGGGGAGTAACGGAATACATGTACCGCCGTTACGTATTTAGAATACAAAATATGAGTAACTGTATTCCGTTACAGTTACCGCTTTAAAAAGGTGGTATTCAGAATACAGTTACTTTGTTGAAATAAATGGATTACACGGCGGTACTTTCCTGTTTCATATTAAATCAGGATTATTTGGGTTTGTTTGACAGCTATGTTCTGTTGTTCCAAAATATGGTTAAATTCTCTCTGCGTGTTTCCTGGAGGTAGGCAGAATGCTACAGGCATGGCCCAAAGAATGTAGCATGGGCAGTGTTCCGTGCTGCAGGTGGACTACCATACACGATCTGTGGAGGAGAGAAAGATGTCCGAGCTGTCACGAGCAAAAACGGATTATATTTAAATATAATAATAACCACTGCAGCCAAGAAGAGTGCCTGACGAGCCCATTTGTAAGTAAGCTATTAAGACTCATCTGTACACTGTGTTCGTGTTTTCCTCCGAAAAATAAGTTCCGTTGAGCAGCCTTTCAACGCCTCTCTCTGTCTCTAAAATTGACCCAACAACAAAGTAAAGCTATTTTTCGCTACCAGCCCAACACGGAACACACTATTAGCCCGAGGTTTTACTACTGTTCAGGGATAAATAATAGTACTATAGTACATTCACGTATTGTAAACAGCATGATAATATATTAAGTAATCCAAAGTATTCAGAATGTTACTCATTGAGTAACGTAACGAATCGTTACAGAATGATTTTGGGGCATGTATTCAGTATTCTGTAATGGAATACATTTTAAAAGTAACCTTCCCAACACTGACTGTATGAAGCTTATTAGACATTACAAAACCATCTGTTTCATAATACATGTAAGCGAATGGTCCCAACGTGCTTAAGATACTTTTTTAAATTACCTGTGTAATTTCTGTTCATATTTAAATTAAGAGGGGGTGGCAGTAAAAACTCTGTAACAGAGATGTCATCAAGTACACTGTCAAACGATTGCGCCGTAAGGACTCCCGTACTTGACTACTGAGAAACGGCTTTCACATCAGACTTCTCTGCGCATTTCATTTACTGCTAAGCTGCTTAGCGGCTCTTATTTATCCAAAGTTAAGAATCGCTGTTTTTTTGTTTATGTATTTGGGTTTTGTTATTTTACATGCTGTCTGGCAGCAGCGTGCAAAAGCAATTTTGGAGGCAATTTAAATCAGTTTAAACATCTTTATCACACATATTTAAACTTTGTTGTACTTCTTACCGTTCTTTCCTCTGCCCTCTTCCTCCATGGTTATCAGTTGTTACAAAATGGCTGCCAGCATGAGTAACAGAGCATACAACAGACTTGTGCATCCGAATATCCCCGAATGCATTTCGTCCAAAACTCATATGCAGAGAAACCCGGCAAAAAGTTTGAAATATTAGTCTTTCTGGGTCACAAAATAAATAGATATTTTCAGGCGAGAATGTAGCTGTGTAGACTTCAAATATCTGCCTGATTTATCAACTCGTCCCAAATTTACCATTTTCCTCTAAATACTGTTCATATTCATGTCAGAAGACATGCTGTGGAAGAGAGCCAGAGATTAATAACAAGCAATGTTCCCTCTAAATTGCGCGCGTGCCCAATTGCGCACTGATGGCATGGTCTCTGCGCAGAAAAAAATCTGCGTTGTGCACAAAAAAATAAAAATAAAAATTCTAACCTGTATTGAAATTAAAGTAAATAGTTAACAATTCTGTTTTGCAGTGTTAGTCACGTTCGAAAGCACTCTCCGTCTGTGAGCAAAGACAAGACCCCCCCAAAACCCCACCCTGGTCGACCAATCAAAACATGGCATTTAGTTGTTAAGAAACGGGAGGAAGTTTTAGTATACTCTTCTCTGCAAGATGGCATTGACAGTGGGCTTGTTGGTGTGCCATTTCTCCTTGTCCAAAGCCATGTGTACACGTGCAGGCTGAGGTGGGTTACCTCTTCTGCCAGCTGACTGACCTAAACGGAGTGGTCACAAAGCGAGGTACAAGAAATAATGCAAGTGATTATTGCGGCTTAAGATGAAAAATCAACCATATGCATTTTAGTCAATCACGTATTTGTACCTTAAAATATTCCTTATATTTATAATTGAGCTATCTGTGTATATTTTGGTGTATAACATTGAGTGGGTTGTACTTACATGTACTGTATTATTTAATTAGTTCAGTCTGTTACTGCTATTGTCTCTACACAAGTGTAACCCACATAATTTTCTTAGAGATTATTAAAGTATTTTCATTCTGAAATACATACAAAACAAACAAAGCAATGCAACAGAAGAGGCTCCATTAACATGGCAACTCCTCATCAAGCTACATTGTATCCATCAGGTAAAACATTGGCTACGTTTGCTTTGCATTTTCCCCGCCTGATCACAGTGATGTAGTATAATGTGATCTCATATTACATATTATAATACTATCATATATATTACACATTTGTCACGGTCACACTCAGAGCTCCCTCTCTCTCCACGTTTTCATACATTATTTTAATCGTGTGTGTGTGTTTTGGTCTGCCTCTGTGAGTGTCAGTGATGCTCCAATTCAAAGTGACATTGCTTTGGCAATGACTCCATCTAGTGGTGAAATTACTGAACTGCAGGCTCAGTCACAAAAACGCAATATTTTGACTATTACTGAGCTTACACTTGAGAATACTATTTGACCTTTGGGACCTTTTGTACTCCTATTGATATATTTCATATTGTCCAAATAGTTCATTAAACACACATTTTCTCAATCAATTTGATGAAAAAACAAACAAACAGGGAAATAATTATTGGCTTTATTTGTCACACCATGACTGTGGTCTGTGGCAAATTTTCATCTTCACCACTGTATGTGGAGTCTAGCAGTTATCTTTGTGACAAACATAAAGGCTCTTGCGGTGCCTGCGGGCAAAATTGGTGCTTGAGGGCACTTCTGAACTCCTTTCAGGCTGTTTTACTGGGTCTTGTCTCACTAGTGTGGGCTGTTATGCAGTGAAAGCAGGTGGGAAGATGCGAGGGACATTTCTTCAAAGAATTTGTTTTGAAAAAATTTTTTTTTAATTGGTTATGAGCAAAAATTGTTTATATAAAATAAAAAAAAACCCCAGTTTCAACCATAACGTGAAGTACACATTCTTTTTTTTTTTTCCTTTTAGTACACAACAGTTATTTTGGAAAGAAGATTTCTCAAGCAATGATCTACCCAGAACAAACATATTTATGAACTAAACTTGAGAGATTGAAATGTACAAAACTCTTAGTGCGACCTGGTAGATAAATTGTAAAACAAGTTATATATATATATATATAAAACTAAACAAATATACAGCCAAAAAACAGTTTTCAGTGTAAGTAAGATGTGAACTGAACTGGGAACATGTTTCTCAGGTCTGGCAGAACAGTAGCTGATTCTATAATGAACAGAATAAATGATAACTGATAGAAGAACTTATTTCTATCCAAAGGACCCGCAGAGCATTGGAACTTAAGAAAGGTGAATCACACCACTACTCTCCTCCCACTTTTCAAGGCTTATGGGGATGCCTCATTTACACACTGGTTCCAGGCGTTGTGACTGTGTCCTGCTGTATCATCAGGGGTCCCAAAGCCTCACAGATGATCCTGCTAAAGTGGGTCCCCCAATCTCTCCTGATTCTGGACACTTGCAAGTTCTCACACCTGGAAGTCAAGCAGGTCGCAGCACTGAAACAGAAGTTACAGTTATAGGTAAATGTTCATGTACCTATAACTGTATGAACAGTTCATGAATAGTCAGCTCATAGATTTCTCACTTCTTAACTTTTTTAGTGTGTTTTTTTTTTTCATTTATTGTTTAATCATGTGTGTGTGCCTGTGTGTGGTTATGAGCACCTTCTACAGAGGCACCACTGAGAGTATTCTCACCAGCTGCAATATTGAAAACAAGAATAGCTAAGAAAAATGTAGTTTGTAGTTCAAAATGTATTCTAAACCCTTTTTACTTTTTTTTTACTCACTTTATGTGTATTCCACGATGTTATTTCTCTCTCCTACGGTGTCTGTTACAATTACTTAGGCAGGACCAAATATGCAAAGTATGCAATGATGTTATCTCGCGACTTCTAGGACAGCCAATAGCGATCGTCCTTACGTAGGCGTTGACAAAACTGGGCGCGAAACATAGAGTTTGGATTGGGAACTGCTTTCTACTAATTGTAAACGAGCCGATGCTGAAAGTAATTTTTTTTTTTTTACCAAAGTTGACTCATTTATCCGGGTCGAAAAGTGGGAGTGACTGCAGAGCTGGAAGAAATATATCTCTATATTTTAAACAACTATTTTCGTCTATGCTGCTGCCAACTGACGCCAGAGGACAGGATGCCTTCACTGACTCTTAGGGGAGTGACTGTGAATTTCCCTTTTTCTCCGTACGAATCTCAGAAGGCATACATGAACAAAGTAATCGAATGTCTTCAGGAGGTAAGAATCAACTGTGATGTGTATGTCCGTTGATGGAAATAAGCTGTAAAGGGGCAAAATACCGAGTAGCCATGGCTATTGGGCTTTGGAGTTGATGTCACGCCGCAATGCATTGTGGGAGCTCAGCGCCATTTTAGCAGGCCACGAATCAAAACAAACACTGTGGTGGATAGAAGTTTTGCAACGTACCATACTTAAAAGCAGCTCAAAAGAAAAAGGACGTTATAGAGACAGATTGCGTCCGGATGCAAAGAGACGGTACTTGCAAGAAATGGCGTGCACTGGAAATGTGGACCCATATGAAATAACGGCAGTGGAGTAAAAACCCTGAGGACCAACAGCTATTGCCTTAGCCTGATATATTCTCTTACCTTGTCTATGGAGTCAGCACATAAAGGCGCACATCCAATTCACCAAGGACTGGGTACAAGATTTGGCTATTTTTAAGCCTCCACGTTGTGAGTACGCCTTCATTCAAACAAAGGTAAGTCAGCTTGAGTACTGCCAGTAAAATGCGTTTGATTTCCCCCCGAACATTCAGATTAGTGCAAGCATAAATTCAGTCATGAGGGGGAAATTACAGTGAGAACATGTGGAGGCTCTGTTAGATGGATAACATAGTGAGTTCAGTGCGTTGATGTGACATTGTCCTCAAGGATTTAGTCATTCTCTATGGTTAACGAAATTGCACTAATTAATTCATAATTGTTATAAATAATCCTAATTATACATCTTGCTTCCGTGTTTATGTCCTGTCTAACTAAAAATATATTGTATTTTGGTTTTATACATTGATTAATGACCTGCAGAATCTCCTTATCATATTAAGTCATTCATAATTGTCACTTAAATCTGAACTTTATGCTTTCTCCCTCTTGAAAGTGATTACATCCTTTACTTTAGGTTCATTTTTTGCTGGCAGATTTAAAAAAACAAAAAAACAGGCAGATTTAGAATATAACATTCAGCTATAGATGAATACATAAAAAGATTTAAAAAATTACATATATGTGCTAACTTTCTAAACACCTTATTTGTTACATTTCTATAAAAGGATTTGAAAGTAGATAAAACACATTTTATTGTCTTTAAATTAACTTTCTTTGTATGTTTCAGGTACTGCACTCCAAAAGACTGAATGAACCAGTACTGCAGCCATGGGTCATTGTGAGCATCACAGGGAAGGTTGAAGCCGCCCACTGCACCTGTATGGCCGCAGTCGCAGAGACCTGCACCCATGTCGCTTCTCTTCTGTTTCAAGTAGAAGCAATAGTGTTGATCCGTGGCACAAGGACTGTTACAGATGAACCTTCATACTGGGTTTTGCTGGGTAATATGACCATGATACAGTCAGTGGTTGGCCATAAGATAGACTTCTCCTCTTTAGCTGGCCAAAAAAAACATCTCTCAATCAAAACATAAACAGGCCATTTGTAGTGACAGGTAAAAGAAGCTGTCCTCAGGAAAGAAAAACCCCACCTGCTACTGTGGAGGAGTTGTCTCAGTTGATGGGAAAATATTTTTCCAAGCATAGTTCTGTTCTGAATAACCCATAATGTTTTATTTAGGGGGTCTACATTTATGTCTGAAGTGCACTGCCATGTAAATAATTTGCATTTATTGAATATGTACTTACTAAGTACCACTGTTCAAAAAGTTGAATAAAGAAACAAACAAATGTTTGCCTTTGTAAAAAAAAAATAAAACCACTTTGTTGAACATCACAACAGTAACAATGTATAATCAATGTTGTTTATAGTTTACAAATGACAAAGTGTTCACATAAAATCATGACAGCATTTAAATAATATCATCCACTACTAGCATTCTGTTATTTACTGTCTATTTTGAAAACTTATTGCTACATATACAGCACAAGACTTAGAGTTTTTAACAAGAGCATTTTTCCCTGGTTTTACTACAACACTGGGGCACATGTTCACCCTCACATGGATGAAGTAATCTGATTGGCATGGTGGTATGTAGCATGTAGTTTAAAGCAGTGATTTCGTAGTGCCCCATGTGTAGCGGTGGAACCCAGTCAGGATTTGTTTCATTCATTTCATAGGCTGGTTTGCATGCAATAATGAAAAACAATTAGCAACTTTATAAATAGAATGTATATCTATAAAATTTTTCTGTCAGCATTGTATTATACTTAGAATACAAATGCTAAATACAACTATTTTATTCGTTTGTATATAGTATTCTATTCTGTTCTATTCTATTTTGTACAGTATCTTATGGATAAATTATTTCAGTGTTTTTTCTTTAATTTTTCTATGCAACTTTCTTCTGTCCACTGTTGTAACAAAACAAATTTCCCACGCGTGGGACTAATAAAGGTTATCTTATCTTAACCCTTAAGAGCCCAGACCCATTTTTTACCATCATAAAAACTATGGGAGAGTCAATTCTGAAACATTAACAGAAAGTGTCCTCAATGTGTAAAGGGGCGGTGACACCTGTGTCACTGTGGGTGCTTAATCACTCATTAGGATGTGGGTTCTAATTTGCTATGACCTCAGAGCGCATTCAAAATAAAACTAATAGGCTATAACGGGTAATATTAACTTATTTAGATCTTACCTGAATGAAAATGTCTGTAACACACCAACAGAGATCAGTGGATGGTAGAGAACTGGATATCAGCTTGTCTCATAGCTGTTATCCAGGCTAGATGACTTCTTTTGGTAACATCCGATATATAAGCTCCCTCACGTTGCTTCCAGGTGGGAAAAGAATAAAAAGAGAGCCCATTTTTCAGCTTATTCCCGTCCCGATCGTGCAATCTAACAATCGACAACACAGTAAGTGCGAGCCATTGCTGATGCTTTCGCTCCTTCAGCCCTTTTTTTGGCCTGCTAAAATGGCACTTCGCCAGTCACGCCCCCTCCCGTGACATCATGCTCCAAAGCCCCATGAGGCCACCATGCTTACCATTTGCCAAACGGCAAGTCATCTGACGTCTCCTTGTCCAAAATGTGGCTTCACAGAATATAATGATGATGATGGGAAAAAAACATATGACAAAAGAGGCTTCACGTTATTGACCTGTCCTTAGAATTTCTGTAGAGTTTCTATGTAACACATAGCACTCTGCTGACTTGTCTTAGGTTTACCCTGCCTCTTGACAGCTGACAGACAGCTCAAATACCCCCAATGTTTAATCAAGAACTGATTTTAACAGTTCTTGATTAAAGAAGAAAAGTAATTAAAGAAAGAAAGTAATTTTTAAAAGACATATTTTAAATCTGTCTTTTCATGTGTATGAATGATTACAATGTTTTTGAATCATAACATATTTACTCTGGCAGTGAAAGCTTACTGAACCTGAACCATCCTTATGTTAGGCTGCTGAGTACACAACCACATGTTTGTGGTTGTGTACTCTCTCTGATAGACTTTTTTTTGTATTTCTCACCACACTACACATCTGGCCAAAGGTCAGTTTATGCAATTGCAAGGCGTATATCCACATATTCATCCACAAGTCACAAGAATTTCTACTTCTAGAGTGCTGGTCAGAATTTGATCAAACTTGCACACAATTGTCACCTAATGGATCTTGACGCACGTGTTGCTGTTTTATTTATTTAGTTATTTTTCACCTTACCTTTTAACTGATTTGTGCAGATATCTGCCCTTTTCTGAACCTGATCTGCTAGAGATTTCTTTCTGCTAAAAGGAAGATCTTCCTCCACAATGCCAAATGTTTGCTCATAAAAGCATAGTCTAATACATGGAAGTCTCTAATATTTTAATGTTGGTACCATCAGAATGTGTGTTTTTGGGTTTTCTCAGATTTTTAAAAAAATTTTATTTCATGTATAACTTTACCTGTCTGGTTATTTCAGAAAGTCAATGCGGTTCTGGAGAGCCCCACAGGCACAGGTAAGACTTTGTGCCTGCTGTGCACCACCCTGGCCTGGAGGGAGAACTTCAAGGACACCATGTCTACCTGTATGATGGCAGAGATGCTGGGCCAGGAGATGTTTCCAAACACACCTCTGTCTTCCTGGGGGACAGCTGACGGTGACAAACTAAGTATGTTTGTATCATCTGCAAATCAAGAGTCATTTGTAATTTTACTGGTCAAAGAAGAATAACAGATACATACACAAAAATGCAAAGGATATAAGCTACAAAGACATGCTGTGTGCTTAAATTGCTATGCAAAAGAAAATGAGCTAGCACGGATTTCTTTATATTTTGATAAATGGTAAATTGACTGCTTCGTCTATAGTGCTTTTCTACTCTTTTTGAGCACTCAAACCACTTTATATTTTGTTAGGAAAATAGGATTTAACAATTTACTCAAACATGTAATGTTTCCAACCATACATGGAAATATTCTACATATTTCAAAACAGCATTTGTACTACTCTAACAAGGTTGGAAGTCAATATTTGGTAGGATGTCCTTCTTCTTCAACATAGTCTGAAGTCCTAGGCAACATTTGTTGTGATTCCTTTAACTAGTCTTAAGTAATAGTTCCTTCAGATTTTCAAAGCATGTTCTAAAGCTCTTCTTTGGATGTTTGCTACTCTTTGTTCCATCCCCTGTTAAGATGGGTTGGGAATGGGTTAAACCACATGTTTTTTAGATGGTATTGAATACTGGATCAACATCTGTATTCATAATTCCACCAGTTCTGACAAAATTCCCAACACCACTTTTTGAAATAGAGTCCTAAGCTATAAAGCCTTGATTTTGTTTTACAGATGACTGTACACACTTATGTTGTACTTCTGTCCTGACATCCTCCATACATAGTGACAATAATTTAAACCAGAACTTTGATATTTTGATTCATCAGACCTGTTCTTTGTATTGTTCTCCTTCACCCATGTGCGCAGACATTTGGATGAAGCACACAAAGAAACTTCTCTAAGATAATGGTTTTCCCAATCTCTTCTTTACTCTGACTTTCATGCTTTATTCATCATTTATAGAGCCCACTTAACTGATTGTCGGTGTCTCTAACACTCTCTTCCACTGGTACAGTGGTGCTCCAGAACTGGTATATGTAGGTGTCCTCTGTCACATAAAACTTAAATAACAGTGCAGTTTAATAGCATCATAAGAGTCAGACTGGTACCCAGCATAGGTCTCAAGGGCTTTGTCATCCCCATGTTTCAGCTATGCATTCAAATCATACAAAGAATGTTTGAGTTGTAGGAGGCCGCTCAGCTTGGTGTTCAGTGGCTCTTTGAGGTGGTAGCACAGCTAATAATAATAAAAATAATACTAATGGATTGCATTTATACAGCTGTACAATTCCACTATTCATTCACTCTCACATTCACACACTGGTGGAGGCACAGCTGCCCTGATACAGAAGTTTAGAATATGCATCATGTTGCAACTTTGGCATATTTATGGCTCAGCTGTTTAATCTGTTCAAACTGTATTGTCTCTGTTCTTTTGGATCATTGCATACATTCTCCAATTTCTTCAAAGACAGATTTGCGCATACACACTGTTAGTAAATCAGGCCCAATATCCCAGTTTGACTTGATGGTATACTATGTTAAAAAGTGTTCAATTAAGTTTTTTCAGCAACGTATAAAGCCCTAATTGTCTTTTCTTATTGTTGTCAAGCCTACTACACTGATGTCCCCAAGATCATATACGCAACGAGGACACATTCTCAGCTTGCACAGGTTATTAATGAGTTAAAGAACACTTCATACAGGTAAGCATTTCTAACTTTTTGATCATACGTGATTGTCTGAATGACAGCTATTCACAATATAAAACAACATTTCTAATAGGTTTTGTGATCATGGTGTAATGAGGACACCAACCCCCTACTGTTAGTATTTACTAGGGAGATACAAATTTTAATTGCCAGGTTTACAGTATACATTTTAGTATAGCTGAATTTGATCTTGGAATGGTACAATAGCTACCGTTTTTGTTTTGTTTTGTTGTGTAATGAGTTCAGTTTCACAAAAATACACTCAGGCCTGATAACCGAAAGCTAATAACAGAACATATCTGACAAAGTTTAACAGGCTAAAAGATCTCAAAAAGCAACACATTATACCACAATATAAGTCACAATTAACCAAATACTACTGGGGCTTTAAATGGTTATTACATAAGCTATAATCATTTTGAAGTCTTACTGACTGCAGCACCTTTTGTCTGTTCTGGTTTTGTTGGCTATTTATGGTAAACCTGTTCTCCATGTCTCTTTCGATTCAGCCCAAAGGTGTGTGTGCTGGGCTCAAGAGAGCAGTTGTGTATTAACCAGGATGTCATGTGTCAGAAGAGCAACCACGTCAAAGTAAGTTATAAAGGCAAGTGCGATAGAGTTATAAATATAATGGGATGTTTTAACTGCTATGTCTAATGAATTGTCTTAATAACAAAACAGTGAATTTCTTCAAGCTCACTGCTGAAAAAAAAGGAGAAAAATCTACTTCGAGTTTGACTACATTCACAAAGAACAAAAATCAGTTGTGCCAACTGTACTCTATTGGACTTCCGCTCGGAACAGTAACTTCACTCTTGTTCTGGTCAACTGCCTAGAACAGTAGCATTACAAAAATCAGTTCTCTACCTGCTGCAGGTTCTGGTTGGTGTGGGCCTTCAGTGTGCATTAGATCTCAGGAACACAAGCACTACTATCGCCCGCTCTAGTTCAAGACGGTGGAGTTTTATTATATCTGAGAGCAAGATGAGATCCTCATTTTTGTGGAAGCAGCTCAATGAAACCAACGGCCACCACATCAGCCCCTTTACATGAATTCCAAATCCTGCTCCTCACATACAAGGTCTTACTTACAAGTAGAATGGGAGGCAGAGCCTTCAGTTTTCAGGCCCCTCTTCTGTGGAACCAGCTTCCAGTTTGGATTCAGGAGACAGATCAGGCTTAAAATCTTCCTCTTTTCTAAAGCGTATAGTGAGGGCTGGATCAGGTGACCCTGAATCCTCCCTTAGTTATGCTGCAATAGTTGTAGACTGCTTTTACATTTTAAATATTTACAACATTACATCATGCCAATTTTCTAATTTTGGTGGGCTCAGGCCATTTGCTAGTAGTTGTCTTTCTACTGCGTGCCAATCGTGCCTCTACCAACTTGTTATACTTGCTCAGTGTCAAAGAGGGAAACCTATCCAGGGTAAATTTTCGCAGAGTTTAAATGACGCTACTCTTCCACATTGAAATGAGCCATTTGAGGTGGTTTGGGCATCTTACAAGACCTCACCAGCATGCCCTCCCTTGTTTTAAATGCACTTTAGAACAACACGCAGCAACACTACACATGAGCGGGAGGAGGGAGGTATGGGGTCTTCACACACCCCGTTCTCTACTAGCCATCGGGCGGGGGCTGGGAGGAGGTGTTGGCTGTCCGATTGGCCTCCCTGCTGCTGCGGAGCCTGGGGCGGTCTGCTTGCCTCCACCCCGGGGAAAGGGTCACATCTCTTGGGTCTGGTGCCGTTTCTTCCTCTGGGGCGAGGGTACCTGGACCCAGGGCATAGAGTATGTTTGGGGAGTATGATTGTGTGTACATGTCTATGTATGTCTATCCTCACGTTGGGTGAGTGCTGAGTGTTTGTATATGTGTGCATGAGGGTGGGAAAGCATGTTTATGTCTGTGTGTGCCTGTTTGTCTGTGTCTATATGTCAGGTCGGGTCTTAGACTCCACCTCCCTGGTACTCCCAGGCCCTCCAAGTGTGGAGGCCTATCTCCCCTCACCACACTCCCTGCTGGTAACTGATGCCCTCAGGGGTTGGTGCATTGGTGGTTCTTGGTGTCCGGGCTGGGCGCCAGGTATGCACCGCTCACTCCCGTGGCTACTTGGCGGGGCCCGATGCCTGTCGCCGGTCAGGCCTCTTCCGGGCAAGGGGGGCCTCGGGCCTCCGGCCTCGGGCCTGCAACTCGGTTCACTCTGGCACAGCTGGCTGTCGGCAGAGCCGGCGGGCACGCCCGGTGCAGCCCCTCTGGCTTCTGCTCCGTGGCTACTGGGTGACCCCTCGTTTGGGATCTCCTCAGCCCTTCCCAGGAAGGTGGCACGGATGCCCCTCCGTGGTACTCCTTGGGCTCTCGCACTCTGGGTCCTCTGGATGTCTGGAGCCTGGATCTCCTCCATGCCTGCTTCATCCCCTGGGGGACGGGGCTATGGGCCTCCACACCCTCTAGCAGACCGTTACATGGGAAAACCTTTTGTATACAAGCGCGTTGATCCACACAGGTGTGCACACGGGTGTTCACTGTTCGTAGACATAAACTACACCTTTCTTAGCTGCTACTTCAAAGCACATTGTGCGCTGTCTGTCCTGCATGCTGCACAACAACTTTCAATATTTAGTATTTACTGCTGTTCACACTCAGCTAGATTAACGTGATGGTGTTGTGTTTAGTATGTTGCTTTGTTTTTGTTTGGTTTTTTTTTTTGTCTTCTCTTCTTTTTCTCTCAACAGGTGATCCAGGAGATTTTTTTTTCTTCTCTTTGTCTTTGTAAGTGCCCTTTCTCACTGTCCCTTTTCCCTTCTGTTTTTCTTTTCCTTCCTCTCTTTCTTTCTCCCTTTCCTATCCCCCAGTCATGTCTGTCCCATCTGTAACAACTGAAAATAAAATAAATAATAACAAAGTTTGATCAAATGGACCAATACGGCAATGCCATGATGATCCATTTGGCAAAATAAATCCATTTGGTATCCTTGTTGGTCTTCAGACAACAATTCTGACGGCTTAAGAACCAAATGGGACAGACAAAAAAAAGAAAAAAAAATAGTTATTTTATCTGCAGCAAGAGTCTCTCAACCGTGTTTTTCACGTAACAGTCACATGAAGATTCACCTTCCAAGGCCTCCCCCCGCAGGCCCTCTCACTCCCAAAGGTCAGAGACGGGTCTCTTCTTCTCCAGTGTTTAATGGTGCCTGGGTGTGCCAGTCTACATCTAACTTGCAATACCTAACTGTGTGTGGAATAAAGCATAAAAGACATATGTGACGCTATCCTTTCTAATTAATATGTCTGTGTGTGTACTATTAAAAATGAGCCAATGAGCTAGCTGGTGGAAAAAAAATGATAAGTAAGAGGTTATGGGTAGATAGTTTGTGATTTTAGTCTTATTGTGGAATCAATTTTTTGTTTTCCAGGTTCATATGTGCAGAGGAAAAGTTTCCACCGGGTCATGTGTCTACTACAAAAAAGTTGAAGGTAATGGTCTAACAGAGTGACTATATCTGTGTAGCATAATAATCTAGAAAAGCATGTAATTTACCTTCTTTGTTTGTGTTGTACAGACCTCAAGTACTACTGTGAGGAAGTTTGAAGTCCAGGAATGTCCAAAATGTGGATATTAATGAAATGTCTACTGCCTGCTTTTAGTGGCTGTCAAAATTTGAATGAAAATTGTTATGTTGAGAATGTGGTCCATGCATTTGTTACTTCGAGAATAGTGAATTATAATAACTTATTAGGATGCTGTTTTATAACTTATATAAAAATCGCCCATTTGATAGAAAACAGGAAACTTGACACGTGTCATTTTTATACATCTCTCTGTAAATTTTTATCTGCACATACAAATTTGGTTTCTTCTGTATATAGGACTACTTGTGTTTATATCTGTCTTGCTATAAGAGCTGTGTAACCATCCCAAATTTGGAATTTGTGGGATTTTAAAGGTCTATTCTATTCCATCAGTGATTTATAGCAATTTATCTTATAAATACTCAATCTTAAGCTTGATCTTCTTTTTTTCTTCTAGAAAAGAGCACTGATAGAGACTTTGTTAGTTCTATCCTTGATGTGGAGGATTTGGTCCAATTTGGCAACAAGCAGAGGTTTGTAATTCCATCCATCCATTCATCCATCTTCATCCGCTTTATCCGAGGCCGGGTCGCGGGGGCAGCAGCCTAAGCAGAGAAGCCCAGACCTCCCTCTCCCCAGCCACCTCCTCCAGCTTATCCGGGGGAACACCAAGGCGTTCCCAGGCCAGCCGGGAGATATAATCTCTCCAGCGTGTCCTGGGTCTGCCCTGGGCCTCCTCCCGGTGGGACATGCCCGAACACCTCACCCAGGAGGCGCCCAGGAGGCATCCTTGTCAGATGCCCGAACCACCTCAACTGGCTCCTTTCGATGTGGAGGAGCAGCGGCTCTACTCTGAGCCCCTCCCGGATGGCCGAACTTCTCACCCTATCTCTAAGGGAGAGGCCAGCCACCCTTCGGAGGAAGCTCATTTCTGCCGCTTGTATCCGCGATCTCGTTCTTTCGGTCACTACCCACAGCTCGTGGCCATAGGTGAGGTAGGGACGAGATCGACCGGTAAATTGAGAGCTTCGCTTTTACACTCAGCTCCCTCTTCACCACGACGGACCGGTGCAGCGTCCGCATCACTGCAGCCGCAGCACCAATCCGCCTGTCGATCTCCGGCCCCTTCTCCCATCACTCACGAACAAGACCCCGAGATACTTGAACTCCTCCACTTGGGGCAGGAACTCATCCCCGACCTGGAGTGGGCACTCCACCCTTTTCCGGCTGAGAACCATGGCCTCAGATTTGGAGGTGCTGATCCTCATTCCCGCTGCTTCACATATATACATATATATATATATATATATATATATATATATATATATATATATATATATATATATATATATATATATATATATATATATATATATATATACACATATATATACATACATATATATATATATATATATACATATACATATATACACATACACACATATACATATATACATATATATATACATATATACATATATATATATACATATATATACACACATATATATAGACATATACATATACATATATATAGACATATACATATACATATATAGACATATATATATATATATATATATATATATATATATATATATATATATATATATATATATATATATATATATATATATATATATATATATATATATATATATATATATATATATATATATATATATATATATATATATATATATTTGATATATTGATTTATAACTTGACTAAATAGAGTGATTAAGACACATTAAAGATTTTATATCCTAATTGCTATATAATTAAAAAAAAAAACTTTTTAGACATTTTGTTTCAACACTACAATCTTGTAATAGAAGGGAAAACTGAGATATCAGACTTGATTTGATATTTATTTAGTGGCATGAATCTGTGGTTCCCATACTGAAAGTGTGTTGATTGTAAAATGTGTTGATGCATGCTCAATCATGCAGTTAAGTAAATCTCCAAAAGTTGATTCTGTTCATCTGGACGTAACGTTTCGTCACTCATCCAAGTGACTTCTTCAGTCTCAGCTGACTGAAGGTTTCCCCAATATTATAAACAGGACATTTGCATAATGACTGAAACCAGCCCATTGAAGGAAAAAAGGGCTTGGAGGTCAGTTCCTTAATCTTAATTATGCAAATTCTCATGACCATTGATAAACAACCGCTGACCAAAACCCACTGATCAATGACCATGAGTACCATTCACAGAGAGTTGGGGAATGGCTGCAATCACAGCATTGTAAGATGGTGAAAGACGTACCCTTAGGCCCCCTCCTCGATTCACAGATGGTCTTTCCCTTTTCATGTAAATGGGCTCCTTGACTCTGCGCTCAAACCAGCGTTCCTCCCTACAATCACCTTTTGGTGATTGTAAAATGCTTGTCTTTACTGTTGCTGTGAAGTATTGATGTTTTAGAAATCATAAAAAACATCCATATTTGCAATAATCTTCTGTAGCTGTAGCCAATTTTTGTGACAGTCATTTAAAGAAAACCAAATATTTCTAATGTTGAAGAGAAGCAACAAGTCTGTGCTTTTCAAATCATATGTTAAAAAACACCAACAACAAGAATAAAGTGTGGTCATAGAATGTCTCTGTAGTTAGTACCTTGACCCTAGTGCGGGTTCTCACTTAAAGCTGCTGAGACAATGATTCTTAATCTTAACTGTTATAATAAACCTAGTAAGCACTGCATGTCTCTCTGTTGTGTCCTAGCTTCATCTATGAGGTGTTCGAAAAAGCTAATCTGACGTTCAGCAGCAAGACAGCAGTCTTTGAAGCTCTGGAGCACATCATTGGATACCTGGCACAACGTAGGGCATCATATTTTGGCTTAGACACATTATCACGTCATTTATCATTTGTAACATTGGCTGGTTTTATTATACAGATCAGTGCAACTAATTAACAAATGACCTGTTTGATGCATGTCTCTCCTCAGAGCCAGGAATATTTCTCAATACTAGTGGACTCCAGAAGCTTTCTGATATCATACAGGTACACATTGTATGGCTATTAAAGAAATTGGTCAATAGTAATCTTTTTTGTGGTGGGGTGGGGGGGTCTTTGATTTTTGAAAACTAATATGCATTGTTCCCATATTATTTGTGTGGCCTACCAGATTTGATTGAGGACATTCAATAAAATTATAGAATTCCATTACTCTTCGTTGTATAAAGAGTAGCTATTTAATCACCTTGTGGCATGTTTGAATGTTCCCCTTTGTTTTGTTATTTTAGCTGGTATTTTGTGGTGAACCATCAGAAAAGGAGAAACAACACCAGATGGAAACCAACACGGCTCATTTTAAGGTGTGTTCATTAAGTCAATGAAATAATAGTAAGTAACATATCTTTGCCACATGTGAGTGAAAAGTAACTGAAACTATCACTATTGTTCCGGTATCTTAAATAATAATAAAAAAAAAAAAACTAATTATGAGCTTTTGTCATCTGTTCGGCTCAGGTTCATATCCATCGAAACACCAGCATTCACTCAAAAAAACCTAGTGTTGATATGTGGGCTTCAGGTTCATCCAAAAAGCAAGGTAACGGTGCACAACCTGATGCATTGTTGTGTTACGTGGATCCACATTGACAGAATGAATTTTAGTAATACCATTTATATATTTCTGCTAGAGTGTGAACCCTGTTAAAAGTTATAGATTCAATTGTTATTAGTGTATGAAAGATTCGTACTACAGGTAAATGTGATGTGTTTCTCTGGAAATTGCAGGAAATATTCTGAGTTACTGGTGCTTCTCTCCGGCCTTCAGTATGCAAGATCTGGTGAATCAAGGCATTCGCTGCATCATTCTGACAAGTGGTACCCTATCGCCCCTGTCTTCTTTCACATCTGAGATGAGAATGTAAGTTAGCTGTCACTCTGACTGCACTGCTGCACAATTAAATTTTTCCCACACCAGCTTGAGTAGCAACTAATTTAAAAAACAAAACAATGACATTTCTACCTGTTTAGTCTGAACATTGAACAGAAGAATTAAACCCTTTCTACAGTGAACTGCTGTTTGATGTAGAAACTGTTCACTATCTCATAATTTAAATCTTCTGTTCATTATTTGATTTTTCTAGCAATTGAACGATGCTCAACATAAAAGTTAATGATTCATTTTATAGCCAGGCGAAATGGTTTGACATGGTCTATGAATAAATAAGAATGATTCTAACAATACACAGATCTATGTAATCCTCTATTAATTTGTTTGCATCCAAAGGCATTGTCATCTCTGCTATATACAGTGTAGTATATAGCGAGACAAGACGATGAGGCTCCCAATTCCATTCAGTGCAAATAACCTAACAATAAATATAAGAATAGTAAGAAATAAATATACACTTTAAGACTAAAGTAAAAGGATCAATAACAATTTAAATTTACAAGTTACAGTTGAATGAGTTAAATTGACCTTGATGTTATTTAAAGTGACCAGTGTAGCAGCTTGTAAATATGGGCAGGATTCTTAGAGTGGGGTTAGTCAGTATGACACATGAATTTTGGGCATTTTATCTTTACGTTTTCAAAACTTGCATCTAATACATGTAACATATAGGGTTTTCTGTAAGTGTAATGCTTTTTGAAAATGTTGTAACCTCCAATTTTTCTAGATAGAAATTCATCATGAACTATCAAATGAAGAGCATTACTAGCAAACTTTTATTTGCTGCATGGACAGTGGGGTAAACCTAAAACTTGATCACAGTGAGTTTCTGCTGCTCCTCTTACAGAGAATTCCCAGTATGTCTGGAGAACAGCCATGTGATTGAGCGCGACCAGATCTTTGTGGGCGTCATTGCACAAGGCCCAGATGGAGTGCCCTTAAGTTCAGCGTTTGATCGAAGGTCAGTATTCTTTTTTTTAGCATATGATTACTTTCTAACAGGTCACTTTTGAAATTTGCAGTTCTTTGAAATGAAATATGTTTTGCCATATGCCTAAATACAAATTAAGGTGCATGGCAAAACTTATAATTTGCTCATTTATTGGCTAGTTTTTCTGACTTCTGGAGTCAATTATCGTTGTGTAACCATATTTTTTTTTCTCATCTTTTGATCTGTTATAAAGTCAAGTAAAATCCTTTTATGTGTATGTAAGGCTTTAGTTAATTTTTATATAATACTAATTCGAGAAAACAGTCTTTTCAATGCACTTTGTATTGTAAGATAAATATTAGAAAGAACACTCGACCAATCATACTGTTTTATATTCTGCACTCCAGATAGATTGAGTGCGTTAAAATATTAATCGTGTTAATTGTGAGGACTGCCTTAACGCGTTTAAGCCTGTTAACGCCAGATTAACGTGTGAACGCTGACACAGCACTAATATATACCTACATTGGTTCTGACTTTGAAGTGTTTATTTGATTGCTAAACTCAAACTTTAAATTTCTGTGACAGGTTTGTTCCTGAAAACATGGCATCTTTAGGCAACACTGTTGGTAAGATCACAATATACAGTATTGAAATTGTTTGGTTTTGCTGTTTCTAAGGAGATTTTTTTTTCTTACTGACATCAGCAACACTGTTAACTTAATGCTCTGTTCTTCATGGTTATTTCATATTGCTTATTATCTTTTTCATTAAGTGATGACGTACCTGAACCCTGTTTCCGGGCCCAAACTACTCTGCATTTATTGAGGCTGTTGTGTTTTTAACACGTTTTAAGGCTTTTATCTTGTTCTAGTCAATCTCAGCAAGCCCATTTAAGAAAAAAAAGTTAGCTTCCATCCTTCGGCTGTGTGTTGTAATGTTTTTTTTTAGAAATCTCTCGATCAGAACATGGTGTATTATGTTTAGGTGGAAACTAGTGAGCTAACTCTCTGCTAGCTTTTAACTCTGTTAAATTTCATAAATTCTATTTTCACAGATGCCTGGATTTTAAACTTAATTGCTACCTTGGTTTTGATTGTGATACACTTTTGTAACTGGTGTTCTTTCCTCAGCCAACCTGAGTCGTCTGGTTCCTCATGGACTCTTAGTATTTTTCCCTTCCTTTCCTTCAATGGAAAAAGCATTGGAATTCTGGAGGGTAAGTGGAATTCAGCAGAATCACCTGTGGAAAACCATAAGGGTTTGGGGGGGGGGTTGTTTTTTTAGCTTTTCTAGTCACTTTTATGTTTATGTTTTGTTTTCTCTTTCTCCATGAATTATATTTTTTATTGTCTAGCCAATTAGAAGTTAATTTAATGGAAATTTAATATACAGACAACTCTGCTATTGTTTCCAGTAGATGATGGGCCATGCAGATGGGCCATGCAGATGAGCTTTTGCAACGGTCGTATAAGGATCGAATGGCCCGGAGCAATGGGCCAGACACCCTTCTCAAAGTCGACAAAAGTCGACTTTGAGAATTTTTGTGGACTTCTAACTATACCCTTACGTTCACGTGGTCTGTCCAGCATTCTCCCTGGTAGCCCTGTCCCGGGTAGTGGGACCTGTTCCTTTGATGTTCTATTACCAGGGGCCTGTTAAATCGCTTTTTGTGTGGCCCCTCAACCAGGACCAGTTTGCCATGGGTGGCCCTACCACGGGGCAAATAGCCCCCTCACAATTTAGCCTCTGGGATACCTGGGACATACAAACCCCTCCACCACGATAAGCTGGTGGGGCGGGGAGCCATCAGGGTGCATAAGGGTACAGTGTGCATATTTTAAAAAATAGCATGTAAAGATATCAAAATATAAATGTAATAATTAAAAGTAAAAAGCCTTTTAACCTGTATGAACTAATTTCTTTCTTTCTTTTTAAATGAGGTACTCCGCAGTCAATTTAATCATTTATAACAATCTAAGATGTTACTGTATAAAGTAATTTCCTGCGTGTGTATATGTGTTATCACCAGGCTAACGGACATGCAAACCGCATTGAGAAGTTAAAGCCCATGTTTGTTGAACCTACAGAGAAGGGCACCTTTAATGAAGTTAGTATTTATTTATTTTTTAGGTCTCTTATCACTCGGCTGTAAACCCCTCTTTAAACATTTCACATCTAAAGAAATATCCTAAGCTTTTTATAGTTATAAAAATCTAAAGATTTGAAAGAAATTGAGCTTCTTTCTGTCTATTCCTAGGTCATTGATGGTTATTACACCAAAGTCAATGATCCCCGATCCAAAGGAGGAGCCTTCTTTGGTGTGTGTCGAGGGAAGGTGAGGAGGCTGTCCATGGACTCTGCAAAAGTCCTACAATGTTTTCTGTTGTCATGTTTCAGCTCCAACTTTTGCTGTATAGTGTGGGTATACAGTTGCGATCAGAAGTTTACATACAATCATGATCATTAATGTTCGTACAAATCATCCATCTGTACCATACTTGATAGTTGGTGCAGTGTTGTTAGGTGTTAAGCCCTCACTTTTACTCGTCCAAACACACCTTGTAATTGTGGACAACAACTTGGTCATTGTTTTTCTCGGTCCAAAAAACTGTTCTCCAGAAATCATTTGGCTTATCTATGTGGGCACCTGCAAATGTTGTAGTTGTTGATATCCTAGAGTCCCCCCCCTTCAGAGCATGGTAAAGTAGTGAGTCATTTGAATATCTTGTATGTAATTGAAATTGTTTGAACTAATGATCTTGGAATTGCAGTTCAGAATGGTTCCAAGAGACCTTCCCAATTTACATAAACTGAGTTCCTTGGACTTTCATGTTGTTCTGAGTATTTGTCAATCCACACAGATCCCTTTTATGCTTGCAAAGAGAAACTTCCAGCTGTAATACATCACAATCACTGATGAGTTTAACGGCCTTGACCTCATCAATTTAAAAGACAAAGACCTTATGAAAGATTTAAGTGGATGTATGTTAATATTTGAGTTTATTATATGCCTTTGACCCTGTGCGATTAATATAAAATCTCAATTAATTTAAAGTAGTGCATCCAATAATCTTCAAGTCATAATAGATGATGGCTGTAAAACCATTGCAACCTGGAAAAAGAGCAGTTGAAAGAAATCATTAGAAGCCCAAAATAATCATGACATTCATACCCATGATGAGTGTTCATAATCTTCTGATCACAATTGTATATGATATTCAAAGGAAATGTCATATCTTTGGTACCCCTGTCCTCTTGTGTCAACATCAGGCAATTTTTTTTCTTTTGTTTACAAGTCTATTACCATACAATGTTTTGGGAATGACTGTTCATTTTTGTGACATGAATATCTCTCTTTGTTAGCCGTTTTATGCTGTTTTTCCATTTTGCAACCTACCTCGTTTTCTATGATGGCTGTGACTAATTGGATAAACATTTAAGAAAACGCATGGATATGAAGTTAGGATTTTCTTTCATTTTAATGTAGGGTTACACAAAAAGCTTTCTCTCAAAGCTGCTATGTAATTATATCTTCTTGTCTTAGGCGAGCGAGGGTCTGGATTTTGCAGACATGTTTGGTCGGGGTGTCATCATTACTGGCCTTCCTTTCCCTCCAAAAAAAGACCCTCGAGTTGTCCTGAAAATGCAATTTTTGGATGAGATGAATCAAAAGAAATCTTTAGGGCAAAAGGTGAAAGAAAATCAAAAAAATTAACTATTGAGGTACACTAAAGGATTGCTTGGTCGTATAACGGTAGTTGGATTTCTGTGTGTGTGTGTGTGTGTGTGTGTGTGTGAATAGTACTTATCAGGGCAAGAGTGGTACAGACAGCAGGCTTTCAGAGCTGTGAATCAGGCCATTGGTAGAGTGATTCGTCACAAGGAAGACTATGGAGCGATCTTCTTGTGTGATCAGAGGTCAGATATAGACCAGGTTTACTTAAGTAACATCATACAAGAGGGAACATTCTCCACTATACCAGACAGTGTCACAGAAGCTTCACATTTAAAAAATTCTCAATTAAGTGCTTAGTTCACCCTATTAATAGAAAATTTAAAAAAGTATTCTTAAACTAAAATGAAAAGTTTCCCAACAGATTTAAAAATGCTGATACCCGGGCCATGCTTCCATCGTGGGTGAGGTCTTATGTGCGCCTCTATGACAGCTTTGGCAGTGTCGTCCGTGATGTCTCTCAGTTCTTCAGGACTGCACAAAAAATGGTGGGTTGTTGCACCTGCACAGTTCATACAATGCTGCAAATTCTTTCATTATTCAGTTTTGTTAAGGAACCAGCTAATAGTACTGTTGAAAATCCGGATTTGTGGTTAGGTTTTTTTAAGCTCTGAAAAGATAGGACAGTTGAGTTGTGATTTAAAACAAAAAAAATCCAGAGTACTTAAAAATGTGAATATTTACCTTGAGTATTTTCATTAATGTCTATGGCACTATTTATCTCACCAAAATATACTTTTAATGAACTTTGATTTCTAGTGTTTTCTGGCATTTTCTTTAGAATAAAGTTAAAGTTATGGGTTTTTGTAACACCATGCCAACCTTTGTTGTCTAATTCTTTTAATAATAAATATCGGCTAACATATCATATCATTGCATGTGCAGTAAAATGTGTAGACACTTTTATGAAAGTTGTTTGCAGTTCAGTTGGTCAGCTTCTACTGACAGTGTGTGCATTAAACATTTAAGAGGCCTGTGGTCGGGAAGAAGGCTCCAGCACACAACCACGAGACTGATTGTTCACGAGACACTCAGTCCTCCAGTTTCACTTCTCGCCGCTACTTGCAAACTTCTCACACCCAGAAGGCCAAGGTGTTGGACATACACCTTCCCAGCTTGAAGAGGAGGAGACTCAGTTAGTACAATGGATGTGGTTTGATGTTTTGCTATGTTTCGTTTTAGCATATTAAAGATCAAGGTGTGCTTTTGCTATACCAGATATGTTTCACTAGAATGTCTTTACAATTCATTATTGAGTTTAAATGTAGAAAAACTACATTAGAAACAATGAGTTCAATAATAAATGGTAGAAATTCAAGTGACTAAAAGCCAGTTAAACCGAAACCTAGAGAAATGCAAATATTAGTTTTAAAATATACAGCTACAGCTGCCCCAATGTGAGTCCTTGATTAATTTTTTGTGATCAGATGAGAAGAATGGAGCCAATGACATGGCCAGTTTCCTTAATCAGTATGAGGTGCCATACGATAACAGGAGACCACTCAACCTGCTGGATGCTTTGGAGCAAGCCAACAATACCATTGAAGAGGACAAGCGAGAGCAAAAGGTAGATCATTTTCTGACATTGTCACAATGTAAGAAGTACTAATTCACATCATGAGTAACAGACATAAAGTGTGTGAGTAATTGTGTATGTGTGTCTGTGTGTATGTGTGAGGGGGGATTACTATAGATTTTGAAGAGGATGAAAATTGGAAAGGCAGTTGGTACAAATGACATACCTGTGGAGGTATGGAGATGTATAGGAGGGAGAGCAGTGAAAATTTAACCAGATTGTTTAACATAGTCTTGTAAAGTGAGAGTATCGCTCAGAGAAGAAGGATATTGGTACAGTTATTTAGGATGTGCAGAACTATAGTAACTACAGCAGGATAAAGTTGATGAGATATACCAGCAGCTAAGGAAGATATAGTGTCTTGGTGCATATATACCAATCTTTTTCAGCTAGATTGTCACATTTCTTCTCAATTTTTTGGCAGCCATATACCTTTATGCCAAGGCAAGAAAACTAGATTTGTTTTTTGCATTGAGTGTTAACGGAGAAGTATGCCAGTATGGTATAACGTTATAACCATTTTCCTTGTGTTGGTTGTCCTTACTTTCCGAAACAGTCCAAAAGACCTCTGAAGGTCATCTGTGTTATCTGGCACCAAGATGTTTGAAGCCAGAGTTGTCTTCCTCAAAACATTTGTGAACCTATTTTACATTATCTTGCTTAGCCATCATGGAATACTATTTCCATGAAAGGGTGTGCATGATATGCAACAATGTTTATGCAAAATTTACATCTCAAAGTAACATCCAAGTAATGATCGTCTTCTACTGTGGCTCCATTGAAAGTGTGGTCACATGCTGCATCTGTTTATGGTTCTCTAGCTGCACCATGGCACACAAAAAGGCATTTGAGAGGGTCATTAATATGACCCAAAAAAATCATTCAATTCTAATTAGCTATTATTGGCAGTGGACAGGGCTTAGCATGATCACCCTGAGTGGTCTGAAGCTATGTAGCCCCATACTTATATGTGATCCACTCTGTATTCTGACAGCTTTCTATCAGAATCAACCAAGACTTTTTTAGCAGTTTTAGCCACAGTAGCTTTTTTGACCAGTACACATAGGCCAGTTTTTACTCATTAGTGAGCCTTGGCCACCCATGACCCTGTCGCTGGTTCACACACTTTCTTTCTTGAACCACTTTTGATAGATACTGACCATTGCAAACTGGAAACTAATATAAACCAAGACCGGTACCATGATGAAGAGAGAATCAGTGTTCTTCACTTCAGCTGTCAGGGTTCATAATGTTAAGCCTAATCTGGTATATAGAGAAGGTCAGAAGTATTTGCATTGTGTCTTTTTGGACCTCACATGGTAGCGTGCCAAGAAAGGAAATGTGTTACTGCAGAAATAAGTCAGAGTAAGAGCCAGATACATGAAGATGGACAGTGAGAAAGTGATGAGGTGTGCAGTAGGAATGACAGATGGGGTTAAGATGGGGATCTGCTCTGGGCCACTTTTGTTTGCAGTACTAATGGTTGACAGATGAGGTCAGGCAGTAGTCTCCATGGACTGTGATGTTCTCAGACAACATTGTGAATTGTAGTGAGAGATGTAAGCACGTGGAAGACAATCTTGAGAGCTGGAAGTATACTTAGTTTTTGATAGATTTCTGTACTTTTAAAATAGTGGTAAAAAGTTTATGCTGCTCAGATTTTGTTTCTTCTAATGTTATTGAAGAAGCTGGGTGTCCCTGAGGATTTGTCTCAAGAACGTAAATCCAGCAGGGCTAAGAAATTCCTGGCGGACATGAAGAAGTCCCTGAGTCAGGTCTGCTGTCACCGCATCATGCGGGCCCTGCACACCTACGAAAAGACTGACGACCTGGATCACCTGCTGACTGAAACCGCATTTTTAGGCAAAGACGCTAATACTCAGAGTCTCCTACATGGTAAGTCTTCTGCTGTCATAAATAAATAGCCGCAAAAATACCTCACTTGGTTAACACTGAGACTTTAAGAATGACAATATACTCACTGGAGGACTGAGAGTACGTTCTCTCACCTACATCTATAAAGTATACCTGCTTTGCACAGGTCTGAACTCGGAACACGTTTTCTAGATTTACGAGTAGTTCATGTTACGCTCTATGTAAAATGTGTCTAACCAATTCACTTATTTACAAATCCATTAAAGTCATTATCTTTTTTTCAACTCTTTCGAATTGAATGAAATATTTTAAATTATTTATTTTTAATATTAATTATATTTAATATTAATTTGTTTATTTAAAATCTCATGCCAGCAAAATAGTTGAAATATGTGCAGAATGCATTGACTTATTGAAACAAGCAGGGATTTTGATTTTCAACTTACTGTGGTCATGCACAGTACAAAATTGTAAAAGTTGTGTTTTGTCCAAATTGTAAAGATGAAATGAGCTTTAATTCAAGAGAGAGAGAGAACTCTTTATTGTAATTGCACATTCCTACCTATCACAATAGTAAAACAAAATATAAAAATTTCCCACATCGGCCCTACAAACCAAGATAATTGTTAACATGGATTGTTTTTAATAACTGGGTAAAAATCTCTTGCAGTCAGTGATTTCCTAAATTGTCCCATGGACATCACCATATTTAATTTTTTCCCAAATTCACGTTGAGCTAAATCTGTTGCGTCAGCCTTCATACATGTTGACCATGGCTTGCCCACCTCAACTTGGATGAACTGGCATGTTTGGATACAGTGCAGATCATAGTTGGTCAATATGAATTTCCAGTCTTTTCTTAAATTGATTTCTCTACCATAATATGTATACGTAATGAAACTATGTACTGTGGATAGGATCATTGCGTTCTTTGTAGTTTGCCCAGTTTTTCACAATAGTTTAGGAACCCCTCAACCAATGTTACTTTTAAAAAACTGAATATACCTGTATTCATTATCAGACATTTACACAATACTAATAACAATGTCAAAGTCATAATTTGGCACCAATATAACATTGTGTTAGTGGAATATTGCTAAAACAGTTTGTAGTTGATTGCTATTGCTGTCTTGTGTCACAGGCCTCTGCCAGTTTGTTCGCCCACACCACAAAAAGAGGTTTGATGAAAATTCCCAGGAGATGGCAAAACAGGGCTGTGGATACAAACCTGATCACACCCTGTCCAAGGATGGGAAGAAGACAGTAACGCTGCAGAACGGTATGAAACATTATCTGATATTTACTTAGTGCTCTTGTGCGAACAGATCAAGTCAAATTTTAGTTAAATGCCTGCTGTGGAGGTCATATTATAGTTTGTGGTGTATCTACTCACAGACAAGTCCAAGTAGTTTGGAGATGACATTTGGGTGGAAGATGTCAGACTGGCGTATCACCTCCTCCAGGATGTCTGCTATTCCAGCAGAGAAGATGACTTGTCATTTGAGGACAACTTTACAAAAATGTTTTCAACATTCAATAAAATAAACCAGCCATTCAGTGACTCCCGTACCTCAGCTTGGCTTCAGAGTCGTGTTGTTATGGACGTATATATGTGTATGTATATGTGGACAGTGATTGTGGAGAACTGTTCTGGCAAATTGGATAGATAATTAAAATTACAAAAAGCCAAACAGGATTTCCACAAAAGCTGTCTTGGAATCAACATTCAAAACATGATCACTACTCTACAAAAAAAAAAAAGGTCCATAAATTACAAATGAATATGTTGCTTAACTGTAAACTGTTAACATGTGATTTTATTTACATCCTTCACCTAGCACATTTGTCCATGCCTTTAGGTAAACATAGGAATAATCTCAGGTAACAAGGCAATTCAATTCAAGTGGCTTTTATTTTAATTTCAACCATGTATAGTGGTACAGTACAGAGTGAAGTGAGACAGCATTCCTCTGAGACCCTGGTGCTACATACGGCATATAACGGACAAACACAGGACTACTAACATCAGTCATAGTAAAGGTTCTGTAAGAAAGATTGCCAACTCTAACTACATAAACCTGTAGTGGACATTTCAGTTAAGTAATTATATAATCTACACATTAAGGCCACTATTCAGCATCAACATGAAATGTCAACTTACAACATGAGCTTCAAAAGACCAATCCCTGGCGCTCTGATCAAGATTCCTGTGGATTCAGCTCATCAGGGAATGACAACGAGGAGGAGGAAGAGGAGAGGGGAGGCCTGTGGGAGTAGCATAGTGAGAACAACCACACATCTGCCAACTGAGTCAGCACTGCAGGATTGATCAGAATGACAACGTGACATCATTTCAGAACAGCCCTGATTCCTGTGCTTCATCCAGCTCATTGGCTGCCATGTCACAAGCCTATTTAGATATGCTTGAAAACAGACTTTTAAAGAATTTGGGGGGAGATGTGATATCACTGAGTACTCCCCAGCTTTTTCCCATTTGGACGTTGTATGTGGAGTTTGTTGCTTTGTTGCTTTTTTCTCCTCTCTCTCTGTCTCTCTCCACGTTTATATACAATTGGTAATGTAAGGAAAAAAAAATTGTCCCCATCAGCTCGGCCTGTCATTTTAGAAAGCTTTTTACCCGTCTCACTATCAGAGCTGGAAAAAATAGTTAATGCAACAAAAGCATCCTCCTGTTCACTCGACATTTTACCCGCATTGTTATTCAAAAATGTCTTTCACTCTATTGGTCCCTGTGTGCTCACCATAGTTAACACCTCACTGGGATCTGGTAAAGTCCCTGCTTATTTTAAAACTGCTGTTATACACCCCCTGTTAAAAAAGCCTATGCTGGACCCATCTCTCACTAGCAATTACAGACCAATCTCAAAAATACCGTTAATTGCAAAGATATTAGAGAAGGTTGTGGCTAAGCAGCTTACAGCAGTTTTAGACAAACATAATCTCTTTGACAAATTTTAGTCTGGCTTTCGTAGAGCTCATTCTACTGAAACAGCCCTTCTTAGAGTTTCCAGTGACATTCTGATGCAAAACGATGCGGGAAAGGGTTAGGGACTCCTAATGTTGGACCTCACGTCAGCCTTTGACACCGTTGACCATTACATTTTGCTTGAAAGGCTGAAATACTGGGTTGGTGTATCTGGGTCTGCCTTAGAGTGGTTCTCCTCGTATCTCTATGAACGATACTTTTCTGTGGCGGTCTCTAAGTACAGGTCATCTTCCACGTCCCTGTCCTATGGTGTGCCACAAGGTTCTGTGCTGGGGCCCTTATTGTTTTTAATATATTTACTTGTTCTCCAGCATGTTTTGAGCCCCTTTGAGGACATTCGCTACCACTGCTACGCAGACGACATCCAGCTATATATGTCTTTTAAACCTGAAGATGTTTCTAAGCTGCAGATTCTAAATGTGTGCTTAGAAACCATCAAAGGTTGGGTGGCTGACAACTTCCTCCAACGTAATGAAGAAAAGACTGAAGTCCTTGTATGTGCTCTGGACAGACATGTACCTAACATAATGAATGCTCTTGGTCATCTTTCTACATCTGTGAAATCGTCTATCAGGAACCTAGGGGTAACCTTTGATTCTGCTCTTACCCTGGATGTTCACGTCAAATCTCTGGTTCAGTCCTGCTGCTATCATTTAAGAAACATTTCTAAACTGAGCCCCATAGTATCTCATACTGAACTGGAGATTGTTATTCATGCATTCATTTCATCACGATTGGACTACTGTAATTCACTGTTTACATGTCTAAACAAAAACTCCCTGGAGTGTCTGCAGATTGTCCAAAATGCTGCAGCAAGGCTTCTGACAAGAACATCTAAGTACTCTCATGTGACACCGTTGCTTATACAGTTGCACTGGCTCCCCGTTGAATTCAGAGTCCATTTTAAGATACTGGTTCTGACATTTAAAGCTCTTCAAGGACAAGCACCAGCCTACATCATTGAACTTTTACAGCCCTATGTCCCTAGTAGGTCCCTGAGGTCTTGTGATCAGGGCCTACTTGTTATTCAGCATACTAGGCTGAAAACCAAGGGTGATAGAGCTTTTGCCACTGTGGCCGCCAGACTGTGGAACTCTCTTCCTCAGAACTTAAGATCTGCAGACTCATTGATTACTTTTAAAAAACAGCTAAAAACACATCTTTTTAGAATTGCATTTTGTTAACTCTGGACTGCTTTTGTTTTATACCTTGTGAAGCACTTTGTGATCTTTTATCTAGAAATGTGCTATATAAATAAAATTTTACTTACTTACTTACATTATTTTAATCGTGTGTGTGTGTTTTTTGGTTTGCCTCTGTAATGTGAGTGTCAGCCCAGTGATGCTCCAATTCAAAGTGACATTGCTTTGGCAATGACTCCATTCACAGAGGAGGAGAAGACCACGGGTCTGTGGTGGAAGCAGCTGACTGCAGGAGCAGTGGCGGGTGCTGTGTCCCGTACAGGAACCGCCCCTCTGGACAGAATGAAGGTCTTCATGCAGGTGCGTCAAGATTTCTTTTAGATTTTATAAAATGCCTGTTGGGTTGTTCATCGGTCCTTTTCTCCATGAATTGGATTTTTACTAAATGTGTGCATTGGTCCGTGTGGTGATAAGTGTGCTTCAAAACGCTTTGGCATGGCTGCAAAAATGCCGCAGAATTAGCTTAGAAAAATGTTCTTGTGTTAGTTTGGGTTATCTGTTTTAAAAAAAAAATACCATATAAATACATTCAGCAGACACTTTTTTAGGTACATCTTGGTAGTACTGGGTTGGATTCAATTTTCCCTTTAGAACTGCTTTCATTCTTCATGGAACAGATTCAGCACGGTGTTGGAAACATTCCTCAGAGATTTTGCTCCATATTGACATGACGTCATCACATAGTTGCTGCAGATTTGTTGGCTGCACATCATGATACAAATCTCCCGTTCCACCACATCCCAAACGGCTCTCTATTGTATTGTGATCAGTACAGTAAACTTGCTATCATGTTCAAGAAACCAGTTGATTTAAGCGTAGTGACATGATGCAAAATGCTACTGGAAGCAGCCATCAGAAGGTGGGTACACAGTGGTCATAAAGGGATGAAAATGGCCACCATTAGCGCTCAGGTAAGCTCAATTGGTAGCAATGGGTCCAAAGTGTACCAAAGTAAATATCCCCCACACCGTTATGCCATCACCACCGGCCTGACCCAATGATTCATGGCAGAATGGATCCATGCTTATATTCAGGGGTGCACATAAGTGGTCTGCAGGTGCACATTCGCTGTCAAAATAAAAGACGCGCACCAGATAAGAAGTTGTAACGTGCGTTTGCGTACATAAGAATTTCTGGAGCAGGACAGACATTTGTTTAGAACTCTTAAAGATGTCGAAGAAGCAAGCTCCTTTAAGCAATTACTTTAGTGTTCCTCCACCTCCAAAGAAATGTCAGAAGGACCACTTATGTGCACCCCTGCTTATATGCTAACCACTGTGCTATATTCAAACTCACTTAAGTCACCCTTCTTCTCCATTCTGATGCTCACTTAGAATTTCAGCAATTGAATTTCCCTTGCTGCTTTGTTACAACTTAAAAGTGGTTTTTATTTCCAGGTGCACGCTTCTAAAACCAACAAAATCAGCCTGGTCAGCGGCTTTAAGCAAATGCTAAAAGAAGGAGGGGTGACTTCTTTGTGGAGAGGAAATGGTATCAATGTCATGAAGATCACCCCCGAGACAGCCATTAAATTCATGGCTTATGAACAGGTAAGTTCTGTTCTCCTCCTCTTTACAGATTCCAGTATAAATCGCAGCTCATGGTCACGTTAAATGTTACATGTTGAGAACTCCTAACACTAGCAGTCACTTTTGTCACTGATGTGTGATCCTGCTGAGCCATTCAGTTTTCATGTCCCTGTGTCACCAGTATAAGAAGCTGCTGTCCAGTGAACCGGGTAAGGTGAGGACCCACGAGAGGTTCATGGCAGGATCATTGGCTGGAGCCACCGCACAAACTGTCATCTACCCCATGGAGGTGAGTGGAAGTGTAGTCTTTACAGCACAGATGCATAAAGACTGCGCGTGTGGATGATAGTAACAGGAGGAGGCACCACAGGAGGGACAAGCAAGTTTCCATATCACGTACGGACACACATGCTGTATATATGGTGTGTGCAGCTTTACTGGTTTGTTAATTACCTCATGTGTCTTTTTTAATCATGTCTTAGTGTCCAAATAAATTTTAGATGTCTTAACCAATCCAGTAGCATAAAAGATGCAGTAACACGTTAAGTGTCATGTGCAGCCTGATGTAAAACAGCCACACTAATCATCTTTGTCTCTTCAGGTGATGAAAACCCGTATGACCCTGAGGAAAACCGGACAGTACTTGGGAATGTTTGACTGTGCCAAGAAAGTCCTGAAGAATGAGGGAGTGAAGGCGTTTTACAAGGGCTACATTCCCAATATTCTGGGCATTATCCCCTATGCTGGGATAGATCTGGCAGTGTATGAGGTAAATCCTGATGAATCATTCCTGTCTGGAAAAATGTTCGGAAGGTTCAGAATCACCTACAACGCTATACTTCCATAGAAAACTCCGTTTTAATCTGTTTAAGCATCACTTGTGTGCTGATTTTGCAAAATATGATGCATCAACCCTCACTCTCATCTGTCATTCCTGTGTTATCCATGCCAGAGCTTGAAGAACTTCTGGTTGTCCCAGTATGCCAAAGACACAGCCAGTCCAGGGGTTCTGGTGCTGCTGGGCTGTGGTACCATTTCCAGCACCTGCGGCCAGCTGGCCAGCTATCCCCTGGCTCTGATCCGAACCCGCATGCAAGCACAAGGTACAGTGATCCAAACCTTATTAAAGAAATAGACGCTCATTTTTAATGCTGGCATTTAACTTGTGGTACCATAATGACACTTAGTTGTTCAGAGATTATGAAGTGTTTTACGAGGAAATTCAAGATTTGTTCATGAAACCTTTGCTTAAATGGACAATTAATAAATCTATGTGAGTCTCTTTACAACCAGTCTGTTCATTAGACATTTGACACATGCATATGCTTCAGTATTAAAGAGAGGAAACGGTAAAGGGCCTGAATGAGCGCTGAGATCATGTAAAGTAAAACTACCAGAGTACAAAATATCATAAGTGAGCCCTTTATCCAAATTTTACTTGCAGTAATGTGAAAAAACCCAAGTTTTTACATATCAGGACATAATTTTAAAAAATCACCGGATTCTTTAAGACTTCCGAGTACTTGAGGCTTTCTGTTTGATTTTATTAGTCTTTCGTCATTGAGTTTTGCTGCATTTGTGCACAGCTCTCGTAAGGTTTTGCTTTTTTTGCAATTTCTCTGAGCATCATACATTCTGTGAAAAAATCTTTTCCTGTGAAAAATCTTTTCACTGCAGAATGATTTACTTCAGATGTTCGGAAATGGCCTCATAACACTTCCCAAACTGATTCCGTCTCTAAGATCATTGCTGATGTTTTTCCTCCTTGGCGTTGTGTTAACTGCCAAAACGTCTGCTTAATAGAGGTGCTCATACTGGCTTGATGATTAGTAATCAAGTGCATTTGATTAGCAGTATCGGCTACTTAGTTTTTCACCCACTGCTTCTGCATTTTACTATTTTTAAAAAATAAATAATAGCACTGTAAAATATGTAAAGTATTATTGTTTCTTTAGAAGTTGTGTTCAAATAATTTAAGACTTCCAAATGATGATATATAAAACACCTGAAACATGGTGGGCCACCAAAAATTATCCACATAAATATACTGGAATAGAAGGTTTTATTTTGCATTTGTCTCTTAAATTCAATGAGGTATCATTCAAATAAAACAGAAGTACCACTAAACTGTCCACGGAGGGGGTTAAATAACCTTAAAACCGTGGTTATGAGGTTTAACTCATGACCTTGTGCTTTATTCTGATGTCATCAATATTTATGCTTGGAAAACATTTTTCAGTTCTTTAATCTCAGCTAATTTCAAACATATGCTGCTTATAAGCAGCCAATACTTCCAAAATCTAGAGATTTTAAACACGAGATCTTTTTCTTTACTCATCTGGCTTTACCCTTCTTTTCTCAGCTTCTGTTGAGGGCTCAGAGCAGCTGCCGATGAATCTGATGGTGAAGAAGATTATGGAAAAGGAGGGCTTCTTTGGACTTTACCGTGGCATCCTGCCCAATTTCATGAAGGCCATACCAGCCGTCAGCATTAGTTACGTGGTGTATGAGTACATGCGGTCTGGTCTGGGTATTCAGAAGTAGGCAGCAGAGTCCTCTGTGACCGCATGTGTTTACGAGTGTAAGAAAAGGTGCACCCAACTTTTTTTAAAATTTCAAAACACTCCCTCCTTTTTTCCATATGTTGTTTGCCCTTGTTTACCTGCAGTCCACTGAAGTCTGGACTCAAACAGCCGCAGATGGAACCTTTGTAGATGTGACCGCAGGCCTTTGCTCATACAAAGAAAATCCTGCAGCACTAACGCAGGGCTGACAATGAGTAAGAAGATCTCTACAAAGTTTCCAAATGTTGGTTGTGTTTACTGTGCACTCCTAGCTTTATGTACTCCACCAAGCCTCGTGATCTACTTCAGATCAGTTCATATCTGCCTTTGAAAACCAAGAACACTTATCAGGGTAATTTCTTTTTGGTTTAATTGTTGAATAGAAACGTTACTCTAATATTTAATCAAAAACTCTAAGAAGTCACCTGCTGCAATTTTCTGTTTTGTTTATCTTCTTATCATCAAACATAATCCGACCGAGTCACACGTGTGGTGGGGAAAGGAATCTGAAGCAATTAAAGAAATACCAAGTGCAATATTGTATTTACACATTGTGTGACATCTGAGAGAGGTTTGACTTTTTAGTAAGGGGTTTCATCTGAGGGTCATTGGTTCATTAAAAGGGTCTTTTTATACGGGACAGAGAAGGAGAATTGTACTTTTATATGATTTTACATTACCATGACAAAGTGGAACACACAGTGCATGCTTTACCTGGCTGCTGCTGCCGAAAGGTCCCAGTAGCAGGCGATGCGCTGCCTACTGGTCCCAGCAGGCGGAGGAGAGGAGGAGGAGATTTGGAGGCAGCGGTGGGCTGAATATGGGTTCAGCTGATTCGGGCCCTGTGAAGCTTGGATGGCTGACTCTCTTGTGTTTCCTGTTCCTGGCATGTCCTGGTGCACACATATGTGCGGCAGGATGAGGCCTGCAAGTGGCAGGGCAACACATGATCAGTTAACGCAATAACAGAATGGCCTTGTGGGTCTGTCTTTCTTTGTGTGTGCAGATCCCATGCTTTGTTTGAGTGTCTACAAAAGTGAAAAGAAACCTGAAAAATATCGAGGCTTTACATAAAAGCTTCTTTTTGTTTTAATGTGAGCAGATCCCATTTATTTTACAATGAAGCTTAAAGCTACACAGACACACACACACACACACACAATACAAAAGTGAAAAGAAACCTGAAAAGACATCACAGAAAGCACACACTAGTACATAAAAAATTTGACTTTCCCCAGATAATCCCAAAGAGCAAGAGTACTGCCTTTTGAGGTTTAACTGTTAGGTAAGTGTCACACAGGAGAGGATGGGACAAAAGGAGAAAAGTAGGGCAGCTTCTGTCAAAGTGTGATCTGACAAGAGGTGCTCCCTCTGCTGGCTGAATGGCAGCACAAAGTGTCTGCCGGACAAACGGTCCACATTATCAGCTAACAGCCTGGTTCCACTCACTTGCCTGTCTTCTCCATCCGAGGGCGCCTAGCATGGCACCGCAACAGCACCTTTGCAGGATGCACATGAAGAGGTGGTGAAAATGCGGAACCCTACCCCGACATGTGCTGCCCTTTGTGTCAGACCCTCCTATCTGGAGACAGAGAGACCTTTTGGTAAGACACACACACACACACACACAGAAGGAGACACAGAAGGGACACACACACACACACGTCAGACACACCTCTTTGTGGATCTACAATTGGGCAAACGTGTGAATTTCAATACAATCTTTGTGATCTGCCTGCCTGTCATTCTGTTTGGCTCTCTTCGTCAGGTGCCTTTCTCTCTCTCTGTGTCACACACACACACACACACACACACACACACGCAGGCAAGCACACGCACGCACGCACACACAGAGCGGCTCACAGATCAGGGCAAAACAAGAGAATTGAGTACAGATTTCAGTGTCAGACAGGGCCTGTGATGCTGGGGGAGTGAGTCACAGTGCATGCTTTACCTGGCTGCTGCTGCCTAAAGGTCGCAGGAGGCGGAGGAGAGGACGAGGAGATTTGGAGGCAGCGGTGGGCTGAATTTGGGTTCAGCTGATTCGGGCCCCGTGAAGCTCGGACGGCTGACTCTCTTGTGTTTCCTGTTCCTGGCATGTCCTCGTCCACACTATGAAAGGCAGCAACAAGTTTAATATTCAGAAACCTAAAGTATGTATCAGCAGCAGAATGGAGCTAAAAATAAATGTTTGTTTCAGTTCTATGAAGCTTTGAGTATTTTGGATTAGTAGCACTGCTGTGTTTGTTGCATCCTATTGCTGTCATTTTTTTATATGCTTTATATATTCTGAAGCAAGTTGATCTATAGAGTTACATCATATCCTATAAGGATGTTATGTTTTTGTATACTTTCTGCCCAGTTTGACCCATTTAGCAGAAGTCAGCCTGTTTGTGTGCTTTTTTTTTCCTCCTTCACTTTTGTAAAGTGGAATTTGGAAACTTCAACTCCAAGGAAACCAATGTAGCGTAAAGGAAAAGGGGTGACGTATTAGAAATGCAGTTTTTAAGAAAAACTACATTAGAAATCAGGAGATCAGCTTGTGCGCTCTGGAGATAAGCTGTTGTGCCTCTGCACGTTAAGTTACAGTCAAAATTAATTTCTCTGGAGATCACCGGGTTTGAGTTGAACCGCGTACAGAGGTTCTCATGTACTTTTGTTAATGTTCTCGAATGAAACAATTGAATTAAAATTTTATGAAATTTAAAAAAAAAAAGAAAAAGAAGTCAGCCTGTTTAAGGCTCTGATATCTATTCTGTATGACTTAAGGCAGTTATGACATGGTCTGCTTTTCTCACCCAATAAAGGAATATTTCATATATCAGTCTACTCTTCATTTTACCAGCAACAGTTATCACAGCTTGTACATTTGCTTTTTACACATATATGTAAGCATTGAGCCAAATTTAGTAATGGCAACATACTGAAGGAACAATATTTGTCTCTTATATATAATACATGTATATATACACTGTCAAAGATACTTGTCTTTGAGTGAAGATTTAAGGTGATAGGACATATAAACAACTACAACTTGAATCTTTACTGGAGCTCATTATTTGACACAGAGTTCACTCACATGTGCTGTACCAGTGTACCTTCACATGTGATGTGACAATAAAAGTGAATTGATTTAAGACTTCAAACTCAGTGCTGTAATAACTAATAATGATTAATATAATAACTATAATATTGGCCATATCATATTTACACTGACTTTAGTCTCATGAACAACATTAACTAATTGTTACTTACTAGCTAATGTTAAAATGACTGTTCAGTACAGAAATGAAGTCCAACAATCATGTTTTACAGTCCTGTGGTCTCAGCCTCAGATACTTATTAAATCACACAAAGCTCGTGTAGAAACAAACAAATGTTCTCCTTCATTTCTGTCAACCACACGTTTCCAGCTATCATGGTTGCTAGGCAACCTGGGCAGCGCCACGGAGGCTAGATCGTCCCATTTCACAAGCCTCGCACTTCCGGCCTTAGCGGTCTTTGAGTACGCGGCCCTTGAGGACCGTTGAGGCTGCGTACTTTAAGGCTGCACACCATGGATTGGGATACAGCCACAGACTTCAAATGTGCACTTGAATCCAAAAAGATAAAAAACGATCTCTCGCTTCCCCCCCCCCTCTCTTGACATGCCACTGGGAGAGTAACGACTGCCCCTCCCCCCTCTGCTCAGCAAACAGGTGGCTGTTTTGTTGCACCGTCCCTCCCTTGCTGAGAGCACACACAAAAAAACGGAGCAGGCTCCCGTTATTCACTTCAAGGAGGCGGCTCTACGGGCCGTTTTGTTTGCGACGGACCCACACACAGTATATATATATATTCTCAATCACATTCACACCACTGTCTTATATAATTTCCACTACATCAAGACTATTTTATGGTGGTCAGCTGTTTTATTGCCATGTTTTTTCCATAGTAGACCGTGCCAGCAATGCGCAATTGCGCACGGGCGCAGCTTAGAGGGAACATTGCTGATGGGTAATAAGCGAATGATTAATGCGGAAAACAGATGTTTGAGATGGGAAACTGTTCTTGAAGTACAGTGAGAGCTGTGCATGAACTGTGGTTTTTATCGTGTTGGAAGAAAAACAGCAAAAGTAAGAGGGAATTAATGGCTTTCAGCCCCGACGCGACTAAGCTAATTCTGATGCGTCGGTCCGCTCTGTGTTTACCTGTTTGTGTGGAATGCGTTTCCTGCTCTCATTTGCTGGTTGTTGAAATAGTTTTGTGAGCTTTAACCTGAGATTCTGGCATTTCTGGTAAAATACATTTATATTCAGTCAATTCGGGATTTAAAGAATCGATATCGCTTCCTTCAAGCTACTCACCTTTCTCTGTCCACCTGCACTTTCAACTGGACCACTGCCAATTCGAGGTCACGCCCAGTAGCGGGGGGACTACCGGGGTCGGCGGCCTGGTGGTGGTCGACGGCAAATAAAAAAATAAAAAAAAATAAAAAAGGTTGCTCATGCTCATGCTGCCCCGACATCAGGCAGGGCATATTGGGAATGGCATATGCACAGATGGGTTTTCTATCGTCCATTTGCTTGGCGGGGGAGTCTCTGGCTGGCTGGAGCGGCATCTGATAACCAACTCGCAAAATAAAACAAAAATACGAACAAAGGGAGGGATACAACATGAAGTGTGGTGACATTCCTTGTTGGAATGTCAAAAGAAGGAATGTTGGGATTCAGAGATTCTTTTATTGCTACGATATAATCTGCCTTATGATGAATGCATTAATAATATGGTTTACAGTATTATTTTATCAGTAATATTCCTTACAGGGTTCATATTCCATTGAATATGTTTGTCATCACATTCATTCTATGCACAGGTAGAGTTCATTTTATACACATTGCATATCTGTGCTTGTTTAGAGTTGATGTTCCATCCAAGAGGGTTTTAAGCTTCACTGGTGAGAGTTTCCAGGTGATACATGTTGAGGGTAGATGAGAACATAGCAGGTTAATTGCATGCATGCTTACAATACACATAAATCTAGCAACAGGCCTGAGCGAAGGCCCAAGTGTCTTCTGCTCCTTCTTGAGACTTGCTGCAATTTAGTCTACTTAGTAATTAATGACGAGTGTCCATTATTAGCTCTTAGAGACCCTGAAGCTTGAAGTTTATTACCGTAAAAAGGCAAGTGATATAGAAAAGAGAAGTTAGATGTCTGTTTGTAGTTATTAAGATGTACATGATGTACCCTTGTCTGTAAACAATGTATTTTTGACCTGTATTTGACGTGTACGTGGGGGCGTGATCTCTATGTTATAAAACCAGAACCCAGTGTATTTTTGTCAGAGCAAAACAGGCCATATGCTGATGGTTGTTCTCCTGTGTTAATAAACTCGCTGCTTGATTGCACTTGTCTGGTGCCTCCGTCGTTTGTTGTCTGGTCTGCAGTTGATCGATCACTGTATGTGGAGTCTAGCAGTTATCTTTGTGACAAACATAAAGGCTATTGCGGTGTCTGCGGGCAAAATTGGTGCTTGAGGGGACTTCTGAACTCCTTTCAGGCTCTTTTACTGGGTCTTGTTTCACTAGTGTGGGCTGTTATGCAGTGAAAGCAGGTGGGAAGATGTGAGGTACATTTCTTCAAAGAATTTGTTTTGGAAAAAATATTTTTTTAATTGGTTATGAGCAAAAATTGTTTATATAAAATAACTTTAAAAAAACAAAACAAAAACCCAGTTTCAACCGTAATGTGAAGTACACATTTTATTTTTTTTCCCCCCCTTTTAGTACACAACAGTCATTTTGTAAAGATTTCTCAAGCAATGATCTACCCAGAACAAACATATTTATGAACTAAACTTGAGAGATTGAAATGTACATCGTCTTAGTGCGACCTGGTAGATAAATTGTAAAACAAGTTATATATATATAAAACTAAACAAATATACAGCCAAAACAAAGTTGTCAGTGTAAGTAAGATGTGAACTGAACTGGGAACATGTTTCTCAGGTCTGGCAGAACAGTAGCTGATTCTATAATGAACAGAATAAATAATAACTGATAGAAGAAGAACTTATTTCTATCCAGTCTATTCACAGATGATCCTGCTAAAGTGGGTCCCCCAATCTCTCCTGATTCTGGACACTTGCAAGTTCTCACACCTGGAAGTCAAGCAGGTTCCGTTTCTCCCAGGATGCATCCATCTCAAAGGGGCAGCAGCAGCAGATGGGTGCCTTTGAGGGAGAGCTGGAGACAGGTATTCTGAAATTGCCAAACAAAAACCAAAAATTCAAATTTTTTGTTGTTTTTGTTGAAATTGCTAGTTCTAAGCATAAAGTCAAAATAAAAGAAAGAGGGGTGGGTTGTTTTTTTGTTGTTTTTTTGAAATTGCTAGTTCTAACATAAAGTCAAAATAAAAAAAAAAGGACATCATTAGAACAGGAAATCAACTTACATGCCTATTCATTCCTGAGAAGGTCTCTTCGCTTTCTCCCAAAGCCCTTGTACGACCTTGCAGGTAGTCTTGCTGCTTTGCATTGTCCGACATACTCCTTGTATGCCACGCCAGTGGAGATTGTTGGATCAAGGTTGATAAATCCCTCTTCCTGCTGTGTCCAGTGTCTGCTGGTGTGAGCGGGCATGTACACAGCTCTCGTCTGCAATAGGTCAGGTTCCTCATCCTCTTCAAGTACAGGTGCATCCTCTTCCTCCATCTCCAGGGGAAGATCCGGAGGCAACTTTTTCTCCGTATGGGGTTTTGGGTTCCCCATTCGATAAAGGATATCGTAGTGGAGCTTATAGAGAGTGAAGCCGAAAACTTTTTCACAAACTGACGTGGAAAGGATCCTGTACTTTTGGAGCTCTGCCTGTGTCATCTTCAGCTCCAGGAGTAGGTCCTTCAGTTTCTCATAGGACACAAAATCCTTATTCATGATAAGTCCCACTGAGCTGACCAGCACCAAGACCTTGTTCCGCGTGTGCTTTTCAGTCTTCCCTGGAATCCTCTTCATCACTTGGGGCAGCCATGGCATTCCATGCTCTCTGTACCTTTCAAGGGTCCTGGCGTAGCACAGTCCACGGCGCTCCATCTCCATGGCCACATCCCCCACTATGGCCATGGCCTGGGACTCGATGGAAGGCTCCCTGTCGTCATTATGTATCTCTACATAATCCATCAAGTTCCAAGAAGCCCGTCTTGTTCCCTTTATGTCACGGTACTTAATGTCCGGGAACCACCTGATCTTCAACTCGAGAAATCCTGCTCTCAGGCATTCTTGTACATTTTTGCCTTCCCCCTCAACAAGCTTCCTCGCCCGGGCAAAGGTGAATGGGGTCGGGAAGGAGTCTCTGGTGGCCAGGTTCTCCGTCAGTGAAGCCAGATTAATGTGTCCCTTCAGATTTTCTGGGCATTTTTCCCCTTGCAGCTCTGAGATGAAGATGCCGTCGTTCCTCCTGAAGAGGTCTTTCAGCAGCAGCTTCACAAGCTCAGGTCCCAGCACGGAAGGCTCGCACTCGAGAGTCAATGTGAGAGCAAATAGCCTCTCGATTCTTTTCATCTGTAGTGTGTCCCTTGTCCAGTGTGCCAGAGGAGGTGGGCAGTCGTCAATAGCTGCACCAGTTGCTGCACCCAGGCCCATGAAGCCCCTCATGTTGGTTGCGCTGAACTCGTGCAGCGAGCTGGTCCCCAGTGCTGCCGAGTACTGTCTGTCCATGTTGGACAAGGGGTGCCCGTATAATGCCTCCTCCAGCGCAAGCTCCAGCTGGAATGCCTTCCACACTGGGAGAAAGCCGCCTTTGCCTGTGTGCTTCTCCCCGAGTTGCCGGAGCTGGTCAGCCATATACTTTAGACAGCGAGACAGTATCTCATTCACACTTGGCTGTTCGTGTTCCCGTTTAAAGGGGACAACGAGGGGGAAGTCCCTCAGGCACTTATACAATGCCTCGCAGTTGAAGAATTCCCACGGAGAAACCAGGTCCAAATCTTCCAGTTCCTTCCCTTCTTTCCCCTCCACGATCTCTATTCTCAGGTTATAATTACCTGCTGCCTTCCTGGCCAAGTCCATCATGTGGATGTAGTAGTCCTCAGCTCTGGTGGCCACCGCCTGAACGTAATTCGGGTGGCCGAGGCCACCAGTGACGATCAAGCCACTAATGGGGTGCCGGAATGTGGACATATAATGAGTGTGTGGGCTGTCCACATAAAATTGCCAGAAGGTGACATTAGGTTTAGTGGCGATCTCTGCCAAAGGTCGCAAGATGTCCGGTGGACGCTGGTCGAGTTCTGTCTGCACGTTAACACACTCGTGCATGGACATGCACGTGAAGAACCTAGCTCTGGGTCCAAACATCCTTTCCAGTCCTGCTCTTGACCAGAAAAGTGTGGTGTGGGGGTCCAGTGGTATGAGGTTGCAGGCCACGTGCAGAGAACATCGCACGACGTCGTCAGGATTAGCTACTGTCAACAATTCAAAGGGCTCCCTTTCCTTTTGTCCAAATTTGTAGACAAAGAACCGGACTTCCAATGTTGGATGCTCCGGCAACATCCTCTTCGCTTCATCAAGTTTGGAAAGCACGAACGTTTGATCCTGCGGCAATACGTTCATGCTCCCCTTGTTGTGAATGATGGTCTTCTGCAGCGTGGGTCTGGTCAGCTCTTCCAGCGGAAGGTCTTTGAGCAACTCAACAAATTTTGTTAAGATGCCATTAACAAGGTCCACCGTGTGCCTTGGTAAGTAGTCCGTCATTGTACAGACTCTGTCCACCACCACAAGGGACTTGGGAATTACTATAGCTTCTAACTTGAATCCCCTGTCCAGGTAGGCAAAATCAAAGCCTCTTACCTTTCGCAGCACTTTTAAGCCCTCCACAGACACCTTACTAAGGTCAAAGTGTTTCTTTATGGTGTGCCAGGAGTTTTTCAGCTGGTGCATTTTGAAGGGTGCCATGTTCAACCTGGAAAAGGGTATATGCAGGCCTTTCAAGTTTTTTAGTTCAACCACCACTCCGTCGTAATCAAATATACTCCAGACAAGTTTCATGGATTCCTCAACTGTCGTTGCCTGCAATGGAATGAAAATGTTGGGGTCCAGGAGGAAATCCTCAACGCTTTGAGATGTGGCAAAAGCATCCGCCAAACCCTTCATATTTTCGACACCAATGTCCTCCATGGCTGTTGTGTTCTGGAAAAAACAGAAAGTATAATCAGGTAAGTAAAAAAGAAGTGAAAAAATGTAATTGAAAAACTGTTAAACCAGGAAAGACAAAAACAGTGTAATCATGTAAGTAAAACACATTAAAATCAAGTAAGTAAAGAACAGGAAAAAGCAATTTGCAACAGTTAAGAATATGCAAAAATATTACCTGTACTGTAAATACAGTCTTTCAAGACAGCAGATAAAAAAAAGTTGTGTGTCTTAGTTAACCAAGGCGCTGTGGTCAAAAATCCAGAGACACTGCTCCTCTGAGTTTCAGGGACTGAGCTCAGCACTCCTCCCCTTATATAGGGTCTGGTCAAAAGTTGCCGCCATAGGAAATGAATGGGTATCCCACTGAATGGGTCGTTCAGTGAATGGGCTACTGAACGACACTCACTGAATAACCCACTGAACGACCCATTGAATGAACCAGTCAACGACACCCACTGACAACGACACTCAGTGTTGAATGTTGCCATTGTGTTTCTTAAATTTGTACAGTCTTAGTTTAAGCAGTATTATCAAAGCCATTCCTTTGATCCTGAGCACCTCTAACCACTCTGTGTATGGGGAGGTTTTATTGTAGATACATCCTATCTGAAAGATCTGTTTCTTGTGTTGTAAGCTTGCTGCTTTTACGACCCTTTGGTCAGCAGGAGGTCTCACACACACACACACACACACACACACACAGAGAGAGAGAGAGAGAGAGAGAGAAGATAAGTGCACACACACACACACACACACACACACACCAAAGCAAACAGACACCAGCAGGGCAGCTGATGTGCAACTGCTAGAAAAGTTTAAAATAACTAATTGTCTGTCCTGAATCAGTCTTATTAGGTAATGTTCAAATCATTTTATCATCCCAGTGTTTTCAGTGTGTGAGAAAGTACTCAGGGCCTTCAAGTTACACACTATGAAAGGCAGCAACAAGTTTAATATTCAGAAACCTAAAGTATGTATCAGCAGCAGAATGGAGCTAAAAATAAATGTTTGTTTCAGTTCTATGAAGCTTTGAGTATTTTGGATTAGTAGCACTGCTGTGTTTGTTGCATCATATTGCTGTAATTGTTTATATGCTTTATATATACTCCCAGAAGCTGGAAGAACGGCTCTCAGCCAACGACCCTGCGTCAGTGTGGAGGGGCCTGCAGGAAATCACCAGCTACAGACGCCCCGTACCCACTGTTGAAGCAAACAAAGACCTGGCCAACGAGCTAAATACATTCTACTGCAGGTTTGAGACGGACAGACTCCCACGCCTCACCCTCCCCTCCCCAGAGACACTGCTTCAGACAATGACCCCCAACACACCTTCCACTTCTCCCCCCTTCACCCTCCCCCTCCCCAATCCAGTCTCAACGACCACCCCCACCCTCCCCAATCCAGACCCAACGACCACCACCACCCTCCCCATTTCAGACTCAACGACGACCATCACCCTCTCCAATCCAGACTCAACGACCTCCATCACACCTCTCACCCCCCTTCCCTCCACCCTGAAACTCAGAATACACACTGAGGATGTGAGCCGACTATTTCAGAAACAGAAGCCCAGGAAAGCCCCCGGACCAGACGGTGTCTCACCCTCCTGCCTCAAGACCTGTGCTGAACAGCTGGCTCCCATCTTTACTCGCATCTTCAACAGATCCCTGGAACTGTGTGAAGTTCCCTCCTGTTTCAAACGCTCCACCATCATCCCTGTTCCCAAGAAACCCACCATCACAGGACTGAATGACTACAGACCTGTTGCCTTGACGTCTGTGGTCATGAAATCCTTTGAACGACTGGTGTTAGCCCATCTGAAGGACATTACAGGCCACCAGCTGGACCCTCTGCAGTTTGCCTACCGGGCAAAAAGGTCGGTGGATGATGCAGTGAATATGGGGCTGCATTACATCCTGCAACACCTCGACCGCCCGGGAACTTATGCCAGGGTCCTGTTTGTGGACTTTAGTTCAGCTTTTAACACCATCGTGCCTGAACTTCTCTCTTCCAAACTCTCCCAGCTCAGCGTGTCTCCAGCTACCTGTCAGTGGATCACCAGCTTCCTGACAGACAGAAAGCAACAAGTGAGGCTGGGGGAGATCACCTCTGAAACTCGGTCCCTCAGTATTGGTGCCCCTCAAGGATGTGTCCTCTCACCACTACTGTTCTCCCTCTACACTAATGACTGCACCTCCAAGAACTCAGCTGTAAAACTCCTAAAGTTTGCAGATGACACCACCATCATTGGCCTCATTCAGGATGGTGATGAGTCTGCATACCGGCAGGAAGTTGAGCGGCTGGTACTCTGGTGCAGTCAGCACAATCTGGAGCTGAACACTCTTAAAACTGTAGAGATGACAGTGGACTTCAGGAGACATCCCTCAACTCTGCCCCCCCTCGTCATATCAGACAGCCCTGTGTCGACTGTGGAGATCTTCAAGTTCCTGGGTACCACCATCTCCCAGGACCTGAAGTGGGAGACCAACATCAACTCCATCCTTAAAAAGACCCAGCAGAGGATGTACTTCCTGAGACAACTGGGGAAGTACAGTCTTCCACAGGAGCTGCTGATCCAGTTCTACACTGCAGTCATTGAGTCTGTCCTGTGCTCCTCCATCACAGTCTGGTATGGTGCAGCCACTAAACAGGACAGGAGCAGACTGCAGCGGACTGTACGGGCAGCAGAAAGGATCATCGGCGCCCCCCTGCCCTCCATCCAGGATCTGTACCTCTCAGGAACCAGGAAACGGGCAGGGAAAATCATCACAGACCCCTCACACCCTGGACACAGACTTTTTGATCTGCTGCCCTCTGGCAGACGGTACAGAAGCCTGCAGACCAGGACCACCCGACACAGGAACAGTTTCTTTCCCCTCGCCATCTCCCTTCTAAACAGTTGAACTGTCACACTGCTCCCACTGCCAGACTGCAACTGCACCTTATGTACATTCTGTAGTATTCATTCCACCTCATTTCATTTCTGTATTTTATGTATATACGTTTAGATTAGTTATTTAAAGTTGGTTTACACAGCTTTGTGTATGTATGTGTATGCATGTGTAATGTATATATAGATAAGTGTGTGTGCGTGTGTGTGTGTGTGTGTGTGTGTGTGTGTGAGATTTACATTGCTGTGCTCGAGAGCCACCATCTACCGGAACCAAATTCCTTGTATTTGTCTGCACATATACTTGGCCAATAAAACACGATTCTGATTCTGATTCTGATATTCTGAAGTAAGTTGATCTATAGAGTTACATCATATTCTATAAGCATGTTATGTGTTTGTATACTTTCTGCCCAGTTTGACCCATTTAGCAGAAGTCAGCTTGTTCGTGTGCTTTTTTTTTTCCTTCACTCTTTTAAAGTGGAATTTGGAAACTTCAACTATAACGAAACCAATGTAGCTTAAAGGAAAAGGGGTGAAGTATTAGAAATTCAGTTTTTAAGAAAAACTACATTAGAAATCAGGAGATCAGCTTGTGCGCTCTGGAGATAAGCTGTTGTGCCTCTGCACGTTAAGTTACAGTCAAAATTAATTTAAGATAACCTTTATTAGTCCCACACGTGGGAAATTTCTCTGGAGATCACCGGGTTTCAGTTGAACCGCGTACAGAGGTTCTCATGTACTTTTGTTAATGTTCTTGAATGAAACAATTGAATTAAAATTTTTATGAAATTTAAAAAAAAAAAAGAAAACAGAAGTGAGCCTGTGTAAGGCTCTGATATCTATTCTGTATGACTTAAAGCAGTTATGACATGGTCTGCTTTTCTCACCCAATAAAGGAATATTTCATATATCAGTCTACTCTTCATTTTACCAGCAACAGTTATCACAGCTCGTACATTTGCTTTTACACATATATGTAAGCATTGAGCCAAATTTAGTAATAGCAACATACTGAAGGAACAATATTTGTCTCTTATATATAATACATGTATATATACACTGTCAAAGATACTTGTCTTTGACTGAAGATTTAAGGTGATAGGACATATAAACAACTACAACTTGAATCTTTACTGGAGCTCATTATTTGACACAGAGTTCACTCACATGTGCTGTACCAGTGTACCTGCACATGTGATGTGACAATAAAAGTGATTTGATTTAAGACTTCAAACTCAGTGCTGTAATAACTAATAATGATTAATATAATAACTATAATATTGGCCATATCATATTCTGACTTTAGTCTCATGAACAACATTAACTAATTGTTACTTACTAGCTAATCTTAAAATGACTATTCAGAACAGAAATGAAGTCCAACAATCATGTTTTACAGTCCTGTGGTCTCAGCCTCAGATACTTATTAAATCACACAAAGCTCGTGTAGAAACAAACAAATGTTCTCCTTCATTTCTGTCAACCACACGTTTCCAGCTATCATGGTTGCTAGGCAACCTGGGCAGCGCCACGGAGGCTAGATCGTCCCATTTCACAAGCCTCGCACTTCCGGCCTTAGCGGTCTTTGAGTATGCGGCCCTTGAGGACCGTTGAGGCTGCGTACTTTAAGGCTGCAGACCATGAATTGGGATACAGCCACAGACTTCAAATGTGCACTTGAATCCAAAAAGATAAAAAACGATCTCTCTCCCCCCCGTCTGTTGACATGCCACTGGGAGATTCTCAGTCACATTCACACCACTGTCTTATATCAGTTCCACTACATCAAGACTGTTTTGTGGTGGTCAGCTGTTTTATTGCCATGTTTTTTCCATAGTAGACCGTGCCAGCAATGCGCAATTGCGCACGGGTGCAGCTTAGAGGGAACATTGCTGATGGGTAATAAGCGAATGATTAATGCGGAAAACAGATGTTTGAGATGGGAAACTGTTCTTGAAGTACAGTGAGAGCTTTGCATGAACTGTGGTTTTTATCGTGTTGGAAGAAAAACAGCAAAAGTAAGAGGGAATTCATGGCATTCAGCCCCGACGCGACTAAGCTAATTCTGATGCGTCGGGTCCGCTCTGTGTTTACCTGTTTATGTGGAATGCGTTTCCTGCTCTCATTTGCTGGTTGTTGAAATAGTTTTGTGAGCTTTAACCTGAGATTCTGGCATTTCTGGTAAAATACATTTATATTCAGTCAATTCAGGATTTAAAGAATCGATATCGCTTCCTTCAAGCTACTCACCTTTCTCTGTCCACCTCCGCTTCCAACTGGACTAGTGCCAATTCGAGGTCACGCCCAGTAGCGGGCGACTACCGGGGCGGTGGGCTTGTTGGTGGGCGGCATCATGGGAAATAAATAAATAAATAAATAAATAAATAAAAGGTTGCTCATTCTCATGCTGCCCCGACATCAGCCAGCGCATCTTGGGAATGGCATATGCACAGATGGGTTTTCTATCGCCCATTTGCTGGGCGGGGGAGTCTGTGGCTGGCTGGAGCGGCATCTGATAACCAACTCGCAAAATAAAACAAAAATACAAACAAAGGGAGGGATACAACATGAAGTGTGTTGACATTCCTTGTTGGAATGTTTGAAGAGGGAATGTTGGGATTCAGAGATTCTTTTCTTGCTACGATATAATCTGCCTTATGATGAATGCATTAATAATATGGTTTACGGTATTATTTTATCAGTAATATTCCTTACAGGGTTCATATTGCATTGAATATGTTTGTCATCACATTCATTCTATTCACAGGTAGAGTTCATTTTATACACATTGCATATCTGTGCTTGTTTAGAGTTGATGCTCCATCCAAGAGGGTTTTAAGCTTCACTGGTGAGAGTTTCCAGGTGATACATGTTGAGGGTAGACGAGAACATAGCAGGTTAATTGCATGCATGCTTACAATACACATAAATCTACCAACAGGCCTGAGCGAAGGCCCAAGTGTCTTCTGCTCCTTCTTGAGACTTGCTGCAATTTAGTCTACTTAGTAATTAATGACGAGTGTCCATTATTAGCTCTTAGAGACCCTGAAGCTTGAAGTTTATTACCGTAAAAGGCAAGTGATATAGAAAAGAGAAGTTAGATGTCTGTTTATAGTTATTAAGATGTACATGATGTACCCTTGTCTGTAAACAATGTATTTTTGACCTGTATTTGACGTGTACGTGGGGGCGTGATCCTCTATGCTATAAAACCAGAACCCAGTGTATTTTTGTCAGAGCAAAACAGGCCATATGCTGATGGTTGTTCTCCTGTGTTAATAAACTCGTCGTTTGATTGCACTTGTCTGGTGCCTCCGTCGTTTGTTGTCTGGTCTGCAGTTGATCGATCTCGCTTCACAAACAAACACGAAAACAGCAGACATTATGATACAGACTTAAAATTTGCACCGATGTTTTTTCGAAATTCTATACACGAAAAGTGAGCGCGAGAGCCCTCGGTGCGCCTGCTCGCTGCTGAAGTCAAAGTAAACTTTATTGTCATCTCCGCTACATACAGTACAGTATATAGAGAGACCAGTGCAAGTAAACAAACAATAAATATAAGAAGAGTAAGAAAATAAATATAGGTACACTTTATGACCAGGGGTAAAGGGATCAATAACAAATTAAAATTTATAATCACACACACACACACACACACACACACACATTCCTACTTACATATAAAGGTTCACACATATACATACAATGCCTTAGAACCATGTGGACGTTGCTTTGCTGTGTTTTGTGTGAACTATCTCTCAGTAAAAGGCAGCGAGAGGAGGCTGGATCGATCGATCGCTGACTGTCTTGTTTTCATTCATGATGAATAAGTCTCTAGAACTAGCGGGGTTTGTGGGAACAGACCCAACATTTATTTGGTGCTTCGGAGCCGGTGTTGAGCCAAAAACTGATTGTCTGCCCAAAACTGATTTCCGGTATTTGCCAAAAACTGATTGCTCGTATTTAAACTGCTATAAGTAACTTGTTGGGCTATAATATGTGAAATATATGTCAAATGCATCCCTTATGGATGACATAAAAATCATCTTGAGCCACAAACAACATTCGTGTAACAAGGTAGAAGCCGCTGTTGTGCCACAACACCGGAACCTAACACATCGCATCCACCGCGAGGAGAGGGAGAGGACGCCACCGCAACGTCTGGGATGATTGACGGAAAGCCCTGGTGCCTTGATGCTTGTCACCAGGCCGTAAAGTTTGCGTCTGAACTCCCCTCGGGATGGATGGCGATTGACGGGATACAGAAACTCTTCCCATGAACGGAAACAACACGAACAGTAAGTACAGAAGGCCTTAGAGAGCGGCTACGTGACCCTGCGTTGACCGCAGGTACGGGATCGCGCTAGCCGCGTGAGAGAGACGCAGGCTTCTCCGCCGTGTGGGGCGTGGAGACAACCTAGGTTCGGTGACTCCGCCGTGAGGAGTGTTCGGAATCTCCGCCATTTGGGGCGTTTGAGAGTTTTCAACAGAGAGCGCTGGCTGTGCGTGTAGACGCAAGCGATAGGCCTATGTGTGTGTGTGCGGGCCAGACGTGGTCTGCGTGAGTGTGGCTGATTGTTGTCTTGTGTGAGAATAAAATGTGTAAGGCTGCCTTAGAAGGGGATGTAAAATTTATGGAGAAATATTCACCGGGCAGCATGCAGTATGTAAGTTGTTGGTGTAAGAAATATGGATTTGAAGGGATATTAGTGGAAGTTCAGTGTAAAATGCTTGTAGAAAGAATAACTGTAAGTGCAGCAGGTAAAACAGGGACAGCTAAGCAGAGGAAGGAATTGCAGTTAGCAGTCGCTAAGTTGTGGCTGGAGCAGGCTCAAAAGAGAAAAGAAGCACAGAATGTTAAAAGAGCAATATTATAAGCAGTAGTTGTGAAACCTGAGGATGAAACCACAGCTCAATCCACTGCAACTACTCTAGAACAATACCGTAGAAAAGCATTAGAAAGAGCCAGAATGTTAGCAGAAAGAAGAGCCAGAGAAGAGCGTGAGAGGCAGAGGTGGAGGAGAGACTAAAGGCTTAGTATGGAGAGGCATTAGGAGCAGCATTGAGTCCAAAACAGACTAGGCAGGAGAGGAGACAGAAAGGAAAGAAAGTGAACATAAACGTTGCAACCACATATCCATCCCTGACACAACAGAAAAAAAAAACATATGGTGTTTAAGTCTGCCTTGGAAGAGGATGAAATACACTGCAAAGTTTTATTCGGCAGCACGTGGTGTGTGGATCATTGACGAATGAAGTGAAATTGTGCTCTAAGCAGAAGTGAGTGTGAGTGTGTCTGACGTCACGGTGTGTGTGAAAAGGTATCCAGCTGGGGCAGACGTGATTCTGCAGGTCACCTGCCCAGTGGACAAAGAAATAACATAGTTGTGTGGTGAATGATAGCACGAAGAGTGTTTGGTGTTTCTCAGCCTGAAACAGCTGTAATGCTTCTTTCTGTTTATGAGAGGGAGAGAGAGAGAGAGAGAGATGTGTGTGTGTGTGTTGTTTTAAACAGTGATGAGAATCTGATTGGATGAATGTTTGAGATTGATCTAGCTGTTGATTTGTCTTTTGTTACTAAGTTGAGCCTGCCAGTTGGGTTGGTACGATTTATCCCCCTGGCATGAAGAACACGTGTCATGACTTAAACAAGGCCTTTCTTTCCTTTGCTTTCCTTTATTTGCTTTCCTTTCTTTTTATTTTGTTACTTTCATGGTGCACTGAAAGTTTCGGTTGATGATCTCTGCTTGAGCAGATATGCACGATTAGAACAGAAGCGCTATACGACTCGTCGTCGAGAAAGCTGTTGCAAAAGTGAGTTTCTCCAAAAATTAAAATGGGCTTGGGAGAAAGCCACTTATTTTGGACAATCAGAAAACAAGTCCCTGCCAAAAAGGATTCAGCGACGTAATCCAGTCTAAATTCTTTTTTTTTCTTTTTTTTGAAATGACATCATTGCTGGCAGTAGAAACTTATTGCGTCACGAGAGGTTCTACTGTCAGCAAATAAAAAATGAGTGGAGTGACATTGCTTAAGGAAAGTCACCGATTAAATTGTGGAATAAATTGGGATGGTTAGGATACAGGCTCTGGGTGGAGCTGGGAGTTAAACAAGCTAAACATTTAATTGCTGACTGATGTTTTTACACAGGGTTACAGGTTGGAGTATGGCTGCTCCAAGGGACAAACCCTGGAGATTGTTTTAGGGGGACTGTGCAACATTCTTGTACATGTCTCATTGGGGAGTTGACACATGGTGGAAGTCATGTGGCGAGAGGAGTGTCATTTTAATTTGCAGATGTCGTGAGGTGCCATGACGAGAAGGAGTGACTGAGAGGATCGTCCACAAGATGGAAGCTGAGGCCAGGAGAGAGGCTTCAGGAGTATTGGAGATCACCTTCGGCACAGAGAGCTGTGCTACTGGGCTTCCAGGAGATCGTCATGAGGAGACTCTGCACAGCAAAATCTTAAATGAGATAAAAGAGTTTCGACGTTGAGGAAGACAACTAAGGTGTACGACGTGCTCTGCCTTTAAAATCTTCAGCAACATTGAATCATGAGAACTTGAGGGAGCGTGCCAAGCTCCAAAAAGTGACAGTGCAGAGGAGGTCCAGCGATAGACTTGTGGTTCTGTGAACAGCACAAATGCCAGGTGACTGTGAAATAACTAACAGCACTTTTTTCCACAAGTGAAGCCAGTAACTTACTATCCTAACAGATTAGCTCTAGTTGCTTGTGCTTTACCTCCATGCGTGAGATCAGTATGTGCAGCAGCTTAAGCTGTACAATGTTTCTGGATATAGTTTTTCACCTTTTTGACACTGTTAGTTCCACACGAGGTAGAGGTCTTCTACTGCAGACTAAAATTACATTTCTGTCACCTACAAGACACTTGTCTTTAATGTTACTGTTACTCTCATAACCATACATAACCATAAAGTGGTGCTGTCAGGGGAAAATTCCCAAATAGAAAGCTGCCAAAGTAAAACAGAGACACAGTGAGACAATATAAAAAATCATATGTACAATGGGTGAACTCTCAGGAGAGTCACACAGTGCTCTTCTTTATTGTAGGTTACACAGCAGACGGAGGCAGTCTCCGCCTATTCTCAGAATATATTGCTTAACTGACAAATGCATATCTTACTAAACATTCTGTCCGTACTATACTAAACGTCTGCTTAATGTAGTGAAGTAGATTTTGGGTTAGGATGTTACATGATGTCCCTAAACGCACCACTGACATCCACACCTTTCAGCCGACAATTACCTGGCTATAAGAAACAGCTGCGCTTCACTACTGAGAGAAGGCATTTGGCAGTCTTGGCAATCTAAGGTGGCTGCAGCACTAGGCAGTTGAGCTCCACATATCTCTTAAGGAAAGCTACTCAGTTGCCCTTAGAGAGTGGTAAGTGCGACTTTTGTTTATCATACTGTGGCATAGTAGGGTGGACTCTGACTACTGTTTCCCTCTCTTGTTGCAGGTGTGCATTAGACTGCTGCTGTCTTGCCAGATGCTGTTTTGTTTGTTATGCACTACTTTTATAACGTATAGTGATTTGGGATGTGGTTTTATGTAGATCTTTTATTGATTGTTTAACGTTTTATCTTTTCTTTTATTGTTTTAGTGGAGGTGCGGCCGCTTGTTCAGAGGCTAGGCACATGAGGTGGAATCCCCTCCCCGATGCATGCGAGTGTACACACCGGGCATAGGCAGATTGCACCATTTAGAGTTTAGTGTGAGTGAGGTTTGCTGTGAAATCACACGGGTGAGTAATTGGTGGCACCCTTGGGCACTCCTCCCTGTAGGTTGCCTCCTCAAGTGGCCGGTCTCCACCATTTTGTCTAGTTGCCTCTTTTAACATATTGTGCTTGTTTTAGTGTAGCATTGTGGTAGGGAGTATGTCGTTTTAATCATTGTTCGGTAATAAAGTGTTTTAATTATTTTACTCTCTTACCCCTGCTACCCTAGGTGCCTTTTTAATCTTTTAGTTATGTTTTAGTAGTTCCTCTAAATAAACTTTTGAATTATAAACTTTCTTTGTCTCACCTCTGCCTTTAAATAACGAGTCTGTGGGCTTTGGTAGCCAGTGCAATCTTCTCATTGGCTAGAGAAATCTTTCCTGGGGTTGTAGCGCCCTCCCCCAGGTGGCGTTGTCACTACTTTAGTAACCGTCCCCGGTTATCTCATTTTCGCGACACCACATTAAGTGGCATTTTCCGTTGTTCTTTGCACAGGAACTTGTCTTCACAGGCATTTGATAAGCATAGGCAAGGTTTCATGTTTTATCAGGGTGAATCGTCATTCAGAGTTTACACAATCACAAGCAAAGCATATTTGAATAATAAACAAAATCTTTTCACAGGTGCACAATTCTGAATCTGTCAAACCTTTTGCCAACGAAAGAAGAGGGCACTCCTCATGAGTGTAGAGACCACGTAGAGAAGGAGTGTAAGCCAAGGGATGACTTACTAGATGTGCCACTTGGTGAGGGAAAGGTTTGGTTTGTTGATGGTTTGAGTTTTACAACAGTAGAGGGACAGACTAAAACAGGTTTTACTGTAGTAGATAGTGAGAAAGTTATCTGTGCAGGACAACTAGCATGTTTCATATTTGCTTGAGCAGCAGAGATGCTAGCTTTAACGGAAGCATGTAAAGCTGCAGAGAAATAAGATGTGACAATATACACTGATAGCCAGTATGCATTTGCTACGTTACATTTCTTTGTGGTGCAGTGGGTGAGACGAGGTGTGACAGCCTCTACAGGGAAACCTGTAGAACACGCCAAACTCTGCAAAATCTGCTGGAGGCAGAGTTTTTACCCAGTAGGATTGCCGTTTGTAAATGTGTAGCACACATGTGACGGCAAGATCCAGTTGCATTAGAGAATGCTTTTGCAGATAAGATCGCGAAAGAGGCAACTTTAGGAGAACATGGTGTTAACGTTTTAGCAGTGCAACGCCAGCAGACGTTGGCTATTATGCGTGATGCACTGGTAGACATGCAGGGCCACTCATCTACTGCAGGGAAACAGTTGTGATTTACAGTAGGAGCGAGCCTGTAGGATGGTGTTTGTTATCTGTGTGATAAACCAATACTGCCTTAGAATTTGTATAAGACTGCTGCTATTTTGCGCCATGGGCTTTGCCATGTCGCAACAGGAGGGAGATAATGAGTAGTTTATACTTTACAATTAAATACCCTTAACAAAATAAATAAATAAATTTTTGCAGGTCATGTATGATATGTTCAAGCACAATTCTCGGCGTAATTTGAGATCTAAGAGAGGGAAATTCCCCAGACCCAGTCACCCATTTCAAGTTATTCACATGGACTATAGAGCTGTCCAGCTGTAATAACTATGAGTATTGTTTAGCGATGATGGTTCACATTTTGTAAATGAAGTGATTGGATTAATGGCACAACATCTAGGGATAACACTAAAAACGTCATTGTTCATATCACCCACAAAGTGCAGGGTTGGTAGAGAGAACTAATGGAATAGTAATGTTAAGACTTAGGAAGAGACACGCAGGACATGGTTAAACTGTATAGAATTAGTTAAGATGTACATGAGGATTACTCCAACAGAGAATGGTTTGACTCGTTGAGATTATATATGTTAGAGTATTTAGAGTTCTAGTCTTCTGTAGTGATGATAGGAGAGCAGAAGAGAGAGCATATTAGCAGATTAGATGCTTAAAATGTTTAAAAGTAAAGAAGTCTTGAGAACAAATGATCTGCCAGATGATTCTGTTTCTCCGCAGGAGCAGAGTCTGAAGTCTGGAGATTGGATGTTGACAAGGCCATGGAGAGGAAGTCCTGGTCCAGTCCACGGTGGGAAGGTCCATATCGGATGCTGCTGACGACGACCACAGCGGTGAAGTTGCTGGAAGGAACGCTTGGATACATCAAGCGCACTGCAAGAAGGTGACACACATCCAGGCCAGCTCGGGGTAAGTGGCAGGAAGACCGGGTACAAAGGGGGGGGAAAGCCTCCAGGGCCCCTCGTCTCAATCCGGTGAAGAAACCAACTGAGCCACAGGTACTCATCAGAATGGCTGGGAATGTGCTGTGCGCCTTGTGCCTGTTAACTCTGAGTGGGATGACAGGAGCGCACTGGGACAGAGCAAACCACACCCAGTACCCGCATGGGGTTTTCAACAACTACTGGTGGCAGTTTGTGAACACAACCGCTCACATAAAGAACAAGACCAATGGTTATGCTTGTGATGCCACTGTCTACACATTCTTCTGGACTGTGGCCATATAGCATCACTGAGAGTGAGACAGTTTGTTGGTTGCCGTAGCGACACATCCAGGAGTAAACGTTCTTGGAACACTGCCAACTTTTCAACTTCTGAACCTGACTGGACGGTTGATTCACCAGTAGCTGGGAAGGTGAACTGCTCTGGTGCGATAGACCTGATAGTCTGACTCCAAGTGTCTGACTTGCTGCAGGACATTGAACAGCTAAATGAACGGGAAATAGGCCAGTTGCCTATGTGTATGAAGGGCAATGGATTAGTCCAAGTTGGAGATTTACCATGAAATCTGAGCAACGTCACCTATTCTTTGTGTCCTCTGCAAGAAGGATGCAAACAGAGAAGCTTTTGTCTACATTTGCATCATGAACACTTCTCTAAGCTGGTTGAGGTTGTGAGCCAAGAAGATCAAAACAGCTTGATCCAATTTCCTTTACAAAGCTTTTCCTGTGGTGACAACAGGACAGGACAAGAGTTGTAAATGCGGATAATTTACCAGTTGACTCTAACCCCCATAGGATGCCTATAGTGAGAAGATTCGGGGGGTTGATAGGAGTCATAAAGAAGGGTGTTGACCAGGCTACAGCTTTGAAGTTAGCTGAGAGCCACATGGACAAACGATAAAGTCAACTGATGTGTTTGAATGTCTATGTCTGTATACAGTTGGATTGTAGTGACATTTGATTTTTGAGAATGTTGATTCTTCTTGTTTGACTGTTACATTCAGTTGTTTACTTGCAGGAATACATAATGAATCGCACGACAGGAGTAGATGCACCACAAGGCTGGATAACTTGGTGAATGTCTGGTCCTTGGTGGCATCTTCTTTTGAAAATATTAATTCCTGTTTTTGGACTGTTGACACTGATTTGCTTACGTATAGGATGTAGTTTACTGTGTATGAGATCAATGAGAAGCAGGTTAACTGCTTACATGTATTAACTGTGAACTTTTGCATCGATAGAAGGTGAATGAAGAGGAGTTGTGTATGAATGAAATCTACACTGTCACTGTCCAAACAAAGGGTGCATAAGTTGAAATTTAAGTATATACAATGACAAAAAGGGGGGAAATGTTAGGTCTAATTGTTGAATGTTGCCATTGTGTTTCTTAAATTTGTACAGTCTTAGTTTAAGCAGTATTATCAAAGCCATTCCTTTGATCCTGACAGTGGAAGGTTAGGGCATAATGCTGTCTTTTGGAAAAATGTCCATTGCCAGATCTCTGCTAATTGGTGGTCATTGATGAGCAACATATCGATGCAGCTGTCCTCCACTGTGCAGCACAGTGGTTAGCACTGTTGCCCCCCAGCAAGAAGGTCCTGAGTTCAATTCCACCATCTGGCCTCACATTTCTGTGGTGTGCAGTCTTTCAGGCAAACTCTGCTCAGGTGTGTGCGAATGGACTGTTGGGGCTTTATGCAAAGTAGGCAATACACAACGTTTCTCTCCATCTTGTTTGCATTGTAAATACAAAGAGTGAGAGAGAAAAACTCTGCATATCAATTTAGTATATTTTCCGACATGAAGCGGTTTTTGGTTGTGTCTGCTTATGATTTGAAACAGGTCTGAAATTAGAGAAATTCAACAATCACTATATATACATATATACATTGTGATTGCGGTCCTCCAGCCTGAGGACCGTCCCACTCTGGAGGAGATCCTGTTACATCTCTGGATGAAGTCAGGGGTAATGTGATGTGTAATTTCACTGTCAGTCCAGTGATGCTCCAATTCAAAGTTGACATTCCTTTGGCAATGACTCCATCTAGTGGTGAAATTGCTGAACTGCATGCTCAGTCACACATGGAAGAAAGCATGTGCCTAATTTTTGGACCATTACTGAGCTTCCACTTGAGAATACCTTTTTGACATTTGGGACTTTTTGTAGTCATATTCTCAGCCTGCACAGATGACAAGGAACAGAGAGATAAACATGTCTCTCAGTGAGTCATAAATTTTTCATATATTTTATATTGTACAAATAGTTCATAAACAGTTACATTTTTTCCTCAATTTGATTCAAAAGACAAAATGAAACGAAAAGAATAAATTCAAATAAAAATAAAAATGTATAAAGCCATTGATTGAATTGTCAGATCCTGCTATTTTCTGCTGGTCAAAATCAGGGTGCGTTCAGGCAAAATCAGTTTGAAAAATATAAGTCAGTGCAGTACTGTTTAAATACAGGGAGTTTATTGAAACACAAAGAACTTCAACAAAGCAACAGAGAAACTAAAAAGCTTGTTATATATGCATGTATATATGAAAACACAGGTTTCTAGCTATAGCACAATTTCCCATGGGGCAACACCTCGCACATGTTTTGTAGCTGTACCAAAGAGGGACGAAATAACAAAAGAAAAAAGAGAAACATATTTGTCAAGAAATTTTACCCCCCCAAAAAAGTGGCATTTAAAACATGATATTCTACTGCCTTCTGGGGGAGGGAAGGAACAACGGTTTTTCTCCTTCTTGCCCCCCTCTGGTGTACAATTTCTTTTTTTCCCCCCCTGTCCCGCTTGGATCTTTAGCCATCAGAATTGTTGTCTTAAGGCCAAGAGAGATGCCAAGCGGATTTACTTTACCAACTGGATCATCATGGCCTTGCCATATTGGTCCATTTGATTGACCTTTATTATAATTGTGTATTTTATTTTATTTTCAGTTGTTACAGTCGGGACAGACATGACTGGGAGATAGGACAGGGAGAAAGAATGAAAGAAAGAGAGCGAGAGAAAGGAAAAATTGAGGGGAGAAGAGATGGCGAGAAAGGGGAGAAGAAAGAAAGAAAAACAAAACACCTGGCTCACCTGTATGGAGAGAAAAAACAGAAGAGACAACAAACAAACAAACAAAAAAAACAAAAAACAGCTACATAATAAATACAGCACCCTCTGGTGTACAATTTCTTCCTTTTTCCTGTTTAAAAAGAGTTCACATATTTTGTCATTTGACTGTAAGCAGTGCATGGAGGAGATGCTCGTTTTTTGCACGACGGTCTGCCACTTCAGCCTTCCCTTTCTTTATAAGGCTGGAAAAGGCAGGGAGGGGCCTGAGGTGGGGTCTGAACTGTGGGCACCGGTATGAGGAGAGAAGGGGGGCAGGACTGGATGGTGGGTTAAGGTTAGGATTTGGTTGGGGGTGGGGGAAATGGGATTGAAACCCCTCCCTGCCTGAGGAGGGGTCTGAACAGTGGGGTAGACTTTTGGAATCTCAGCTGAAACCCACATTTGCCAGGGTAATCTGTCATAACTGGAACAGTGGAGGCTGGAGGTGTAATGCCGTCTTTTTTTAAAATGTCATTTGGAAGCTCAGAGATTTTCATCAAAGTTTTCAGCTAATTGCTGCTCATTGATGATCTGAAACATCTCCATGGTGTCATCTGGCCTCCAGGTTTCATCATGACCCGTTGTACTGCTGTTCACAGTTGAGATAGTGTCAAAACTGACAGAGATTCAGTCACAGGTAGCTGTTCCCACAGCTCTTTAAATGAATTCTGGCTGAAGGGTAGATTCTGATTAAAAACCAAAATGCCATCCTGCCTCAGTTAAAAAGGTTCCTAAAACTGTACTGCCTGATCAGTCACTGTACACTGACATACTGTTGTGTTCAGTTATGTTTTTCTGTTCTTTTCTTTTTTAAAACATTTGCTTTTGAAAAAAAAAAAAAAAACCTATGTTCCTAATTTGGTTAGAGCCGTTCAAGCAGTAAGGGGCCTGAGGAGGGGTCTGAACTGTGGGCAGCGGTATGAGGAGAGAAGGGGGCAGGACTTGATGGTGGGTTAAGGTTGGGGGTGCGGGAAATGGGATTGAAACCCCTCCTTGCCTGAGGAGGGGTCTGAACCGAGTGGGGTAGAGGCTGGAGTGGAAAATGGGTTAGGGTAGAAAGGGAAGGGTGAACTGCAAGACAGTCACACAAAACGCAATCATCTCCTTGCACTAAAGTGGCTGCAATCAGCTGGAGGTCCAGGCTTCAGTGGATGAGGGTACAGGTACTCAACAGGTACAGGGGGCAGCCACGGCATGCCGGTCATGGGCTGCCGAGGTAAAAGAGAGGAGGTGAGGAGGAGGAGGGGTGAGTGGGGAGAAGGGAGGCTGAAATATTCACGTCCTTCTGCCCCCTCATAGAGGGCAGGAGGACGTGAATATGAACAAGGAAATGAAGTTCAGACCCCTCCCTGCCTAAAGGGAGGGGCACGGGTAAAGGGTGAGGGTGAGGGGGGAGAAGGAAGGCTGAACTATTCACCTCCTCCTCCCCCCTCTTTTGAAGGCAGGAGGACGTGCACGGTCCTGAACTTGCCTGGGTAAAGGTACTCAGACAGGTACAGGGGGCAGCCACGGCATGTTGGTCATGAACTGTTGAGATGGAGATGAATAGCTGCTGGGGTAAAAACACAACAACCCAACTATGGAAGGCTCCTCACATACCCTCGAGGACACTGGGCAAACCGCACTCAATGAGGGCACCTCAAGAGCCGAAAGAAACATCCAAAATTATTGTTTTCAGCCTGCTAACACAAACCGAAGTGCTTTGTCCAATGGGAATCCAAACAGAAGCATGAGAGGGAGAGAAATAAAAAAAAGGAAGAAAAATCTTTTCATTTCAGACTGTTGAGGCACACTTGGTTGAGTGGAGCTTCAGTGGCACTGTAAACTGTCTCAAAACACATTCACTTCAGTAATTATAATCTTTTAAACGGCAGTAGATCAAACAAGCAACAAGAAAAACTACTCTCGTTCAATGTAACAAAAAGCACTGTAACAGCTTCATATAGCAGAAGCTTCTCCTGACCACTGGAGCCTAGCTGATTCTACAATGAACAGAATAAACAATAATTGAAAGAAGAAGAACTTATTTCTGTCCAAAGGACCCGCTGAGCATTGGAACTTAAGAAAGGTGAATCACACCACTACTCTCCTCCCACTTTTCAAGGCTTATGGGGGATGCCTCATTTACACACTGGTTCCACTGTTCTAACATACACATTGCAGCTCTACTGGTCGAGTGAATGTTGTCCTTCTCTGTGCTGAATATCAAAGTAGGAAGTACAGGAATCTGTTCATCTAAACCTGTAATAAAGTTGTTCAGATGCAACGATGTGGCTTGTTCTTCACAAAGAAGGGCCTTAGAAAGATTGCTTACTGCTCTGCCTTTAGTCCCATTTTCAGCTCCATCACTGGTATTCAGTCCAAAGTTATAAAACCAGATTTTCCACAGTGTGCTTTCTCCAGCTGGGCCTCACCGGGTGGCAACATTTCGCTCATGGAAATCTGTCGATCTGTACCCCTCTGCTTTATAGGACGGAGGAGTCTGTGCACATTGGAGTCACCGATGATCACCGATATTTTCTTCACATGAAGATTCCAGTCCTGGAGTTTCCTCTGTGTGTTGGGGTCTCTCGTTGGAGTGCAGACCTGTCGTTCTGGTGAGGATGGTGAGGAAGGGAGACAAGAGGAGGAGTCCTCTGTTATTCTTGTTTGGAGGCGGGTCTGCACACAATTTTTCAATCTGTGTAGGTGTGTGAGTGTAACTCAAAGCTGTATTGTTTCAGTGAGGAGTTGACACGGTTATTCCGCTTTGTCGTTTCCCTGCTCACCTGTGGCTGTCATTCTTGTTTACTGGGTTTGTCACTGCTGATGTGGTAGCTGGATTCCAGTCTGCTAGCTTGGCTATAACCACCGCCTGGTTCTGGTCCAACGAGTCGGGCTGGAGACGGCGGCCCAGGTTCCGTTTCTCCCAGGATGGTGCCATCTCAAAGGGGCCTCTCTAGAAAACTGAAAACAAATTTTAAACTCATACTCTATGCTTTGGTTATAATGGTCATGGAGGATAACAATTGATCTCTCAGCCCAGTTTTTAGCATCTCCTCAATTACAGTCTGTGTCCTTCTATTGGAGATAGCAGGTCTATTATTTATTATTTTATCAGTCCTTTATTTATCCAGGTAAAAATCTCATTGAGATTAAAAATCTCATTTCCAAGAGAGACCTGTCATCATTCGAACAAAAGTCACATACCACATAGGTATATAACATTTAAAACAAATACAATATCCCATACCAACGTGTGTAAAATATACAATAACAGATCAAATTAAGAGTACATTAAAAACAATCACACTGAGTAAAAGAGCTGTTCTCTCGTTCCTTTAAGACAGACTTAAACTCTCCCAATGTAAGCAATTCTGATAATTTCAGTTCCTTCTGCAGATTATTCCAGGAAGCAGGGGCAGCATATTTAAAAGCCTTTTTCCCCAATTCTGTTCTGATTTTTGAGACAATCAATTGTATGATATTGTGCGAACGAAGGCTGTATTGGTTGTGGTTTTTACACATAAACACATAAATAAGATGGAACCAGCCCAAGGAGAGATTTCTAGATAAAGAGCAACCAATGGGAGAGTCTGCGAATATGCAAAGATGGACATTTAGCAGCAGCATACAAAGAAGAATGTTGTACACGATTTCCATAGCTAGTAATAAAACGTAAAGCACAATGGTACACAGTATCCAACCTCTTTAGGTAGTGGGCAGGTGCATTCATAAAAAGCAGGTCACCATAATCCAATAAAGGTAAAAAAGTTGCATGAATCAAGTGTTTTCTCACTTGGAGGGAGAAACAGGATTGGTTTCTAAAAAAGTAACCTAGTTTTAGTTTGAACTTCGACACAAGCCTTTGAATGTGAGTCTTAAATGACAAATTCTGATCTATAATGATCCCTAGATACTTGTAAGATGTGACCATTTCAATTTCAGTTCCTTGAATTGTTTTAATCTTAGGAGACGTAGCTAACAACTCTTTGCCATTTGAGAATAACATGAACTTGGATTTCTCTGGATTTAACACCAACTTAAGTTGAGTTAAATGGGACTGAACGACATCAAAGGCAGACTGCAGAAATTGCAGGGTTTGTGCTACTGAAGGGGATGAACAATAAACTATTGTTCATCATTATTGTCTCTTATCATTAACAGAAATAAGAATAGTCTAATCAAAGTTACTAAATTTGTGGTTATTCTTATTCAGAAATTGATGATAACTGTCTTCTGAAACATTTTTCAGATGATCAACCGCTTTAATAAGTCTGTAAATTTTAATAAAAAAAAAAAGTGTGGATCATCCGATTGTACTCTATTCCTCCGAGGTTCAGCTCTTTCATTCAGGGTGGATTTTACCTATCGTTTGTCTCTGGCCACTCCTCGATCAAATCTCCGATCTCCACCAGTCTGTACAAGGTAACAGATCGTGTTGTTTTTTCATCTTAGGCTTCTTCTGGGTTAGGCCTTCCTGTTGTTCATGGTGCAAGATGGGTGCCTTTGTTGACCTAGGAGGGAGAGCTGGAGACAGGTATTCTGAAATTGCCTTCTTTCTTTCTTTCTTTCTTGTTTTTTTTTTAAAGTAATTTAAGATGGGCTACGTAAAAGGTATTTGCACATACCAAGGCAACTCTTTGGATTCCGCGTCCATAAACATCCCACAGTTCTGAAACATGGTTTTCTCCACACAGAGGATGGGAGAGGAGGAGGGGTGAGGAGGGGAGAGCCAGATGGGGAGGGTTCTGTGGGCTCACAAAATGGAGGTGGTCTGGTCTGATGGATTCCTCAAGCAAACGTGTGCGGTGGCATTTTTATTTTCACATAAATAACATTTGGGTGGAAGGAATCGGATCCACCGTAAGGCTTCTTTTTAAACATTTTTTCCCCGTTGTCGTAGCCGTTAACTTTTTAAGTGTTGTGTCTATCCCGGTACTGTTTAGTGGAAGTTCTCAACAAGAGAAAACTTGTTTTTCTCCACACCAAACTCCACACAAAGGAAGGGAGAGAAGGAGGGATGAGGAGGAGGTGAGGAGGAGGGGTGAGTGGGGAGAAGGGAGGCTGAAATATTCACGTCCCCTCATAGACACTCAAGTTTTAAAGTTTCCTTTTAAATCTTTGAAAAAGATTGATGGAGTTTTATTTGCGCCCTCAAACTTTACAACACAGACCAAACATGGGCATATTAACCGGACCCTGGCACAAGAACTGCCAGACAGTCACCAAAAAGCAATCATCTCCTCCTTGCGAGAGAGGAGGTGAGGAGGAGGGGTGAGTGGGGAGAAGGGAGGCTGAAATATGAACAGGGAAATGAATTTAGACCCCTCCCTGCCTAAAGGGAGGGGCACAGGTAAGGAGGTGAGGACGAGGGGGGAGAGGGGAGAAGCGGATTACCATGGAGAGTAAAAATGTCAGAGGGCAGGGCAGGAGGCAGCCCTCTGACTTTTTTTTTTTTTTTTTGCTTTACCAACTGAAAACTTTACTCTCCATGGTAATCCGCTGTTACCGGGACAGTGGAGGGTTGGGGTGTAATGCCGTCTTTTTGCAAACTGTCCGTTGCCAGATTTCTGCTAATTGTTGGTCATTGATGAGCAACATATCGATGGCGCTATCTGTCCTCCATATCTCTTTCCTCTTCTGCTCATCTCCTCTGCCCCGCATGCCTTTTAGATGCATCCTACAAGTGTAGAGCAACACATAATCAGTTACTGCTCGTTAGGGTTTGTAATAAAAAGTATACTAAAAGACTGTTAGTTCAGTCTTTCCTGTTCTTGTCATCTTCTCTGCTCCTCATGATAAAAGATTTTTTTTAAAAAGTCTTACCTGTTTGTTTCCGACATGAAGCGGTTTTTGGTTGTGTCTGCTTATGATTTGAAACAGGTCTGAAATGAGAGAAACAGGAGATTTTTCCTGGGGAATTATAAGACAGTGGCGTCCCGTTTTCCTTCTCATTAATCATATGAGAAGAATGAAGGCGTTTTAAAGATTTTTGAGTTGAGGTTAGTCCTTCTGCAGCTATCAGTTTTCTAAAGACTTCGTCCTCCTCATACTGCAGACTGTTTAGGAAACTTGGCTCAGAGCTGCTGAAGTTCTTGACTGTCGTACATTTGTGGTTAGTCTGATGAAACTCATTTTCAGTGTACTGACTGAAAGTGAACAGGGTCCTGACTCCACGTCTGTGGTAGAGGTTGACTGTCATCTTGTGTAAAGGTGGCATCAGAGACCCTCCTCTTATTCTGTGGTGGTTCACACTTTCCAGGCTTCTCTTCTTCAGATTCACAGTATACATTTTGTAAAGTTGAATGGTTTTCTGAATGTGCCTGCCATAATTCTGTTTCCTTCTCAGTCACATTTCTAATTTTACACTCGTCAACTAAAACGGGCTCAAAGTCGGAGTTTTCAAGACCAACAATCCGCCCTCGTTTTTTCCCTGACGCTGTGGCTGTCGGTGTAGCTGAGTCAGATAAGATAAGATAAAACTTTATTAATCCCTCGGGTGGGTTCCTCTGGGAAATTCGGTATGATGATGAAAGAGGCTGCACTGAATCCATGTTTGGTGGCTCACAAGTGCACATCTTATTGAGAACTCTCCGAGGAGCTGTGAAAAAGGCAGATATGGAGCTCTGTTTTTTTGGCATTTCTGTTTTGGTCTGAGTGAAGTTGAGTGCCACAGCCAAACTGTATCCAGCACCTTCACAAAAGTGGTTCAGCAGTTTAGAAATGGGTGTCAAATGCAGTATTTCTCTCCGAGCTGAGGGCCACGAGTCACCTTTCCGGCTCCAGAAGGTCCAAGCAGTATGGCCCAAATAACAAACAAAAACATGAGTGCTGACATATGGCTGTATGCATGAATAAAAAAAAAGAAGAAGAAAAGAAATAACATGCTGGTGCAAAAATATCCCAAACACATTCCCAGATTGCCTAACTTTTCATCTCCAGGCTGCATGAATTTGATTTATGAGACTAGAATTACATTAATATAGGATCCCAGTGTGTGCACTTCACAGCAGGCAGAGACAGCAACTTGGCCACAAAATGGCATAAGGGATGGTTTCTTCAGGGGACAGACTGCATGTTATAAACTAAACCATGAAAATGTAGAGTTTCACCATCGTTGACAGCAGTTTTGTCTTAAACTCATATATTTTGCAGTGATACTACACACCGATATAGTGTCACTAAAAAGGCACAAGGTACCAGATCATGTTGTTTTGTCATGTTAGGCTTCTTCTAGTGTCGGCCTTCCTGTTGTTTGTGGTGGAAGATGGGTGCCTTTGTTGACCTAGGAGGGAGAGCTGGAGGTGCTTGGTCCATTTTAATGCAGAATAAATACATCACACAGTCAAAAATGTGTTGATCTCAAATTCCATCCATCTTCTTCTGCTTCTCCATGGCCCGGTCCCAGTGCCAGCAGTCCAAGAAAAATTAAAGCAAGGACAAAAGGAATGTGACACGTTCAGGTAGTCTGTTATAATGATAACCCAGAGATGTGCTCTTAACTCTGGTGGGAACTAACAGGTATTCTGAAATTGCCTACTTTTTTTTTTTCTTCTTTCTTTAAATGCAATTTAAGCTGGGCTACGTAAAAGAATTTGCACACGCCATGATAACTCTCTGGATTCCGGGTCCATAAACATCCCACAGTCAAAAATGTGGTGTTCTGAAATTGCCTTTATAAATAGAGACCATTTTCAGACATAGCAGTCTTGAAAAGCCATGCCCTTCATTTCTCCTCTGCAACCGTAACCCTGTGATGGCAGCCTCTTCCCCTCTCTTTCTCTGTTCTCAGCTGAAGCTCCATGTCCTATTTCTTCATGAAAACTGAAATCTCTGTCAGAGTCATGGAGATCTTCTCTGCAGTCCCTGCATCTTTTATGGGAGCGCTTCTGAACTCCTCTCAGGCTCTTTTACTGGGTCTTGTGTGTCTTTGAGTCTCTGGTTTTTAAATGCACAGAATAAAATACAAAAAAAAAAAAACTTGAAAGAGATTTCCCTGGCATGGATTTTATAGCAGATAACCTTAAAAATGTTCTGCAATTATACAAAATTTGAAAAAGTTTACATTTCTTCAGTATTGAACTGCAGAAAATAAGCCTTCTTGTCCGAGGTCATTTAAGTACAAAGAAAATAAAACACAGCGGCCGCCAGCGCTATAAACATCGGTAGACTGATGGGTAATAAGCGAATGAACTAGAAAGCGAAAATTTCAGAAGAAATTTTAAGTGTGGCTATGCCGCTGGTAATCAGTGTAGTTTGCCATTCATACGGCTGCTTAGGGCAAAACTCAGAAGAGCAGCCATTCTCCACCATGAACTATGGTAAAAACAAACACCGCTCACGCTTCACAGATGACAGCTTACAGTTTTGTGTAAAGATGAAGTTACTTCGTACCGCGCCGATTTGCAGATGCTGTGCACACAGGTTCATGAGCAGAAGTCCCATTGTACCACGGCAGACCCGACAATGTTTGCACGAACACGCTTTGAAGCATTATGTTATGGACCACTTTTCACACATGGTTGGTTTACCCACACAGCCGGCTGTAGCTTTTCAACTTACAGCCCGACACACACCTTAAAAACAGCCGAGAGAGCACAGACTACGCCCGAGAGTCGTGATTGCAGATGCTGCTCAGGTGGGTCCACTTCCCCTGCAGCGGCACTGCAGACCACGCCCCGCCACACACATCAAACACGTAAAATAAATATTTATGCACTTTTGCATTCACTTTTTGGTTTTTGTTATTTTTACACAGTGCTCTGAATGATGAACAATGGTCTACAGCCAATCTTGTGTATTATTATACAAACTTTGGCTGTAAGATTCAGATAACTATTTAATAAAAGCTAAATATTTTATAGCGCTATATAAATCCAATGCATTATTATTATTATTATTATTATGATGATGAGAGAAAGAAATCAAAGTATAACTTTGTGTCCACCTTTCCCTGTTAATGCCCTACCTGGCCCCCTGGCAAAAGGGGGGCCAGCTAGCGGCGCTGTCGCTACCCGATCCGTACCACAAACCCGATCGGTACCCTGCATGCGCAAATCTTACGTCACTTCCTCTCTTTGCCAGCATTGCGACATTCAATATATTTGAATGATACAGTTAGTGGGCAGCACGGTGGTTAGCACTGTTGCCGCACAGCAAGAAGGTCCTGAGTTCAATTCCAACATCAGGCCGGGGTCTTTCTGTGTGGAGTTTGCATGTTCTCCCCGTGTTTGCGTGGGTTCTCTCCGGGTACTCCGGCTTCCTCCCACCGTCCAAAGACATGCAACTTGTGGGGATAGGTTAATTGGATAAACCAAATTGCCACTAGGTGTGAATGTGCGAGCGAATGTGAGTGTGAATGGTTGTCTGTCCTTGTGTGTTGGCCCTATGACAGCTGGGATAGGCTCCAGCGCCCCCCGCGACCCTGAAAAGGAGAAGCGGAAGCGAATGGATGGATGGATACAGTTAGCGCCCAGTTAGCTCCTAGCATTTCTCAACAGCTCTGCCTCCTTTTCGACTACCGGGACATTTAAACAATGGATAATCCGTATACAAACAAATTCATGCTTTTCTCCTCAACAGACAGCGTCCCCCGATTGAACAAAAGCTCCGTAAAATAATAAGAATGGCGCCTAATTACAGACTTAATAATACAGACTTTGTAATAGGTCACGTGAAGATTCATCAGCCAGATTAAGTGTTTACTGACAATTGACAGTGATAGCGGACATCATCATCACTATTCCAATCAATCCTCTCCACACAGACAAGCATAAACACACTTGACTATCGCTAAATCAAATTTAACACGCATTTGAAATGACGCTAATTCAGTTTATAACAGGGTTCATTCGCTCCGTCAGCAGGTGGCGGTATCCTCGTACACTGGGGAGTAAACTGCCATTAAACGAACAGAAGAAGAAGAAAACATCTGCACATGCGCGGTACGGATCGGGTAGACCCGATTTGTAAGGTCGGACTGTGCACATGCGCAGTAAGGATCGGGGAGTCCTGATCCGTAACTATCTTTCTATTTTTCGTTTTTGTCTACATTGTACTGAAATGCTTCATTATTGCAAACGTTTGAAGATATACTTATTATTCTTAACATCTTAACAGATACTCTGACCCGTAACTATCGTAAAACGCTTCGACCGGAAGTAGACACCTTTCGCGCATGCGGGGTACCGATCGGGTTAGCTAGCTAGCCGGCTATCAGCAACATCGTCAGAACACTGTTGCTATTATGGGATGTTTTCACAAAACGAGCAGATATTTGAAGTCTACACACCTACATTCTCGCCTGAAAATATCTTAAAAGTTTATTTTGTGACCTAGAAACACTAATAAAATACATTTAAAACGAAGAGGTGTCCGCCATTGTTTAACTCGGCAGAGGTGTGCTATGAATTGTGGGATATGGAGTTTTCCGTTACCGTAACTATTCAATGGTTCGCGCAACCTTAAAACTTCCAATGGTTCCTGAAAGCAGAGACGCTGTGCGCGCCATTGATATTGTCGTCATTACGGTAATCCAAATAAGGGTAGACAGGCCGTACCACTCCCGGCATACCACTAGAGAGAGCCAACACACCACAAATGAAGCCTTCCCATTCATTTCAATGGGCAAAAACTTGCATTAAAATATTCATATTTAAAAAAAACTATAGAAGTAATAAACACCAGAAGTAATAAACACCAAAAGTCATAGCACACCATTCCTGATTCAGCCGCACAAAATGATATACCATATGTGAAGCTTGTCTCAAAACTGTGGAATAGTAATAAGTATTTAAGTCTTACTCTCAACAAGCAGCGGCGCTGCCATGGGCACTTCACCCGTGCCAAAGCGCTCACAGGCGGAGGATAGTCCTCCCCCAGCTGCTATCAGGGCAGGAGACGTTCACACCTATGCCTCCAAACGGCAAATGAATCGCGCAAGAGCGAAGCCGCTGCTCCCGCACTGACTGTAACGCAGTCGTGCCAATTTCGGGTCACTCTTGCCGGTCCAAACCCGGATAAAGGAGCAGGGTTGGAATTGTGACATTAAAAAACAATTATTACTAAAAGAAATTTAATTTGTAGTTCTAAATAAATTCTAACTGCATTTAGGACGTTTTTTACTCACTTTATGTCTCTTCCACGATGTTACTTCTCTCTCCAACAACGTAGGTTACAATTACATCAGCGTGACCAATTATGCAAATTAGGCGATGCCGTCATTTAGCAACTTCTAGAGACTGTCTCTGATTGGTTTAGACCATGATAGGGGCATGATGTGTGTCTGTTGTTGATCACGTGAATGTCTGTGGCAAATTTTAATCAGGGAGATTTGTTTTTCTTTTGTGTCCTTTCTCTCTATCTTAGAATAGAAAATTCTAAGTCTATTATTGAGATATTCTTATTTTCTGTTAATAGTTAATCTTTCAAATGACAAGAGATAATGCCTAGATATCTCACCTCATCTGTCATCTGTGTATTACATATTGACTGCATGAGACACTCATGTAGAGCTAGTATGTCACACTTATTATTATTATTATTATTATTATTATTATTATTCATCTGTAAACCTGACGTGTTTCATAATCGCCTTGGCTATGTTAATCATCATGCTCTTCAGGAGTCGTCATGACATGGGGAACACAGATGAGAAATTAAAATGGAGTCACAGGGGAAGCAAAACAAGACACCTGAACATGGAAACACAAGACTTTGACAATAAAACACGAAACGGTGAACCTATATAATACAATATGAAGCAGAGTGAAGTTTGGAAACATGACACTTTTTATTTCAATACGTAAATTAAAGCAAAACAAAACAAAACAAACCCTCAAACCACATTTAAATGACTGGCAATACAATGTAAAAACAGCTGTTTGTTTTTTTTTTTTAAAACAAATTACTGCCATCTCCGGGAAGATTAAAATCACTCCATAAAAAAACCCAAGCAAAGAGAAGAGGAAAAGAACAGATAAAATCAAAGTCAGCTGTCCAGCCACTCCAAGTCTTCCCCTTCACCACCATAAGATTTCCGAGTTACTCCGTAGTCCCATAAAAGCTCCTCACCAACTGTGATGTCCTTCAAGGCGATGAAAAGTATTGTCTCCTGAGGTCCTGCAGGGAAGTTCATTGTAAACTTCTGGGGCTTGATGTTGGGATTTTTCCGGGAATGGTTCATTCGCCTTCCATAGGTTTCAATGTCGGGATGACAGGCACAGGGGAATGCAGTGGCATCGATGCACATACCTCGGTCACACTCGTCCCTGAAGAAGAACAGATACCCCGACTGGGGCCTCCGTTTCCCTTCTGCTTCACTGATGTATGTCCCGTGGTAATCGCACACGATATCCCCTTTGTGGAAAGGCATAAGTGCGATCACACCTGTAAGTTGAAAGAGACCATCGGTCATGACAGGGCTCTTAGAAACGTTCACTTGCAATTTAAAGACCGTGTAGTTTAAATGATGTGTGCATTTTACCTTTGCCCTTCCGTTCCCCGAAGTCTTGCAAAGCCAGGCCCTTCCACTTCTGCTCTGCAATCGAAGACATGAGGGACTCGTTGTCTTGTATACTGGGCTGCGGAGCAACCCAGGCCTGCAAGATGGCATTGACAGTGGGCTTGTTGGTGTGCCATTTCTCCTTGTCCAAAGCCATCTGCACACGTGCAGGCTGAGGTGGGTTACCTCTTCTGCCAACTGACTGACCTAAACGAAGTGGTCACAAAGCGAGGTACAAGAAATAATGCAAGTGATTATTGCGGCTTAAAAATGAAAAATCAACCATATGCATTTTAGTCAATCACATATTTGTACCTTAAAATATTCCTTATATTTATAATTGAGCTATCTGTGTATATTTTGGTGTATAACACTGAGTGGGTTGTACTTACATGTATTGTATTATTTAATTAGTTCAGTCTGTTACTGCTATTGTGTCTACACAAGTGTAACCCACATAATTTTCTTGGAGATTATTGAAGTATTTTCATTCTGAAATACATGCAAAACAAACAAAGCAATTCAACAGAAGAGGCTCCATTAACATGACATGCCCAGGCCTTACCGAGAATGTACCCAACTCTTTTCTTCAGCTGAATATCAAAAAAAGTGTACCTGGCCTGTCCTGGTGTCTGTAGTCCTCCTACTGAGCTTGATGCTGACTCAGCCATAGCATCCTCAGGTTCAGTGCTCAGGTATCTGTGGTTTTTAATGCATGTACATGAATTAGAGAGCCAAGAGAGATGAAAAAGCCGAAGTACAAGGTTTTCTCTGTCAGATCAAAGAAACAAATCTTTCTTAATATGCTGTTGATCCATTTATGTCCAGCACTCACCTCGCTCTCAGGCGTTTTACATCTAATGATGGGTTGGACAGTGGGACCCCACATTCTCCTAGGAAGAACTTGCCCCTGTCATCGCTGCCAGCAACTTGATTTTGCAAGGACACTGCACGGATGTTCCTAAAATAGCAGTCCAACAACTCCAGAGAATAAAGGAATCAATGTTAAATATCTCATAAAATCAATTCACAAGGTACCTATAGAGTAAGAAGACAGTCGATGCCGAGAATGAATGACTTACTTGTTCTTCCTGGCTGGTTATCATCAAGTTACCACTGAATGCTGTGGAACTCAGCTCAGCACCATCAGTTACTGCTTTCCGCGCCATCCACTCCTCTACCTGTGTATGTGTGTGTGGGGGGAAAAAAGGTGTTGGAGCTTAAAGAAATACAGACTTACATCAGCTGTAATTTCACTTATCGTGCACTTTTATTGTTGGCGGCGCACTTACAGAAAGTTGTTGAACAGCATTTGCTGTCAGTCCATGCTGTAAAATCAGGATGGCCTCGCAGTACTGTCTGAAGGTAGTCATTGCAAATGTGGGAATGGAATCACCGCCTGAAAGTCTTGCATGGAAATAGTCGATGTCCTTCATGGCCACGGCAAGAATTTTCTTCTTATCAGGCCTATTGCAAATGTGACAGAGGTAAGACATTATTGAAAGTGTGTATGTGTCATCCAATATGTGGAAGTGGCAATAAGGTCATCATACCTCGCTGTTGGCACGACTGTCGGGCATGCTTGGGGACTGTTCGTGATGAGAAATCCACGTGATTGAAGGCGAGTGCAGAGTTTAATGCAAGCTTCTTCATCCTTGCAGTACTCCTGGAGCTCTGTGAAGTTCCAGACTCTACCTTCATTACCAAACAGCTTCTGTGAGTCAATGGCTCTGGAAGCTTCTTCCTCACGTTCCTGTGGTGTGCAGTCTTTCAGGCAAACTTTTCTCAGGTGTGTTTGAATGCAATTTTGAGGCTTTTTGCAAAGCAGGCAATACACAAAATTTGTCTCCATCTTGTTTACACTGTAAATACAAAGAGTGAGAGGCAGAGAGTGAGTGAGAAAAACTCTGCATATCAATTTAGTATCTTTTGACAGTATGAGAAAACAAACAAACAACAACAAGAATACATCCACACAGAAACTTTGTTTCCATCCCCCCCTTCCCCCTAAAAAAAAAATAAAACTTCAAGAAAAAAGTTTTAAAAAAAGTTTTAAAGTTTAAAAATGAGGAGAATGGCACATGCAAGTTTTACATGTTCAACCACTTAAAAGCCCAACAAACAGTACTTACATTAAAACTGAACAGTTGTCTTCTGTTCTCGTCCTTCTCTCTCTCAGTCAGTGTCCTGCGGAAACACAGTGGCAATAACCACAGCATAACACAAGTTGGCTACTTTTATATCTTTGTAGCTGTATGCTACCCCACCCCCTTTTGCCTACTTAATGACAAAACAAAAGGCCCAGTTTTACCACCTACTGAACAACCCACTGAACGACTCACTGAACGACGCATTGACCCAAACAGTGAACTGAATTTGTTGGTGAAAACTGTTTTTCATGTTAATTTAGGAGCTGTTAAAACTAACTGGTCCGTTCTCCCAAAGTTTATTTTGTTCTTCTCGACATAGAGTTTTCAGTGGGAGAATTTTTCCATTGTGACTTTTAATAGTAAAGTAACGGGGCTGTGGGTGCACACAACAGGACAGTTGGAGAAAAAATAAACACACAAACAAAAGAAAAGAAGAGATCCACCATGTATCTGTCAAAAATCACCTTCTTCCTTTCAGGCCATATGCCTTAACTAGCTGTCAGCTTTCCAAATCGACATCTCTAAATGCTCTCATCACACTCACCAAAGATGAGCTTTCATTTTGTGATGGTGGCCAAAGTGCCCTTTTCTTGAGGCATTTTTTTAAAATGTGTGTGTCCATGTGGAGTCCTCTCTGTGCCCTCAACAATAGCTGTGTGAGGCTGCTACCGGCAGTGATTCCCTCAGCAGCTGGATCAAAAAGAGCACATGTAAGAACAACACATGTCCCAGTTGTTCCATTGTGTAGTGATTCAAGTATAAAAACAATGCTTTCATGTCACTTAGTTTAGTATGTCTGGTTCACAACTCATTCACGCTGGGAAACAGACAGTGAGAAACTGGTGAATGTCTCCCAGGAGACGGAAGCTCACACAGGAAGACTTGACCCCAGACTGGGGGAGATTCACACAGGTGATAGAGAGTTTTTCTGTTTAGAGCCAAGGTGTGAACTGCAACTGTAAAAGCCTTTTGTTCTGTGACTGTGAATAAAAGGGACCGGAACTGTTCATTGTCAGTATGTCTGTGAAGGTTCTCAGTCATTGAGGTCATTGTAGTCAAAGGAATTTGCAAAGAAAAGCATCTGGACTTCTTTAAGTTGCTTGAAGACGTTTCACCTCTCATCCGAGAAGCTTCTTCAGTTCTAAGGTCAAATGTCCCAGATTTAAACCCAGTGTGAGTATCCCCCCAAGCAGGGACAAAGGACCCCCTGGTGATCCTCTAATCACATGCGCCAAGGTGTGAAAGCAGGTGTGGGACCTAATCAGCCAGGGTTTCGGGTGAGCTCATTGTGAAACCTGGCCCCACCTTGTCATGTGAATTCCTGAGTTCAGATGGCCCAGGATGTGAGTGGGCGTTAAGGCGTCTGGGGAGGGAACTCAAAACTGGATTATAGATGGCAGACAGTTGGTGTCGTAAACCACCGCCTCTGTTAAAAGATGGTCACTCACAGTGGACAGGGGTTGTGTCCCAATTCAGAGACCGCACGCTTGAAGTAAAGATGCTTTAATCACATGAGTCACACATGTGTCCACTGGACCATCTGGAACTCTTCTTGTTTAGCACTCGTAATAACACAAACACTAAATCCTCCTTCTCTTGTGCTGTTTTGTAGCAGTGTGTACACCTGAGACTGTCACCTGTCTGTCTGTCCTGCACTCTCTCTCTGTTTCTTTCTCTCTGATTGTGGAATAAAAGTATGAACATGTATTTATAAGTTACACTTGTGTTTGAATCCTGCAGCTTATCACATATTTGATTTCCATGTGTGACAACTGTCCAGAGTGAGGACAGACTGAGGGACCCACTGCTGCACATCATCTGTGAGGCTTTGCACCCCTGATGATCCACCAGGACAAACTCAGCAGTGTGTGAGGAAGAGGAGGAGGAAGAGCCAGCAGCAGCTGGCAGATGGAGAGAATAGACAGACTGTTCCCTGTTTGTGAAGGACTGCTAGGAAAGTTTAACATAACTAGTTGTCTGTCCTGAATCAGTCTTATCAGGTAATGTTCAAATAATGTTATCATCCCAGTGTTTTCAGTGTGGGAGAAAGTACACAGGGCCTTCAAGTTACACACTATGAAAGGCAGCAACAAGTTTAATATTCAGAAACCTAAAGTATGTATCAGCAGCAGAATGGAGCTAACAATAAATGTTTGTTTCAGTTCTATGAAGCTTTGAGTATTTTGGATTAGTAGCACTGCTGTGTTTGTTGCATCCTATTGCTGTAATTGTTTATATGCTTTATATATTCTGAGGTAAGTTGATCTTTAGTGTTACATCATATTCTATAAGGATGTTATGTGTTTGTAGACTTTCTGCCCAGTTTGACCCATTTAGCAGAAGTCAGCCTGTTTAAGCCTCTGAGATCTATTCTGTATGACTTAAAGCAGTTATGACATGGTCTGATTTTCTCACCCAATAAAGGAATATTTCATATATCAGTCTGATCTTCATTCTATCAGAAACAGTTATCACAGCTTGTACATTTTCTTTTTACACATATATGTAAGCATTGAGCCAAATTTAGTAATGCCAACATATTGAAAGAACAATGTTTGTCTCTTATATATAATACATCTACATATACACTGTCAGAGATACTTGTCTTTGAGTGAAGATTTAAGGTGATAGGAAATATAAATAACTGCTACTTGCATCTTTGACCCAGAGTTCAAGGTCATATACATATATATATATGTATAGTTCAAAATGTATTCTAAACCCTTTTTCCCTTTTTTTTTTTTACTCACTTTATGTGTATTCCACGATGTTATTTCTCTCTCCTACGGTGTCTGTTACAATTACTTAGGCAGGACCAATTATGCAAAGTATGCGATCACGTTATCTCGCGACTTCTAGGACAGCCAATAGTGATCGTCCTTACTTGGACGTTGACAAAACCATTTGGAACTGCTTTCTACTAATCGTAAACGAGCCGATGCTGAAAGTAATTGGGTTTTGGTTTTGTTTGTTTTTTTACTAAAGTTGACTCATTTATCCGGGTCGAAAAGTGGGAGTGACTGTGACTGCAGAGCTGGAAGAAATATCTCTCTATTTTAAACAACTATTTTCGTCTAGGCTGCTGCCGACTGACGCCAGACGACAGGATGCCTTCACTGACTCTTAGGGGAGTGACTGTGAATTTCCCTTTTTCTCCATACGAATCTCAGAAGGCATACATGAACAAAGTAATCGAATGTCTTCAGGAGGTAAGTATCGACTGTGATGTGTATGTCCGTTGATGGAAATAAGCTGTAAAGGGGCAAAATACCGAGTAGCCATGGCTATTGGGCTTTGGAGTTGACGTCAGCGCAGCGCCATGTTAGCAGGCCACGAATCAAAACAAACACTGTGGTGGACAGAAGTTTTGCAACGTACCATACTTAAAAGCAGCTCAAAAGAGCTGATGCTTTCCCTCCTTCGGCCCTTTTTTTGGTCTGCTAAAATGGCACCTCGCCAGTCACACCCCCTCCCGTGACATCACGCTCCAAAGCCCCATGAGGCCACCATGCTTACCATTTGCCAAACGGCAAGTCATCTGACGTCTGCTTGTCCAAAATGTGGCTTCACAGAATATAATGATGATGATGATGGGAAAAAAACATATGACAAAAGAGGCTTCACGTTATTGACCTGTCCTTAGAATTTCTGTAGAGTTTCTATGTAACACATAGCACTCTGCTGACTAGTCTTAGGTTTACCCTGCCTCTTGACAACTGACAAACAGCTCAAATACCCCCGATGTTTAATCAAGAACTGATTTTAACAGTTCTTGATTACAGAAGAAAAGTAATTAAAGAAAGAAAGTAATTTTTAAAAGACATTTTAAATCTGTCTTTTCATGTGTATGAATGATTACAATGTTTTTGAATCATAACATATTTACTCTGGCAGTGAAAGCTTAATGAACCTGAACCATCCTTATGTTAGGCTGCTGAGTACACAACCACATGTTTAGTGCAAAAATTGACTTAGGGTGTTTTTGCACTAAACATGTGGTTGTGTACTCTCTCTGATAGACTTTTTTTGTATTTCTCACCACACTACACATCTGGCCAAAGGTCAGTTTATGCAATTGCAAGGCGTATATCCACATATTCATCCACAAGTCACAAGAATTTCTACTTCTAGAGTGCTGGTCAGAATTTGATCAAACTTGCACACAATTGTCACCTAATGGATCTTGACGCACATGTTGCTGTTTTATTTATTTAGTTATTTTTCACCTTACCTTTTAACTGATTTGTGCAGATATCTGCCCTTTTCTGAACCTGATCTGCTAGGGATTTCTTTCTGCTAAAAGGAAGATCTTCCTCCACAATACCAAATGTTTGCTCATAAAAGCATAGTCTAATACATGGAAGTCTCTAATATTTTAATGTTGGTACCATCAGAATTTGGGTTTTTGGGTTTTCTCAGATTTTTAAAAAAAAAAAATTATTTCATGTATAACTTTACCTGTCTGTTTATTTCAGAAAGTCAATGGGGTTCTGGAGAGCCCCACAGGCACAGGTAAGACTTTGTGCCTGCTGTGCGCCACCCTGGCCTGGAGGGAGAACTTCAAGGACACCATGTCTACCTGTATGATGCCAGAGACGCTGGGCCAGGAGATGTTTCCAAACACACCTCTGTCTTCCTGGGGGACAGCTCACGGTGACAAACCAAGTATGTTTGTATCATCTGCAAATCAAGAGTCATTTTTAATTTTACTGGTCAAAGAAGAATAACAGATACATACATACATACATACATACATACATACACAAAAATGCAAAGGATATAAGCTACAAAGACATGCTGTGTGCTTACATTGCTATGCAAAAGAAAATGAGCTAGCACGGATTATATTATATTTTGATAAATGGTAAATTGACTGCTTCTTCTATAGTGCTTTTCTACTCTTTTTGAGCACTCAAACCACTTTATATTTTGTTAGGAAAATAGGATTTAACGATTTACTCAAACATGTAATGTTTCCAACCATACATGGAAATATTCTACATATTTCAAAACAGCATTTGTACTACTCTAACAAGGTTGGAAGTCAATATTTGGTAGGATGTCCTTCTTCTTCAACATAGTCTGAAGTCCTAGGCAACATTTGTTGTGATTCCTTTAACCAGTCTTAAGTAATAGTTCCTTCAGATTTTCAAAGCATGTTCTAAAGCTCTTCTTTGGATGTTTGCTACTCTTTGTTCCATCCCCTGTTAAGATGGGACTTGTTTTATTAGTTTTAATCTTTTAACTTTATGCATCAAGCAAAATTAAATTATATGCAACATTCTCTGACTGGAAGAAATTTGTTTAACATTTAAACCTATTTTCTGCACATTCCAGCACATAAAATAAAATATTTTTTTGTGTTTACACTCACTCTTTCAAATAGATGCAAGTAAAACACAGCAGAAAATAAATAAAATCAAAGACTAGCGGTCCTGTTGCTCTATTTTCACCTGTAAAGCAGGACTGGGGTAGGCGGAGGAGGTTTACCCTGGTGCAGGTGTGCCGCAGCGGTCAGTGGAAGAATCCAGCGAGTTTCTCTGTGAATTTCACATTACGTTGTAGTACACTCGGTGCTTGCTTGGAAGTTTAGGGTTTTTTCGCTGTAAAAAGAAGTTTTCTTCCCACGCTAACGGACACTAATGTTTTGTCACTTTTTATGGAATCAAACTCAAAATAAGGTCAGTACTTCCACGCTTTAAACGCTGCATGCTACACTCTGTCCCTTTTCGATATATTATGATCTGCAGACAGCTGTTGTCACGAACGTCGCACTCGCTTCGTCACTGTCATGAGGCGTTCTCGCAAAAAAATCACGGTTTTAGTAACGCAGTAACGCAGCGTTCCTACGTGAAAGTAACGGTAATCTAATTACCGTTTTTGCAATAGTAATCCCTTACATTACTCGTTACTTGAAAAAAGTAATCAGATTACAGTAACGCGTTACAAGTAACGCGTTACTGCCCATCTCTGGTTGGGAATGGGTTAAACCACATGTTTTTTAGATGGTATTGAATACTGGATCAACATCTGTATTCACAATTCCACCAGTTCTGACAAAATTCCCAACACCACTTTTTGAAATAGTCCTAAGCTATAAAGCCTTGATTTTGTTTTACAGATGACTGTACACACTTATGTTGTACTTCTGTCCTGACATCCTCCATACATAGTGACAATAATTTAAACCCGAACTTTGATATTTTGATTCGTCAGACCTGTTCTTTGTATTGTTCTCCTTCACCCATGTGTGCAGACATTTGGATGAAGCACACAAAGAAACTTCTCTAAGATAATGGTTTTCCCAATCTCTTCTTTACTCTGACTTTCATGCTTTATCCATCATTTATAGAGCCCACTTAACTGATTGTTGGTGTCTCTAACACTCTCTTCCACTGGTACAGTGGTGCTCCAGAACTGGTATATGTAGGTGTCCTCTGTCACATAAAACTTAAATAACAGTGCAGCTTTAATAGCATCATAAGAGTCAGACTGGTACCCAGCATAGGCCTCAAGGGCTTTGTCATCCCCATGTTTCAGCTATGCATTCAAATCATACAAAGAATGTTTGAGTTGTAGGAGGCCGCTCAGCTTGGTGTTCAGTGGCTCTTTGAGGTGGTAGCACAGCTAATAATAATAAAAATAATAATAATAATGGATTGCATTTATATAGCTGTACAATTCCACTATTCATTCACTCTCACATTCACACACTGGTGGAGGCACAGCTGCCCTGATACAGAAGTTTAGAATATGCATCATGTTGCAACTTTGGCATATTTATGGCTCAGCTGTTTAATCTGTTCAAACTGTATTGTCTCTGTTCTTTTGGATCATTGCATACATTCTCCAATTTCTTCAAAGACAGATTTGCGCATACACACTGTTAGTAAATCAGGCCCAATATCCCAGAAGTTTGACTTGATGGTATACTATGTTAAAAAGTGTTCAATTAAGTTTTTTTTAGCAACGTATAAAGCCCTAATTGTCTTTTCTTATTGTTGTCAAGCCTACTACACTGATGTCCCCAAGATCATATACGCAACGAGGACACATTCTCAGCTTACACAGGTTATTAATGAGTTAAAGAACACTTCATACAGGTAAGCATTTCTAACTTTTTGATCATGCGTCAGTGTCTGAATGACAGCTATTCACAATATAAAACAACATTTCTAATAGGTTTTGTGATCATGGTGTAATGAGGACACCAACCCCCTAGTGTTAGTATTTACTAGGGAGATACAAATTTTAATTACCAGGTTTACAGTATACATTTTAGTATAGCTGAATTTGATCTTGGAATGGTACAATAGCTACCGTTTTTGGGTTTTTTTGTTGTGTAATGAGTTCAGTTTCACAAAAATACACTCAGGCCTGATAACTGAAACCTAATAACAGAACATATCTGACAAAGTTTAACAGGCTAAAAGATCTCAAAAAGCAACACATTATACCACAATATAAGTCACAATTAACCAAATACTACTGGGGCTTTAAATGGTTATTACATAAGCTATAATCATTTTGAAGTCTTACTGACTGCAGCACCTTTTGTCTGTTCTGGTTTTGTTGGCTATTTATGGTAAACCTGTTCTCCATGTCTCTTTCGATTCAGCCCAAAGGTGTGTGTGCTGGGCTCAAGAGAGCAGTTGTGTATTAATCAGGACGTCATGTGTCAGAAGAGCAACCACGTCAAAGTAAGTTATAAAGGCAAGTGCGATAGAGTTATAAATGGGATGTTTTAACTGCTATGTCTAATGAATTGTCTTAATAACAAAACAGTGCATTTCTTCAAGCTCACTGCTGAAAAAAAAGGACAAAAATCTACTTCGAGTTTGACTACATTTAGAAAGAACAAAAATCAGTTGTGCCAACTGTACTCTATTGGACTTCCGCTCGGAATAGTAACTTCACTCTTGTTCTGGTCAACTGCCTAAAACAGTAGCATTACAAAAATCAGTTCTCCACCTGCTGCAGGTTCTGGTTGGTGTGGGCCTTCAGTGTGCATTAGATCTCAGGAACACAAGCACTACTATCGCCCGCTCTGCTTCAAGACAGTGGAGTTTTATTATATCTGAGAGCAAGATGAGATCCTCATTTTTGTCAAAGCAGCTCAATGAAACCAACGGCCACCACATCAGCCCCTTTACATGAATTCCAAATCCTGCTCCTCACATACAAGGTCTTACTTACAAGTAGAATGGGAGGCAGAGCCTTCAGTTTTCAGGCCCCTCTTTTGTGGAACCAGCTTCCAGTTTGGATTCAGGAGACAGATCAGGCTTAAAATCTTCCTCTTTTCTAAAGCGTATAGTGAGGGCTGGATCAGGTGACCCTGAATCCTCCCTTAGTTATGCTGCAATAGTTGTAGACTGCTTTTACATTTTAAATATTTACAACATTACATCATGCCAATTTTCTAATTTTGGTGGGCTCGGGCCATTTGCTAGTAGTTGTCTTTCTACTGCGTGCCAATAGTGCCTCTACCAACTTGTTATACTTGCTCAGTGTCAAAGAGGGAAAGCTATCCAGGGTAAATTTTCTCAGAGTTTAAATGACGCTACTCTTCCACATTGAAGTGAGCCAGATGAGGTGGTTTGGGCATCTTACAAGATCTCACCAGCATGCCCTCCCTTGTTTTAAATGCACTTTAGAACAACACGCAGCAACACTACACATGAGCGGGAGGAGGGAGGTATGGGGTCTTCACACACCCCCGTTCTCTACTAGCCATCGGGGCGGGGGGCTGGGAGGAGGTGTTGGCTGTCCGATTGGCCTCCCTGCTGCTGCGGAGCCTGGGCGGTCTGCTTGCCTCCACCCGGGGGAAAGGGTCACATCTCTTGGGTCTGGTGCCGTTTCCCCTCTCTGGGGCGAGGGTACCTGGACCCAGGGCATAGAGTATGTTTGGGAGTATGATTGTGTGTACATGTCTATGTATGTCTATCCCTACGTTGGGTGAGTGCTGAGTGTTTGTATATGTGTGCATGAGGGTGGGAAAGCATGTTTATGTCTGTGTGTGCCTGTTTGTCTGTGTCTATATGTCAGGTCGGGTCTTAGACTCCACCTCCCTGGGTACTCCCAGGCCCTCCAAGTGTGGAGGCCTATCTCCCCTCACCATATACATAGTTTTTCTGACTTCTGGAGTCAATTATCGTTGTGTAACCATATTTTTTTCTCATCTTTTGATTTATTATAAATTCAAGTAAAATCCTTTTATGTGTATGTAAGACTTTAGTTAATTTTTATATAATACTAATTCAAGAAAACAGTCTTTTCAATGCACTTTGTATTGCAAGATAAATATTAGAAAGAACACCCCACCAATCATACTGTTTTATATTCTGCACTCCAGATGGATTGAGTGCGTTAAAATATTAATTGTGTTAATTGTGAGGACTGCCTTAACGCGTTTAAGCCTGTTAACGCCAGATTAACGTGTGAACGCTGACAGCACTAATATATACCTACATTGGTTCTGACTTTGAAGTTTTTACTTGATTGCTAAACTCAAACTTTAAATTTCTGTGACAGGTTTGTTCCTGAAAACATGGCATCTTTAGGCAACACTGTTGGTAAGATCACAATATACAGTATTGAAATTGTTTGGTTTTGCTGTTTCTAAGGAGATTTTTTTTTCTTACTGACATCAGCAACACTGTTAATTTAATGCTCTGTTCTTCATGGTTATTTCATATTGCTTATTATCTTTTTCATTAAGTGATGACGTACCTGACCCCTGTTTCCGGGCCCAAACTACTCAGCATTTATTGAGGCTGTTGTGTTTTTAACACGTTTTAAGGCTTTTATCTTGTTCTATTCAATCTCAGCAAGCCCATTTAAGAAAAAAAAGTTAGCGTCCATCCTTCAGCTGTATGTTGTAATGTTTTTTTTAGAAATCTCTCGATCAGAACATGGCGTATTATGTTTAGGTGGAAACTAGTGAGCTAACTCTCTGCTACCTTTTAACTCTGTTAAATTTCATAAATTCTATTTTCACAGATGCCTGGATTTTAAACTTAATTGTTACCTTGGTTTTGATTCTGATACACCTTTGTAACCTGTGTTCTTTCCTCAGCCAACCTGAGTCGTCTGGTTCCTCATGGACTCTTAGTATTTTTCCCTTCCTTTCCTTCAATGGAAAAAGCACTGGAATTCTGGAGGGTAAGTGGAATTCAGCAGAATCACCTGTGGAAAACCATAAGGGTTTGGGGGCGCGGGGGGGGGGTTAGCTTTTCTAGTCACTTTTATGTTTATGTTTTGTTTTCTCTTCCTCCATGAATTATATTTTGTATTGTCTAGCAAATTAGAAATAAATTTAATGGAAATTTAATATACAGACAACTCTGCTATTGTTTCCAGTGGATGATGGGCCATGCAGACGAGCTTTTGCAACGGTCGTATAAGGATCGAATGGCCCGGAGCAATGGGCCAGACACCCTTCTCAAAGTCGACTTTGAGAAGTTTTGTGGACTTCTAACTATACCCTTACATTCACGTGGTCTGTCCAGCATTCTCCCTGGTAACCCTGTCCCGGGTAGTGGGAACTGTTCCTTTGATGTTCTATTACCAGGGGCCTTTTAAATCGCTCTTTGTGTGGCCCCTCAACCAGGACCAGTTTGCCATGGGTGGCCCTACCACGGGGCAAATAGCCCCCTCACAATTTAGCCTCTGGGATACCTGGGACATACAAACCCCTCCACCACGATAAGCTGGTGGGGCGGGGAGCCATCAGGGTGCATAAGGGTACAGTGTGCATATTTTAAAAAATAGCATGTAAAGATATCAAAATATAAATGTCCATCCATCCATTCGCTTCCGCTTATCCTTTTCAGGGTCGCGGGGGGCACTGGAGCCTATCCCAGCTGTCATAGGGCGAGAGGCGGGGTACACCCTGGACAGGTCGCCAGTCTGTCGCAGGGCCAACACACAAGGACAGACAACCATTCACACTCACATTCACACCTAGTGACAATTTGGATTATCCAATTAACCTATCCCCTCAAACTGCATGTCTTTGGATGGTGGGAGGAAGCCGGAGTACCCGGAGGGAACCCACGCAAACACGGGGAGAACATGCAAACTCCACACAGAAAGACCCCGGCCTGATGGTGGAATTGAACTCAGGACCTTCTTGCTGTGCGGCAACAGTGCTAACCACCGTGCCACCGTGAATGTAATAATTAAAAGTAAAAAGCCTTTTAACCTGTATGAACTAATTTCTTTCTTTCTTTCTTCCTTCCTTCCTTCTTTCTTAAATGAGGTACTCCGCAGTCAATTTAATCATTTATAACAATCTAAGATGTTACTGTATAAAGTAATTTCCTGCGTGTGTATATGTGTTATCGCCAGGCTAACGGACATGCAAACCGCATTGAGAAGTTAAAGCCCATGTTTGTTGAACCTACAGAGAAGGGCACCTTTAATGAAGTTAGTATTTATTTATTTTTTAGGTGTCTTATCACTCGGCTGTAAACCCCTCTTTAAACATTTCACATCTAAAGAAATATCCTAAGCTTTGGTTATAAAGCTTAGGATAACTTTATATAGTTATAAAAATCTAAAGACTTGGAAGAAATTGAGCTTCTTTCTGTCTATTCCTAGGTCATTGATGGTTATTACACCAAAGTCAATGATCCCCGATCCAAAGGAGGAGCCTTCTTTGGTGTGTGTCGAGGGAAGGTGAGGAGGCTGTCCATGGACTCTGCAAAAGTCCTACAATGTTTTCTGTTGTCATGTTTCAGCTCCAACTTTTGCTGTATAGTGTGGGTATACAGTTGCGATCAGAAGTTTACATACAATCATCATGATCATGAATGTTCGTACAAATCATCCATCTGTACCATACTTGATAGTTGGTGCAGTGTTGTTAGGTGTTAAGTCCTCACTTTTACTCGTCCAAACACACCTTGTAATTGTGGACAACAACTCGGTCATTGTTTTTCTTGGTCCAAAAAACTGTTCTCCAGAAATCATTTGGCTTATCTATGTGGGAACCTGCAAATGTTGTAGTTGTTCATATCCTAGGGGACCTTCAGAGCATGGTAAAGTAGTGAGTCATTTGAATATCTTGTATGTAATTGTTTGAACTAATGATCTTGGAATTGCAGTTCAGAATGGTTCCAAGAGACCTTCCCAATTTACATAAACTGAGTTCCTTGGACTTTCATGTTGTTCTGAGTATTTGTCAATCCACACAGATCCCTTTTATGCTTGCAAAGAGAAACTTCCAGCTGTAATACATCACAATCACTGATGAGTTTAACGGCCTTGACCTCATCAATTTAAAAGACAAAGACCTTATGAAAGATTTAAGTGGATGTATGTTAATATTTGAGTTTATTATATGCCTTTGACCCCGTGCGATTAATATAAAATCTCAATTAATTTAAAGTAGTGCATCCAATAATGTTCAAGTCATAATAGATGAAGGCTGTAAAACCATAGCAACCTGGAAAAAGAGCAGTTGAAAGAAATCATTAGAAGCTACTTGGACTTCCGCTATGGTTCGCTGCTGAGCAGTCGCGTGGCAGAGCCGCTCCTAACTTTCAAGGAGTTAACTACTAATTTAATCGAATCTACATCAAATTCTAACTTTACTGGAAGTGCCAAATCCGAAAAAATATATACGATGCCTCCCAAAACTACGAAGCAGCACTCAAAACAGCAAAAGCCTAGCCTGGTTCAAGATCCGGAACAACAAGCTAGCGAGATGACGGAAGATGAGCTAACTACGGATGCTAATGCTAGCGAAGTTGTCCCGACATCCGTACTTCAGTCAATGCAAGTAGACTTTGGGTAGTGATGGCCAAATGAAGCTTTCTGAAGCACTGAAGCTTGTATTGAAAAACGGTTCATTACTTGAAGCTTTTCAACACAGTCCTCTCCGGTGACATCTGGTGGCGAAAATTATGAAGAGCAGCTTGAATCTGCAAAATAAAACGAACTGCTTAATTATCACTGCTCACTCCAGAGTGGAGTTCTCTCTGATATTGGGCCAAAGTTGTGTTGCTTTGAACATGTAAATGTTATTTTTTTTCCTCGATTGGGGGGCTGAAAAAATTGTAATGCTTATTTGCTTAATACATTTTGATCAATAAACTTTCCTTATGTAAACATGCACCATGGTGTGGCCTTTCTTTGATTATGACTTCTTGATGTTGGTAAATAAAATAGATGCAAAATACATATAATAACATACAACACATTATGGCGCATGCCTCTGCTGTGAGGTCCTGCCTCCAGGTACTTCGCTATCTGTCACCATCAACACACTCCACATATCCCGTGAATGATTCACTTCCTTATATCCATTTGAATCAGGTACCAAAGCAGTTACGTGCGTAATGAAGCTTCGGACGTCACTGGTCATGTGACTTTTGCCAAACGAAGCAAGCCTCGACACAGTGCTTCTGAACCAGTGTGTTGTTTTTTTCGACACACGCTCCGAAGCGTCAGCTTCACGCGGGCCATCACTAACTTTGGGAAAAGATTTGATATTGTGCTTGCCGAAATCAAAGCCGCAAGATGTGATATACAACTTCTGGCAAACCGTGTCGCACTGGCAGAAGACAGAATTGGAACAAACGAATACCTTTAATAAATTAAAGCTACGAATACCGCTTTGGAAACAAAGTTGGAGACACTAACACGCAAGGTAGAAGAGCTGGAGAATAACAGCCGAAGAAATAATATTCGTTTGGTGGGTCTCCCTGAAGGAGAAGAGGGCACAGATATGTGTGAATTCCTAACTAAGTGGATCCCAGAGGTGCTTGGGATTCAATCTTTTCCAGAACCCATAATGTTTGAGCGAGCCCACAGAATCGGGAGACCCCGGGATGTTTCAAAGTCAACAGTAAATCCAACACGGCCCCGCGAGGTGTTAATGAAGTTTTTAAAATCTGCTGATAAGGTTCGGGTTCTAAGAATCGCCAGGCAAAAGGGCAGCGTACTTTACGAGGGCAAGAGAGTCATGTTTTTTCCAGATTTCTCAATGGAGCTCCGTAAACAACGAAGGTTGTTTGACCCAGTAAAAAACCAGCTGTTAACACTTCGCATCCCGGACCTCCGTTTTGGCATTATCTACCCAGCAAGGATGCTGATAACCTTTCAAGGGGACTGACATATTTTTGTTAATCCATCTGAGGCAAGTTCATATGTACAACAGCTCAAGCCAAATGGACAAGAGAATGTTACGACCTGAAAGGCAAATGCTTACTCACCGGTAAAGCTTCTGTTGTCATGATTGTAATGTTGGATAATTTCATTTCAGGCCATATAGTTAGTGAATAACAAATATACTTTGAGCATAGAAGTGTCATGGCCTGATTTAGTTCTTTTTCGTTGTGGTGGCAATTTACTGTTATTATTTTATAATATCTGACCATCCATTCTTAGTTAACTCTTCTATTTTATTAGTTTTATTATTAGAGAGCGGCTCTGTTTTCGTTTGTTTTGCTTGTTTGTTCTGGCTGCTCCTTGTGTTTGGCTGCTCCCCCGCAAGGTATGATAGATGGTAGATCGTTGCAACACGTTCTCACTCCCAACTCGTCAAATGTGTGACGCATGGTCAGGCTCCCTCTGCTTCACTTATGGACGCGCAGGGTACCCCCCCTCGCGTCGAGAATTGACGTGCAGGGTCCTCCTATTGAAAACTATGCTGCCCCCTAATCGTTGTTTATTGACGAAAAGAGATTTCCGCGGACGAGCCTGTTGTTCGTATATTTACATATTTCCAAAATCACATTGTAGTGACGTGTACTGAACACAATATATTATATAATGTAAGCAACTACCTGAGAAACAGCAGATAAAGTAATTATAGGCTATTACTTTTGTATCGTTTATTGCATTTACGGAGGAAGAGGTGTATGCTGGGTAATGGCACAGCTAGCGACTGGGTGACTTTATTCACCCGCTTCGGCTGTTATCAGTCCATACAATGGGCGTTATTAGCAGAAATCAGTCCCATAGATGTGGGCCATCTCCACCTGCTAGATTGTTCAGAAGGTTGTTATCATCCATCCAGATGGAGGATCACTAACAGGAGCGTGGGAAGACTCCAGAATCCACTCTGGCTGGAATCCGGTGGATGCAGCAGTGTTTACAGGTAAGACCATTTAAACGGACAGCATTTATAGAATGACTATTAAAAGTCAGCAAGTGTCACTAATGTTAATGTGGTTATGTTAGTAATACAGCGAGTGCTAATATAACAGCTTTAAGATGCATTTGTAGATATTATTACGTGTTTTACCGTCTATTGGCGACCGTCAAGCCTTCGAGTCGCCGAGCAGCTGAATAGGGGAATAATGTTGACGTGCCCGCTGTTCAAAACGTAAGTCAAAGTTCCAGATTAAAAACTTCTTTATTTGTTATCAATCCTTAAAATCCGTAGAAAAGCAGTGACAAAAACATTCTAAAATGGGCGGTCAGCAAGTAAAGCTGTTACTGTTTAAACGATGTTAGCACAGAAATATTAGCTTCTGTCATGACTGATGAAGTTACTAGTTAATAAAGTTTCCAGTAAAGTGATTAATCGCAGCCACAGATTGACAGTAAATATGCCGATTAGCTTCAATGCATCTCTATGTGCAAGTTTCAGTGCTTCGTTCAAACTGTATGATACTTATACTGACCCAGGGTCAGTGTAAAATACAATCCTAGCTGTGTGAACAAAGTCTGGCTCCTTTAATCCTGCATGACAAACCTCAGGATGCAGGTTTTTATTACTATTTCCTGCTGGCACACCTGTCACACCTGAGAGTCAGCTAGAAACTTACAGTGACGTGGACATCATGCAAAGACTGTGTGATGGACCGAGTTGAAAAACAGGAGGAGTCCCAGGAATTATTAGAAAAATATTGTAACGTTCTCAAGAACCAGACGTTTGGGTCTCAGTTTGTCCGTTTATTCGGTGACAGGCGAACAGGCCGTTAACTCTGGGGAGAGTGCTCTCATACAACCCCTCACTTCAGCCCCGCACAGTCACACACAACCACAACAACACAGGACCCCCCTCCCCTTCCTGCACACATTAACACCCTTTTTCCTGCAGCACAACCAAACATGTATCTTAAAGAAACAACAGCGTGCAGAGATAAACAACCTGACTATAACACAACATTTATCCATCGTTACACTGCCCCCCCAGCAATAAGTTCCTCGTCCTCGAGGGAACAACACAGTCTCTGAGGCGGGGTGGTAGCCTACGTTTCCTCCTTGACCTCCTGAGCCCCTGGGGTGTACACGGAGCTTCGGGGCTTTGAGGTGGAGAGTCCGAGGGAGGGGAATGCAGCTCCGGCCGGGGGTCCCTCTGTGCAGGGTCATGGGAGCTCTGTACACGTCCCTCAGGGAAGGAGGGGAGGGACTGCCCTCTATAGGGGGCCATCCGGTCTCTGTGCAGCGCCACTTTCCTCCCTCTAGGAGGCAACTGCACCCTGTAAACAACTTCCCCCACTCGCTCCAGGACGCTGCAGGGCCCCACCCAACTGCTATCCAGTTTAGGACACCGTCCTTTCTTTCTCTTTGAGCTGTAGACCCACACCAGCTCCCCAGCACGGAAGTGCCTCCCCTTAGTGGTGATGTCATAATTCCTCTTTTGGCGCAGGCCTGCCTTCGCCAGCTGCTCCCGGGCATAGGAATGTGCAGAATCTAGCCGGTCCTGCAGCCTCCTTGCGTATTCCCGGCCTGGTGGTGCCTCTGGCGCGTCCGGGGGCTTCCCAAAAGCCAACTCTGCAGGAGTTCTCAGCTCTCTCCCTAACATGAGCAGGGCAGGTGTACATTGGGTGGAGTCTTGCACTGCCGACCTGTAGGCCATGAGGACAAGGGGAAGATGGTAGTCCCAGTCCTGTTGGTGTTCTGAGGTAAGGAAGGCTAGCTGCTGGGCCAGCGTCCTGTTAAACCTTTCCACCAGTCCATCGCTTTGGGGGTGAAGTGGGGTGGTGCGGGTCTTCTTAATCCCCAGGCGTTCGCACATGGCAGCAAATACCTTGGACTCAAAGTTACGCCCCTGGTCACTGTGGAGGGTCTCTGCTGTTCCAAAGCGGCTGAACATCCCCTCCACTAATATATCAGCGACAGTCTCAGCCTCCTGATCTGGGATGGCATATGCTTCCGGCCACTTGGTAAAATAGTCCATGGCCACAAGGACATAGCGGCTTCCTCTGTCTGTACGAGGAAATGGGCCCATGACGTCCACAGCTACTCGCTCCATTGGAGCTCCAGCTGGTTGCTGCTGAAGCTGAGCCGGGACTGGTCCTGTGGCCCTTTGTGCGAGGAACATGCATCACAGCTGCGGCAAAGTCTTCAACATCCCTCCGCTGCTGACCCCAGTAGTAGCCCTGGCGGAGGCGGCGGAGGGTCTTGGACACCCCAAAGTGGCCGGAGCCAGTGCTCCCATGGCAGGCTTCCAGCACAGCTGACCTCAGTGACCTTGGCACCACAACCTGCCACCTCTCCTCCCCTGTGGCAGGATCCTTCCAGGCACGCTCCAACACCCCTCCTTCAGCCTGAGAGCTGTAAACTTGGCCCACAGCCCCTGGTACAGATGGAAAACCCAGTGACCTCATCCCAAAGGGTCGCTCCTCCCTCTCCAGCCACTGCAGGACTGGCAGCAGGTCAGTGTCTTGTTCCTGCCGTGCCCTCCACTCCGCTGCATCCACCACCAGAAGAGCCCTGCAGGTGAGCTGTGTTGTTCCATCCATTGTTGTGAGTTCCCGCTCTGTCTCCTCTCGCTTCTCACAGTAACGGCAGCCAGCTGCAGCACATGGGCGACGAGAGAGGGCGTCTGCGTTAGAATGGTGCATCCCTGCTCTGTGCTCCACAGTGAAATTGAAGGCTTGGAGCTCTTCCAGCCAGCGAGCTACCTGTCCCTCTGGCTCCCTGAAAGACATCAGCCACTGGAGGCGGCATGATCAGTTCTGATAACAAATGATGTGCCACACAGGTAGTACTTAAAGTGTCTCACCCCTGCCACCACGGCCAGCAGCTCGTCGTGTGACACAGTAGCGCCGCTCACTCCTGTTCAGGACCCGGCTGAAGTACGCCACCACCTTCTCACCTTCCGGCCCAACCTGCGACAACACAGCTCCCAGCCCCACATTGCTTGCGTCAGTGTCCAGGACAAAAGGCAGGGTGGGGTCAGGGGGGGCGAGAACTGGGGACTCTGTCAGCGATCTGTGGAGGGTGTTGAATGCCTGCTGACAGTCCTGGGTCCAGATGAAGTCACGGTCCTTCTGCAGCAGGCGGAAGAGTGGTGCAGCTATAGAGGAAAAGCCCTTCACAAACCTCCTGTAATAAGACGCCAGTCCTAGGAAGCTTTTGAGCTGTTTCTGGTCCGCTGGTGTGGGCCACTCAGTAATGGTGTGAATTTTCTCCTCCAAAGTGCCGATGCCCTCCTGACCCAGCTTGTGGCCCAGAAACTCCACCTCCCTCCTCATGAAGTGGCACTTGTCGGGGTGCAGCTTCAGGCCTGCAGCTGCCACCCTCCCCAACACTTGTCTCAAGGCATCCAGGGCAGCATCAAAGGAGCTCCCGTGTGCTAGAAGGTCATCCAGGTAGACCAGACACCGTTGGCGTGGGACACCAGCCAGCACACTGTCCATCAGCCTCTCAAAGGTAGCAGGAGCGTTACAAAGACCAAAGCTCAGGACCCTGAACTGCCATAGTCCCCTGTTGGTGCAGAAGGCTGTCTTCGGTCTGGACTCAGGGGACAGTGGCACCTGCCAGTAGCCACTCCGCAGGTCAAGGGTGGAGAACCAGGAGGATCCGGCTACTAAATCGAGAGACTCGTCAATCCTGGGAAGGCGGTAAGAGTCCTTTTTTGTCACTTTGTTGAGTGGTCTGTAGTCCACACAGAAACGCATCCTTGGGCTATTTTTCTTAGGCACCATCACCACAGCGGAGGCCCACGGGCTATCAGATGGCTCTATGATGCCCGCCTTCATCATCTCGCACAGCTCTCTGTCAGCAGCCTCCTGATGAGCCAGGGGCAGGCGGCGGGGGCGCACTTTAATAGGCTGGGCATCCCCGGTCTCAATGACGTGCTCTACCAAGTGTGTCAAGCCAACATCACTTTCCTTCAGGGCAAAAATGTCACTGAACTCTCTTAGTACCTGCCATAGACTCTCTTGCTGCTGTGGAGTCAGCCCCTCACAGTTCTTGGACCAGATGCTCCTCACTGCTGAGAGCCTCTCCTCCTCCCCCACTTGCTGTTCTGCTGGCGGGTCCGCGGGGGTCTCCGAGGTGGAGGTGGATGCTGCGGCAGATGCTGGGCAGACCGGGGGATGAATAAGCTGCACCTTCTTCCCATCAGGGAGTATGAGGAAGCCTTTGCCCAAGTCCAGTACACCACCAATGGCTCGCAAAAAATCCAGCCCAAGGATGCAGGCGTCCTGCACGTCAGCCACCCAGGCAGCATAAGGCACACCGAGGTCCCCCACCTTAAACTGGAACACTCCCCTCCCTCTAATTGGGGCCAGATCCCCGGTCACAGTGTTAAGTCGCACATTAGTCGGTTGCACAGCAGCTCCGGTTGGGGCGACATCGGGTCGGACCAGCGTTGCATTGGACCCGTGTCCAGAAGGGCCGTACAGGAAACCCCGCAATCATCACTGGAACATGGCAAAAGTCGCCAACCTGGGTCCAGCCCACAGCGATGACCGCACTGGGTGGAAATGGCGGTGGTGTGGGGATGTCGTTCTCCCTGGCCCGTGTACTCCCACCTACACGGGCCTGTGGGCGTTTCCCTGAACCATTGCAAGCTTGGGGCACTGCCTGATGAGGTGTCCGACTTGTCCACATCCCCAGCAGCTCTGTGGTCGGGCGTGGGCCAGCCCGAGGGGAAGGCGACTGCAGAGAAGCCATCTGAACCAAACTGCACGGGCCCGCCGGCATCTCCATCTGCTCCGCAGGTGCTGACATAGCCCTCACCACATGTGTGTCATCAGCGCCCCCAGAGGATCCTGCAAGCATCTCCCTCTCCAACGCTAGCTCCAGGGCCACACTGAGCGTGGCTGGTCGAGCAAGCTGAGTTTGCATACGGAGCTCTTTAGGGCTCAGGGCCTGCAGGAACTGGTCCCGAGCTAACTCCGCCTGCACTGATGGTGGCATGCTGTCATACGCCCTCCGGCAAAGACACTCGACTTCATGGGCCAAAATCACGAAGGGGCTCTCCTGGCAATCTCGTCTGTTGTGGAACTCCGACCTCAGCAGCGGTTGGTTATACTGCCCGAAACGTCTCTGAAGTGCCCCAACCAGAGCATTATAATCCCCTTTGCTCCTCGGTCCAGCAGCAGCAGGCATGCAGCTGCATCCTCACCACAGCACACAAAGCCAATTGGAGAGCTTTATGTTCCTCAGACCAGCCAGCTGCAACAGCTAACAGCTCAAACTGTGCAATAAACACTTCCCATGGCGTCTTGCCGCCGAACTTAGGCGTTTTTATGTTCGCGGCAGCTTGCTGGGCGCCGCCATGTTTGTTTACATCACGTGACGGCGCGCGCAGCGGTCGACTCCCCCACCGGAATCGCGGCCACGGTGCGAAAAATGTCCCGAGCCTAGTCAAACCTGGAGAAAATCCAGCCTCAGCAGACAGCCGCAGCGCCGTTTCCCTCACTCTATGGGCAGGCGAGCGCGGACGAACCTCCCTCTCCTCTGTCTCCCTCTTAATCTTGTCCGGCAACATCCTCCGGTCTCGTGACGGTCACCGTCGCCAGCAACAGGTTGTCGGGCGTTTCAGGCGGACGTTCTTCACTTCTGACACCAGTGTAACGTTCTCAAGAACCAGACGTTTGGGTCTCAGTTTGTCCGTTTATTCGGTGACAGGCGAACAGGCCGTTAACTCCGGGGAGAGTGCTCTCATACAACCCCTCACTTCAGCCCCGCACAGTCACACACAACCACAACAACACAGGACCGCCCTCCCCTTCCTGCACACATTAACACCCTTTTTCCTGCAGCACAACCAAACATGTATCTTAAAGAAACAACAGCGTGCAGAGATAAACAACCTGACTATAACACAACATTTATCCATCGTTACAATATAGTTTCCATTTATTTAACCCCCAAAAATTATATTTACAAAAGTAATAAATGTTGAGCTCATAAAAGAGGTCAAAGAAACAAAACTGAACTCAGGCAAAGACTGCAAACTTAACAAACCAAATGACTGCCCAAACAAACATAATTGACCTAACATGAAATAACATACAAGGGTATATATAATGGCTGATCAGACCATTGTGACACATGAGGGGTAACAAACAAACACAATCATAAATCACAAAACAATGCAGTACAATCTAGTTTGTTAATAAACTAAACACCAAAGAGGAAAATCAAAAACCCCATTAAACCCTAAACTCAAATATTTAATTAAATACAAATACTTTGTTTTTAAAGTAAAGAAAACACATATTCTCCCCTTTAGCAGGAAGTGGTGGTGTGGTCCAATTAGCCCTCTTTGTATTTAATGGTTTCAAACCCTGGCTACCAGCTTTTCTCCAGCAACTCCCAGGGATGATGGCAGGTAAGAAATAAAAAGACAAAGGTTAGTCAAAAATCAAAGTAATGAAGTGGTATGAATACATAAGTAAACTAAATGTGCGCGCTTACAAATAGAACAAATGTATCCAAACCAATCAATAAAGTTATTGGAAACTAAAGTGTGTTACTATGTTCAAATGAAAAAATGAAGAGTTACTGACTTTAAAGTGTGGCCACGGGTTTGGCCATCACAACTGCCAGACTCTGTAATACTGTAAATGATCAGTGACTCAGGTTAACACTAAACTTTAAACGGTCCCTCTGTGTCTCTGTGTGTGCTGAACATTTAGGATTGAGTCAGCCTGCATTGACTGTGGGACTTTTCTGTGTTAAAAGCAGGTTGAAGACGGCTCAGAAACATTTGAAGATTAAAATTTACATTTATTTATTAATTAATTAATTTATGGCTGCTGGTGGTTTGTAAAGCTTCTACTCAGCTGTATTTTTGTTACTAATTTATGTTTGTTGTTGTTTAACACAGATTTCAGAAGAGCGAAGATGAGCACTGTTGCTTCATCCTTAATAGTTTAACTGGATTGGAAATCAAAAAAATCCTGATTCTTCATCCACAGAAGTTTCATTTGTCAGTGTCGGACTGCTGAGTCACCTGAAGAACTCATTTCATTCTCCACGATGTTGATTTACAGAAATGTTTCACAGGAACTGATTCCTCCCAAAGATTGAACTAGTGTGTTTCCATAGATTATCTCTGTATGAATGTACTTCATAAATGAAGGCAAGTGTTTGTCCTTTTAGTTCCTCAGGTACAGTACGTGATATTCAGGGCAGGCGGTCAACACTGGGGGAAGACAAGAAGCAGACGTACTTCCCAGAGGGAGCTGCAGTGAGGACACAGCCTGTCACTGAGGTCAGAGGTCAGAATCTGAAACAGCTCAGGTTTATATTCTAGGGGTTATAAAAAAAAATCGAAATGTATTTATAAAGAAACCTTTAAATAATAGTCATAATTATGATTATTATTAGAAATATCAAACATTTAAGTGGATTTTCTGTTACACGTATTGTCTTAGCCCTGCGATAACTGGCAGCTTGTCTTTGTCCTGTATCAGCTGGGATAGGCTTCATCCTCCCACAACCCTGAATTGGGTACATGAATTGTATTGAATTGTATCCCAATTATGTAATCTGATCATTTACAAACTCAAGGTATCTAATCAAAATGTAAGTAATAATGATAAAAATGGGAAAGCAGAAATAAGTGTGACATGAATGTAAATGTGTGAGCTGACATAGAGGACAGCCACATGTAGTCTGAAAAACCTTTGTTGTCAAATTTGCAGGTCTATCAGCACGAGACATTCTTACATAGAAGAGTCTGTTAAAGTCTCTAACTCAGTCAAGCATTATTGGTCCCGTCTGTTTGGATAAATATAGTAAACTGATGTATGTCCATTTATTGACACATTTTCTTAAGTGCTTATCCAGGATCACAGTGGAGCTGCAGCTGGATATGTTCAGTAAAGAAACCTTACAAAAGTTAACAATAAACCTGCATCCCTGTATGTTGTTGTCCACAGGATGAGAAAATCAAACTGGAAGACTGTGGAACATGTTAATAAATGTTTGTGTTTATCCCTGTGTCTTTCACAGGAGGCGCTGGAAGGTTTCCCTAATAGTTCCTGGTGAATCAAAGCAGAACCATAAAGGTTGCTGGACTGCATGATGGCCTTACCCCTGAGCAGTCATCCTGTTAAAGGAGGAACCAGTTAGAAGCTGTTTTCAAAGTAGCTGAGCAGATTTCATCTCAAGTGAGCAATTAACTGTTTCTTCATTTGTTCTGCCACTTAAAGAGCTTTTAAGGACGTCTTTTGAGTGTCCAGTTGAATTAATTCTACTGGCTCTCATGGTCATTTGTGATTATGGACATATTTTTCATGTACATCAACCATTTAGTAAATTCTATCTATTTAGTAATATCTGTCAGCTATAAAATATAATATAAATATAAAAATATCTTAATATCTCCTGCCCGTTATATTTTAATGATGTAAGACCAGACGTCTGTTATCGTGTTACATAAGCGTTCCTCACATGTCAATGAGATGCTGTACAGTACAATCTTAGTGACACAGCAGAGGGATAACGACGGCTATTCAACATCATTGCACGACACATTCGAGCTGCATGATGCAGACAAAGTGACTAAATCATCTTTTTGTGGTTTATTGTCTTCAAACCAGCAGACAAAGAAGATGTTTGGAGAAGAACTTCAGGCTGTGGACTGACAAGGTATTTTTTTCTTGTTATCAAAAGACATTTGGAGTGACGGCTTCTACAACTGTGCTGATGTGAAGCTTACTGCCTAAGAAGTCACAGTGTTGATATTCAGCACAAAGAGAAAATCTCACTTGTTTGAATTTATTTACAAACATCATAGTTTTATAAATTCTGACTGTAAACAGCTTTTACAGCTTTGATATTGTTTGACACTCGATATCAGGTATTTTTTATATTGATACACTGACCAGTGTCACTTTAACTGTAACACCTTCATTATTTAGATCCAACATTTCTAAGAGAAATAACTGAATGTAAAAAATGGCAGCCCTCAGGCCAGGTTTAATTGATAGAGATTATGAAATTTATGTATCCCGGATCATTGTTATTCATCTAGTCCTGGCAGACTCACCCCTTCCTCCCAAGATAACTGCAACCCAAAAGAAGTAGTGGGGGTATTTACACACTCACAACCAGTGTGGGGTAGAAAGAGCCACCAAAAACCTGTCAGCCTGCACAGCTACAGATGTGCTAAAAGCTATAAGACTTGGAAGCTCTGCTTATGGAGAAACTTTCTAAGCCTAACAGGGGACAGGTACTCCTGCCCAAATAACATGATATAACCCCACATACAGCCCAGCCATAAAGTGAACCAAGTCATTTAGTTAAAGACAGTATGGGACCAAATGCATCTATCCAGCCTGCGCCAACCTGGCATTTCTTCCTCCTGAATTAAATGAATGAATGGATGAAATTCAAATGACTATAAACCTAAAGCCACTAGTTCCCACACTGGAGTTCCTTGACACTGTGTTAACTGTACTGTAACAGGCTAAGCTACCTGAGAGACTGCACTGAACGATTGTTTCTATCTTAATAGTTTCAGCTCATATGTTCTGCTTTTTCCTTTCAGTAGATCAAAGCAGCTCGTGCTCTGTCTGCTTCCATTTTGATGGCAAGAAGAAGAAGACGACTTCAGCGAAGTGGCGTTCATGGTCTCAGTGGACAGTCATGGTCACACACTGCATGTGGTTTTAAAAGCAACATGTCTGTTCACCACAACAATTGAGATGTGTAATATTAGTGCAGCTACAGTTTGTTCTTGAACATCAGTTCTGTTTTCTACTTTGACCACTTAGACCAAAAAAAGTGTTGTTTTCAGATTCTTTCTTATAAATCTGTAAAGCACCTGCTCATTTTTTATTACAATTAGTTTCACATAAATGTTAGTGTTTCCTTTATGGTCTTTTAATGCTTACACTACACTGTACACGTCTACATTAGAGACATTTCTGTTACCTATTTATGAGACTGGGCTGCTTGACTACAATTTGGAAATGGATGCAAAATCACACGGATCGTTCTATTGTTTGTTTTTTAATATGATTCAATTCAATTCAATGAAACTTTATTTATCCTGAAGGTTGACCCCAAGGAAAATTCGGGCTAAGGCCAACACAGGACGTGTCTGACTAAGCAAAGATGAATCTGATCCCATTTCTACCTGTCTCTACTGTTTCAACTGTAACTGTCAGGATATATATTTATTCCAGCTCTCATAGGGCAAAGGAATGACTCAGACTTGTCAAATGTTCTTTGACTTGATACACAATTTGAAGTTCACAGTTTTCTTACAAATAAAACTATAATGACAAACATGAACAGCTGTGCTTATTTCTGAGACATGATTTTTTTTTTAATGTGTTCATATTTAGACAGTGTGCATCTGTATGCTGAAACTGTAATGGTGAACCTGAGGTGATGGTCAACAGAAGGCAAATATATATAAATATAAAACAATATTGAAGTAATGTCTTTACCCTGTGCAGCGTGTGGACGCTGTAGTAAACGTGCACCGCTAGCTCACGTGACTGACTGTCTCCATGGTTACATCGTATAGTATTAGCTATGCAAACAGCTTCCAAAGATACCGCCATAGCTCTCTGTAGCTGTAACACTTTAACACTTTACAAATCATTTCACGTTTTTGAAAGTTATGAAGAAAGAATATGTTTTTAAAGTCATGCTAGGCTGTTGCTATGGTGGTTGCTGTGGACTAGGGTGGACCGCGCGTCCGATTCCTGTTGTTAGCTGTCCGCCGTAGGAAGGCTGCGTTCCATTTAGAAGTAGTGACAGTCTGCCGTAACTCGAGGAACAAATAGGAAAGGAAATTGGGGGCCCACCATTGTGGGAAAGAACAGGTACAACCTTCCATAATGTTCACCTGGAATATTTCCTTTCAGAGGCCATATGGGGTCCAAAACCATGGTGGCTCAATTCAGTGTTCTGCACAGATCATCTAGTGTTATTCGTAGTCAAACTTCATAGTTCATACTTCATTCCCAATACTTGTCCACCTAACCCAACAGGATAAGAAAGATGTAATCTTCAACCCCAATAATAAAGAGGCTGTATAGGACCAACTTCTCATTGTATAAAGAATCAACACCCAATATCTACCATCTAGCTCTATAACCCGTTTTCAAAATATTTTTTAAATATGAATGCTTCCTCTAAATACCTCTTTAGTTTGGAGGGAAAAAACTGAGAAAATCGATCTTTTCACTGAATTTGATGTGAGGATGCAAAAGAGTTGACCCCACTGAATTACAAAAAAAGAGCTGCAGATTATTTTTCATATGTCAGTGAGTTTAGAAAAGATTTGTTGATGAGTGAAGAGTTTCCTAATAACTTGCCCAAGGTTTCACAGCAAGAGAACATTGACTTGGCAGCATAGTTATTGTCTTGGAGGCATTGTTGAGTATGGAAAAAGATACAACTCCAGGAATAGATGGCTTGCCTGTGGAATTTGATAAATCACATTGGTCTGTGTTGGCTGAAGCTCTGTTGGACGTTCTCAATGACAGTGTGGCTTGGGGGAAAGTTCCCCCTAAGCTGTTGCAGAGCTGTACTCACGCTTCTTCCCAAGAATGAAGATCTTTATGAAATAAAGAATTGGAGACAAGTCAGTCTCTTATGTGCTGACTATAAGATCTTCTCAAAGTATGGGCATGCAAGTTGAGAAAAGTGATTGACCATGTTATGTTTTGAAGGTCATTGGCAGTTTAAGTGCTCCTTTTAACATAAAGAGAGGCATTCAACAAAGTTTTGCAATGTCAGGTAGGTTGCACACTTTACTAATTTAACATTTGTTATGTCAAGTTAGGAGAAGGTTACATGGAATAAAATTTCTGTCATGGCCTAGGCCGGGCTGACGGGAGGACTCAACTGCAGAATTCATACAAAACATCACATGAATGTGAAAACATGAATAAGTCTTTATTTCCCAAAAAGGAAAAATGTTAAGATAAATAACAAGGTACCATAAACTAAGGTTTTCCTCTATGCCTGTAAACAAAACTTAAAACAAGGGCTTGACCTGAGTTATCAACTAGCAAAACCTAAATCTTCATGAAAAACTCTTTTCTCATGAGCATAGAGGGGAGACGCAGACTGCGGGAAATGCACTGGGAGTCTCAGTGTGCTGCAAAGAGAGGAGAGTGGATTTAATAATTAAGGCTGGGAAATAGTGTACGGGAAAATTTGGAAACATCACAGTAATTTGCCTTACTGTTTGAAGATGGAGGGTGGACACAGAGGGAGTACTAGGTCCGGGTGAGGTGGCAGGTTCTCGGGGCAGCCCCCTGACGAGGCTGTGTTGTGATTTACCATCCCCCGAAATATAATAAGGTTTCATTAACAACTTTGGTGACTTTTTAGCATCTCTTTACCTAAATTATGATTGTGTTCTGTTGTGGAAATTTTAACAATAACCTGCAACACACCCAGTGAGCTTGATTTGAAGTGGGTTTAATGAACACATTGCAATGTGGAGAGAGCATCCCAGTGAAACACCAGGATCATCTCTGAATTGTGGCCACCGCCCTTACATCTTATATACAGAGACACAGACAAAGAACATTCCACAAACTCTCACATGTCCTCCCCCCCTCTCACGGGGGGCTATACCTTCTCCCTCACAGAGAGAATTATGACCTTGTTTTCTGCTTAGCCTTCACCTAAGGATTTACATCCCTGATAAGCAAAGGGAGTCTCACTATCTGTGTAATGTCTCCCATTACAATGGCCTCACTGTGTTAACATTACACATGCATGTAAACTAGTAACAGGAGTGCTCTTACTATAGTAATGTGAGAAAGTGATACAACTATAACTAATGTGATATGATTAAATATGTGATTAATACATGAGAAAAGAAATCTGCCACCACATTCCACCCTTTGTGATACCACAATTAAGAATTAAAAATAATTAATTAAGAATCACATAAAAACACATGGAGATTTCTTTTCTAACTACTGAACATCAGCACCATTGTGTACTCAAAGAATTCACAATGTGCATCTTCCCTATGGTCAGAAGGAAACAACAAATTTACATTTTATGGCCATCTTCTCTCCATCTGAGTCTCCACCCTTTGTTCGAAGGATGGCAGTTATATCATAAAATAAAACACAATATGAGATCATGTATAGAAATGAAACAGTGTTTGTTTTTCATCTGCAAAGAAAACTTCAACCATAGTTACATCAAGCTGCTCTCTCATAAGAACCCGTTGTTAAGATAAGGAAGTTTTTCAGTGTGTGATATATTTTCCCACTTTATCATTAAGTCTCCCAATTTATTAACTGTTTCTATAAAAGACCCTCTTCCCCAGTGTTATTAGGGATCGAGGCACACATGCCTCACCAAACATCACACCCTACTTTGTGCCATTTGCTTTGCCCTGTCCAGATGTTTGCCATCAAGGACAGTGAATATGTCTGAACCTGTAAATTAATACCACAAACATATACTAACACTGATGTTAGTACTTCTTTTAGAGTAAAACCCAAAAGTAGCCATGAATTTCCACATAGCCATCATGTATCAAACACTTCTGAGCTACATTTTGCAACAGAATTATAGATCTTTCCACTCCATCTATGCAGTGTACTGTACTCTTTACTATTGTGGGGCCATCGGCCTGTTTAAAAGGTGTAAACCCTCTCAAGGGCATTTACAATCATCTTTACTGTCCCCACATCAGTGATTGGGGAAACCAAAACAACCACATTTAACTCTAGACCTCCTGCTTTAGGTGCTTCCAGCATGTTTGAGGTTGATTTCATTGAGATCAAAATCCCTCAATGAAATGTGATGAACCCCAAATCCTACCTTTACGGTGTCAAATGTGTCAAAATTGAGTACACATGTCAAAAGAACTCACAACTGTTGTTATTATGTTTACTCAGACAATGAGGGCCTAATGCACTTACGCATCAGGAACTGACAGCTAGATAATCAGTCTAGCTTCCCTACAAAATGCGCACAAGTTGCTGTAAAACTTGCATGCTATAATTACTCCAATCACTTCTACTCAGGCTCAGGACCCTAACAGAGTTTGTGATGTTCGGAGAGTCATGTAAATGCATATCATTTATAAAATGATTATTAACATCACACCAACGACCTCCTAAACTTAAAAACATACTAAGCTTTCCAGGGAAACTGATTGGCTGTTTAAGCAGGTGTGATCTGCATTCATTCGCTGATCCCTCTTGGGTGGCTCAGAGTCTGCTCTGCAGTCGTTGAGTTGGAGCTTAGCACGCCCTTGTTGGAGGAGGGCGCTCTTTTCACCCTCACCCTCTCATTCCAACGCAGCTTTATGGTCATTGCTGTGGTTCTGGAATCTTCTCATGATTTTTAGTAGGGCGCCAAACCGCACGACCTTTGACCTCAACCACTGCCTGGGCTGTCAGCTTTGCTATGAATGGTCCCTGTTTCTCGCTGGGTCTCTGAAGACTTCTGATCAGCACCCAGTCTCAGTCAGGAGATTCCACCCTTGGGATGATTTTTTCCAGCAATACTCTGACCACTGCACCTGTATCCCTTTATAGGAGGACAAACTTCTAACCGTTTGGAAAACATGTCAACCATCATCAAACCACATTTCCCTTCCAGTTCAGTGAAGTTTACTTATAGATCATCAAAAGCTTATCTGAACATGGAATTACGCCCTGTAGAGGTTTAATACCTGAAATGAACTGTTATCCCACTAATCACAGTAAAAAGCCATGGACAAAATCATCATGGAAAACATAGAAAGCATTGTTTCATGTTAAACCTGAATCCCTCCTTTTGACACATGGTCTCTCCCATGAGTCAACTCATCAGAACTAGGAGAACAACAAAAGAAAATGGTTAATTAAATCATTTCTCAGACAACATCAGGGCTTCTCCTCCAGAGTAATTTCGCACCAGCCCTGTAAACCCCATTGTTAAAGAATAAAATTAGTATTAAATGTTAAGTTGGTCTAACTCTTGGCTCTGCCTGGAGCTCGAATCCACACCACAATTACATAGAAAGCAAAATCGGTGAGTAAATACAAACTTCACACTTGCAAACAACTGTAGGGTCATAGGAGCAATAAGGCATCCCACACCACAGACACAAGTGTGCCATGTGCAGTTTATTTCCCCAGATAATTAAAAACACTACTGTTGCCATAATTTACCCAAATGATGAATCACCCCATGTGTTTAATCAAAACTACAGTAACCAGTGACTTTTCTTAAGTATTGTCACTCACTTGTTTTCACACTATGAGCTCAACAGTGATATGATAAGGAGCCCAACAGTAAGATGTTCTGTAATCACTGCACAACCTGTTTCGTTTCACTTATGTCTGTCTGTGTCTGTGCCGAATCCTCCACCAGCACTCTTAGAAAGAAGCAAACATCAGCAAAACATATGAAGCATCCTGGAGGTTTTTCCTGGATCAACAGGTTCCAGAGGTGCTGCAAAAAGATCATAAAGTTAAAAGAAAGAAGTAATACTGGTTTCAAGCACAGTATGTTTGACACTGTATTCACATTTTCTCCAACATTTTCTCAACAACATAGTGTAATTGCATAACTAACATATAACCTGTAATCACAGTTGCCTTCACACATAAACCCAGTAATCCTGTGAGAAAAAAAAAAATTAACCAGTTGTGTGTCCTACCATAAATCACAGAATCAGATCACATGATGAAAGAAAAGAGAATGTAAATGTTAGCCTGCGCAGGTGTTGTTACGGGTTCGAAATTGAGGATGAGAGTAAAACAATGATAGTCCAGAAAAGGTCGTTCAAACAATTGATTTTAATGCACGCAGCGTGGAGAGGTGCAAACTGCAAAACAGTTGTACATCTCTACCCAAAATACACTCTAGATTGCTTTTATAACATCAGGGTATTGTAACGCCCCTTCTTGCGTTTACAAGCACATAATTTGCATGTACAGAACATTCATGTATTTTAAGAATTAAATGCAAACACAGAAGTTCCTCCTTGTGGCATACTCTTCCGAATATGGTGATGATCTAAGGCCTTTGAGGTCACCCTGGACTGGACATCCTTCCGTCACCTGTAACTAGGCAAACTCAAATACCACAAGAAGCTGAATACATTCAGGCCTTTGCTCAGCTACTATTTTACTGTAACCATGTACTCAGCCTATGAGTTATGATACATATATTTAACTCAATCATTTTAAAGTAGTTATAACTGCACCTGTAACAAACATGTTAATATTTAATTATGATAACCCCTATAATATAAATTATAACATAATGCCAGCAGCTTCAATAAACACTTTGATGAAATGATAATTACTGCAATGATAAGATGATGGTTATGTAAAATAATCCCTGTAATTCCACAATTCCCTCTTTTGACATTCCAATCAGGAATGTCACCACACTTCGTGTTGCATCACTCCCTGCTCGGCTCTATGGGTTCTAAGTTCATCCTATAGATGCCCTCAACCCAGCCAGGGTTCACAACCCATTACCTTTACCAACAGTCCTCTTACACAAGGAATGATACAACAACCAGCGATGACCAACATTCCCAAAAATACAGCCAATGAACATATCACTGACATAGCCACACCTTTCCATTGTCCAAACACAGATGTCATCCAGGACGCCAGCGGATTTTCGATACCTGAGTGCTCATGCATTGTTTTAGACAAATTCTTCAGACCCACCAGAGCTCAGGTTACTGAGCCATCTGGGGCAGTATTAATAGGGATAAAAGTGCAGCACATGTCTCCGAACATGGCGCATACGCCTCCCCTCTCACGTGAAGGGTCATTTGATTTTACACTCCCATCAGCAAACTCGGACCCAATTGTTCTTCCAACCCCATCATGGCGTCCCTGGTGAGGTTAGAGAGTCTCAGCAGGTTTTAGTGAACCTAATGCGGTCAAAATTTTGATTAGGCGTTACCCAAAGAAATATACTCTCAAATCCTGCAGCTATCAGATTTACCAGCTTGTACTCGTCTGGAACTCCCCTAGGCACTCCTATGGAGTCTACCCAGGTCGGTGAGTTTAGGCGAGGATCATAAACATGTGTACCCTAGGTCCCTCTTTTGGCCAAAATCTGTCTCTTATGTCTGGCAGCTAAAGTTCATGAGTTGTGTTATGGAATAGTCTTTACCTGGTTTCTAATCAGCATGAGTGGAGCTCCCAGTCGCTCTGTAGACAAACGTGGCCTGGCTGAAGCACAGGCAACATTGTCAGATACATGTTGTTCTCTAGCATTTTGAGCCACCCAATCAAGCCAGAGGTTACTGTCCTTGAAACCAGTGACACGCTCGATTAAATCCTTAAGCTCCAGTCTAGAGTAATCTGTGGTCAGAAGTACTCTCCTTTTGGTTCCTGTTGCTTTTGAGCTACTGCTCTCAAAGTTAGCATCTGATCAGTCAGAATGGTGATAGAACTTTCATGCAGCGGCTTAGACTTTGGATCAACTAAATTTACCTAAGCATATCATGGGGTGATTGCAGACCTGTACATCATACGCTCTCCAACTACTATTAGCTCCTGTACACTTAATGACGTTACACAAATCAAACGTGAATGAGCTGGTAGACCCTTTAACATAATTCAACTCTATGCCATTATTGCTGCTGAGACACTCATCACCTTTACCTGACACCTCGCGCTTTTGTCTTTTTACCGATCCCGTTTTAGCAACTACAGTCTCAGGAAGTGCTGGACTGGACTGGCCTCCGTGTTCAGACAAGGGGTCTGGAGTACCCTGCAAAATATAAACAGTGAACAACACAGCCATGGTTAATATCATTGCATACAATAAACATGTAGTAGTAAGGAACATTTTAATAAGTTTCTTCTCATTACGTGTCTCTGATTCACGTGTTTGCATCATGTTATATAAACTTTGTATCCTGGAAAAAAAACTCCCCTGCTTTTGTGGAGTCCTCAATTTGTCACCGCTCCTTTCTGTTGGCGACCTTCTCAACTGCTGCTCTTCTCTCTTCGGCCCCCTGACTCGGCAAATCAGACAATAACCTCCTGTCCTCTAGGTGGTCTAGTAATAAACACCAGCCCCCACTTGAAAACACTTCATGCTTAAATGATCTCCGCTCCTCTTCTGGGTCCCTCTCTAGTGGAAATCTTCTCCTGTAAGGGATAAAAACAAACAGCCTCTCTCTGCTACACCTTACTAACCTACTGTGTTCATCTAAGGTTCCTGTCATTATTCAAAGTTGGTTCACAATATCATATCAGGCAAAATCACAAACCCTACTGCCACGTCTACTTTGTTAAGCTCTTCAGCTAGACTCTGTACCGATTTGCCAATCTGTGTGTACATGTCTCTACACTTTTAATGTCTAAATGCACATCTGGATGTATGTGCACTTGTATGTCTATCTGCATCTATGAGTCAATGATTTGTCAGATATAAGGCGTTAATGTGAGAAATGTTTCCTGACTATTAACTCCTGATACTCGAGGAACTTTCCTGTTTGCCGAACTTCCTAGGTTTGGCCTTTTACACTTTTACTAAAGAAATTTTAACAGAGCCCAAAGAGATTTTTATTTTGCTCCTGTGCTTGACAGGTTAAGCGAAGTTGTTTTTGTTTTGTTTTGAAATTTTCCTTCTGTGTGTGTGTGTGTGTGTACATAAGTAAGAATATAATAATCAACATAAGATCCCTGGTTTGCAAATGATTTTCTGCCCCCGCTGCAGGGCAACATCCTACATCATTTTGTGGTGAGTCTATGTTGGCTAGTTTAATGCAAATATGTAACAGTTGCTTCATTACATTGCCCACTCAGAGTTGCGCAGTTTCAAAGTATGTGGAGAGTGTTTTCACAGTTTAAACATAGGTTACTCACATTTCTAGCCTGATTATTTCCCAATAAAAGTAAAATCAAACATTGCATTTGATTTCACTTATGTATTATCATGTTCTGGGCTCTATCCATTATATTAACTTTATTCAATCTCAATACTCTTTATGTGTGTGAGCAACGCTTTTAGTTTTATTAAACACAACCCCAGTAAAATACACACCATCCCCATGTCAGCCTGACTCTCCGCTAAAAAGCACACTTCAAAGTTTTCTATCTGGATTTACGCCTCTTTTGGCCTCAAGCATATACATAACATGCAAAAGTTACTGTTAATGCCCGTTAGACAAGTTTCCATTATCTACAACATTTTGTTTCACCCGGCTCACCCTCACACATTTCCTGTTTACTTATTGCATATTTATCTTTAACACCTTCTACCTCAGTAGTTGCTAAGCAGAAACAAAGCAACCTGTGGTCCACCTTTACCCTGTAAAATAAACCCCTGTCATGTTTGTGTCTGTAAGCATGTTTTGCATTCATTCATTACACTCCCCGCCATTCCTGCAAGTTAGGAGCTGTAAAGTTGAAAGCTGCATCAAGTCCAGGCCTTTGGCCTGGCCTATATTTAAATCATGTGTGTTTGTAAGCGTGCATGCAATTCACCTGCTATGTTCTCATCTTCCCTCAACATGTATCACCTGGACACTCTCACCAGTGAAGCTTAAAACCCTTTTGGACGGAACATCAACTCTAAACAAGCACAGTTATGCATTGTGTATAAAATTAACTCAACCTGTAAATAGAGACATCACTGTTATGACCAACATCGACCTCTGCACAGCTCAGACGCCAGTTGCAAGAGCTCTCTAACATTAGAATCATCAACTGTGACTTATATAGTGTTATTTCGGTACTTTACACTTCACACATTTTTGAACGTTGTTTATATGGGGAGTTCCTCTTTTTGTGTCTATATTTATTAATATGCCTTGTGCACTAAAGCTTCCTGTTTTTCAGTCTGGCTGAGCACTTGTTTGTGAGTATAAACTGGCCTCTATAAGCCTTCATTAGCAGATACACATTACAAATGCTTCATATATACAGAGAAAAACCCAATAATCCACATTTCACTATTTTGTTCTTTGGTTCAAATTTGGATTCTGTATTGTTCTTTATTTGTTATTATTTTGTCATAAAATAAATCAACCAAATAACTTAAGCTGTGTGACAGCACCTTGCGCGCTTCGCCAGGCTGTGAACTGCCCTGAAGCTACACCCCTTTTACCCCATTTACTTTCTCAATCTTAGTTTAAACTATTCCTGACCTTCTCCTTCTCTCGTCTGATCATCTCAAGTACGTCCTGTACCAAATTTGCTTCCTCTTTTCAAGCCCCACATTTAATTACAAGCTCAAACATATTTGCCCTATATTGCTGTCTCGACGTGTTTCCTGTCAACTTAACAGAGTTATTCTCAGAACTCAGAGCTGAGGTTCCCCTTTTCTAAGTCTGTATGTTCTACAAGAGAGCAAGTCGGTAAACAAGTTTCTCATCACAAAGGTTGTTAGGTAAAGGTCACGTAGACATTTGCTTAGTAACCCTAAAAGAGCACATTTCATGTAGCTAATCGCATATATTAACACCCCCCTTTTTGTGACACATCTCATGTGTTACAAACTCAAAATCCTTCACTCAGGTTAGGGAATTAAAAGAAAAGTTTAGTCCTATCATATTAGGTACATGCTCCGGACCTTCAAACCTGTGTTTAAGGAATGAAATCAAATTAATCATCATGTCAAATCTTTTCTTGGCTCCATCCACATTCTGCATCCTTGAAACGTCCTAGAAACAAAAACCTGTGTGTTAACCAGAACTTCACATTTCATACTCAATTTCCCCACTTATGATCCAACCTGTGTTATAACACAAAATAAACTTAAACAGAATCCAACCCCAGTAAATAATTTTCTCAAAACAAACATCAACATCCCCAGAATTAAGTCTTCCACTCCTCCTGTTTGTCAACCTTTTATTTATTTCCCCTCTTGGTCCGATCACTCGCATTCACTCACATGCATTCACACATGATATTTTTGCTGATACTGCAGCCTTCTGCGCACATCATCATATGCTCCACATCAGCAAAATGAGCTCAATCATTTGTTTTATCTCGTTTTCCTTTTTAGGAAAATAGTTCTCTATACTTTTGACTGGATTGACTCGATCAATCCATTTTTAGACAGAGACTTGCCGCCAATCAGTCTCTGATTGTAATCAATTATAATTCTGTAATGCCCACCTGATTTTCAGATTTTGGTAATTTTGTCAACGCCGTCCGCTCGCTCTCTTCCAGGCCTGCTTAGAACAAAATGAAAAAGAGAGCTGATTATTAGCTCATCAAAGTACAAAACAAAATCACCTGACAGGTTTTTCCTGAGTGCACTTACTACTACAAAAAAATTTTGGGGCCCCTCTCAGACATATCCATGTCTTAATCAAACACCCTCTCTGGAAATAAAACAACAGCCTCAAAAATCTGAAACAATCTTAAATTTCACCCGTTCAACACACCGAAAACCTCGCCAAAAAGCTACACCATTTCACACACAACAATAACCCCGGTTAAGCACTTTACCATACTCAGATTCAGCCTAACACCTTACAACAATGTGTCAACACTAATTTATAAACCTCCTAATCAAATTTGCACCTCTGAACAATCTACCCTCCTTTAAGGCCTCAATCACACACACACAGCAAGCTCCTCTGTCCACATTCACACAAGCTCTCAAACTTTTTCCATACTCAGCCATATCTCAACAATTTAACTTGGCAAGAGAAATACTTTTTTAAACCTCATGCCACTATTCAATTATTTTCATTTTCTTTCTATACTAATCACTTGTTTTGATCACTCAGTGCAAAAGCACTGCTAAGTCACCCTTTAAACTAGTTTAATCAGTTTATTCAACATTCACACCATTCTATCACTCATACAAGTAGCAAGTCGATCTTCATTGCGTATGTTTGTGTGTGCTATTTTGCATATATGGCTTCACAGTCTCACAGACACTTTCCCATTCTCCAGTTAAAGAGTCAGTTTTCTCCGTCCCCAATCACTAACCCAAATTTTACTTCCCCACCTTAAATCACAGCCCTCCTGATCTTCCCCCACCAGTTAGGGCTTGCTGTCAGGTTCCTGGACACTGTAAACAATTCAACCAGAAACTTGCCTTAACATATCCATTCATGTTAACCTGTAATTTCGTCCGACTCCTGCATCTGGAGAATTGGTCCAGGTCTGCTTGCCCCTAAAAATAACAAACTAAAACATTTTCATTATTATCACGGACGCCTAAACGACCCATTTCTCTTTTTCTAGTCAAAAATACCAATTATGCCATGTATGTAAGCGTGTTCTTCCTTGCGTTATGTGGTCATGTAAATGCAGTGTAAGCTGTTTTCTTCATTACATCCTTATGTATTCATTGCATTTTCATATATTCATATTTAATTTATGCATCTTTTCACTGAGCTCTAGATTCAAACTATCTCACTTCTGATTCGTTTCAAAAATAGTCTCACATGTAACAATTGGTATTTGTGTGTTTTCTATTCATTAATATAATTGTCAGTTATTTTGATTATCTTTACCTTTTGTATTGTTTACCTCTTTGTTGTGATATGGTGGACATCCCTAAACTATCCCGAGTTCAGGGTTCAATTTCAATCCAATCATCTCCTATCTTCTCGCAGTCAAACTCGTCCAGCTTCATCTCTCACTGGTACTTTTCCATTCACAGTGTCCTGTTCGGGCTTCAGAGCCCCAGCAAACACAGTGTGTTTCTTCTCTGTTTTGATCTTTCAGTATTTCCTCTTCCTTCAGTCTTATTTTCATTTGCTCTGTTTTCTTCTCCATTCATCTTTTCAGTCTTTTCTTCCAAGATTGCTCCAAGCTTGGCAAATATGACAGTCAGTGCCTTCAAGCAGACATATCACGCTGTTCTTCACCAGCATGCATGTTGCATCACGTGCTTTCTTCCATGCTGCTGGACTCATCAGTCGTTGTCAGTGTTACTGCTTTCGCCTGCACTGTCTTTTAGCTTCCGTTACTTCTTCACGTCCACGATGTTCTATCGGTCTTCATCAGGAAATTGACTGTCCTTTGCGTTTCTTCTCGGGTCAAGCACAAAGTGAGAGCTCAAGCTGCACAATTTCGAGCCAAAGACTGGCTTATTTTCTCCCAATTCTTTTAATCTACTTTTCTGCTGCTGAACTCAAGGTTGCAAAGTTGAGAGAGTCCACCTGTATTGGCACACTAAAGCATATAATTAGTATCATATTCATTGTTTATCTTAAAACCTCCCTTTTGCTTCATCTGCCCAGAGTTAAATCTCTTCTCTCTACTCTGGGTGCACACTTGTCACCGTGAGCTTCCCTTTTATGGGCATGCATTTCCTGTCCTAGACACACACACACGGTTTCCTGTTTCTACAGCTTCTGCAGAGACTTCCTTTTAATTTCACAGTCTACAAATAATCAGTAATTCTACTAAATCTTTATCTAAAAACAATATGCCTTCATTTCACTCACACACATTTTAATAGCGCTCTTTCACACATCAGGACAACTAACACTTCTCCACACACATCACCATTCATGTATATTCAACTACACAATACCCTGAATCCAACATGTGTATTTACACAAACTGTTATAAAATGTTAGTCAAAAAACACGGTGTCAGTACAAAGAGTCAATAAAACACAAGTCCTATTACTTTCAACAAGTATTACGTCGTTCAAGGACGTGTAAAGCAAAACCCATACTCCAATTCTACATGTATCATAAAGTAGTCATCGTAATTAACAACCGTAATGCCAACAAAGTAGAAATAAAAGCAATTCTTCCCTTAAAACACCAATGTAAGTCGTCCTTAACCCAGGCTCTGCAGTCAGTCGTTAGCCACTCATTAGTAAACAGGAAATGTCACTCTAAATAAGTCACAGGCATCTCATTTACATAGACACAGACACACTCTCAAAATAACCAGCCTGCTGCAGTGCCCGTGGCAGACAGAGCCTATATACAAACATAAAAATTATAACACAGAGACGTCTGATAAATTAAATAATATTTACAAGGCCTTAAATTGCACAACCTACATAATTTAGACAAAATTTGAATTAACCCTCCAAGGGACAAACTCCAAGTTTTTGATAATCAATGACCCAGTATCAGGTCCAACCTGTGTCTGGTCTAATTGCTAAAGTTCCTAAGTCAATTTAAAAGCGTCCAACGCCCAAGGTCCAACCTTTACTACCCAAAAAAGTGCATAAACCGTTCCAAACGGCAAAGTGGTCCAACCACTAGTTATTCTGGAGTGCCCCAAGCTCCACAGTGACCAACTGACTATCCCTCATAGAGGACGGAGTCTAAGCGTCCCCGACTCCGGCAAGCGTTACCTCTGAGCGATGCACTTCCTAGAACTTCCCACAGTTCCGTCCTACAGAAATTTAATTGTGTTTTTTTTAAAGACATCCTATAAAACCACACAACCTACTTTATTGATGTCCAAGCCCAGCTTTATATTCAATTATAACTGCATGACCATATACAGATTTCAAATGACCTATAATCCTAAATTCAGTAGTCCAACTACTTTAAATTCTCTTTCCTTAGCAGTCCAACTGCATTTAAATCCTCGTAGCAGTCCAACTGCTTTTCCTTTAATCAGTACTGTCACTTAACCTTACATTATCATTACTTCAACTTCAATTCTCATGAGATTTTCACCAAAATCAAAACAGACCTTTACCAGTAATTTTCAGTGAGTAGACTTTCAATTTTGTCAGAACCAATTCAGCACTGTTTGGAAATAATTCAACAGGTAGTGCCTTACCTTTCAATAAGCCGGCTTATGTCCACTCACTTCGACCACTGACTCGTGTCTGCCTGTTTGAGCACCTTGGACCCTCTCGGTCTCAACCTCCAACTCTCTCTACTCAACCTCGGCCAATGCACCAAATGTTACGGGTTCGAAATTGAGGATGAGAGTAAAACAATGATAGTCCAGAAAAGGTCGTTCAAACAATTGATTTTAATGCACGCAGCGTGGAGAGGTGCAAACTGCAAAACAGTTGTACATCTCTACCCAAAATACACTCTAGATTGCTTTTATAACATCAGGGTATTGTAACGCCCCTTCTTGCGTTTACAAGCACATAATTTGCATGTACAGAACATTCATGTATTTTAAGAATTAAATGCAAACACAGAAGTTCCTCCTTGTGGCATACTCTTCCGAATATGGTGATGATCTAAGGCCTTTGAGGTCACCCTGGACTGGACATCCTTCCGTCACCTGTAACTAGGCAAACTCAAATACCACAAGAAGCTGAATACATTCAGGCCTTTGCTCAGCTACTATTTTACTGTAACCATGTACTCAGCCTATGAGTTATGATACATATATTTAACTCAATCATTTTAAAGTAGTTATAACTGCACCTGTAATAAACATGTTAATATTTAATTATGATAACCCCTATAATATAAATTATAACATAATGCCAGCAGCTTCAATAAACACTTTGATGAAATGATAATTACTGCAATGATAAGATGATGGTTATGTAAAATAATCCCTGTAATTCCACAGTGTATAAACACTTTCTCACAGTGACCTCTGCATTTGCATTTATACCAGTCACATGCATTCATAACGATCATTGCTGACAGTGGAAAACCACGCACAAATATAAATATCCACTGACAGCAATATTTCGTCATTCCAAAAACAAAAATAATTCTTATTGCTTTTGAAGTGGATTGAATCGCTACAATCCTTTTAAACACAGGACTTACCATCTGATATGGTCAGCATCCTATGTAGGTGAATTTTCTCAGAATCCAATTGTAATCTAGAGAAGCTCACCTTATATTTGCTCTCAATTAAAGTATTTTATAGCGCTTTTCCCCATCTTGCAGGCCTGCTTTTAAATCATCAACACACAAAATATCACGCCCAGGGGGCGATACCTGGCAGGTTTTTTCCTAAGTGCACTGTTACAAAAAAGAAACAACAACCCCAAAATTAGGCCCGGTTCTGGGCATGTCTAAGTGTAAAAAAGCAAACAAACAAACAAAACAAAAAAACAGTCTTTCTCTTAGAAAAAGAAAAACAACCCAAACCTAACTGGCAAAATCAGCTTGGTACTAAAACAAAAAACCCCAAATTTACCGTAAAAATCACAGGAAAAGTTTTGCCTTCAGGTGAAATAACAGGCTGTATGCATTAGAACCTGCCATGCAGTGCTGCAGTCACTGCTTCTGGCTTTAATTAACAATTGATGCTTACATGGTCTGAAATCAGACTTAAGAGTTACTACCTTTGCTCATTTTCCCCACATCATATTTACTGGTTGCCCACAAGTGCTCCAGAATATTACACAATTCTGGAAAGTCTGGGGCCAACCAACAAAGTTCCACCTGCTAAATACACAGACAACTGTCCATCCTTTTTTTTATTAGCAGCTGCACAGTTCACACAACACTAATGTTCACCATTAAAAGCTTCCTAAATACTTCATATCAATGTTTTATCACTGGAATGTGAATTTCTTCCCCCTTTTCTTTCTTCCCCAAACATAAAATGTAACATGCTGTCGTGTATTTCACAAAACAAGTTTGTTCTCATGTAATCAGAGTTTATATCTGGGTGTAAGCTTCACCCATACATCAGAAACAGGAAACTCATTTCAACCCTCTGCTACATCTTATTCACTTGTTTTATAATCCAGTCACCCTTCCCTGATCTAGTAACAATCAACTAATTTGCATATCAGCTATTAACCCACCAAGTTGACAGGACAACAGAAATGCATGTTCAAAATATTATCACAAAAGAGAATTTCCTTCATACAGTAAATTACTTGTGCTGCACCAATCAAGCAGAAAGTATTTGACAATTTACTATATTAACAACTAAATTTATTGTCTGATCACTGGTTGGTCAAACCAGAATCTTTTTTCCCACAAAAGTTAAACTGTAGTCCTGCAACCTGGAGAGTTAATTGTCAGCAGTGGATACACTCAGCGTTTAATAACAAGTGTCTGTGAAATTTGTACAATTTTAACACTGATGACAGATAACAAGTCGATCTCCTTTGCATGTGTGTGTGTTAGTAGGCAGGTTTAATGGATGTGTGTGCAGTGGAGCTGCAGATTCAGCAGGGCATGTCCTTAGAGCTGCCTTTCCTTCACATTTATCTCTGTGTTTGTGTGTGTTTTAGTTTTACCTTTGTTGCGATCCTACGGACTTTTCTCAACCTCCACAAGACAGCCGGGCACAGTTTTCCAACCCAATTTTCATGTGTTCTCACATTAACAACAACAGACTTCATTTTTCCTCCGTGCTCTCTTCTCACAGCTTCTGTCTCCCACATCTGCAGCAGTTCACAGTTATGGCGTGTCAGCGGCCCAGTGGGCCGTTCTTCTTCAGCTTTGCCTTTTGTCTTTCACTCTTTTCAGTCTCTTCCTTTGCCATTTCAGCTCCCAGTATGGCAATGTGAAACTCAAACAGTCTTCTCAAGTCCATTCACACACAGTGATGTCACTGGGAGCGCATACTTCCATCCATCCATGGTATTTGTACATGCTGCTGAACCCTTTAAGGTTTAGGGCAGTGTTGCTGTGCGTTCACATTGTTGAGTCTTGAAGTCGACGCCGTTGCTCTCGAACTGCATTTTGTCTTTGGGGAGAGATCGATTGCCCTCGAAGCTTGTTCTTCATCGGAAGATGTACATGGAGTGAAGCTGTGTAATTTTCAGCCAAAACACGGCTGGATGTGGTTCCAATTATATTAATCTATCATTTTGCTCCGGCCGCTGTGCTTGTGGAGGACGTTGATCCTGTTCCGTAGCCACCTGTACAAAAACACTAAGACATTTATTTGATATCATTTTCATCACTGCTCATTAACACTTTCCCTCTCTTATTCTTCTGTACACATTTTAACACATCTCTTTCCATCACTCTCGGTTGTACACACACCCACAGCACGTCTTCTTTCCCATATTTCTGAAAGAGGAAAAAAAAATCACGCAATCAAAACCTGGATTTGCCCAGACCACCCGGAGGTGGCCATACTGCTGACCTCAGCTTTGTGGACAAGCACGTTCGCCGTCCAGCCTTTTCCTTGTGGTGCAAAAGTGTTAAACACCACAAACTAAGGACAGAGTCCTTCCCACAACAGTCCTGAAATTAGGTGTCGTATTCCTGAGGTTTCCCTCCCAGTGGTCCATCCAAAACAAAAGGACAACAACAAAAGCAACAACAACTTAAGAATAAACTACAAACAAAAAAAAAAAAAAACCCTCTTATTCCTGTCAACATCTTTCTCTTACACAAAACATACTTCACCCATTTGGAGTTTTCACCCAGACCACCTCTAGGGACACAACCTCCCCACGGCTCCTGTAGCCGCTTTGCTGAGCTCAGCACCCATTACAGCCGGGCGTCCCCTCTGCAGCCTTTGCTTCGGTACAAAGTGCTAAAAACCATAAACCCAAGGACAGAAGAGTCCTTCCCAAGGACAGAAAAGTCCTTCCCACGACAATCCATAATTTAGGCGTCGTTTTTTTTTTTAGATTTTCCCTTTTTGTGGTCCACTTGAAAACTCCCCACAAATCAAAACAGCTCACTGTTGCAGATTCTTTTCCCATTTCTTTACCTCATAGTTCGTTAAATTCCTGCATGTGTCAGTCGCTGAAGGCCTCTAGCGGTTCCCCCTTTTTTTGAAAAGAACGGTGGGACTGGGGCAATTTTCCCCCAGGATGGCCAGTCACCGCGTACCTGCGATTCAGCGAAACTCACGTGAGGAATCCTGTTCGACAACGCCAAATTGTTGTGGAAATTTTAACAATAACCTGCAACACACCCAGTGAGCTTGATTTGAAGTGGGTTTAATGAACACATTGCAATGTGGAGAGAGCATCCCAGTGAAACACCAGGATCATCTCTGAATTGTGGCCACCGCCCTTACATCTTATATACAGAGACACAGACAAAGAACATTCCACAAACTCTCACATGTCCTCCCCCCCTCTCACGGGGGGCTATACCTTCTCCCTCACAGAGAGAATTATGACCTTGTTTTCTGCTTAGCCTTCACCTAAGGATTTACATCCCTGATAAGCAAAGGGAGTCTCACTATCTGTGTAATGTCTCCCATTACAATGGCCTCACTGTGTTAACATTACACATGCATGTAAACTAGTAACAGGAGTGCTCTTACTATAGTAATGTGAGAAAGTGATACAACTATAACTAATGTGATATGATTAAATATGTGATTAATACATGAGAAAAGAAATCTGCCACCACAGTTCTTATCACTGGCGATTTTAAGATTTACATTTGTTGTAAAGATGATGTGTTTGCCAAGGATTTTCTAGCCTTAGTTGACTCTTTTAATCTTATCTAGTGGGTTAATGCACCTACCCACCTTAAAGGACATACCCTTGATTTGATTTTTCTTACGGACTGGACATTTGTATCAGGGACATCATCAACATTGGAATCTCCGATCATTTCCCAGCCATCTTTGATGCTGAGTTATGCAAATTGGACCAGAACTTTGAGGGTCCTCGACGTCTTGTGCGCATAATCAATCCTGGGACTGTGGCTGAATTTTCAGCTGCTTTCTCTGAATCTGTTCTCCCTGACTTTGATCATTCTACACCCTCTTCAGTTGATGATTTTGCTAACTCCTTTCTCTCTACCTGCTCCTCTTTACTGGACGTTGTGGCCCCTATGAAAGTAAAACAGCCTAGAAGCTGCTCTCAGCCATGGCTAAATGACTATTTACGTGCTTTACAATGTGTTTGCCGCCATGCTGAAAGACGGTGGAAAAAAGATAGGCTCCAGGTGTCTTTTGATATCCTTCGCAGGACCCGCCTGGAATTTCAGAAATCTGCTAAGTTGGCTAAAGCGGCTTTTCTGTCGGGTGTCATTGCAGATAATAGTCACAACCCACGTATTTTATTTAAGACTTTTAACTCATTGATCAATCTTTGTCCTGAAACGCCTAGATTGGCTTCCTTAGCCCTTTGTGAAAATTTTTTAACTCATTTTACAGGCAGAATCTTATCTCTAAGAGCCTCACTCCCCCCTGTGATGAGTCAGGCCCCAGCATTACGATACTCTACTAACCTCAGTCAGTTTGATCCAGTTTTGCTCCCTACTCTTAAGATTATAATTGATCACCTAAAAAACTCAAATGCTGCTCATGACATCCCTCCATCTCGCATTATTAAAGATGGGTTTAACATTATCGGGCCCTGTATTTTATCATTAATTAACCTGTCACTGTTATCGGGTTGTGTTCCGGCTGCTTTTAAACATGCTGTAGTGCAACCTATACTCAAAAAGAGCTCCCTTGATCAGAATGACCTCGCTAACTTTAGACCCGTTTCCAAACTCCCGTTTCTGTCTAAAATCCTAGAGAAGATTGTTCATTCCCAACTTCAAACTTATTTGGATGTAAATAATATCGGGGGAAAATTTCAGTCGGGGTTCAAGCCACGCCATAGCACGGTAACTGCATTACTGAGAGTCTTTAATGATCTTCTCTCAATTGCTGACTCAGGGCGCCCTGTGGTGTTAATTTTGCTTGATTTGTCCTCTGCTTTTGATTTAGTGGACCATAATGTCCTTTTAATGAGGCTTGAGCATCTGGTGGGCATCACAGCCAGTGCCCTTAGCTGGTTTAAATCCTATCTCTCAGAAAGGTCCTTTTCTGTCACCATGGGTACCTACGCCTCCTCCATTGCCCCTGTTACCTCTGGTGTCCCCCAGGGGTCTGTGCTGGGTCCCATGCTGTTCTCTTTATACTTGTTACCCTTGGGCCAAATCTTTGATAAAGACAATATTTCTTTTCACTTTTATGCAGATGACATTCGAATCTATTTTGAACTAGCTGAGGATGTCAGGTCGTCGTTGCAACACTTCTCCAATTGTATGAATGAAGTTAAAATCTGGCTACTGAGCAATTCCCTCATTCTAAATGATAAGTAGACTGAAATTGTAATCTTTGATACTCCCTTCTCTTGGGCTAACCTAATTGGTATTTTTGGGCCCTTTGCTGACTCCCTTTCTGACACTGTGAGGAACCTGGGTGTTGTCTTGGACAGTTCCTTCAAGTTGGACAAACATGTGTCCTCTGTAGTTAAATCGAGTTTCAATCAATTACGTCTAATCTCTAAGGCCAAGCCCTACATACCATGTAAAGACCTGGAGAAACTTATCCATGCCTTTGTTACATCAAGATTAGATTACTGTAATTTCCTTTACACTGGTTTCCATTCTACCCTTGTTCACAAACTGCAGCTCGCTCAAAATGCGGCTGTGCATCTCTTAACGGGAACTGGAAGTTTTAGTCTATTACTCCAGTTCTTTCCGACCTGCACTGGCTCCCTATTAAATTTCGTATTGATTTTAAAATCTTATTGCTCACTTTTAAAATCATAAATAACACCGCACCCACCTATCTTACGGATCTCCTCAGCTCTTATACCCCTGGGAGAGTGCTTAGATCAGGAGGCCAAATGCTCCTGGTGCGACCTAGATCTTGGCTCAAGACCAGAGGTGACTGCGCATTCGCAGCTGTTGCACCCTACCTCAGGAATAACCTCCCTCTAGCTATTCGGGCTTCTGATTCAATTCAATCTTTTAATCTCGATTAAAAACTTATTTGTTTAGCCTTGCTTTCCCCGCCTCTTAGAGCCCACATTTTAAGTGTACTGTAACTTATCTTTTTCGCTTTATTAATGTTTAGAATGTTTTAACCTTCAGCCCTTCGGGTTGTGCCTACTATATTATTGGTTAGTTATGTCACCCGCCTGTTAGCATATTTTATTTGTATTTTGTATTTTGTGTTTTGTATTCATATTTATTATTCCTCTTAACTCGTTCTGTGAAGCACTTTGGCATACCTGTGGTTTTTTTAAATGTGCTATATAAATAAAATTGTATTGTATTATATCTTAATACTGAAGATTTATTTTTGACCCAATGCTTGCACAGAAGGCCATATTTCTTAAAGTACTAGTTACCTGCTCCAGATACCAAAATTATGAATAAAAGACTAAAATTAAAAAAAAATAAAATCCGTTTTTTTTAATGCATTGCTATTTAATCTTCAGAAACACAAGTCCACAGATCTGAAATACCTTTTTATTTGACATTTAGAACACAGACATTAACAAATGCTTTAATTTTCTTAAAAGCAAAGCCTTATTTAGCTAAAAGATAAAGAACTTTGTTTTACTTCAAGGGTGTCTTGAACATTTTTGTGACTCAGCCTTTAAGCTTTTTTTTTTCTTTTTCTTTTTTTATTGTTCTAAGCCAAAATTGAAATGATAAAAGCAGAAACACTTTTACTTCTGTCCAGATGAGGGAGTTGGATGTCCTGGTCATCTGTAGGAACTGTGACATCCATTTCTTCTGTCTGTAACACAAAAAGGGAAACAGTAAAGACATATTTAGGGCATGTGACCATTCCATATACCAAAGATGCTCACAATCGGTGTCTTCTCAATATAAAGCAAGGGGATCTTTGTATGGTTATTCAGTTAAATCTACCAAAAGACATGTATGTTCCTCAAGATTTTAACTTTTGTGTTTTAATTAGGTGTGAATTAAGCCACATGCACACCAACAACACTTAAGAGTCTCCACTTCATAATAATCTGACAATTAATTACTTGCATCAGATTCCTTTACCTTGTTAATTGATTATATCAACTTTCTTTCATTAGTCAACACTAAGCCTAGAAGTTCTGAGTACTAAGTAATTATACAGAGAAAATGAGTTGTTTTCTTTATGATTTTACCTTACATGGTGTAATTGTATGTGAGTTGATATATAACTAATTCATCTGTATGTGGCAGGCTGAATATTATGTCTTGGTTCAACCTACTTTCAGTCTGGCACATTAGGGGGCGCTAGTATAAATAGTGGCGTCTGAGCATCCCCAAATCGCGTACCTGTGATCTCCTTTCGGTCACCTGACTTCCCCTGGAACATGTGACTAAAGCCCAGACTTGAATGTCCCTGATTAATTCTTTAGCCAATTTAAAAAAAAAAAAAAAAAAATACAGAGTCAGTGATGTTATTTTTCAGTGTAGTGTTTCTTCACATCTCGTTCTGATTTCTAAACTGGTACCAAGATATCTTTTCTGAGGTACCTGAAATAAGCTACAATTTGAGCAAAAACAAACTGTCTTTAAAAGGGACATCAAAAGACAAAACTAAAATATTCTTCAATTGTTGTTTTATATTATAAAAGCAAGTTAAATGCAGAAATAAATGATTAACCGCGCAATGAGCATTTATTGTAGCCAGCAAACTCCAGCCTGGTGGCTTTCACATTTCGGCTGAGAACATCCTAATAGTAATAAAAACAGGAAATTTAGAAATTCACACACATTATATTTACATAGACAGTTGAAACACATGCACACATGCTCACACACACTTAAATTCAAAAATGTATGGGAGAAAAGTCGCAGTGGAAGTGGCTGTGGATCTCTCTAGGACTGTCATAATCAATTTTGACACAAGAGGGCACTGCAGGGCTTTATGGAGAGGCTGCGTTACCTGTGAGGGCATTAGCAATGACTCCCTGGCTGGAGTATCCTCCACCCTGAGGCAAGAGGGCAGGAGCGTTGACACAGGTGGCAGGACGGTGGCAGTGCTGGTGGTGCTGCTTGTGAAAGTCTGGTTGAGTGAAGGATCCTGGGAATTTGCATGCAACGACTCCTGGTCCTCCCCAGGGAAGAACGAAGGAAGAGGGAAGATGGTGGAAGAGGTAGGCTGGTGCTCTCGACCAGGTCCCAAGCTGCCAGGGTAAGCAGGAGGGCACTGAGTACGCTGGTGCATGGCTGGCTGACTGCACATGTTGCCCCATGGGTAAGACTGGTACGCTGTAATCCCAGCTGGATGGAAAACACATGCAGATCCAAACAGACTGAAAATTCAGCTTCAGTGGCAGTAATTGAAACCTCAAACACTTCACCTTCACCTCAAATATGCCAAGAGCATCTGCATACCATTTAATTCTAATGTTTTTCCTGTGCCCTCAACATGACTCCCTTTTGTCTTATTAATCAATGCTGACCTATACATTTCCTTATTAAATCACCATGTAATTTATACATCCAACTACAAAGCTTCTGATCTTTCTAATTTGCACCACTGAATGGTGACTAAAGCTGATGATATGACAGTGATGAGAGCAATGTATAATACAAGATTAAAAATAATTATTGAACAACTGAATCCTTGTTCAATGATGGTTAGGGATGGGTATTGATAAGATTTTCACGATTCCGATTCCATTTTTGATTCTGTTTAACGATTCGATTCTTTATCGATTCTCTTATCGATTCTTATTTTTTTAAAAAGAGAACACTAAGGTCGATTAGCTTAGAAATTTGTTTTATATCTTCTCTTTGAACAAGATAGAAATTTAGGAGTAACATGGCCTTACAAACCCAACCGTGAGACCTTAAGAGATCCACAGCCTACGCCTATTCAATGGGGTGTCACAGGGTCCCCAGGAAAAAAAATTGTAAAGGTAAAATAAATATTCTTCTGTAGCATTAACAAAGTATAACATAAATTATTCTGTAGCAATTACACAAGAATATCCAGTAATGTCCCTGCCTACAATTAAAGACATTCACTTACCGAAAATCGGGGGCATCTGCTGTGGCAAATGGGTGCAAGCCTTTGACCACAAACTTAGTCACTGCTCGGTGACTTTCGTCTATCCTGGCCTGAAAGGAGACGCTACCGGTAGACTGCAGCGAGAACTGCCAGCATCTGAGCCAGCCAGACTCTGTCTGTGTCTCTTATCATGGTCACCTAAATGCAACGCACAGTAATGATTTATTATAGAGTAATTATATTTATTATTATTTATCTGCCGCATTAACGGGAGAGGACGTGCAAACGTTACCGCTGCTGCTGGGTTGAGATTCACGAGTCCGGAGCGGAATTAAAAACACGACATTCATTTAAGGTTATGGCGTGTTTTGTGAGCAAATGCTTTTGCATATTCGTAGTGTTTCCTCCCTTAAATGAAATATCTACTTTGCAAGTATTGCAAGTTGCCCTGTTGTCATCCGTTCTCGTAAAGTATAACCAAACTTTTGAGCGTTTGAGCCGCTTAGGCGCCCTGCCAGGTAAATGACGCTCCGCAACGTGGTGACGTCTTTTGGGGCGACTGGAATCGATAAGGGAATCGTTTATGGCAAAAAATGGCAAACAATTCCAAGGAATTGAAACAGTGGGAACCGGTTCTCAACAAGAACCGGGTTTCGATACCCATCCATAATGATGGTGCAAACATCTGTTTACATAGAAAGCACCAAGTAAAACTTTCTTTTGACTTCTCGGTTAGTTTACACTGATGTAGGGTGTATAGATTTTACTTTCCATTTGTAAAATTTTAAAATTTAAAAAAAGTAAAATTTCATATTTTTTCCAATACATAAATTAATGCAATCTCATTTTACCCCAGTGACTCACCGTGGTGACCAGACGACTGCAGTAGGATTTGACTTGCACTCTGGGACTGAAAGTAGGCATGACCCGTGGTGGAATCGGTCACCACTCCTGTCGAGTTTCCTCCAGGGCCAAAAGTCAGGTAGGAGGTAGGATTAGACTCTGGAGGGTTAAGGGTGAGGTAGGGAGGTGGTGTGAGGTAGGTCATGTGGGGCAGAGATGCTTGAGGTTGGAGCTGAGGCTGGCTGGTGTGGTAGGAGGTTTGGAGCTGGTAAGACAAAGTGTTGCTCTGCTGGCTAGACGTCAGGTAGTCCAAGTCAAAGAGCAAACTGAGGACAACGCAAACAAGAATTTAGTCACAAAAACAAACATCTTTGATTATTGCTCCATCTGTAGGTTTTTGTTGTTCTTATGATTACTTCTAGTGATATCGAGCCAGACAGACACAATCAGAGTTTTATTCTCAGGTCTCACATTATTTATGTGAGGTTTGTGCCACTATCTCTATGCAGTGCATCTGCGTGGCTGAACATGGATAGATACTGCCAACCGTATTAAAAAATAAACATATTTTTGCACAAAGTAGAAGTTTTAGTGCTGTTACACATCTATAGTCATACAACCATAATTGTATAAGAACAAAGTGACTAAGTGCAATCTCTCACAGCATATTTTAGCTAAAACTGACTCCCTGCTACTACAGACGATGTGTGAGCCATGACTACATCAGTATTTCACAGATTCCCTCTCTGCCTACTCTGTCCTGCTGTCAGCTCTTCTACTCATCCATATTTGAAGCATCCTCTAGTATTCATGTCACAGTTTGCTGCGAGTAGAGCTGACCTGGTGTCAGTCGGCAGAGACTGGGTCTCATGGTGGGCCAAGGTAGAGCCACCCTCCAGAGCATCCAGGAAGAGGGGTGGGGTGTGGGCTGGTGTGTTGAGGAGAGGGGGAGTGGGGTTTGCAGAGTTAAAGGTTGTGGTGAAAAGAGGAAGGCTGGCTAGCTGCAGAGGGGGAGGGCTCTGCATGGGACGGGGGGGATACTCCACCAAACCCTCCTGAGATGAAAGCTGGTGCTGGCCTGTATCCATCACTCTGCTTTCACCTAACAGATAAAAACCAAGCAATTAGAAAGCAAGATTAGACAGGGATACTGTAGTTTGGTTTCTATGTAATTTTACTTTCTCAACCTGCAGTGTGAAGGTTCGCTGAGCTGAACAAAGATTTCATTCTTCTGTAAACACTTCCTCATATGTAGGAAAATCCGTTAAAAACCAATGTTTGTAATGCCATGAAAGCCACAAATTTTATTGAGGTCAAATTTGCAGCTACTTTACATAACCGACCCAACAACTGAAGGAGTTTTGGTGGACAAGCTTTGTCCTCCTCTCTTCCAGTGGCTTAGTTATTTTTACTTTTAAAAATAACTAATGTTAACAGAGGGTTCTAAGCAAATGTAACGAAACTTTTCAGCCATGATGGAGGTGGGGAGACTGCATCGCGGCTTGATCATCCAGATATCAAAGAATTTAAGCTGGTCCGGTTTGAGATCATTTCCTTTGGGATTAATAAAGTATTCTGATTGTAATCATTCATCAGGGCCTCACAAAGGAATGATAATTCAGGTTGAAGGGAAACTTAATCCCAAATCCAAGTTTACATATTTTCCTCTGACCTTTAGGCCAGATCAGGAGGCCAAATGCTCCTGGTGCGACCTAGATCTTGGCTCAAGACCAGAGGTGACTGCGCATTCGCAGCTGTTGCACCCTACCTCAGGAATAACCTCCCTCTAGCTATTCGGGCTTCTGATTCAATTCAATCTTTTAAATCTCGATTAAAAACTTATTTGTTTAGCCTTGCTTTCCCCGCCTCTTAGAGCCCACATTTTTAGTGTACTGTAACTTATCTTTTTCGCTTTATTAATGTTTAGAATGTTTGAACCTTCAGCCTTTCGGGTTGTGCCTACTATATTATTGGTTAGTTATGTCACCCGCCTGTTAGCATATTTTATTTGTATTTTGTATTTTGTGTTTTGTATTCGTATTTATTATTCCTCTTAACTCGTTCTGTGAAGCACTTTGGCATACCTGTGGTTTTTTAAATGTGCTATATAAATAAAATTGTATTGTATTATATCTTAATACGAAGATTTATTTTTGACCCAATGCTTGCACAGAAGGCCATATTTCTTAAAGTACTAGTTACCTGCTCCAGATACCAAAAATTATGAATAGAAAGACTAAAATTAAAAAAATAAAATCCGTTTTTTTTAATGCATTGCTATTTAATCTTCAGAAACACAAGTCCACAGATCTGAAATACCTTTTTTATTTGACATTTAGAACACAGACATTAACAAATGCTTTAATTTTCTTAAAAGCAAAGCCTTATTTAGCTAAAAGATAAAGAACTTTGTTTTTACTTCAAGGGTGTCTTGAACATTTTTTGTGACTCAGCCTTTAAGCTTTTTTTTTTTTTTCTTTTTTATTGTTCTAAGCCAAAATTGAAATGATAAAAGCAGAAACACTTTTACTTCTGTCCAGATGAGGGAGTTGGATGTCCTGGTCATCTGTAGGAACTGTGACATCCATTTCTTCTGTCTGTAACACAAAAGGGAAACAGTAAAGACATATTTAGGGCATGTGACCATTCCATATACCAAAGATGCTCACAATCGGTGTCTTCTCAATATAAAGCAAGGGGGATCTTTGTATGGTTATTCAGTTAAATCTACCAAAAGACATGTATGTTCCTCAAGATTTTAACTTTTGTGTTTTAATTAGGTGTGAATTAAGCCACATGCACACCAACAACACTTAAGAGTCTCCACTTCATAATAATCTGACAATTAATTACTTGCATCAGATTCCTTTACCTTGTTAATTGATTATATCAACTTTCTTTCATTAGTCAACACTAAGCCTAGAAGTTCTGAGTACTAAGTAATTATACAGAGAAAATGAGTTGTTTTCTTTATGATTTTACCTTACATGGTGTAATTGTATGTGAGTTGATATATAACTAATTCATCTGTATGTGGCAGGCTGAATATTATGTCTTGGTTCAACCTACTTTCAGTCTGGCACATTAGGGGCGCTAGTATAAATAGTGGCGTCTGAGCATCCCCAAATCGCGTACCTGTGATCTCCTTTCGGTCACCTGACTTCCCCTGGAACATGTGACTAAAGCCCAGACTTGAATGTCCCTGATTAATTCTTTAGCCAATTTAAAAAAAAAAAAAAAAAATACAGAGTCAGTGATGTTATTTTTCAGTGTAGTGTTTCTTCACATCTCGTTCTGATTTCTAAACTGGTACCAAGATATCTTTTCTGAGGTACCTGAAATAAGCTACAATTTGAGCAAAAACAAACTGTCTTTAAAAGGGACATCAAAAGACAAAAACTAAAATATTCTTCAATTGTTGTTTTATATTATAAAAGCAAGTTAAATGCAGAAATAAATGATTAACCGCGCAATGAGCATTTATTGTAGCCAGCAAACTCCAGCCTGGTGGCTTTCACATTTCGGCTGAGAACATCCTAATAGTAATAAAAACAGGAAATTTAGAAATTCACACACATTATATTTACATAGACAGTTGAAACACATGCACACATGCTCACACACACTTAAATTCAAAATGTATGGGAGAAAAGTCGCAGTGGAAGTGGCTGTGGATCTCTAGGACTGTCATAATCAATTTTGACACAAGAGGGCACTGCAGGGCTTTATGGAGAGGCTGCGTTACCTGCGAGGGCATTAGCAATGACTCCTGGCTGGAGTATCCTCCACCCTGAGGCAAGAGGGCAGGAGCGTTGACACAGGTGGCAGGACGGTGGCAGTGCTGGTGGTGCTGCTTGTGAAAGTCTGGTTGAGTGAAGGATCCTGGGAATTTGCATGCAACGACTCCTGGTCCTCCCCAGGGAAGAACGAAGGAAGAGGGAAGATGGTGGAAGAGGTAGGCTGGTGCTCTCGACCAGGTCCCAAGCTGCCAGGGTAAGCAGGAGGGCACTGAGTACGCTGGTGCATGGCTGGCTGACTGCACATGTTGCCCCATGGGTAAGACTGGTACGCTGTAATCCCAGCTGGATGGAAAACACATGCAGATCCAAACAGACTGAAAATTCAGCTTCAGTGGCAGTAATTGAAACCTCAAACACTTCACCTTCACCTCAAATATGCCAAGAGCATCTGCATACCATTTAATTCTAATGTTTTTCCCGTGCCCTCAACATGACTCCCTTTTGTCTTATTAATTAATGCTGACCAGTGTTGGGTAAGTTACTTTAAATTAGTAACTTAGTTACATTACTAGTTACTTCTCTAAAAAGTAACTCAGTTACTTCAAGTTACTCGTTACTTTCAAAGTAACTAGTTACTAGGAAAGTAACTTTGGTTTTACTCAGAATTCTCTTGTTAATGTGTTGCTTCCGTAACTGGATACCCAGCAAGATTGTCAGTCTTCTATCTTGCTTACATGCCACAAGTGCACTGTGCCACCTACCAACAGAAAGGAAAAAATAATGTGCACATTTCCACGAGAGAAATCCCACGCCTGGACCGTCGTTGACCGCCGCCATGATTCTAGCCTGCTTTTACATCCAACACAAAACTGCAGTCGTGGTGCTTTTGATTGTACTCAGAACTTGGAAATTCTGCCTTCTGAATAGGAAGATGTAGGTAACACCAGACTGCAGATGAGCTGCATACAGAGCTGGACTGGGACAAAACAATCGTCCCGGGCATTTTGACTAGAGACCGGCCCGCCATTATAGGAAAAATCATAAAGCCTTTGAATGAAAATAAACGCTGTTGTGACAGTGATGTACACTGTTCTGATGGTATATATGTATCAATCTATCAATTGTTTGTTGTAAGACTCAGATAATTATTATTTTTTTAAAGCGAGACATTTTAAATGAGAATAATAAAGAAAAGTATTTCCTTTCCCTGTTAATGCCCTACCTGGCCCCCTGGCAACACTTTGCTAGATCCACCCCTGCACAGTTACCAGCTGTCAGCTACTTAGAAAAGGATCCTGGTGTTATTTGTCTCTCAGAAACAGTTCATAACTTCCCTTCAACTCATCCATGTCACCTAAAAGGTAAACCTGTTTCTCCATCACCTGTTCAGCTCTGATGATTCAGTAAGGACATCTCCTGGTTTCATCTGCATGTTTCCCTCTCACCAGATAACCAAACTGATATCATGACCAGCAGTTTTACAGCTGTGGCTCCAGCAAACATCAGCTGATACTAGAAATTAATATTAAATAAATTCTAACAACAGCTGATCAAGCTTAAACGTGCTGCTGTTGTTTAACGCGACCTCCGCTGGTTTCCTCTTTCTGGCGCAAAGTGGGCGATAAATAAACAAGAGAGAAAAGCCGATCAGCTGATCATTGATCAGTTTCGTGATTGAAGTAGAAACGGAGAGAGAGAGAATGAGAGAAGAAGAGGCAGCTGTGCAGCTTCAGCTTTGTGTCTTTTTCATTGTAGCTGAAGTCCGGGACAAACTGTGTTCCTTTTCACCTCAGTACGAAACGCGTTTTTACGGGACGGTTGGCAACTCTAATAATTAACCGTATGAACAAAATAAAGTTCAACATTAGTAACATAGCACCCACCCAGCTGTATAGAAACTCCGTCATGCTAGCTAGCACGCAGTACGAAAATGTCAGCATACCGAAAATAAACTCCACCTAAACTTGGTTTATATCTGACCCAGATAGACTGCAGGTCATAACTTCTTACCTGAAGTTCAGTTCACCTGACACTCGGACCGGCGGCCGCTTCGGGTCTCTCCTCTTGCCTCCCTTTTCCTTCATCCACCTGCTGGCTTCCACCACTTGCTAATGTTATTGAATCTGTGGAAGCTCCGCGATATCCACCACACGAAGTAACGAGTAACGAGCCTATCTAAATCCCAGTAACGAGTAACGCGTTCCTGGTTTTGGCATAATAACTAGTTACCGTGCTCGTTACCACAATAATAACGTAGTTACTGTAACGCGTTACTTAATAACGCGTTAGTCCCAACACTGATGCTGACCTATACATTTCCTTATTAAATCACCATGTAATTTATACATCCAACTACAAAGCTTCTGATCTTTCTAATTTGCACCACTGAATGGTGACTAAAGCTGATGATATGACAGTGATGAGAGCAATGTATAATACAAGATTAAAAATAATTATTGAACAACTGAATCCTTGTTCAATGATGGTTAGGGATGGGTATTGATAAGATTTTCACGATTCCGATTCCATTTTTGATTCTGTTTAACGATTCGATTCTTTATCGATTCTCTTATCGATTCTTATTTTTTTAAAAAGAGAACACTAAGGTCGATTAGCTTAGAAATTTGTTTTATATCTTCTCTTTGAACAAGATAGAAATTTAGGAGTAACATGGCCTTACAAACCCAACCGTGAGACCTTAAGAGATCCACAGCCTACGCCTATTCAATGGGGTGTCACAGGGTCCCCAGGAAAAAAAATTGTAAAGGTAAAATAAATGTTCTTCTGTAGCATTAACAAAGTATAACATAAATTATTCTGTAGCAATTACACAAGAATATCCAGTAATGTCCCTGCCTACAATTAAAGACATTCACCGAAAATCGGGGGCATCTGCTGTGGCAAATGGGTGCAAGCCTTTGACCACAAACTTAGTCACTGCTCGGTGACTTTCGCTCTATCCTGGCCTGAAAGGAGACGCTACCGGTGAGACTGCAGCGAGAACTGCCAGCATCTGAGCCAGCCAGACTCTGTCTGTGTCTCTTATCATGGTCACCTAAATGCAACGCACAGTAATGATTTATTATAGAGTAATTATATTTATTATTATTTATCTGCCGCGTTAACGGGAGGACGTGCAAACGTTACCGCTGCTGCTGGGTTGAGATTCACGAGTCCGAGCAGAATTAAAAACACGACATTCATTTAAGGTTATGGCGTGTTTTTGTGAGCAAATGCTTTTGCATATTCGTAGTGTTTCCTCCCTTAAATGAAATATCTACTTTGCAAGTATTGCAAGTTGCCCTGTTGTCATCCGTTCTCGTAAAGTATAACCAAACTTTTGAGCGTTTGAGCCGCTTAGGCGCCCTGCCAGGTAAATGACGCTCCGCAACGTGGTGACGTCTTTTGGGGCGACTGGAATCGATAAGGGAATCGTTTATGGCAAAAAATGGCAAACAATTCCAAGGAATGATGGAGGTGGGGAGACTGCATCGCGGCTTGATCATCCAGATATCAAAGAATTTAAGCTGGTCCGGTTTGAGATCATTTCCTTTGGGATTAATAAAGTATTCTGATTGTAATCATTCATCAGGGCCTCACAAAGGAATGATAATTCAGGTTGAAGGGAAACTTGATCCCAAATCCAAGTTTACATATTTTCCTCTGACCTTTAGACTTATTTAACCATCTAGATTGTTTTGTTGTGAGGTTTCCGTTTTCATCAATGGAACGAGATGGCCTTCACATTGCAGGGCTCTAAGAAGACAAAAAAACTTAACAGCTTTAGTTTTGTTTGATTAAACAGACAAAGCAAAAATTCAAAAACCTCGTTATGAGCAGTTTTATGTAGGACCTATTTTCTTTCCAATGCTACTTTCAGCTGTTCACGTATACACAAGGGCTCGCCACAGTGGGAAAGCGTGCATGTTTGATTTGGCAGATTCTTTTTAATAATTATTTATATTTATTTTTGCACTGGATGTCTTTTCCCGCTTATTAGGCAAATGTGTAATAATGTGCAAAACAACAGGGCACAGAGCTTACTAACATCATAGCTCAGCTGAAGGGTGATGCGATCTTTAACACCTTTGTATGCCATTTTGAACTTGGGTTGAGTCGTTTATTTTAATAAGATAAACCGAATTCCTCACAGACAGACTGAATGCTCATCAAGCTAATGCATTAAAAGCAGGGTGTCGTAAAATGCAGTGATGGGAATAACGGCGTTACTAGTAACGGCGTTACTAACGGCGTTACTTTTTTCAGTAACTAATTACTATTCCTATCGTTACAACGCCGTTACAGTTACTAACAAGGAAACGCGGTCCGTTACTATTTTTCAACAAACAGACGGTTGAAGCTGTGTTCAGCTTACCGCATCTTATATCAGCTGCACGGAAGTAGCTGTAAGTAATCTGGACGCTACAGTTTTAAGCAGCTGCGCGCTCCCGCGGACGGCAATCATGATCGCTGTCTAGCACAACACCTGGAGCTCAGGGGGCAAAACAATCGAGTGCTGCTGTTTGACTGAGGAAGAATAAAGTAGTCGTGGTAAGTCAATCACGTGACCACTTAAAGACAAAGCAACAAGGTGATATATACCAGTTTTTAAATTGTGTTGATAGGCCACGTAAAACCAGAGTCGTGATAAACAAGATATACGCGGCGTTTTTTCCTCAATAGTTTCGCCACATTAGCGCTAGCAAGCACTCTCTGCTTATGAGCAAAAAAACAAAACAAAACAGGGGAAGTTTTAGGAGAGAGAGAGAGAGAGAGAGAGAGAGAGAGAGCAGAAAAAGAGAGAGAGTGAGTTTTGAGATGTGAGATTTGTGACGTTTAGCGTGTTTGGAGTGTGTAGTTAGTGTGTAGTGTTGTGGATAGTTTTGTGTTGTGTGTTAGAACAATGAGGCGACTGCTGTCTCCAGGTAGAAACAGCAGTGATACACCTGCTGCTGTCAGACCTGCAGGTATCAGGCTGTGATGTTCTCCTTTGTAGTGGACACAAAATATTTTTTTGGAGTGGCACAAATAATTTGTGTGGCATCTTATTGAAGAACAGCTGATTGTTCTGTAAATAGTTTGAAATGGTTATTTAAAAAAATCAAGGTAAATGGATGCAAATAAATTTGTTGTTTGCAAAACTTGTGCATAGGATTTTAAAATTTACAATTAATATTTGCATTTGAAGTTATGAAATATGATTCATTAAAGATGTTTGTGGTTGTTACAGTAAAAATATAACTTTTTCTACTCTGATTTTATGGTTTTTGTCTGATTTTAGATCAATTCTGGTTATACAGTATGACAAAATGAGAACATAACTGTAAATTCAGGCATGCGAGGTTGTGCTAAAAAGAATGACACCAAACAAGGCAAAGCAAATAGTTTTTAAAGGTAAAATGTGGAGGGAAAATCAAGAGTAGTAAAAAAATGGCCAATTATACCCTGGACCCCAGGGGGTTAAACGTTCTTTTTCGTTTTTTTTTCTTTTTTTTTAAGTAACGCAATAGTTACTTTTCCAAGTAATTAATTACTTTTAGAATATTGTAACTCTTGGCCCTGCGACAGACTGGCGACCTGTCCAGGGTGTACCCCGCCTCTCGCCCTATGACAGCTGGGATAGGCTCCAGCGCCCCCCGCGACCCTGGAAAGGATAAGCGGAAGCGAATGGATGGATGGATGGATATTGTAACTCAGTTACTAACTCAGTTACTTTTTTGAAGTAGTAACTAGTAACTATAATTGAATTACTTTTTCAAAGTAACTTGCCCAACACTGGTAAAATGTGCATGTGTGGATTTTCACACCTGGGGTGCTGAGGCTGGCCAACAGGCTGCTGTGGGAGGGTGGGCTCTGAGTGGTTATGGTGGGGAATGAAGGTGGCACAGGGGCAAGCTGGGGTAGCTTGAGAGCATAATAACGAGACAAAGAAGCGGCTCCCTTACTAAAACAAAGACAAAGAACAAAAATGCACTTAAGCATGAATCAAATCAAAGTACAGAGATAAAAATCTAGAGAGGTGGGGGGGATTCTGTTCATTTGTGAAGATAATTCACCTCTCATCCAAGAGGCTTCATCAGTTCTAAAAAACAAAAGATGGAGTCCCAGGTATTTAACGTCTAGTGGGGGGCTGTCCCCTTTGGAAGTGGCCCTGAGGGTCACTGACCCACTATTAACCCAGAGCTTCTTCACATGAGCCAAGATGTGAGAAAAAAAAGAAAAAAAAAAGACCGTGGGTTATTACCATCACCAGGGGTTAAGGGTAAAGTCACTGTGAGGGCTTGCCCAACCTCATCATGTGACCTTAATAGCTCAGTTGAGGCAGGGTTTGAATCAGCACTAAAGTACCTGACTACACTGAGTAAAGACACTGCAATAACACTTTCAGTACCTACTCGGCTCCGGTTCGAAGTGATCTGAGCCTATCCAAAAATGTGATTTCAACAGACGTAACTCAGTCATGAGAGCGACTTAATCACAAGAATCAAAACTACCATTTCTGAAAGCCAAGAACGAGGGAAATCCCCGCCACACACACACACACACGCAAAAAAGCCACACACAGAGCAGCAGGTACACCATTGTCTCGACATCCATTGTCACAGTGGATGTGGATTTAATTCTGGATTATTTATATAGTGCCAAATCACAGCAGTTGCCTCGAGGCACTTTGCATTGTAAGGTAAAGGCCCTACAATAATGCAGAGAAAGCAATCAAACAACACCCTAGGAGCAAGAAACAGCAAGAAGGAAAAAACTCCCTTTTAACCAAAGAACCCTTTGCAAGATCAAATGACCTCCTTTACATCTCTCTCAAACCATCTTGTCTTCTTAGTCCAAAATGTGAGCACTGGCATCCTCAAAAGAGTGACCTTTATTCTTTAAGTGTACAGCCTTCAAACCTAAATATGTCCATCTACCTTATTTTTTTTAGTCTCTCTAGACTACCATGACCTGGATGACTGCAAACCTACACAGACACACAGGAAAGAAACAGAAATACCTGTTGTGAGCCAGTGTGGGCAAAGTGGGATTGATTTGGTGATGTGGACTGTATTCAGCTCTACTCTGTCCGTGTTCCACCTTTGCTGTAACACCACGTACTTTCCTCCACTTCGCCCTTCGGTTCTGAAACCAGACCTGGGACCCAGAAACATTCAGGGGGAAACAAATAAAAGACTGAGGAGGCCAACAAAAAAGGTAGAAACTGCTTTACAGAGGATGAGATGGGATTTTCAGGAACACAAAGAAAAAAATGCCAGTAGTAGATCTTCATAAGGAAAACATCACAAAATAAGCCTTCAGTAAAATTTCACAGAAGATGAACAGAGTAAGAGTCTAACCATAATTCTCTGAGGTGTGACGCCGACTGAAGCAGCAATCACTTTTCTTTTTTTCACGTCCGGATAGTGATCCTCTTGGAACAGGGCCTCTAAATGCTCTAACTGATCTGTACGCAAGAGCACGTTAGTGTACACACACACACACACACACACACACACACACACACACACACACACACACACACACACACACACACACACACACATTACAGGGCAATAATTTGCATAGCAGTCAAATGTGAGCACACACAGAGACGTTTCCCCTCACCTGTGCTGTAGTCAATCCGTGTTCTCTTCTTCGGTGCAGGTGGCAGCAGGCAGCTGTCCACAGACTCTATCCCTGGCAGCAGTGGGAAGCTGAGGGCTCGACCTCGGCCCCTGGTGCTATGTTGGGTGGGGTATACCTGCGTTATCTCCATCTGCCATGAAGACACAGTACCTCAGCACAAATGTTCTCAGTCAAATTCAGTAAAATGTCCCAATGTTTTTTTCCTCTTTCAAAAAGGATTTTAAATAATCAGGTATCAATTATCACATTTTTAAAAGCTGAATATAATTTTGGAGAGTCGTCTGGGGGGGGGGAAAGAAAAAACCTTTGAGTGCAGTGCAGAGTTGAATGTTTCAGCCCACACAATGCAATGCAGCAATCATTTCCAAAAAATAAAAGTTCATTTAGGACTTCCAGGAAGTAATTAATTTCCATTGTTCTATCCCATATGTGATATTAACACGTCTGTTCCAGGTCTGCAGCCAGCAGGTAATGATTTTTCTAATTTTCTGTTAATTGCTTGGTTCATTAAATCTAGTGAATATAAAAATGCCCACCGCAGTTATCCAGGACCTGATGTAATGTCTTCAAACTGTTTACTTTTTCTGATGACAGACAATACTCAAACATATTGTTACGAAATCAGTTTCACCCTGGTTCTTTTTTATTCCTTGAGCATCCAGAGATGGCACCGGACTCAGTAGTTATTTCACAAAACCTTTATTCATCTTTTTTCATCTTCATTTAAGCATGCATCTTCTAGAATGGAAGACGTGCAAGGCCGGTGTCCCTCTGCAAAATCTTCACTCCTTTGTCTGTGAACCACAGTTTTGTAGAAGGGACCCTATCATAAAATCCCCATGGTGTGCTGTAAACTCTGTGTCGGTGTGTGTATGCACGAGCACGTGAGTGCCTGTGTGTGCGCGTACCCGTATGTCTATTTGAGTGCATAAGTGTAAAGTGTGTTGTGTTAGTCCCCGAAGGGAAATTACTCCTCTGCATTTAACCCATTCACCCAGTGAAGCAGTGGGCAGCCACCAGTGCAGCGCCCGGGGAGCAGTGTGTAGGGACGGTACCTTGCTCAGGGGTACCTCAGGGTAGCCGTTCAGTGGGGTCGAACCCCCGACCTTCCGATCATGGGGCAGACACTCTACCTACTGAGCTATCCCTGCCTGTGAGTGACTGTGTGCGCGTACCTGTGCGTATGTCTGTGCACGTGAGTGAGTGTGCATGTAGGTGTGTCGTAACAGTCAAAGCACTGTTTGTGTGTGTCTCTGCATACGTGACTTCCTTCGGGTCATAAAAGTAATCTCCTCACCCAAGCTTAACCAAATTCCTCTACACAACATAGAAAACAGAGTTAACATATTACAAACACTGAGACCCCCACTCTGCATCCACTGGGCCATTGGCCTCTTGTTGTCTTGCATTTACAGATAAGGTGGAGAGTCTCCTGCAAACCTACTTCTAAGTTAGAACAATTAAGAGTTTTTATTAAAGGTACAAGCATCAGCATCAGCAACCCCCGACTGTAGCTTCCCGTCTCCTTTTATGACAGCAGACCCCCAGTGTCCATAAATTCCTTTCCCTCTAAACAAGTACACACACTCAAGCCTACAGCTAAGCCAAACTGAAACACACAGACAAATCCTTTCCTATTCATCTGATCTACTGCTGGACCCTCTCATCTAAGCAAATTTAACACATTACATTCTAATAATTACTTTCTTGTACTCACAATATCAAAACACCCCAGAGACAAGAAAAACTAACAAATAAATCACAACTGGGAAAGCTGCAACCGCTAACTTTGGATTTTTTGGGGGGGAGGAAAAAAAGGGTTTTAAAGATTGATCAGTTATGAAAATAAACAGTTCTTCTCCTGCCAAACTGGTAACTGTCTGACTGTCCCAGCTCTACCGAACTCACATTTCAGTTGTCAGTCTCTGTACAAATTTGTCTTCAGGCCAGCGTAGTTCAAAAACAAACAATCATTTCTGATTTGATCTGGTCTGAAGTACAGCGCTCGCCAAATTGAAACGTCTTGCTGTCGTAGAACCCGTAACATTATCTAGTAAACATTAAAAGTACCGATTACTAGCACAGCGCATGCTGTGGGTCCAAGAGTGTCATCCTGGCAAATAACAGTAAAGAACAATTTATTTACCGTTATCACCTTACATAGCTTTTCAGTGAGATGAGATCATTCTCCACACGCTCAATGTGCTTGTTAATGGCTTCAAAGAATCTGTCACCTACGGATATCACACGACATTACACACTGAGACAAACATTCAAATCCAGGATGCCATTTTCACAGCTGCATCATTAATAATTCAGAGGACTCTAGGTGTGCATATTTCATACACACTAGACTGTAATTACACACTGAATGAGCCATTATTAGAAACCTGTTGAGATTTACTAGAAAATGCAAAACTGTTGGGTTAAAGGTTAAACTTCATGATCAGCAGCCAAGTATAATGTGTTTATTTTTGTCTTTTCACACACTGTAACCCTGAAATTCTCTCGACACAAATGTCCAAATCATTCAGATAAACTGTCTTTGCGCTGCTTAATACAGAATCATTTCCACCTGAACCCATATGAGGATGCTACAGGTAATTATCCAGAGTATTCACAACAAGCGAGTGGGCGTCATGTATCCTGCATCCTCCATGCTTTACTCAGACAGCATCTGGCAGGTTTGTTGGAGAAATTTCTCCAAGCACAACATCCCAGTGCACTTCAGACACAGCAACACCCTCACAAAAAACTACCTAATCAAAATACTCCGACACATGCTAAAGAACGCATTGTTCACCCTGCAATGCAGTGAGGAGTGCTCGGACCTTTACATAGGAGAGCAGAGATCTTCGATCAAGAATACAGACAGAGGCACTGTGAACAACCACCACTGAGTGGAGGTAGTGACGCTAACTATCAGCCACCTATAATGCAGTCCTGAAATCCTCTTCCCAACCCCCACAGCTTGACTCATGTGACCTTAATAGCTCACAACAATATGGCAGGGCAATGTCTCACAGAGGAGTCACATCTTGACTCATATGACCCTTAAAGACTGACTGGAGATTTATGCTTCAGCAAGAAATCTATGCAGTAGCTATTAGTGTGTACCTGAATAAATAGAATAAGTGTTTTTAATCTGTACTGCCACTGTTGTGTATTTTTGACTAGCTAAATAAGCTATACACAGAGCACTGGTCAGGTTCAATCCATGAATGTGTTTTTATCACTAATAACCAAAACAAATCCAGTTTTTCCTCACTGTTTCTGGAACGCACCAACTTCCAATGTGTCTGCAAATGTTTATATAAATATAAACATATAGGTCTTAACCTCAAACCCCCGTGAAAACCTATGGCGTAACCTCTTGTGCATCACCCTAGCAATGTGACTACATGTTAGCTCAACGTAGCCCGCGATTATTGTGATTGGCCATTTCAGCACCATCGATTGCCGCTTTGCTCTTCTTCTTTTTCACCTTTTTCACTGCAGTTTTAAAATTTATCAGTGAAAGTAACGATCATCTCCTCAATATAAGGAACATTAATAATAATAGTATTAATATAAGTACTCACAAATGTCAGCAAATTTCTGGAGGGAGACTGTGGAAACTATTGGAATGAATGTAAGGGAATGTATAAAGAAGTGAAAAATCTTGAGGAACAGATATCAATCCCTACTCCCAGGGTTTTATTTTTTTCCTATTGGCTGGCACTACATATAAAAGACCAGGACATTAGCACATTGTAATTAACACAATGCACAATAAATGCCAGCAATGACGTTGGCCATTTACGTAGGTTACATTGCAGGCACTACAAAGATTCCCAGCAGAAGTCTAAATCGGACATAACAGGCTTGTCCACATCTATTAGGACCACATTTAAAGTGACAACCCCATCAGGGATTAAATACCTGGGCCTTCAGACATTTAAGAAGTAAAGAAGCATCTTATGTGAGTGGAGACACACCTTTATAAACCCCCAAAAATGCAAGTCCAGTTAGCTTCAGTTCAAGTAATTAGGGCTATTTTGACGTGGGTCGGCAAGAACCTTACAAGGACACTCAGAGAGCATCCTTGACAAAACCCAGCAGAATATTAGTAGTGAGAATGCATCCAAAGCTCTTACATGTGAAAAAGAACCACTTCAGGGAATGTACTGACATGATTTCCTAACATTCTTGGGGTTCATGTTTGAAACTGGCTTAAGTTTGAGAAAGATCTTAAATCTGCATGTCTGAAATAGAGCAGCATACAAACAGAGTTTGGTGTGAATGTGTCACTCAGGTTCAGCGTGCAATGAATCTTGAGCACTAAAGAAGAAATGAAAGGGAAAATACATTTCAAGTGGTTCACAGATCATCAGGTATGAGCACATGAATGGTTTCCTCTCACCTCAAGTGGTTGTGGGCCCTGCTGCGGGACACTGTGAGGCAGAAGGGGGCTATGAGGTCTTTTGTTACTCTGTGGCTGAGGACATGTGGGCTGGATGGAGACAGGAGGCTGTGAGGAGTACAGCAGGGGGATGGGAACTGGGGGACAACACAGCCCTGTCCCCACAAACCCCAAGTAGAGTGGGTCAGAGAGGTCACAGCTGTTTGTCAGAGCCGAGGTCTCCTCTGAGCTCATCGCTGGCACCTCCTGTGTCTCACTTGTCTTCTCCTCCTCAGACCTCTCACCAACATCCTTTACTCCTCCCTTACTTCTCACCTGCTCACTTTGCTTCCTACCTCGCTTGTTCTTACTCTTCTTCTGCTCATCTTTTTGTGCTAAGCGCTTTGTCACTTTACTCTCTTGTTCATCAGCAATTGTTTCCTTGGCCTTCTCAATCTTGTCGTCTTCCATCTGCACCTCCTGTACCACTTTCAGCCTACTCTCAGGCTTCACCTGCTCCTCCTCTTCTCCCTCTGTCACAACTTTCTCTTCTTTCCCCCCCTCCCCGTCCTTCTCTTCTCGCCATGTCTCCTCTGCTGCCTCTTCATCCTCCCACTGACTAAACACTTCCTCCTCCGTTTCCCTCCTCCTCCTCCTGCTCATGTTCCCTCGGTTGCTGTTTTTTTGACAAATCCTCCAGTTCCTCACACAGAAGGCTTGGACAGTCTGCAACAGAGTAAAGCAAGAATTTGCTTTTTAACTTAAAAATTTGGACTAAAAATCACTCATCTGGTTTTACTTCAGCATCCTACCTTCTATTAATATAGTTCTCTGGACATTAATCAGTTCATAATTATCATCAACATCTATCATCTTGACTTCTACAAGAATACAAATAATAACAGAAATAAATTTTTGGATCAGGCCAGTCTGAAAAATGAATACAGGCTCAAGAACTTCAAAGTCAGAATTCATTTTGTGGCAGTTAGGAGAAGGCTTTGATCTTTAAGTTCCAGCCTACTGCACTATGTTTTCATTAAGGATCATTTTACCCAGTTTATTTGGTCAGATATTGCAAAAATATGCCCAGTTAATGATTCTGACCTGCGTGTTTTTCCTAACAAGCTCCTGAAAACTGAATGTTTCTCACCTCAAGTCATCATAAGCTGGAGCCAAGTACTATGAATCGAGTTCAACATACTCAGGTTGTCTTTGTGTTATCTGGATTCCCTTATCCTTACATATTTAGTCAGGAACACATGAAGCTTTTATCAACTCACCAAGTTAACCTAGGTTTTAACCTGCACACTCACATTAAACTGGGTGGCATCTGTGGCATTATCAACAGAAAACAGATGTTAGTAACAGAGCAGCTGATTGTTCAAAAGATGAGTCTATAATATTAGAAAACCATGAACTGGTTGAACACATAATACAGACTGAGATAAACACAGCTGCTCCAGACAAAGCAGCGGTGGTGAAGGAAAAGCACTGCACAGTAGATAAATACTGAAAGCGCTGAATGAATGCATGGACACTCAGTGCTTTGTAAGACAGGAAAAAAGAGAGTAATAAAGTTTAGCCTATTTAAAGCCAGGAGAGAAAGACAGCAAAAATGCCCACTGTTTATCAGAATCTCATGGATTATAATGAGTAAATGACTAAATTAATGTTTAGAAGACAATGTTAGTTCTCATTCTTTCAGCTGCAGCTTTGATGTTGGTTGATGATCTGAGAGCAAGTGAAGAGTAAATGCAACAAACAGAATTCAAAGGCTCATAGTCTATGTGCAAATTAAATACAAACCAGCCAACAGTGGAAGGGGAAAAAAATAAGGAAAAAAGAGGTGTATCTAAAAATATATATCTCTTATTAATCATCGGGGAAGTGTGAAGACACTAGACCCACCTACTATCCACACAGGAAGTCAGAGGAATCTTCCAGGAATGGTATCATTTCCCAGAGAACTGACAGGTCAGTAGACGCTGATTTCAGACCTAATGATCTCTAATCTAGGGAACAAGTTATCATGGTGAAGCACTCTGGTAAGAAGTGAACCATCTTAATAGCACAGAAAAACCAGGGTTAACCCTGATAACCAGACAGGATGAAATCCCACTCTATCATAAGGCCTCTGCAGTGTTGGGAAAAGTGAACTAACACCTTTTTTTCCTGTGTTAACTACTAAAACTACAAATGCTTCCTTCACCCAAAAAAAGTTGTTGTTCAATGTCATTCTTTTCATTTTCCCCTTTTTAAAAAAACAAAAAACAAAAACCTAATTCTGCTGTAACTGAACCACCTCTAAACACCCATCCTCTATTGTTTCCATCGTAATGAACAGTGTTAAGGCCTGACTGTTTAAGACGGTCAGTGCTCAAACGGTTCCCAGTTTGAGCACTCTGTAGACAAAGTTAGAACAGGAAGGCCGAGACGGTTTGAACACGTGTAGGGGGAGTAGTGGATATACTGGACAAAGGATGTTAAAGATATGAGGGAAAAATCACAGACTTGGATGCAAAAATATCTGATTGGCTGTTCTGGTCTCCAATAAGCTCGAAGTGACGAAATGCAATATCCCAGAATCCATTTCGTCCAAAACTCAAACGAGGCAGTGGCAGAGGAACACAGAGTGGCGGAGTTTGAAATATTACTCTTTCTGGGTCACAAAATAAACTTTTAAGATATTTTCATGCGAGAATGGTGCTGTGTAAACTTCAAATATCTGCTTGTTTCATCAAGACATCACATATTTCCATAAATGCTCTAATTGCGAGCGAGCGCAAATGCAAAAACTGAGCGAGAGGGGCTGCTATTGTGTGTGTATGGATAATAGCAAACACTGAAATACATTTCTTGCACGCAATGAATTTTGTTCACTCAAATTCAGCTTTTCTTCGCTCAAAATAAATTTCTCCTCAAAATGCAACACTTGCACCTGCAAACTTTTTTTTAGGTTCGCTCAAATTTTTTTTATGTGCGCTCAGAATAGTGGCACAAAAATAACGCCATAGGTGACCCGCAGGTCAAATAAAACGCGCGTCGGTCTCGCGGGGAGCAGCAGCCTGCGGTGGCTTAATTAGTGTCCCAGCCGTGCGCCGCCTCGTGCCACCACCTCACCTGACCGTTAATTAACTCTGAGGGGCTGTCCCCATCTCCAAACACCGGGTCGTAATAACCGTGTTTTAAGTCGTCCCCGCGGAGCAGAGCTGCACTGGGAGCTTCACTCACAGGGGGAAAAAAATAAAAGCTTTAAATAAGACGTCATTCAAAAGTTTGTTAAAAATGGCGTTAAAAGTTTGTCCGCGTGCATCAATTGAAAAGGCTTAAACAAGCCAATATAACAATTAAAGGGCAGCAGTATCCTTACCCAAGTCTTCACCTGCGTCACCGTCTTCGTCCATGAACGCCACCATCAAAACCAATAAACTTGTGCCAATAATCAATTAAGTCGAGCAGACAACGAAGTGAATGTCTTCATGACCGCAGGTTAATGGGCTTGATTGATTGATTACCTCTCTCTGCTGTGTGACGGAGAATTATCACGTGAAGGGTGAAACAGAAGCAGCCAATCACAGAACAGAACAGATGCACCATAACTCTACTTTTACAAGGAAAAAAAGTGTCTCAAAACCAGGTAATGACTTCCTGTTCAAGCAATCCGATCTAGCTCGTGGCAAACAGCTAAAAAAAAGTGCTTAAATAAAAATGGCTTCTGGGGGCTGGGTCTGAGAAGGTTAAGATATTGCCATCCAGTGGCGGTCCTAGCCTGTTTGGCGCCCTGGGCGAACACTCCCTCCCTACGACCTGGTGTGTTTCCTGGAACATCCGGGCCGCTTGTGATGGGTTGGTCGCCCACCGACACCCAGCTGATGACAGTGACGGGGGAGAGAACTGACATGCGGGGGAAGAAACCGTTGCGGATCCGAGTGAAGGATCTGGAGCTGGTGCACGACTTCTGGCTTGCTGACATCCAAGACCAGTGCATCATCGGCCTTGATCTGCTGACCCGCTGGGGGGCCTGCGTTGACACCGCGAAGCTGGCTATCACTCTTGGTACAGAGACTCTGGCCCTCCAGTGCGGTCAAAAGCAGGGAACCGGAGACCACAGGCAGACACGGCTGGTTCAGCACGCCATCGACACCGGCTCTGCTCAACCCACCTGTCTGCGCCCACGCCAGCTGGATCATAATGTCAAGTGTTTTCGTGTTGTTGGTTTGTTTTTATTTTGTTTTATTTTGCGAGTTGGTTATTAGACGCTGTTCCAGCCAGCCAGAGAATCCCCCGCCGCCCCGCCCTCTCCTCCCTCCTCAGCGTATACTTAAAGAAATTTAAGGAAACTGGAAAAGTGGAGGACAAAAGAAGAAGTGACATACCTAAAGCACCTATACAAAAAATGAACAGTATCTGAAAGTCAAGTTCTCAAGAAATCAGAAATAATCCAGCAAACAGCTGAAACAGGACCCGAGGGATACATCTGGGCTTTCAGTTGATCCATCTACTGTTTATTGAAGTTTCATCAAAAATGGTCTCAGTGAAAGGGAAGGCCACTTATGGTAAATGGACTGATTCTTATTTAGCGCTTTTCTACTCTCCCGGAGTACTCAAAGCGCTCTATACAACATGCCTCATTCACCCCCACTTCTAAACTCAAGTGCAACCTAAACTACATTCATACTCCGATGAATGCATCGGAGGGCAACTCGGGGTTAGTATCTTGCCCAAGGATATTTGACATGCAGACTGGGGAAGCCAAGGATCGAACCACCAACCTTCCGATCAGTAGCTGAGCTGCTCTACCACCTGAGCTACAGTCACCCTCACTTATCCAATTCAGGTTCACAGGGGGCCTGGAGCATATCACGGGTGCCACAGAGTAATAGGCAGACTACTACACATTAGCAGAAAACCATTCACATTCACACTTAATGCTAATTTAGAATTACCAGTTACCCTAACACCACTAACTGCATGTCTTTGGACTGTGGGATGAAGTCAGAATACCTGTAGAGAACATGCAAGCTCCACATAGAAATGCGCCGGCGAGGTTCGATTTGGATTTGAACCCAGGACCTTCTTGCTGGGGCAACAGCACTAACCAGCCCCATTGTGCTACTCTAACGATGAACGATGAATCAGGCGAGTGGTGTTGGAGCTCTTTTCAAAATTAATGTAATTATGAACACAGAAAAGTGCTGTCAGAATTTGATCCACCATGCAATACCATCTGGAAAGCATCTGAATGGCAGCAGCTTCATTTTTCAGCGTGACAGTGATGCCAAACACACTGTCAATGGTGTAAAACCAAACCTGGATAGAAAAACACACAATGCAACGCTATCGGGAGTTCAGGTTGTGTTGAAGAATGATAGCGGTCTGAACAAATACCGACTTTCAAGCTCATTAGTATTGTACAAACTCTGTTTTTCCCTTATATACTGTATTGCATCTATATAAATCACTGCACCTTAAGCAGCTTGAGGTTACTGCACAGCTAACAGCTGTATAATGTTTTTCCCATTTTCTTTTTTATGAACCTAATTCCTCAGATCACAAACTATGCCTTTATTATTGGTTTCTAACTTGCTCCTATGTGTTTAAATGATTTTTTTTAATATTTAATGTTTTAATGTTTTTTTAATATTTAATGTTTTAATATAATCACCAAGGCGCTGTAGTTTAGATGCAGATTTGTTACACCTCTTAACATACTAAACTCTAAATGCAGGAAAACTAAAGCCGTGGCTTTGCGGGGGAACTATATGTAGTTTTTAGTTTGAGATCCCGTGAAATAAAGACACGTGTCACTGCTACACATTGTCAGCATTTGCAAATGTATCTGAAAGATGTTTTATTTTCTTTCAGCTTAAATTAATAATCATGTAATCTACGCTGGGACTCCTCATGGTTAACCCAACCCTACAGACTGTTAGTTGAGGATAAACAGCGCTGATCCCTTGAGCTTCTTATTCCACAAAGGTCTAAAAAAATAAGCCATTGTAAAATCAGACACAAACGCACCACAGCCTGCTATCTGTATTTTTGTAGTATGTAAAATTACAGCTGAAAATAACCAGGTTAAAACTGGGTAGTAAATCAGGTTGTCTCTGCCATGGTTGTTCCTCTGTTACCCAGCAGATGGGGTACTGGTTGGACCCCAGGCACATCAGCCTGCTTCATTCAACCTCAACTGTATTGTGCAGCTTTGGCTCGGCTGTTCCACCCCTCCCACAGGAGGCTCACACAAGGAGCACTCAGCCTCTGTGCAGAGGCATATTTCCTCATCAGCAGCCCGCTCTCCAAGGCCAGAACAGTTTGTGAGCTTTGCTGGATGATGGCCAGCTGCAAACCCACTACTCCTTCACATCGGGTGACCTTGGTCTCATCTGGTCTCATGCTTGAAGAGCAGGAATAATCTCCTTTCCTGTGTGTTAGTTTGTACTCACAAATCCCCACAGACAGTTTAACTTTCAGTGAAGAGGGAAGGGGGAAAAAAGGATATTTTTATGTGTTGACTTAAGAAAAATAACATCTCTGTCTGTTTCTCCGTTGTGGGCCCACAGAGTTAAACAAGTGTAAATGAGGTGCTAAGAAGCTGTGATCATGCAAATACAAATACAGCAGATTAAGCACAGAAGAGAGGAGAGCTGCCTCTAGTGTCAGCGGGTCGAAAAGAATGGCACACAGGCCGAGCTAATGCTGGCTGGTGTGTGATAACATGGAGGCAGACTTTGTGTCTGCATGCAAGCGCCTTTAAATGCATGTTACTGAAATATATTCATCTCCTGTTTCAAGTGTTTCGCTGCTGAGTCATGAGTGGACTCAAGAATAAAGCCTGGACCTCAAGTTTGAACAATCTTCTGCCGCCAAGGGAGCTGAGTCACATTTAAGACCAAGATATTAAAGGAAAAGTTCACCCACATTACAACACTACATGTGATCACAATAAATTCATTTAAGCTTCCTGGTTTGAGGGGATTATTTGGGATTTTTATGCATCTCCTGCAGCAAAACGGATACAAATGGAACTTCATGTGCCCGGCCCACAATGTAGAAAAGAATTACATCTAAATAATTCAACGGTAGCCTGTCTTTCGAGCAACATTGTCTTGGTGGGTAATCCACAGACTACAGTGACAGTGTTCACTGTAACCAGAAGAAAGAGCAGTTTGTAACCGCTGTGAGCACTACAAGCTGCAGACCGCATTGAGATGGAAGTGAAGGGTTGGGAAATCTATAAACCTGGATCAGAGGAGGAGAGGGCACTAATAATGAGGTCAAAACACTTAAACATTACTCTGGTAGAATCAAAATTAGCTGCGCCGAACAGTTAAAAGTTTATAATTACATCTTCTGAAAGACTTTTCCAAGTAGCAGGTACATTTGATGGCAGCCTGTCCTAGCCTACAATGAGCGAGAGGCGGGCACGCCCATCAACAAATCTGCGGCCCAATTTATAGGTGGTGAAAGAAACCTGGACGAACGGAGGGAAGCCATACAGTCACAAACCGCCCCAAAGTGTCACAAACGCCTCACTGGAAGAGCCGATTCAACCCTAAACCTTTTTGCTGTGATGTGCATTTAAAATACTTCATTAACTGAAAGCAGACTTGCTGATTGTGGAATGTGCAGAGTGTTTGCTTATGAGGGAAGATGCATTATTACATGGGGCGATCGTGGCTCAAGAGTTGGGAGTTTGCCTTGTAATCGGAAGGTTACCGGTTCGAGCCCCGGCTCGGACAGTCTCGGTCGTTGTGTCCTTGGGCAAGACACTTCACCCGTTGCCTACTGGTGGTGGTCAGAGGGCCTGGTGGTGCCAGTGTCCGGCAGCCTCGCCACTGTCAGTGCACCCCAGGGTGGCTGTGGCTACAATGTAGCTTGCCATCACCAGTGTGTGAATGGGTGAATGACTGGGTATGTAAAGCGCTTTGGGGTCCTTAGGGACCAAAAAGGCGCTATATAAATACAGGCCATTTACCATTTACATATAAAACCAAGGCTGGATTACCTCAACCCCGAGGGACTGGGAAATTCCCTGGTTCATTAAATGTTAATTAGTTTTGGTGATTTGATTAATGGTGTGTTTGTTAGCAAATTAGCACAGCTAAAGTACAATATCTAAGAAAGTGGGGCAGGGCTCTAGACTAACTTTTTGACATGGCGCACCTAACTTTAAAAATTTAGGCGTACCGGCACAAAAGTTAGGCGCACTCAAATTTTTCAACCGCATCGCTTAACACCGCAGTTTTACATGTGCACTTTCTTTGGGGGGAAGTCCATACAGACAATATTCATTTCTAAATTATTAACTAACAAACTTTTGCTTAAATTGCTTTGTCAATATTGTAGAAAATGTTAAACTTAATCATCATCTTGGCTCCTCTGACGACCTGTTTGCTGCTGCCTGCTGCTGAAAGGCAGTGGGGAGAGGGGACACTTGGGCAGTGCATTTATTGCAGCATATAATGTGTTTTCTGGATACACTGCTGTTTTTTCAGCATTCAAAGATTGATAGCACCGTGTCAGAGCTGGCTATGAATTTCAGACGGATCATGCCTTAACATAACAAAAAAGTTATCAATAGTTCTTTTCATCTTTTCTTATTACCCACAGCTACATCCACTTCTGTCAGGCCTAGGCTGCTCACTAGGGCTGGGTATCATCACTGATTTCTATAATCCATTCGATTCCGGTTCTCAAAGTCCTGATTCGATTCAATTTAGCCTCAGACAGTCAGAAATATTATAATTCTGATCATTTATCAGTATTGATACACATGAGACTTCATCAGAATTGTGAACATCACAGCAGATGCCTTTGTGTCAAAGTAACTGAGAATAAAACACAGAAAAACATGAAGGAGATTTTCCTGGTCTGGCGTTTTATAGCAGATAACCTTAAAAATATTCTGCAATATTCTGCAATTTTGCATAATTTTAAGAAGTTTAAATTTCTTCAGTATTGAACAGCAGAAATTAGGCTTTCCTGTCCGAGGTCATTTAAGTGAAAAAAGAAAAGAAAAGAAAAAGACAGCGGCCGACAGCGCTGTAAACAACGGTAGACTGGTGGGTAATAAGCGAATGAATAATGCAGAAAACAGAGATTTGAGACGGGAAACTGTTCTTGAAGTACAGAGAGAGAGGGAGAGAGGGAGCTGTGCATGAAGTGCGATTTTTATCATGGTGGAAGCAAAACAGCAAAAGTCAGACGGAATTCATGACGACACTGATCAAATGTGAAGCGCAGTTTGCTGCTTCTTTTGCTGCTGGCTCGGTGAATTTTGGTTGGAGAGACAAAACCTGCAGCTCAGAATCAGCGCAAAAAAGAGGAAACACAGCGCGGACCCGACGCATCAGAATCGCTGAGCTCTGACAGCGTGTCCATGTTCGGGCCGTGGGGTGAGAAAGCCGAGAAAGACAAAGCTGATTCTGATGCGTCGGGTCCGCTCTGTGTTTACGTCTTTGTGTGGAATCCGTTAATGAATTGATATCGCTTTATTCAAGCTACTCACCTCTCTCTTCCACCTGCACTTTCAACTGGACCACGGCCAATCAGAGAGGTCCCACCCCTGACTATCTCTGATTGGTTTAGTCCATGATAGGGGCATAATGTGTGTCTGTTGTTGACCACACGGAGAGTTGCAGAGATGTTTTTTTTTTTGTTACCCGAAAATATTTGGTCACACCGGTGCGACCAAATATTTTTTTTTAGTCGCACCACTGAAAAATTTGGTCGCATTTGCAACCAAATTGGTCGCACTCTAGAGCCCTGTGGGGGGGTGGTATTGTTTTGTGAGTGTTTTGGGCCTTTTAAGCAGGAAAGTATGCATCAAACTAATATCTAGGGGATAGGTAATAATTTTGCAGAATATACAACGATGATGGTGTCTGGTGAAATAATGAGACAGTGCTGTGTGCTTTGGTATGTATGTATGTATTAAAGAAATATTGGTTTCTTGCAATACAGTCAAGAAGTTTGGTCTAAAGATAAGAAAATTCACCTGTATGCACCTTTAAAACTAACGAACCTGACCAAGAAGAGTACCCCTGAAACTACTACTGGTTGTTTTTACACTCTGTAACTTGTATTTTTAATACATATACACAATGTAATAGTTTGTGAACTTTACAGGTGCTGGTGTGCAAACATTAAGGCTAGCTGTTTCACCATTTCCAGTCACAACTATAAGCCCAGTGGCCTATAGTTTCCTATTTACTGTATGAGAGCGTTCTCAATCTTCTCCACTAACTGAAGTGGTTTCTTCCTAATCTTAAATTGACCCTCTTGCATATTTTACTAAGATCTGAAGGCAGGGGGTCAAGGACGTAAACAACATGAAAGCACAAATCCATCCTGCCTTGTATTAGTGGTTCAGGTTGTTGGTGGTGTAATGGGGTGGGGGATATTTTCTTGGAACACTTTGGACCTCTTCAGTACTAAATGAGCATTGGATAACCTATAACCTACATTTATCTACAATAAAGAGCAACAATACAGCAACACCATGTTCATCCCTTTATAACCATGGTGTACCATCTGCTTTCAGCAGGATAACACACCATGTCACAAATCTTAGATTATCTCAAACTGGTTTCTTGAACACGACTGTAATAAACGACCTTCATAGTCACCAAAATCTCAATGCAGAGAGCACCTTTGGGTAATGGTCGAACAGGACGCATCATGGATGTGCTGTGTGATGCTATTTTGTCAGTATGAGCTGATGACTTTGCAGAATCTATGTCACAAAGACTTCAAGCATCTCTGAAGGCAGAAGGAGGTCTGGTACTAGCAAGATGTACCTCATGAATCAGTTAGTGAGTGTATCCATGTGTTGTTGCCATAGTTTTGTCCCATCTGCATTTTTATTATTACAGCATAGATTTATCCATTTACAGCAGGTTATTTTTGTGTCTCTTGACTATGGGTCATTGACCTTTAATGAACCTCAGGTTGAGAACCACTGCTGTTGTGAGATTCTAGATCATTACCCATCAAAAAGACAGCAAAGGAATGAATTGCACAATTTTAATGTCACACAGTTATGTAGTTCCTTGGTTGTTTGTGTCATTAGTCACAAATTCTTGAGAGGAAAAGAGACAGGTTTTTTTTTAATCTATTTCAGTTTAAAAGAAGACAGGAGAGGACACATTTACCCAATCAGGTTTTTTATTTGGAACAGAGTGGCAGATTAGTGATAGGGCAGTGGCATGGAGGATCCGCCTCCTTTCGCTCACTCAGCCAATGACAGAAACTCAGCCTTAAAAAATGCAAATGTATAAAAACAGGAATGGGAACAGCAAACAGAGTAGTGTAGCCTCCACTGGGCTTCACACACACAAACACACACACGCACACTCTTAAACATGCACACGCATGCACACACACACACACACACACACACACACACACACACACACACACACACACACACACACACACACACACACACACACACACACACACACACACACACACACACAAATTTACTTTTATTTGGCTACGCAGGCTTAAATGGCTACAAACGCACATGTTTACACTTTGACAGTCACTTTTAGAAAAGACAGTACGTGTTTATATCATTCCTTCCTGTGAGAAAGTGGCGTGTTGTCTGTCCATCTGTCTTGTGGCAGACAGACAGGTAGACAAGTCAGACAGACAGTGAAAAGACACGGTCAGTGTGTGTGATAGCCACTGTGAAATGTTATACAAACCTCTTTACAATGTAATCAGTCTCTGTAATTGACAACTTTTCTTCTAAACCCATTAGGAACATAAAGGTTCACATTCTTGTTTCTATTAAGATTTCTGCAAACATCTGAAATACTTTAATATAGAACATGCTTAATCAGTTGGAATATGGTATTTGTAATGGTGTTGTACTTATGTTTGTATATACAGTAGACAGCACTCAGCAATCTTCCAGTTTGTAGAACTGTTACTGTGTGCTATATTTGAAATATTTGTTACTCTTCCTGTACTAAAAAAGTATTAGAATGTTAAAATTAGTCATTTATTTTGGCACTAACCAGAAACACAGTAACTGTCACGGTCCTGTCGGTGACCCAGCGCTTTAAGTTTATTATTATCATTCTTCTAGTTCATTCTGATTTTGTATCTGTTCTTAGGGTTTGAGTTGTGTGTTTCTTTCATTCCTACCTGTGTCTCTCCTTTGTGTTCTGTTCGTGTCCCCAGTTGGTTGTGTAAAACAGTCTGTGAGTTTCCTGTTTTACTTTGTAGGTTTGTGTCTCGTTAGGTCCATCAGTTCCAGCTGTGTCCCCTCCTGTCTGCCATTTCCTAATTACCTGGTGTGTGTATTTATACTGCGTGTCTGCCTGTGCTCCTCGTCGCGTTGTCTGTGTTCATTCCCTATGTTTCTCTACGTCTCCCTGTTCTGCTGTCCTCATCTGCCATCTCTGAGTTTCTCCCGCTGACCTTATGTTCCAGGTTTGTTTGTTAGTGTCACCCAGTTTAGGTTTATGTTCAGTCCTGCCCTCACTTCTGTTATCTTCACTGTAAATAAACCTCCACTCACATCTCCATCACCGTCTGCATCTTGGGTCCTCATTTATTCATCACACGACTGCTGCCCCAGTCGTGACAGTAACAATGTGTGCAGCAGGAACAGATGCACTTCTATGTTTAGTGTACGGATTCCTACCAGGTGAAGCACTGAAAATATTATTTAAATATGTATATGTATTTTCAACTGGTGTTGTTTTGTGGTCTCATTCCCCAAGCAATTTGTTGCCTTATTTTGTCCCCAACACTCACTGCTGCTTCTGCAAAGTCAGAGTGCTAAGTGCTGTCTACTACAGGTAACTCCACTTCAAAAAACCTGAACATTCCCTTTAGCTTACTATTTTAATTGGGGGGGGGACTAAGAAAGCACTTACTGACCAGATGAAAAAAAAGGCTGCACATGAAAAAGGCACAACGGGCTACACTGTTAAGAGAACTTAACCACCCAGTCTATTGAACATTCACATTCATTCCTTCATGTTACTGTTAACTACACCCGTGTTTCTATGAACTGTTAGGGTGGAAAACCTAAAACGTGTAGGGCAGAGTGCCTTGAGTACCAAGGTTGGAAAACACTGACCTACACCACATCCATCACCCACATAGAGCTTGCGAGAATGCTGTTAAATTCACTGCGAAAGTCCGGATAGCTGTGATAACCAAGGGGCAGCTTTAGTACACATCCACATGTGTGGGATTGTGGTCTGTGGAGGAAATCTGTAGTTTCTATGAACTCAATTAGTATGGCTTTATCCAACAGATTGGATCCTGTACAGAACCGCAGGAAAAGCTGAAGATAATTGAAATCAATTTCTCCAATGTACCTTTTCAGGTAATGAGAAACTGTTGACTGGGCAGCTGTCATCTCCTCTGGAAAGATTAGAAGCTCCTTCACTGAGGGGGTGACGTGGGAGCAGCGACATGTAAAGACGCGTGGCTGAGTTGCTCTGTGGGGATACGCTATTTTTTCAAATAAATACTGTGACATTGGGCACTAACGTGTTATCTGTCGTCAGCTGAGTTATCACTGCAAACGTGCGCATCACCTAAGGGAACTTTGCAACAATGTCAGGGTCCAAAAACACCAGAAAGACTGATGGAAGGCAATTGATAGCAATGCTACATCCCTGGACACGGCGCGCTAATGGCTGCCATAGCTAACTCGGAGAAGAACGTAGTCGCCAAATTTTCTACGCTGGAAGCAAAAGTCGAGACCAAGTGCCAAGCTCTTAATGAGCTGATCGATTCGCTTCGGAGCAATGTTTCTGACCAAATAGATGAAGTGCGGACTGAACTTTGTGCTAAGATTGATGCTCTAGCTACTACCTGCACTGACCACCATAGCCGGCTAACTAGCCTGGAAGAAGATGCAAACACGTATTCGGACCGGGTTGTGGAATTGGAGAAGCAAGTTCATGATCTGAAAGAAGTTGTGTCAGCTCTTTCGGACAAGACCGAAGACCTTGAGGGGAGACAGCGCAGATGCATCATTCGAATACTTGGCGTGAGGGACCACTTTGAGACTGGGACGCGCCCTGTCACCTCTGTGGCCCAGCTAGTAAAGGAGGTTTTGGCCCTGGATACTGTTTTTACTTTTGTTCTTTTTATTTTTTATTTCTTTTTTCTCTTGTTGGCTGCAGTTCTGTGCGTATACTTACCCCAAATTATTGTTCGGCTTGCCTGTCATGATTGTCTTGAAAGTGTGAATATGGCTTACAATGTAACCAACAGTGCTGCAACTACACCTGATTCTACTAAATTTATTACATGGAATGTGAAAGGCCTAAATAATTTTAAAAAAACGTAAAAGGATATTTACTCATCTGTCAACTTTCAAACCGGACATTGTCTTTCTACAGGAGACACATCTGTGTTCCACGCAAAGCAATAGGCTGACACAAAGTTGGGTTTCCCAGGTCTACCATTCTGGATTTAACTCTAAATCGTGGGGGGTTGCCATTCTTGTTAGGAAAAATTTTCCCTTCATCACCTCAAATGTAAAATGTGATGTGAATGGTCGCTTTCTGATAGTTACTGGTAAGCTCCACAACACTCCAGTTGTCTTGGTGAATACTTATGCACCAACTTCGGACAATCCACAATTCTTTATAAAACTAATTGGCCTTCTGCCAGATTTAAATACGCATCACTTGATTATGGGTGGGGATCTGAATCTGGTATTCGATCCCATCCTTGACAGGTCCAAGCCACGTCAGTCTACTGGGACCTCCAGATCAGTGTCCGTTCTGAATACATTTCTTCAAAACTATGGCATTTCAGATCCACTGCGTATCACTGAGCCCTTAGCAAAATATTATTCCTTCTTCTCCCCTGTGCATCATTCGTATTCCAGGATTGATTATTTTCTTCTGGATAATTTCCTTATCCCAAGGGTCACCATGTGTAAACACCATGCAATTGTAATTTTTGATCATGCACCAGTACAGGTTGATATCGCATTTCCAAATGCATGCGCAAGGCAGCGGTTCTGGAAATTTGACTCAGCATTGATGTCAGATGAGGAGTTTTGCAAGTTCATTGAACACCACATCGAGCTTTTTCTAGAAACAAATAACACTCCAGATGTTTCAAAATCTATAATTTGGGAGTCGCTAAAAGCATATCTGCAGGGCTAAATTATTTCTTTTTCGTCTTATAAGAATAAAAAAGTGAAACGAACGGCTTCGAGAGCTGACAGAGCTCATAGCTAACATTGACACACAATATGCTACCTGTCCAACCGCTGATTTATATTAGCAGAAGGTACTGCTGCAGTCTGAATTTGACACTCTCTCAATTAAAGAAACCGAGAAGCTCCTACTTAGATCAAGACATCATATATATGAGCATGGTGAAAAAGCAAGTAGATATCTTTCGCATCAGCTTCGTCAATCCGCCACAGCTCAGTCTATACCCGACATACAGTTAGACTCCGGTCAGGTGGTAACACATCCTGACGGAATTAATGCTGCTTTCAAACTATTTTATCAGGATCTCTATACTTCCCGCACTGATTATTCAGAGGCTGACTTGGATTCCTTCTTGAGGAACATAGATACTCCCACCATTAACCCAGACCAACGTGAGCTACTAGAAAGACCTATTACCTCTGCAGAAATATTGCAGGCAGTTAATTCTTTGCGAAACGGCCAGGCACCAGGTCCGGATGGCTTCTCGTGTGATTTCTATTAACACTTTGCCAGCAAGTTAGTTTCTCTAATGTCTGAGGTTTTTTCTGAAATTTCAGGCAACAAGCACGTTGCCACAAACTCTGTCCCAAGCCACAATCTCTGTAATACTAAAAAAAAGACAAGGATCCTCAAAAATGTGGATCCTATCGCCCCATTAGTCTACTGAATGTGGATTATAAGATCCTCACAAAAGCTCTTGCACTTCGTATTGAGAAGGTAGTACCTTCTATTATACATGAGGACCAAACAGGCTTTATAGTGAACCGCCAGTCATATTTCAATATCAGACGGCTGTTAAATATCCTATATTCTGACCATTCTGTTGATCACCCCGAGATAATAGTCTCACTAGATGCCGAGAAGGCGTTTGACTATGTGGATTGGCAATATTTGTTCTCCGTTTTGAAAAAATTTGGCTTCGGCTCTAATTTTATCTCATGGATCAGGACTCTGTACTCAGCGCCCCTGTCTTCAGTCCGCACCAATAACACCATTTCAGAATACTTTTCCTTACATAGAGGCACCCGCCAGGGATGCCCCTTAAGCCCCCTGCTATTCAATCTGTCAATAGAGGCACTGGCGGCAGCATTGAGAACGGACCCCAGAATAAGGGGGGTCACTAGGGGAAACACTATTCATAAGTGCTCCTTGTATGCAGATGATGTCCTTCTGTGTATTACAGATCCGGAGGCATCAATTCCTTTAGCTCTGGACCTCAATGGATTCTTTGGCCGCCTGTCTGGTTACAGATTGAACCTGGCTAAAAGCACACTGTTCCCTATTAACACTCTGGCAAAGGAGGCTGACTACTCAGCCTTTCAGTTTAGACTGGAACACTCCTCATTCACCTATTTGGGTATTCAAATCACAAACACTTATCAGGATCTTTTTAAACAAAATTTTACCCCTTTATTAGAGAAAACAAAATCGGATTTGGCATGCTGGTCAGCATTACCCATCTCTCTTGCTGGGCGGGTCAACAGGATTAAAATGGTAGTCTTGCCTCGATTCATGTACCTCTTCCAGATGATACCCCTTTTTCAATTCAATTCAATTCAATTCAATTCAATTTTATTTATATAGCGCCAAATCACAACAAAAGTCGCCTCAAGGCGCTTTATATTGTACAGTAGATAGCACAATAATAAATACAGAGAAAACCCAACAATCATATGACCCCCTATGAGCAAGCACTTTGGCGACAGTGGGAAGGAAAAACTCCCTTTAACAGGAAGAAACCTCCGGCAGAACCAGGCTCAGGGAGGCGGCCATCTGCTGCGACCGGTTGGGGTGAAAGAAGGAAAACAGGATGAAAGACATGCTGTGGAAGAGAGACAGAGATTAATAACAGATATGATTCGATGCAGAGAGGTCTATTAGCACATAGTGAGTGAGAAAGGTGACTGGAAGGAAGAACTCAATGCATCATGGGAATCCCCGGCAGCCTCGTCTATTGCAGCATAACTAAGGGAGGATTCAGGGTCACCTGGTCCAGCCCTAACTATATGCTTTAGCAAAAGGAAAGTTTTAAGCCTAATCTTGAAAGTAGAGATAGTGTCTGTCTCCCGAATCCAAACTGGAAGTTGGTTCCACAGAAGAGGGCCTGAAAACTGAAGGCTCTGCCTCCCATTCTACTTTTAAATACTCTAGGAACAACAAGTAGGCCTGCAGTGCAAGAGCGAAGTGCTCTAATAGGGTGATATGGTACTACAAGGTCATTAAGATAAGATGGGGCCTGATTATTTAAGACCTTGTATGTGAGGAGCAGGATTTTGAAATCAATTCTGGATTTAACAGGAAGCCAATGAAGGGAAGCCAAAACAGGAGAAATATGCTCTCTCTTTCTAGTCCCTGTCAGTACTCTTGCTGCAGCATTTTGGATTAGCTGAAGGCTTCTCAGCGAGTTTTTAGGACTTCCTGATAATAGTGAATTACAGTAGTCCAGCCTGGAAGTAATAAATGCATGAACTAGTTTTTCAGCATCACTCTGAGACAGGATATTTCTAATTTTAGAGATGTTATGCAAATGGAAGAAAGCAGTCTTACATATTTGTTTAATATGTGCATTGAAGGACATGTCCTGGTCAAAAATGACTCAAGGTTTCTCACAGTGTTACTGGAGGCCAAGGTAATGCCATCCAGAGTAAGAATCTGCTTAGATACCATATTTCTAAGATTTTCAGGGCCAAGTACAAGAACCTCAGTTTTATCTGAATTAAGAAGCAGAAAGTTAGCGGCCATCCAGGTCTTTATGTCTTTAAGACATTCCTGCAGTTTAACTAATTGGTGTGTGTTACCTGGCTTCATGGATAGATAGAGCTGCGTGTCATCTGCATAGCAGTGAAAATTTATGCTATGTCTTCTAATGATGTTGCCTAGGGAAGCATGTATAATGTAAATAGAATTGGTCCTAGCACTGAACCCTGTGGAACACCATAATTGACCTTAGTGTCTGAAGAGGACTCTCCATTTACATGTACAAACTGGAGTCTATTAGATAGATATGATACAAACCACTGCAGTGCAGTACCTGTAATACCTACAGCATGTTCTAATCGCTCCAATAGGATATTATGGTCAACAGTATCGAACGCAGCACTGAGGTCTAGCAGGACAAGCACAGAGATGAGTCCACTGTCAGAGGCCATAAGAAGATCATTTGTAACCTTCACTAAAGCTGTTTCTGTGCTGTGATGAGCTCTGAAACCTGACTGAAACTCTTCAAATAAGCCATTCCTCTGCAGATGATCTGTTAGCTGTTTGACAACTACTCTTTCAAGGATTTTTGATATGAAAGGAAGGTTGGAGATTGGCCTATAATTAGCTAAGACAGCTGGGTCTAGAGATGGCTTTTTAAGTAAAGGTTTAACTACAGCCAGCTTGAAGGCCTGTGGTACATAGCCGATTATTAGAGATAGGTTGATCATATTTAAGATCGAAGAATTAATTAATGGCAGGACTTCTTTGAGCAGTTTTGTAGGAATGGGGTCTAAAAGACACGTTGATGGTTTGGAGGAATTAATTATTGAAGTTAACTCAGAAAGATCAATTGGAGAAAAAGAGTCTAACTTAACATCGATGGTACTAAGAGTAGCTGTAGATAATATTACATCTGTGGGATGATTATTGGTAATTTTTTCTCTAATGATAAAAATTTTATTTGTGAAGAAGTTCATGAAGTCATTACTAGTTAACGTTAAAGGGATGGTTGGCTCAGTAGAGCTCTGACTTTTTGTCAGCTTGGCTACAGTGCTGAAGAGAAACCTGGGGTTGTTCTTATTTTCTTCAATCAGTGACGAATAGTAAGATGTTCTGGCTTTGCGGAGGGCTTTCTTATAAAGCAGCAAACTATTTCTCCAGGCTAAATGATGATCCTCTAAATTTGTGACACGCCATTTCCTCTCAGCTTACGAGTTATCTGCTTTAGGCTACGTGTTTGAGAATTATACCACGGAGTCAGGGACTTTGGATTTGAGGCCTTAGTTTTCACAGGAGCTACAGTATCCAGAGTCGTGCGTAGTGAGGAGGTAAAATTATTAACAAGATAATCGACCTCTGTTGGAGTAGCGTTCAGATAGCTGCTCTGCTCTATGTTGGTACAGGGCATTGAAGATGATAACAGTGGGTGGATTATATTCTTAAACTTAGTTACAGCACTTTCAGAAAGACATCTACTTTGATAAAGTCTACTCTCCACTGCTGTGTAATCAATTATTGTAAATGTAAATGTTATCAGGAAATGATCAGACAGCAGAGGGTTTTCAGGAAACACTGTTAAATATTCAGTTTCTATGCCATACGTTAAAACAAGATCTAGAGTGTGATTAAAGTGGTGGGTGGGTTCTTTTACATTTTGAGAGAAGCCAATTGAGTCTAGTAACAGATTAAATGCGATGTTGAGGCTGTCATTTTAGCATCTACATGGATGTTAAAATCACCCACAATAATTATTTTATCTGAGCTGAGCACTAAATCAGATAAAAGTCTGAGAAATCAGAGAGAAACTCTGTGTAAGGCCCAGGTGGACGATAGATGATAACAAGTAAGACTGGTTTCTGAGTTTTACAGCTGGGGTGGACGAGGCTAAGCATCAGGCTTTCAAATGAATTAAAAGTCTGTCTTGGTCTTTCGTTAATTAATAGGCTGGTGTGAAAAATTGCTGCCACACCGCCCCCTCGGCCTGTGCTTCGGGATTTCTGGTAGTTAGAATGACTCGGGGGTGTTGATTCATTTAAACTAACATACTCATCCTGCTGCAACCAGGTTTCTGTAAGGCAGAGTAAATCGATTTGTTGATCAATTATTAAGTCATGTACTAACAGAGACTTGGAGGAGAGAGACCTAATATTTAATAATCCACATTTCACTGTTTTACTCTTTGGTTCAGATGTGGATACTGTATTGTTCTTTCTTTGTGATTTTTTATGTTTAAGTTGTTTATTGCTGGTTTTTAGTTTGTTTTTTGTCTTTTTGGGAGCTGACACAGTCTCAATGGAGATGGGTTTTTTCTTCCTAAAACCTTTTTTACCCAGTTAGACGGACTCATATCATCTTTTATTTGGGACAAAAAAGTTCCAAGAATCCGTAAATCCCTGTTACAGTGTTCTAAGTTGGAAGGCGGCCTGGCCCTACCAAACTTTATGTATTATTATTGGGCTGCCAATATTGTGAAACTATCCACCTGGATGCGGGCTTTTAGGGAGGGCAGAGGGCCGCCTTGGTCCACTATGGAGCTAGACGGTAATCTCACCATATCCCCTGTTGCAATAATGTGTTCAGGTCTACCAGTCAGTCACAATGTTAATTTTGAAAATCCTGTGGTTAAGAACTCTCTCAAGGTCTGGTTTCAGTGTCGACGACATTTCGGGCTGAGGCAGTCACTTGTCTGCTCCCCTATTGCGTCAAATCATCTTTTTTTACCAGCTCGGAGCGATGCAGCGTTCAAGGTTTGGTACAGCAGAGGAATTATCTGATTCTCTGATCTGTTTGTTAAAGGGTCATTTTTATCCTTTGAAACATTATCTAAAGATTTTAGAATCCCGAAGAACCACTTCTTTAGATACTTACAAGCGCGTAGTTTTGCAGTTAAACACTTCACTTCATATCCAAGTCTACCTAATGACTGTTCACTTGAGGATTGTCTGCAATTTCGATCTATTACTAGAGGCCACATCTCTCAAATATATAGCACATTGCAGCATATAAAGGCAGACTCTGTGTCCAAAGCCAGAAATGCCTGGGAGCTGGACTTAAACCTCCAGATCCCAGACGACCTATGGGATCTTAGTGTTAGCAAGATCCATGAATCCTCAATCTGTATGCGGCATTGCATAATACAGTTTAAAATTCTTCACCGGGCGTACCTAACCAAAGCTAAACTAGCCAAAATATACAATACCTCTGATGATAGATGTCCGAGGTGCAAGCAATCACCAGCCACTATGAGCCATATGTTCTGGACCTGCTCTGATTTGAACCGGTTCTGGAAATTAGTTTTTAAAGCTCTTTCATATGTGTGTGGGAAAACAATTGATCCTAATCCGATGACAGCAGTCTTTGGTGTACTCCCAAACCAACACGGTATAACTTCTTATCAAATGAATGCAGTGGCTTTCTCATCTCTCCTGGCACACTAATTCTTCTTAAATGGAAGGCTTCAGGTCTGCCAGTGTTTGTTCAGTAGGTGAGAGAGGTGATGAGGTGCTTGCAGATAGAGCACTTGAGATACAGTTTGAGAGGGTCCCAAAGTAAATACTACAAAACCTGGTCATCCTTTGTTGAATATGTGGAGAAGCTGTCATTTACTGAAGTATGATGTAATACTGCTTTTATCTGTGTTTGGGTTTATTTCTCCTTCTTTCTTTAAAGCCACCTACTATCTGTAGCAAGCCAAAAAGAACTGCGCACAATGCAGCCTCCCCCTTTTATTTCTGTATTTATTTTATTCTATTTTTGTTTGTTTGGGGTTTTTTTTGGGGTGTTTGGTTTTGGTTTTTTTGCCTTGTTCACATGGTAGTACTTTTTTTTTCTTTTTTGTGCCCATAGATTACACATTCTCCTGCGTCCAACTGGTTTGCCAGTGCGTGGTGCAACCAGTTTTACAAGGGCAGTATTTGTAATCGCAATTTGAGTTATATTTTTCTGCACTTTTGTCATATTGGAAAATCATAAATAAAGTTGTCAACAAAAAAAAAGAGAGGACCTAACTTCTGCTGTGAGTGATGTGAAAATACTGACTTAAAGCTTGGATGTTTGTCAGGGTTTTGTTAACTTATAGCAATGTTAATAATAATAATAATTTTGGAACTTCTCCAGTACCCGGAGCATATAGGCCCACTTGACCTGGTCAAACACCTTTTCAGCATCTAAACTCAGTACTGCGATCTTGGAAACTCCCCAGTGCCTATGATACATAATATTCATCAATCTTCGAACATTAAAGAAGGAAAACCTCTGGGGAATAAACCCAGTTTGATCCGGATGGATAATTGATCCAACATGTCCATTTAATCTGTTTGCCAAAATTTTAGTGAAAATTTTCATATCCAAATTCAACAAAGCAATAGGTCGACAAGAGGAACATTCTGTTTCATCCTTTCCTTCTTTCAATAACAAAGAAATATTAGCTTCATATAGCGTACGGGGAAATGCTTGAGTATGGAAAGAATGCTTAAACATTCTCAATAAAAGCAGGGCCACCTTTTCAGAATATTTTTTATACAATTCAATGCCAAACCCATCTGGGCCTGGGGACTTTCCATTGGGGAATGACTTAATAGCTTTCGAAACTTCTTCAATAGTAATATCTGAGTTTAAAGCCTCTCGTGCAGAGTCATTCATTTTCGGGAGATCCAACTTCCCTAACCAATCAGAAATATTGCCCCAAGCTTTTGACATATAGAGCTCTTCATAATATTCTCTAAATCGCTCATTAATAGCTTTAGGGCTAATAAAAATTTCACCCTATCTTGATTTAATTTTATGTATAGCCCTACTGGCTTGTAGGCCTCTCAGCTGCCGAGAAAGAAGTTTATGGGGCTTATCTCCAAACTCAAAATGCTTCTGTCTGATCCTAAATAGCTGATCTGTTACTTGACTAGATAAAATTGTGTTATACTCAAACTTCCTTTTAATGATATCTTGAAACAAAGAGGGACAAGAAGAAACCTTATGGTCCTGTTCTAACTGTGTTAATTCAGTTTCTATTTTGAACAGGCGTTTCCGTCGTTCTTTTTTTTTTTTTTTTTTTTTTAGAAAAATTAGTATTTTTACACTCAGTTATAAATGTTATGTAGCAGATTTTTACATGATAGCCTACCTATAAAATCACTTTATCTATGGCAAATCAGAATTTGATAATGATTTTTTTATTACTTAGATATTATCTATGGTAATCAGGAATGGAGCAATTGTCTACTTGGAGTTTAAGTAGATCAGTATGAGAAATGACAACCTGCATCAATACAAAATCATTCCAATCACTGTATGCTTTATTAGTTCCCTTGGCAACGTGATACCCGCAGTGAGCTACTGTAACTGCAAGGCTTCATCCGGTGATGCATTGAAAGCTACGGCTCATTTAGCATGTATTACCTTAACAAGTGTGACTCACATGATGCTACTTTCAAAGGAGATGTTCAGTGAAAAAAAGAGGCAATTCTAAGATGCTTTCCATCTAAAACTGTTACTATTCTCCAGACCAGATTAGTTGCACCAGCTAGCATGGTGATGTGGCCAGGGTAAAAGAGAGACACCTTCGTGACACAGAGAACTCAGGTTTTATGTTGAACATACCTCGTTTATTAGTAGCCTTCAGCCTTCAGCTCTACTTTGAAAGTGTGCTGCGGGGCTGCCGCACGTCCTACAAAAATTTTTTTTTTTAAAAAAGGCCCTGACTCTCTGAACACAATATTCTCTTCATAACTCAGCAGTATGAAATGTCATGAAACAGTGTAACTCACTCACAGTAAATCAGCAGTATAGGATAAAACAAACCTATCTAATAAATCTAATGATTTTCACATTCTTTTAACTCAGAAGTATGATGCAAAATAAAACTACATACTGATTGATCTGGTGAGACAGGCCCAGAGGCCCTGCATGCAAGCGTACTAACACACATACATGCAATGAAGAACAGCTTACACTATAACACACACTATACATGTGCCTATATCTCTCATTGGTGTTAAAGCAGGGAAAACTTAACAGAGTTTTGTTATCAAATACTGAATTTATCCACTGCTGACATTTAACTCTCCAGCTTGCAGAACGATAGGTGAAACATTTGTGAAAATAGAGAAGAAAAGAAAAAAATAAAGACAGAGAGAGTCTGGTATGACCAAGCAGTAATCAGACAATAAATTTAGTTGGTAATACAATAAATTGTGAGATGCTTTCTGTTTGATTGATGCAACACAAGTAATTTACTGTATGAAGGAAATTCTCTTTTGTGATAATATTTTGAACGTACATTTCTGTTGACCTATCAACTTAACGCATTATGAGCTGATATGCAAATTAGTTGACTGATACTAGATTAGAAAAAATGACTTGATTATAAAATAAGTGAATAAGATGTAACAGAGGGTTGAAATTAGTTTCTTATTTCTAGTGTGTGGAGGAAGGTTCTATCATGGCACACATATGTTTACATGGGAGGAAACTCCTCATGTGATACGACATTTAGCAATTTGCAAATGTGCAGCTCTGAAATTACAAAGGGAAACTGTTGTGGCCGCAGGAAAAGCTTTGTAAAGGAAATTGGATCAAGGTGTTTTGATCTTCTTGGTTCAAAACCTCAACCAGCTTAGAGAAGTGTTCGTGATGTAAATGTAGACAAAAGCTTCTCTGTTTACATCCTTCTTGCAGAGGACACAAAGAATAGGTGATCTTGCACAAATTCCATGGTAAATCTCCAACTTGGACTAATCCATTGCCCTTCATACACATAGGCAACTGGCCTGTTTCCAGTTTGTTTAGCTGTTCAATGTCCTGCAGCAAGTCAGATTCTTGGAGTCAGACTAGCAGGTCTGTCTTACCAGAGCAGTTCACCTTCCCAGCTACTGGTGAATCAACCTTCCATTCAGGTTCAGAGGAGTTGAAAAGTTGGCAGTGTTCCAAGTACTTTAACTCCTGGATGTGTTGCTAAGGCAACCAAACAACTCGCTCTCAGTGATGCTATATGGCCACAGTCCAGAAGAATGTGTAGCCAGTGGCATCACTAGCATAACAATTGGTCTCGTTCTTTATGTGAGCGGTTTTGTTCTTAAACTGCCACCAGTAGTTAGTTGAAAACCCATGCGGGTACTGGGTGTGGTTTGCTCCGTCCCAGTGCGCTCCCTGTCATCCCACTCGGGGTCCACAGGGTCAAGAAGGCGAACAGCACATTCCCAGCCATTCTAAGTTGGGTTCTGGATCCGCTGGTTTCTTCACCAGGATTGAGACGAGAGGTCCTAGAGATATACTCCCCCCTTTTGTACCGCTGGCCTTTTCACCATCACCCAGAGTCGGCCAGGAAGTGTGTTACCTTCTTGCAGTGCGCTTGATGTATCCAAGTGTTTCTTCCAGCAATCTTCACTGCTGTGAGCGTCGTCAGCAGCACCTGATAGGGACCTTCCCACCGTGGACTGGACCAGCACTTCCTCTCCATGGCCTTATCAACATCCAATCTCCAGACTCTGCTCCTGCGGAGAAACAGAATCATCTGGCAGATCATTTGTTCTCAAGACTTCTTTATTTTTAAACATTTTAAGCATCTAATCTGCTAATATGCTCTCTCTTCTGCTCTTCTATCATCACTACAGAAGACTAGAACTCTAAATGCTCTAACATATATAATCTCAAAGAGTCAGACCGTTCTCTGTTAGAGTAATCCTCATGTACATCTTAACTAATTCTACACAGTCTAACCATGTCCTGCCTGTCTCTTCCATTGACTTCCTGAGTCTTAGCATTACTGTTCCATTAGTTCTCTCTCCCTGCAAAATTTTTTTTTTAAAAGGTATTTAATCCTAGAGTATAAACTACTGCTGCCATCATCTTCTCCCCCCTGTGGAGACATGGCATAGCCCATGGCTCAAAATAGCAGCAGTCTTATACAAATTCTAAGACAGTATTGGTTTATCACACAGATAATAAACACCATCCTGCAAGCTCGCTCCTTCTGTAAGTTACAACTGTTTTCCTGCAGTAGGTAGGTGAGTGGGCCTGCATGTCTGCCAGTGCATCTCGCATAACAGGCAACGTCTACTGGTGTTGCAGTGCTAAAATGTTAACACCATGTTTTCCTAAAGTTGCCTCTCTTGCGATCCTATGTGCAAAAGCATTCCTTAATGCAACTGGATCTTTCCCTCACATGTGTGCTACACATTTACAAATGGCAATTCTACAGGGCAATAACACTGCCTCCAGCAGATTTTGCAAGAGTTTGGCGTGTTCTACAGGCTTCCCTATAGAGGTTGTCACACCTCGTCTCACCCACTGCACTATAAAGAAGTGTAATGTAGCAAATGCATATTGGCTATCAGTGTATTTTGTCTCTCTTCAGCATTACACGCTTCCGTTAAAGCTACTATCTCTGCTGCCCAAGCAAATATGAAACATGCTAGTTGTCCTGCACAGATAACTTTCTCACCATCTACTACAGTAAAACCTGTTTTAGTCTGTCCCTCTGCTGTTGTAAAACTCAACCCATCAACAAACCAAACCTTTCCCTCAACAAGTGGCACATCTGTTAAGTCATCCCTGGCTCACACTGCTTCTCCACGTGCTCTCTACACTCGTGAGAAGTGCCCTCTTCTTTCATTGGCAAAACGAAAGAAGCACATACTGATCTCACGCATGGAGGTAAAGCACAAGCAACTAGAGCTAATCTGTTAGGATAGTAAGTTACTGGCTTCACCTGTGGAAAAAGTGCTGTTAGGTTTTTCACAGTCACCTGGTATTTGTGCTGTTTACAGAACCACAAGTCCATCGCTGGACCTCCTCTGCGCTGTCACTTTTTGGAGCTTGGCACGCTCCCTCAGGTTCTCACGTTCCAACGGTGCTGAAGATTTTTAAGACAGAGCACGTCGTACAGCTTAGTTGTCTTCCTCAACGTCAACGTCGAAACTCTTATCTTATTTAAGATTTTGCTGTGCAGAGTCTCCACATGACAATCTCCTGGAAGCCCAGTAGCACAGCTCTCTGTGCTGAAGGTGATCTCTGATCCTCCTGAAGACTTTCTCTAGGCCTCAGCTCCCATCTTGTGGATGATCCTCTCAGTCACTCCTTCTTGTCATGGCACCTCACGACATCTACACATTAGAAAAATGACACTCCTCTCGCCACATGGCTTCTGCCATGTGTCAACTCCCCAATGAGACATGTACAAGAATGTTGCACAGTCTCCCTAAAACAATCTCCAGGGTTTGTCCTTGGAGCAGCTTCACTTCAACCTGTAATCCTGTGTAAAAACACATTAGTCAGCAATTAAATGTTTAGCTTGTTTAACTCCCAGCTCCAGCCTGTATCCTAGAAGACGAAGTCTTAAAGTTAAAACAACTTCACATTTGCAACCAACTGCAGCTCATAAGTGTAATAAAGTATTCAGCATCACAGAGACAAGTATCATTGCAGGTTTATTCTAAACTCATTAAGCTCCTGCTTTTTTCCATAATTTGTTCCAAATCATTTAACATCTCAACGTCATTCCACATTGTAATCAGTGACTTTCCTTAAGTTTGTCACTCACAGAGATACATCCATAAAACAACAACACTTCAAAAAGTAAAGAAGAATTTTAGACTGGATTTCCTCATTGAATCCTTTTGGACAGGAACTTGTTTCCTAATTGTCCCAAATAAGTGACTTTCTCCTGAGCCCATTTTAATTTTGGAGAAGCTCACTTTACAGCCACATGTTGTGTAGTTCTTCCTATTCAATGTTCAGACCTGCTTAGATGACAGAAAAATTATCAAACAAAACCTTCAGTGCACCATGAAAGTAACAAAATAAAAAGAAAAGAAAGAAAATAAAGGAAAGCAAAGGAAAGAAAGGCCTTGTTTAAGGCATGACACGTGTTTTTCATGCCAGGGGGATAAATCGTACCAACCCAATTGGCAGGCTCAACTTAGTAACAAAAGACAAATCAACAGCCAGTTTAATCTGAAACATTCATCCAATCAGCCACACACAACATACAGCATAACCCTGTTGTCTCATCACATAATATGTTTCTTCTCATGTAACCAAATGTGTGCCATGTTAAAACTTCTTCACACACCAGAAACTCACAATCAGCTCACTCATTTAAGACCCCTCATCAGCATTCTGTTTTCCTCTATGATGCAGTCATCTGTCCTACTAATAATATTCAGTCCACTAGTCTATGTATCAATTTCATCTTACTAGTGACTTGGACAAGATGACAAACAGAATCTCATGCTTAAGATGCTGTCTGGTCTTCATCAGTATCATTTATTGTGTATGCATGTAGGGTTAGTATAGTTAATGCATTTTCTGTATGTTTTTGTGTTCCTCTCTCATCACATTTTCATTATTGTCATCACTGCTTAAAACAACACACATCTCTCTCTCTCTTTTTTTTTTTTTTTAAACTGTCCTTTTCTCCAAAAAAAAAAGAAAGTAGCATTACAGCTGTTTCAGGCTGAGAAACACCAAACACTCTTCGTGCTATCATTCACCAACACAACTGTTTTATTTCTTTTTCTCCACTGGGCAGGTGACCTGCAGAATCACGTCTGCCCCAGCTGGATACCTTCACACACACACCGTGACGTCAAACACACTCACACTCGCTTCTGCTTAAAGCACAATTTCACTTCATTTGTCAACGATCCACACACCACGTGCTGCCCAATAAAAACTTTGCAGTGTATTTCATCCTCTTTCAAGGCAGACTTACACAGTTTATTCTCCATTACAAGACAACAATCAGCCACACTCACGCAGACCACGTCTGGCCCGCACACACACACACACACAATAGGCATATCGCTTGCGTCTACACGCACAGCTAGCGCTCTCTGTTGAAAGCTCTCAAACGCCCCATATGGCGGAGAATTCAACCATCGGACACTCTCCTAACGCCCCAAATGGTGGAGATTCCGAACTCTCCTCACGGCGGAGTCACCGAACCTAGGTTGTCTCTCGCCCACACGGCGGAGAAGCCTGCGTCTCCCGTGCCTCACGTTCAACGCAGGGTCACGTAGCCGCTCTCTAAGGCCTTCTGTACTCACTGTTCGTGTTGTTTCCGTTCATGGGAAGAGTCTCTATAGCCCGTCAATCGCCATCCATCCCGAGGGGAGTTCAGACGCGAACTTTCCGGCCTGGTGACAAAGCAAAACACTGGGGCTTTCCGTCAATCATCCCAGACATTGCGGTGGCGTCCTCTCCCTCTCCTCGCGGTGGATGCGATGTGTTAGGCTTCCGGCTCAAAGGACCAAGTAAATGTTGGGTCTGTGTTTCCACAAGCCCCGCTGGTTTTAGAGACTTATTCCCGTGAAAGAAAACAAGGCTGCGATCGATCATTTTTACTTGCAAGGGAGGTATCGTCTGTGTCTAACACGAAAATGACCCCAACAATGGCCTCCTCTCGCTGCCTTTTATTGAGAAACAGTTCACACAGCAAAGCAACGCCCACATGGTTCTAAGACAAGGCATTGTATGTATATGTGTGAACTTCTATATGTAAGTAGGAATGTGTGTGTGTGTGTGTGTGTGTGTGTGTGTGTGTGTGTGGCCTCCTGTTGGGCAGGAAGCTTACATCAAAAAGACCTTCACAAGGATGTGTCTGTAATAAAAGACTACAGCCCCTCACCCAGAACCTCGAGAATCTAGGGAGGGGACTGTGGAATTCCTTTCATCCCACAGTTAAACAATGTAGAGATGGATGGTAAGCATAAAAATGACAAACATTTAACAATTTACTCTAACAGAAACAATTTTGCTGACAAAGCTGCAAAAGCAGCAGCCATAGCAACCACAGTCTTATTAACAACTCATGAAAATCACACCATTCCACTATCTGTACTGCAGGACAAACAGAAGCAATGGCTGAAACACGGAGCAGTACTAGACACTGATGACAAAATGAAAATAGCAGGAAAACCCCAGAGAGAAACTATCTGTATTTCTTAATTGTAAACGGCACCAAATTGTATTAAAAATGAGCCACACTTATGGAGCTCCACAATTCTTTTCCTGGTGTTTTGGTTGACATCTCTTGATTTTCCCATGTCACAGAAACAGGCTCTGTGTTTTGCCTTATATGCATCCACAGGTGTGCCACCAATTTACTCACATGGACTCTACTAACCTATCAGAAGCTTCTTAAGCTCAGAATGGAATCGTCTGGAGTGTTCTTATTAATTAACAATACACTTGTATATGTACTCCTAAATTTGATGAAAGTGATAAAAAAATAGACAGCTCTCTCTCTCTTTATTCTGACATTTAACTAATTCAAAAGATATTTCAGTATTTATTTATCCAAAACAAAACAAGTTTACTCTAAATTGATGTTGTACAGTAAAAAAAAATGTTCTTGTGTTTTCCATAAAGTGTATGTAAACATCTGGTTTAAACTGTGAATATACTGCTGTGTATTGAAATTCCTCTTGTTTTGCATAGGAATATACTGATCAACATACAAAGCATAATATATAAAATAACATCTACCAGAGTTTTTTCTTTGAAAGAAGCCCCTTATGTCCATTCCTGTATATCAGTACATTACTGAAACCGATTTATTTAGCCGTGGAGGGTAACAACTGAAAATATGAAATAAACACACATGTAAGTTAAGACTCTCTAAGAATATTGTGTGTAGTTTTTGTTTTATACAGTTGTCAGCCAGGCATAACTATGAAAAAAATACACTTCAAAAGACCCCGGGCTTCTGAAAAAACAACCCGGGCTTAAGCCCAGTAAGCCACCCCCCCGCTCCGCCACTGGGCTAGATCCCTTCGTTTGGTAACATCTGATACACAAGCTGCCTCATGTTGCTTCCAGGTTGGGAAAGAATGAAAAGATAAACCACTTTCAAGCTTATTCTCTTGCCGGTTGTGCGATCGAACATTGCAGCCGACCACACAGCAAATAGGAACCATGGCTGTTGTGTGTACTGTTAAAATCTCCCAATTCTTTTAATCTTTGGGCTGAAGGAAGGACAATACTCGGTGTATAAATGCTCAATCAACAATTATTTATTCCATACAATTCAACACTTTATGAGCATGAACCATCCGGATGGGGAGACATGCATGCAGAGGGTCACAGCAAATCTCAAAATGGTGGAGGGTTTCACAAGCTCTTATAACCTCCGTTGGTCCCCACCTAGTCATAAAATCTAAACCTTCACATGTTTTCTAACTCCTAGCGAGCCTGACTTATGGCCTTGGCTCCCTGTCTTTCGGTTCTCTGTAAAGGTGGGGGTATTGAATGTGGTGTGTCTCTTCTATTATCAGCATGACAAGGCCTTCTGCACACAATATTCTCTTCTTAGCTCAGCACCATGAAATACCAAACAACAGTGTCACCCATTCAACAGTATCGAGTACTACAGGTCAATCCAATAGATCTAATGATTTTCACACTCTTTTAAGTCAGAAGTATAATGCAAACTAAAACTACATACTAATCACACACTCTATACTAAGGGGTATAATATGAACTACAGCAGTATATTAATTCAACAGATATACGGTAACATATGATAGCATAATAATCTCACAGTACCTTCGCTCCTTTTTCGCTTGCGCTTTATTTTGACCACGAAAATGGTGCATCAGGCCAAAATCCTTTCCATCCCCACCCCCGTGACATCACGCTCCAAAGCCCTATGGTAACTAATGTTATAGAAATGCTCCGCCCCTAATGAGCATTTGAGCAGCCAATCATAATCATCTATGTCATGTGATCATGAGTCAGGAAGCGGATTGTTGTAGTGAGAGTTTAGAAGCACGATGGATGACGAATTTGAAGGTACCAGCTCTCAGGTAGGAAGATAACTTTCAAAAGTTACATGAATGCAAACAGGTACCTTGTCCGGTTTTTTTTTTGTTTGTTTTTGTGTTTTTGTTTGTGGTTTTTTTTGCTTTTTTCTTATTCTTTTTTTAACCCTGTCCTGTGTGGCAGGTATTGCAATCAGACTTGTGATCTGAATGTATAGTCATTGTGTTCTTAGTGAATTTGAATTAACACAATAACCTCTGCGGTTGACAGACGTGCCGGCGCCAAAATCACATGACCAATTTAAGGCGTCACAGCAAAAAGATGGAGCGACCCAGGCTTATGGCGTTATTTTTGTGCCACTATTCTGAGCGCACTTAAAAAAAAAAATTGAGCGCACGTAAAAAAGGTTTGCAGGTGCAAGTGTTGCATTTTGAGGAGAAATTTATTTTGAGCGAAGAAAAGCTGAATTTGAGTGAACAAAATTCATTGCTGCGTGCAAAAAATGTATTTCAGTGTTTGCTATTATCCATACACACACACACACACACACACACAATTGCAGCCCCTCTCCCTCAGTTTTTGCATTTGCGCTTGCTCGCAATGTGTTGCTCGCGCTCTCAACATTTCTGCCCGTGCGCGCTCAACTGACAGACTTGGATGCAAAAAAATCTGATTGGCTGTTCTGGTCTCCAATCAGCTCGAAGTGACGAAATGCAATTATGGAACGCCAGGACTGCCATAATGAATTACTTAAATACACCATTAAATAATTAATTAAATGTGGCAATAATTAATTAAAATGGGAATTAATTAATTAAATAAATAGTTATGACACATGTAATTAATTAATTATTGACACATTTAATTAATTATTTATGTATTTCATATTTTAATTAATTATTGACACATTTAATTAATTAATTATTGACACATTTAATTAATTATTTATGTATTTCACATTTTAATTAATTATTGACACATTTAATTAATTATTTAATGATATATTTATTTATTTCATTTTGGCAGTCCTGGCGCCTGGCTCTCATCATGAATTAATTTTATCTGTCAGCCTCACCCATCAAACTCACGGGCGGGGTTAACGCTGCCCATGCAGCTTCTCTAACATTTGATTGGTTGCCGTGCAATGTAAGTCAAAACAGGTCGATCCTAGATAATCGATTGCTTCTGTAGACTTGAGGCAGCCAGGTATCCCAGAATGCGTTTCAAATCACAGGCAGCAATGGTGGTGGTGTAGTTTTAAAATACCCGTTTTTCTGTCACCAGCTACACTTTTAACAGTGTTTTAGCCGCGAATGTCGCGCGTAATCTTCACATGTCTGGTCAGGTTGTCAACATAGAACATGTTTGCAAAAGTGCTCAGATGTTTTCAGAGATTTCAGTAGCTCTGCTAACAGTCAGCATGCAGAGTGCACCGAGGGGTTACGTCATCCGGTTTGTTTACATATTCCACTCTCCGTGTTCCACATGTTGCATTCGCAGATTCGCATTTTCACCGAGCGATCGTCTCTTTCCGCCTGGTCTTGTGTCTCTGTGCTTCTGTAACATAAAGAACGAGCTGACATGTTTCTCAGGACACCAGCGATCAGCTCAGCAGGCCCTCAGTTTACCTGCATGCGTCCTCCTCACCTGTCAGCTGTTTAACACCTGCTGCTAATTCAAGAAACACGCCCACGTTACCTGGTGATAGTCACAGTTTAACTGGGCAGCCGGTGCTTGATATAACGCAATGTCAGCGCATTTTCTGCACAACATAAGTAAATATAGTATTTTTCCCGAGCGCAGAGCTGCTGGAGCTTGTTTCCTTACAGAGGACTTTATAGGCGAACCCACTTTATCGGCAGCTGATGTCCAATCACCTGCACACAGCTTTGAAACCTCACCTGAGTTTTAGCTCTCAGTGGTTAAACGCTGGACTTAATTCACTCAGGTTTTGTCTGTCGGGTCACGTTTACTTCGCTGTTTTATTTACAACTGAGCAAATCGGTTTGGCTCAAATTAAAGTTATAACTGCAGAGTTTTACAGACGTTTAATGATTCACTGGCACATGTGTTAGACTGAACTATTCGCTTTTCTTTATCTGGTGTGTTTCGGATTTAACAGTGAATTTTGAGATTAAACTGACTTTTAAAATGTTTTTATACAAAGAGGAAAGAGAAGGCGCATTTCCACCGAGAGGAGCAGAGTTTGCAACAGCATGTTCATAATGCAGACTGCAACCTGGACAGAAATATTATATCATCTGTTTTAATAGTTATTCAACTGTATTCTAAGCACCAGCTATGTTAGAATTTTTAGAGTTTACTTAACTAAAAATAAATGAGCTTAACATATAATTTGTGTGATTTCTCTCTCTCTCTCTCTCTTTTTTTTTTTTTTTTTTTTTTTTTGCTTTTTCGGTCATGTTATGTTTAACTGTAAAAGGTTTGTTACAAACTATGAAACACATCGTGCAGACTTCTGGATGTTAGAAGAAAACTAATACTGCTCATGAATGAGACTAAAGGCAGGAAGGTGTCCTTTAAAACTAAACATGTTAATAGGACCTCCCTATTTATATCGTAGTTTATGATATAGCACGTGTATTTCAGTAATAGCCTACTGATTTCAGCAGCTCACATGGGCGTTATCTGTGATACTCCTTAACTATAATTTATCCAAGTTAACGTCAGTTAACCATTCAGACAGTTCTTTTGCAATGAAAAACATAAACACCCATGCTGCGTAATGTTTACATTATAGCTGCTTATGCAGTAACCATGGTAACCACGGACTCTGAGCGGCTGGATCGACGGAGGTCAGACAACAATTTTACATGTATGATCTTAAAACAGGACACAGCCAATATCCGTGCTGGCCTCATATCAAATGTGACCGCAGACTGAGTCTATGTTTGATGTTTGCTTTATATCTAATCTTCCTCTCAAACATTTAAACAGCAGCGAGTCTGCAGCTGAGGGAATACAAACTCAAATTGTCGGAACAGGTTCGATCGTGGATTCATTTGGTAATTTATTAAATGTATAACTGTTAGTCTAATCTGCTGCTGAGTCTCTTACACTGATGAAAATGCAGATAACACAGATCACGAACATCTGTTCAACCAATCACTTTCATTCCACTTTGATCTGCGACAAACTGACGGTTCATCTCTGTTACAGTGTTGCGTTAGACTGCTATATTTTTTGTGTTCTTTATGCTGTAGATTTTCACGTCTCTGGAATAGTTGGCAGTATTAAGGATGCTTTTCTGTAAAATCATACTGATATGACCCGTGACATATTCGTAGATGACAGTTAGATAGTCAGCTGGGAAACTCTGTGTTAACTCAGAGATCTGAAGATATCGTGGAAAGATGCTGATCTTGCTCCGTGGTGTACAGGTCACCCTCATGATTAATATTCACAATAAAAATATTAGCCGAACATCATGAAGTCTGTATGTGTTTCATAGTGTCGAACAACCTTTGTACAGTTAAAGCCAGCAGTTACTACATGACGGAAACACCAACGTTTTCTCTTTTATACGTTTATACACAGGTCACGCTGATTACTGAACAGAAACCCAAAGATCAGCTGTTAATCGAATTTATTTGCTCTCTCTCTCCTTAAACATGTTTTTTTAATGTTAGTTATAATTCAGAATTGGCGACTGAAACACGTGGGACACATAAGAACATCAGGAAATAAAACCCCGATAAATATAACCTCAGTAAAAGAAGTCAGTGTCAGCGGGGTTATTACAGCTGTGTGCCGGGGCCTGCGCTTTGTCGGCGGTAATAACAGCTCGATTGCTTGCGGGCGAGCGGGTCTATCCCACGCTTTGCCGTGAGACTGGGCAGACATCTCCGAAATCATCAAGCACTTTTGCAAAGAGGCTGTATCTTGACAAACCGATCAGACATGTGAAGATTAAACCACTACATTCTCGGCTAAAAACATATTAAAACAGTATTTGGTGACACACAAACAGGGTTTTTCAAAGTTCAGTTCTGCCGGTTGTTGTGGGCTAAAAACAATGGCCACCAGGCCAAAGCAATGGTTTTGAGTCGATCAGCGTTAACCCGCCTCCTGAGTTTGATGGGTGAGGCTGACAGATAAAATTAATTCATGATGAGAGCCAGGTGCCAGGACTGCCAAAATGAAATAAATAAATATATCATGAAATAATTAATTAAATGTGTCAATAATTAATTAAAATATGAAATACATAAATAATTAATTAAATGTGTCAATAATTAATTAATTAAATGTGTCAATAATTAATTAAAATATGAAATACATAAATAATTAATTAAATGTGTCAATAATTAATTAATTACATGTGTCATAACTATTTATTTAATTAATTAATTCCCATTTAATTAATTATTGCCACATTTAATTAATTATTTAATGGTGTATTTAAGTAATTCATTATGGCAGTCCTGGCGTTCCATATGCAATATCCCAGAATCCATTTCATCCAAAACTCAAACGAGGCAGTGGCGGAGGACCACAGAGTGGCGGAGTTTGAAATATTACTCTTTCTGGGTCACAAAATAAACTTTTAAGATATTTTCATGTGAGAATGGTGCTGTGTAAACTTCAAATATCTGCTTGATTCATCAAGACATCACATATTTCCATAAGTGCTCTAAAGTTTTAAGGAGATAGAGAAAGAGTTGAGCCAAGCGGGCAGAAATGTTGAGAGCGCCAGCAACACATTGCGACGAATGCAAATGCAAATTCAGCTTTTCTTCGCTCAAAATAAATTTCTCCTCAAAATGCAACATTTGTACCTGCAAACTTTTTCATGTGCTCTCAAAGTTTTTTTTTTTTTTTTTACGGCGCTCAGAATAGTGTCACAAAAATAATGCCATACAGGCTGTGTCCCAATTCAGGGTCTGCACGCTTGAAGTGCGCGCAGTACTACTACGTGCGGTGCGTACTATAAAGTACGAAAGTGCGGAAGTGAGAGGCTTGTGAAATGGGACGGTCTAGCCTTCGTCGTGCTGTTCAGGTTGCCTAGCAACCATGATACTAACCGCGAGAAAGGTTTCATACAGCTTTGTTTGACAGAAATGAAGGAGAAAAATGTTTTGTTGGTCATTCATTTTTGTCATGACATCACTGATTAGTTGAGTATCTGAGGCTGAGACCACGGGACTGTAAAACATGATTGTTGGGCTTCATTTCTGTACTGAACAGTCATTTTAAGATTAGTTAGTAAATAACAATTAGCTAATGTTGTTCATGAGACTAAAATCATCTCACTGTGGTAATGTAAATATAATATGGCCAATAATATATGTATTGTCAGATTATTATGATATATATATATGTATATATATATATATATATATATAGAAATAGAATAGAATAGAATAGCTTTTTATTGTCACTGTTACAAGAACAGTGAAAGGCAGTTTGGCATCTCTCCATATGTGTGGAGTACACAATAGCGAATGTATTTACACAATAACAGACAAATTTACATTTACACAAGAAAAGATATGTACAAGTTATACATACACCTGCAAACATACACGCACATACATACATATATGTATATATACATATTTGCATCCGTATATGCGTACACACATATTTCCACATACACACTTACATCTATATACATACACATACATGCCATCTAACTAGCAGGTGCATTGAGAGGTGCAGTGTGATCAGTGATATTGCACATTGAGTGTGTGTGTGTGTGGGAGGGGATGATATTGCACATTGAGTAGGGGGGGGTGCTGTTGGAACTATACTGAATAATGTTATAATAAATACAGTTTAAAGAGGTAAGGGTGTTGGTTGGGGCAGCACGGTGGCACGGTGGTTAGCACTGTTGCCGCACAGCAAGAAGGTCCTGAGTTCAGTTTCACCATCAGGCCGGGGTCTTTCTGTGTGGAGTTTGCATGTTCTCCCCGTGTTTGCGTGGGTTCCCTCCGGGTACTCCGGCTTCCTCCCACCGTCCAAAGACATGCAGCTTGTGGGAATAGGTTAATTGGATAATCGAAATTGTCACTAGGTGTGAATGTGTGAGTGAATGTGAGTGTGAATGGTTGTCTGTCCCTGTGTGTTGGCCCTACGACAGACTGGCGACCTGTCCAGGGTGTACCCCGCCTCTCGCCCTATGACAGCTGGGATAGGCTCCAGCGCCCCCCGCGACCCTGAAAAGGATAAGCAGATGCGAATGGATGGATGGATGGATGGGTGTTGGTTGCATTGAAGTATGAACAGAAATACGATTTATAAATAAGGTATAATGTCCATGAGTGTTGGCAGTGCAGTTATCCTCCAATTAGGGTGGAGGTAGGGCATGTTTGACAGCCTGTGGGTAAAAACTTCTGTTGAGTCTGTTTGTCTTTGACCTGATGGACCTGTAGCGTTTACCAGAGGAAGGGGGAAAAAGTGAGTGTCCAGGGTGTGAGGGTCTTTGATGATGATGCTGGCTTTCTGCTGAAGTCTGCCAGTATAGATGTCTCTGAGGGGGTTAGTGAAGTGCCGATTGCCCGCTCTGCTGCCCTCACCACCCGCTGCAGTTTCCTCTTGTCCCCCGCGGTGCAGCGGTTGAACCAGAGTGTGCAGCAGTAAGTCAGAAGGCTCTCAATGGTGGAGCGGTAGAAGTTTACTAGCAGTCCTTGGGGTAATTGGGCCTGACGTAGTTTCCTGAGGAAGTACAGCCTTTGTTGTGCTTTCGCTACCTGGTGGGAGATGTTTGTGGACCAGGTAAGGTCGGCCGAGATGTGGACTCCGAGGAACTTAAAGCTTTCTACCCTTTCTACCTCCTCCCCATCAATGTAGAGGGTAGAGTGCTCAGATCGCTTTGTTCTTCTGAAGTCGATTACCATCTCCTTGGTCTTGGCTGTGTTCAGATGCAGGTTGTTGTCGTCACACCATCGCTTCAGATGCTGAACCTCCTCTCTGTAGGCTGAATCATCGTTGTTGTCCATCAGTCCTATGACAGTGGTGTCATCAGCAAATTTTATAATGGTGTTACTGGTGTGGATTGATGAACAGTCATGGGTGAAAAGTGAGTATAAGAGGGACTGAGGACACACCCTGTGGGACACCCACATTCAGAATGAGGGTGGAGGAGGTGTGCTCTCCCATTCTTACGTTCTGGGGTCTGTTTCTCAGGAAGTCCAGTATCCAGCTGCACAGTGAGCTGCTGAGTCCTAAGTTGCTTAGTTTATTAACCAGTTTGTGGGGTTGAACTGTATTGAAGGCAGAGCTGAAGTTCACAAACAGCATTCTCACATAGGTGTTACTAGAGTCCAGGTGTGTGAGGGCTGTGTGAAGAGCTGTTATTATGGCATCCTCTGTCGACCTGTTTGCCCTGTATGCAAACTGGTATGGATCGAGGTTTGCAGGGATGGCAGCTTTAATGTGTGGCATGATGAGCTGTTCGAAACATTTGGCAATTATGGGTGTTAAAGCAACTGGACGATAGTCATTCAAGCAGCTCACTGTGTTCTTCTTGGGCACTGGAACGATGGTGGCTGACTTAAGGCAGGATGGTACTAATACTGTAGCAGTGAGAGGTTGAAGATGGTGGTGAAAACCTCTGCTAGTTGGTCTGCACATGCTTTAAGCACTCTACCGGCTACACCGTCAGGACCAGCTGCTTTCCTCGTGTTGACTCTGCGCAGTGTGGCTCTGACCTGGTGCTGCTCCAGCTGGATGGGAGCGTCATCCCTCTCTGTAATGGCAGGATGGGTGATGGTGTCTCTGTTTTCTTGGTCAAAGCGGGCGAAGAAATGGTTTAGGGTGTCAGGTAAGGTGATGTCTGGGGAGTTGGTTTGTGTGCAACTGTCTTTGTAGCCAGTGAGTGTCTTGATCCCCTGCCACATGTTTCTGGAGTTCTTTGTGTTAAAGTGTTCCTCGATGCGCTGTTTGTATTTGCGCTTGGCTTCTTTTATGCCTTTAACCAGAGATTGGCGTGCCTCTTTGTAGACTTGTTGGTCTCCTGATTTGAAGGTGCTGTCACGTGCTCTTAGTAGGGCTCTCACCTCACTGTTGAGCCATGGCTTCTGGTTTGGGAACACTTTAACGGTCTTTGTTGTTGTTACGCTCTCAGTACAGAAGCTGATGTATGAGAGTACAGCAGATGTGTGGCCCTCCAAGTCTGATCCTTCTGCAAATACACTCCAATTCGTGTTATCAAAACAGTCTTGTAGGGCCGTGGTGGCTTCATGGTCCACACTCTTACTGATTTTTCAGGTGGTTTTTGTCTTTGAATTAGAGGTTTATAAGCAGGGGTCAGGGACAGAGAGAGATGATCAGAGAGTCCGAGATGAGGCAGAGGGGTGGCCTTGTAAGCATCTGGGATGTTGGTGTAGACCTGGTCTAGTGTGTTGTTTTCCCTCGTCGGAAAGCTCACGTTTTTAAAGAATCCAGGCAGGACAGATTTCAGGTTTGCGTGGTTTGCGTCGTGTACCTGGAGTCGAGTGTTTTAACTGATGCATGAAACGATACATTTTTAGACATAAGTTGTAATGGCCGCCATTTTCTTTGTGAGTATTTATTACACAGCGTGCTGCGGGAAAAAAAGCCTGTTCTAACGTTTGAATCTAAGGTTTATATTTTAGCACCTGACAGCTCTTTTTTTTCTCATCCGTAAATACTCTGCATCTTTCATGTGATTCAGTTTATTTTGAAAAGTCTCAACAGGATCTTGAGCTTTATTGTGAAAGGTTTATGTGAAATTAATATAGCCGCTACAGTGACCATCAAAATAATGAAAAAATATTGCCGTAAACAGTTTATTTTGCGACACCACGAAACAAACAATAGCGTAAAATGAAATGATAGACATTTTTATATCGTCATCCAATATATATCGTTATATCGAACAGCCCTATATATACATATTACAGGATATATTACAGCAGTGAGCTTGAACTCTGGGTCAAAGATTCAAGTTGCAGTTATTTATATTTCCCATCACCTTAAAGCTTCACTCAAAGACAAGTATCTTTGACAGTGTAAATACAGATGTATTAGTGGTGCAACGGATCAAAAGTCTCACGGTTCGGATCGGATCACGGTTTTAAGTCACGGATCGGATCAATTTTCAGATCTAAGTATTTTTTGCCTATTAAAATCATTCAACTGAAGAATCATTCCACGCACTTATCTAAAAACTAATTAAGGTGCAATATGGACATAATGGACCATGCTGGGCATCCTCTGCATCCTCTGCACACGGCCATGACATCACAGGAGTCTGTTCAGTGACAGGTTGCTTCTCCCAAAGTCAAGGACCAGCAGACTTAAAAAGTCCTTTGTCCCACACGCCATCAAACTGTTTAACTCCTCGCTGGAGGAGAGGGAGGAAACAGGGGACAAAGGAGGGGGGGGACAAGTAAGCTGTAGTGCCATTTCACTGTGCAATAGTTTTTGTTAATATCCAACGGTGTATTAGACTCACAATACTTGAAATGTGCCGTTCCCTTGTATTCTTATTCCTATTTATTCTATTTATCCCTTTTGTATTCTCTGTATTTATATATGTGTATATATGGTATATTTCTGCTCACATTCTGCAACTTCTGTCGGTGCTGTGCTCCTGGAAACTGAATTTCCCGGAGGAACCCATCCGAGGGATAAATAAAGTTTCATCTAATCTAATGTAATATATAGGGCAGTGCAGGGCTTTGTATCTACCACTCTGCTGTGATATAACGAGTGGTCACGGTCACGTGGCGTTCTGTTGCCCTGGAGGTCCACCCATTTGTAGTTAGAGCAACAGAAGATGCCTGGGACAGTTCAGCCATAACTCATACATGCTTGGAACGATCTTGTCACTGAAGTGGATGCGCAACGAGATATCATAGCATGGCTCAAGCACGTTCATCACAGTTTAAACCCCTTGTTTTGCACAACTGAATACGGCCTCCCGTCTGCAGCTAAACACCCCAGTAGCTTTTGTAATGGCTTTAGCCCGGTCGGACTGGGCAGCAAAAGGCTGCTTAAATGCCACAAACTCCTCTGCTCTGCTACTTGGACCGCTAGCGCTGACCATAACTACAGCTTGACAGACTGACCACGCGCACCATACACATACTTTTTTTTTCTTTTTAGAATCTTTGGATCACGTGTGTACCGAACCGTGGAGTGGGATCGGTTCGGATTTCGGATCAACCGTGATCCGTTGCACCACTAAGATGTATTATACATAAGAGACAAATATTGTTCGTTTAATATGTTGGCATTATTACATTTGGCTCAATGCTTACTTTTATGTGTAAAAAGAAAATGTACGAGCTGTGATAACTGTTTCTGATAGAATGAAGAGTAGACTGATATATGAAATATTCCTTTATTGGGTGAGAAACTCAGACCATGTCATAACTGCTTTAAGTCATACAGAACAGATATCAGAGCCTTAAACAGGCTGACTTCTGCTAAATGCGTCAAACTGGGCAGAAAAGTATACAAACACAGAACATCCTTATAGAATATGATGTAACACTATAGATAAGACCTACCCAAAGTGTGGGCAGGGCCATTGCAGGGGGGGCGCGGTATGAAAAGAGGGTTTGGGGGCGTTAACAAAATGCTTGGACATTGCTAGCTATGCGGGCGCCCACAGAAACGCAAAGCAGGAGATGATGCATCGCTGAATGTTTCCAAACCAACTTCATTCTAAGCCAAAGACTAGAAAATATGGTGAAGCATATCTGCCCCTTGGTTTCACCTGCACAAGTGCTGAGGTAGGTCTCCCCTGCAGAATTGGTTTTCCCTGCATCGGGAGCAGCGCTGGGCTGTTCAAATCACGACTAACAGGATCCCACAGTTGTTTATGTTTTTAAAACCCATTTTGCACAGAGAGGCATTTTTTGAAAAATGCATTGATAGCAATGTTGAATATTATTACACAGGGAAAAAAAACGACTACAGTAAAATAATCACACCGTGATGCCTGTGCCTTTGTAAATTAAGGGACAGTAACTGCGTGTGTGTAAAACCTGAAGAGACAAAATACTGTTAATCTTGCTATCTCCCATTCTGCAATTCATCTCATGTAAACAATAACGTGTGCACAGCGTGACGTGAAAAAAGGCACATACCTTTGACATTGCGTGACGAACTCTGTATTCCTCGTCCACACGTAAACGGAAAAAAGGAGTTTTAAAAAATCTCAGTTTTCGGTGATTCCAAACGCCGTTTACGTGCGGACGAAACAGCTGCGTTTTCAAAAATACCCGTGTAGGTGTGGATGTAGCGTAACAGAGTTAGTAGTTTATTTTATTACTACCTGTAATTTATTGCAGATTACTTGTATTTGTTTAATTGTTTACTAAATGTTTGAGGTGTGAAAGAAACCGCAATGGAGCAAAATATGGGTGCGTGTGGCTGGAGGATGTGTTTGTGCAGGGTGAAAAAAAATGCACAGAAATAAATTATTTTTCAAGAATAATTAAATAGATTCAACATCTTTCTTCAACAGAATTGCAGAATTCACAGATGGTACCTTCCCAGAGGAAAAAGTACTATAGCTTACTAGGGTATATTAGACTTAACAGTTACTATATACAGTAATGGACTAATATACATTTTACATCAGATTAAAACTTTGGGTGTAAGATTCAGATAATTATTTATTAAAAGCTAGACATTTTAAATGAGAATAAGAAAGAAAAGTATGTCTTTTCCCTGTTAATGCCCTATCGGCCCCCCTGGCTAAACTTTGCTAGATCTGCCCCTGCACAGTTACCAGCCGTCAGCTACGTAGAAAAAGATCCTGGTCTAGAAAGTAATATTAAATAAATTCGAACAACAGCGTATCAAGTTTAAACGTGCTGCTGTTGTTCAGCTGCTGGTTTCCTCTTTCTGGTGCAAAGTGGGCCAAATACAAAGAAGAGAGACGGACTCGCAACAAAAAAGCCGATCAGCTGATCATTAAGCTGAAGTAGCAGCAAGAAGGGGAGGGAGGGAGAAGAGGCAGTCGCTCCATATATCGGTTGTTAAGCTTAACATGGGAACGCTTTACAAACATTCAGAGATGAACTTACATGCTTGCTTTACTTCTCTCTGGGATAACTTTCTCGGAGATGAAATGCTGGTTTGGTAGCGAGGCTCCAAATACACACAGCCGCTCTATCACATGACGCATACTGCTCCGACGTGCTACGGTTATGAGCCGAGTTACGCCATGTCGCAAGTTTTCTGAGGTTTTTTTTGATATTTAATGGATCGGATTACATTTTTTATTTCCCTCCGATATACGATCCAGTAATTTAGGTCAGTATCGGACCAATACAGATACGTAATATCGGATCGGGAACAGTCTGTCTATTCTCTCCATCTGTCAGCTGCTGCTGGCTCTTCCTCCTCCTCTTCCTCACACACTGCTGAGTTTGTCCTGGTGGATCATCAGGGGTGCAAAGCCTCACAGATGATGTGCAGCAGTGGGTCCCTCAGTCTGTCCTCACTCTGGACACTTGCAGTTGCCACACATGGAAATCAAATGTGTGATAAGCTGCAGGATTCAAACACAAGTGTAACTTATAAATACATGTTCATACTTTTATTCCACAATCAGAGAGAAAGAAAAAGAGAGAGAGTGCAGGACAGACAGACAGGTGACAGTCTCAGGTGTACACACTGCTACAAAACAGCACAAGAGAAGGAGGATTTAGTGTTTGTGTTATTACGAGTGCTAAACAAGAAGAGTTCCCAGATGGTCCAGTGGACACATGTGTGACTCCTGCGATTAAAGCATCTTTCTTTCAGCTTAACGAGTGAACCGTCAGCTCGTTCAAACACACGTTAAAGTACGTTTGGCTCGACACCACCGAACAGAGGCAGCAATATAACATAGCTAACATTAACAGTGCAGTGAATCCTGCTTGTGCCGTGATATTCAGGACTGCAAACCGAGCAGCATCACTGACTTTCAGCTTGTTGTGTTTGTTGATATATGACTGACTTTAATTATCCATAAAATCATCACATTCTCTGTAAGATTAAGGTCGACTATGTAAATATATTGAAGTAGAGGCTTTAAAACCAAGTTAACGCTGAAAGTACAAACATCACTAATGTCACACAACTTTACCGACATGTGACCAACAGTAATGTTTTAATGTTCTTTATTATTAAACATTCCCACATAAATAAGTGAGATAATATTCAGTACTTACTTTTGACAGTTTACTCTTCGGCCGCTCCCTTCTGCCTTCTGCCGTATTTTGCGGCAAAATTATCCACACCCACCGCCGCGCTATGAATTGTGGGATATATGGGACCACAAAGCGTGCACCGGACCACGCTTGATATTTGGGGAAATCGACGGCGCATTTGGAGTACGCAATTGAAGTACACTTCGAGTTGTCACGTGGCGGTGACGTAATCGCACTCAAAATGCGTACTTCAAGCGTGCGGTCTCTGAATTGGGACACAGCCCCAGTCTCCATTTCAACTTGTGTTGAAAGTGCGGACTTCAAATGATATTTTCTTAATTGTGTTAATAGGCCACGTAAAACCAGAGTTATGATTCAAAACAAAAGAAACAGTACAAACGGTGTTTTCTGAGGACAGCGCTACCAAACACTCTCCGTTGGTGACCAAAATTTAAAAAAACAAAAACGATGCATGTCTGCCATTACCTGCCAAAACCGGAAGTAACATAATATTTCGTGGGAAACGTAGTTTTCCCCCTCAGGGCCTTTATATACCTATGCTGGTGGTTTTAAGTTATGTCTGACATATGTCTGTGCAGTTCCTGGGATGCTTAGACCTGAAAATGCACTGTTGGAAATTATTTTATTTTTTATGTTTTGTTTTGTTTTTTTACTTTTCTAAAAACAGATGGTGATCTTTTCTAAAAACGATAGGACAGGTGTGGAGGAGAAAGAAGCAAGAGAATGGGTTCCTAAGGTGGGCAAGAAATATCCAGCTTCTTCTCCTGTAGTTAACGATGTAAATATGTTGTTTTCACACATCCATGGAAGGTGAGCAAAATATATATTTTTCTGCTCTAATAACAGTCTGTGAGCTCATCTGAAGATGATGGGACAGATGACTGGAAACCCACACAGGATGAATCTGAAGGCTATTCAGAAGAGGAGGAAGAACAAGAACGTAAAAGGATTCCTAAGGTAGCCATGAAAAACAAAACTGGGTGTCCTGTGCCACAAAGAGAGGTGAAATTCATCCTCAGTTTCAGTGGTTCCACAATCTATCTATCAAAAATGAGCCAAACATATTGTTGTCTTCTCTTAAAACAGATGGCGGCAGCATCTGAAGAGGATGGGACACATGATAGCAGACCCACACAGGATGAATCTAAAGATGATTCAAAAGATGAAGCAGAACATTTGGGACAAATGATTCACAAAGTGGCCATGGAAAAGGTAAATATTGTCCTCTGTTTCAATGCATTCAACAAAATATGTCTTTGTATTCTTTTACGTCAGATGGTCAGCTCATATGAAATATGCAAGGAGTAAAGGTATTGAAGGTACATGAGTTTAAATACCTGGAGTCAAGCATCCAAAGCAACAAGCAGTGCAAAAGGACAGGCAGGGGATGGCAGAGCTCAAGATACTAAGATTTTGTTTGGGAGTGACCAGGATGGAGAAGATTAGAAATGAGTGCATCAGAGAGACAGCTCATGTTGAGCCGTTTGGAGACAAAGTTAGAGAGGCAAAGCTGACATGGTTTGGACATATGTAGAAGAGGCATAGTGAATATATTGTTCCATATGGAGCTGGCAGGCAGGAGGAAAAGAAGAAGCCATAGAAGAAGTTCGTGGATGTAGTGATGGAGGATATTCACACGCAAACCCCAAGAATGTTAGGAAATCATGTCAGTACATTCCTTGAAGTGGTTCTTTTTCACATGTAAGAGCTTTGGATGCATTCTCACCACTAATATTCTGCTGGGTTTTGTCAAGGATGCTCTCTGAGTGTCTTTGTAAGGTTCTTGCCGACCCACGTCAAAATAGCCCTAATTACTTGAACTGAAGCTAACTGGACTTACATTTTTTGGGGTTTGTAAAGGTGTGTCTCCACTCACATAAGATGCTTCTTTACTTCTTAAATGTCTGAAGGCCCAGGTATTTAACCCCTGATGGGGTTGTCACTTTAAATGTGGTCCTAAAAGATGTGGACAAGCCTGTTATGTCCGATTTAGACTTCTGCTGGGAATCTTTGTAGTGCCTGCAATGTAACCTACGTAAATGGCCAACGTCATTGCTGGCATTTATTGTGCATTGTGTTAATTACAATGTGCTAATGTCCTGGTCTTTTATATGTAGTGCCAGCCAATAGGAAAAAAATAAAACCCTGGGAGTAGGGATTGATATCTGTTCCTCAAGATTTTTCACTTCTTTATACATTCCCTTACATTCATTCCAATAGTTTCCACAGTCTCCCTCCAGAAATTTGCTGACATTTGTGAGTACTTATATTGATACTATTATTATTAATGTTCCTTATATTGAGGAGATGATCATTACTTTCACTGATAAATTTTAAAACTGCAGTGAAAAGGGGGGCGGGGGGGTAGAAGAAGAAGAGCAAAGCGGCAATCGATGGTGCTGAAATGGCCAATCACAATAATCGTGGGCTACATTGAGCTATAAGACCTATATGTGTATATTTATATAAACATTTGCAGACACGTTGGAAGTTGGTGCGTTCCAGACACAGTGAGGAAAAACTGGATTTGTTTTGGTTATGTGAGGAAATGAGGTGTTATTTTTCTGCCATTTTTATTATTTCCTTTTACTATTTGTAGTTTCATTATTTTGTTATTGCTATTGCATCATAATCATATAACAAGCATTTGCATTGACGCATTTATTAATAGTGATATTGCATTTAGATGTTTAAACATATTGGCACCCAATTAAGCTTTATTACAGGTGCAGTTATAACCACTTTAAACTGTTGAGTTGAATTTATAATCTTAAATGTTTATATGCAGACTGCATTGTGAAAGAGTAACTCTGTGCCAAAATAAGACAGGAAGTTACATGCTTTGCAGGAAGTGAAACCGAAACCAGAGTCTGAGTGCGAGTTATTCTGAGGAGCTAGTCGGCGAGGTGAAATAGGGTGTGATTGTGGTTAGCACATAGACACACACGTAACCACACACATACATACACATAGTAGTAGGCTCATTTTGTGGTAAAGAGTAGAGATGGACCGATCCGATATTAGGTATCGGTATCGGTCCGATACTGACGTAAATTACTGGATCGGATATTGGAGAGAAATTAAAAATGTAATCCGATCCATTAAATATCAAAAAAGCACCTCACAAAACTTGCGACACGGCGTAACTCGGCTCATAACCGTAGCACATCGGAGCAGTGTGCTCACGTGATTGAGCGGCTGTGTGTATTTGGAGCCTCGCTACCAAACGAGCATTTCATCTCCGAGGAAGTTATCCCAGAGAGAAGTAAAGCAAGTGTGTAAGTTCATCTCTGAATGTTTGTAAAGCATTCCCACATTAAGCTTAACAACCGATATATGGAGCGACTGCCTCTCTGTCCCTCTCCTGCTGCTACTTCAGTCGTGAAACTTATTAATGATCAGCTGATCGGCTTTTCTATTGCGAGTCCGTCTCTCTTCTTTGTTTTTGGCCCACTTTTCACCAGAAAGAGGAAACCAGCGGCTGAACAACAGCAGCACGTTTAACCTTGATAAGCTGTCATTAGAATTTATTTAATATTACTTTCTACACCAGGATCCTTTTCTACGTAGCTGACGGCTGGTAACTGTGCAGGAGCGGATCTAGCAAAGTTTAGCCAGGGGGGCCGATAGGGCATTAACAGGGAAAAGGGGGGTACAAAGACATACTTTTCTTTCTTATTCTCATTTAAAATGTCTAGCTTTTAATAAATAATTATCTGAATCTTACACCCAAAGTTTTATTGCTGGGAGTTTGCAACCCTATTAGTTAGGTTGCTTAATATTTCTGCTAAGTAGTCTTTAAAATACCAGAATAGGAAGGATGGAGTAGGTTTAAATTCATTAGATTGATCAGTATTGCTGAACTATGAAATATTTTGGGCGCAGTGTATTTTTTACATACAGGTATAACAGAATAGGTTTAGTGTTGTTGTTTATTTAAACTTGAGTATGAACTTATACAAAATGCAGCAAGATATTAAAAAAACAGTTTTATTGATTAAAAAACACACTATATCGGATTCATATCGGTATCGGCAGATATCCAAATTTATGATATCGGTATCGGTATCGGACATAAAAAAGTGGTATCGTGCCATCTCTAGTAAAGAGTTCAGATTTAATTCTGCTACAACTGCAAGAGTGCCTGCGTACGTGACAGTTTGTTCCAGACGATAAGCGAGCGTCCGGCAGTGACAGGAAGCACCTGGCTTCGAGGAGAAGAGAATGATCTTTTTAAACTGTGTTAAAAGTCGTTGTGGTTTTGAGTTGACGTATCCATGTAATTTATGCAAGAGGGGGCGTTCTAATACCCCGATGTATAAAACTGTGTTCTGAAGTTTTGGAGATAGAGATCAATGCTGTCTGCGTACAGGATTTATCTCTCCACATGTGTCATTAAATCATTCGTTGACTCCACCTGACAGGGTCAGTGTGTCATTCCGATCTCCACCATCTCTCTGTCCTCAAAATGAACCTTAACAGTTATTAGTGATAAAAACACATTCATGGATTGAACCTGACCAGTGCTCTGTGTATAGCTTATTTAGCTAGTCAAAAATACACAACAGTGGCAGTACAGATTAAAAACACTTATTCTATTTATTCAGGTACACACTAATAGCTACTGCATAGATTTCTTGCTGAAGCATAAATCTCCAGTCAGTCTTTAAGGGTCATATGAGTCAAGATGTGACTCCTCTGTGAGACATTGCCCTGCCATATTGTTGTGAGCTATTAAGGTCACATGAGTCAAGCTGTGGGGGTTGGGAAGAGGATTTCAGGACTGCATTATAGGTGGCTGATAGTTAGCGTCACTACCTCCACTCAGTGGTGGTTGTTCACAGTGCCTCTGTCTGTATTCTTGATCGAAGATCTCTGCTCTCCTATGTAAAGGTCCGAGCACTCCTCACTGCATTGCAGGGTGAACAATGCGTTCTTTAGCATGTGTCGGAGTATTTTGATTAGGTAGTTTTTGTGAGGGTGTTGCTGTGTCTGAAGTGCACTGGGATGTTGTGCTTGGAGAAATTTCTCCAACAAACCTGCCAGATGCTGTCTGAGTAAAGCATGGAGGATGCAGGATACATGACGCCCACTCGCTTGTTGTGAATACTCTGGATAATTACCTGTAGCATCCTCATATGGGTTCAGGTGGAAATGATTCTGTATTAAGCAGCGCAAAGACAGTTTATCTGAATGATTTGGACATTTGTGTCGAGAGAAATTTCAGGGTTACAGTGTGTGAAAAGACAAAATAAACACATTATACTTGGCTGCTGATCATGAAGTTTAACCTTTAACCCAACAGTTTTGCATTTTCTAGTAAATCTCAACAGGTTTCTAATAATGGCTCATTCAGTGTGTAATTACAGTCTAGTGTGTATGAAATATGCACACCTAGAGTCCTCTGAATTATTAATGATGCAGCTGTGAAAATGGCATCCTGGTTTGAATGTTTGTCTCAGTGTGTAATGTCGTGTGATATCCGTAGGGTGACAGATTCTTTGAAGCCATTAACAAGCACATTGAGCGTGTGGAGAATGATCTCATCTCACTGAAAAGCTATGTAAGGTGATAACGGTAAATAAATTGTTCTTTACTGTTATTTGCCAGGATGACACTCTTGGACCCACAGCATGCGCTGTGCTAGTGTCGGTACTTTTAATGTTTACTAGATAATGTTACGGGTTCTACGACAGCAAAGACGTTTCAATTTGGCGGCGCTGTACTTCAGACCAGATCAAATCAGAAATGATTGTTTGTTTTTGAACTACGCTGGCCTGAAGACAAATTTGTACAGAGACTGACAACTGAAATGTGAGTTCGGTAGAGCTGGGACAGTCAGACAGTTACCAGTTTGGCAGGAGAAGAACTGTTTATTTTCATAACTGATCAATCTTTAAAACCCTTTTTTTCTCCCCCAAAAAATCCAAAGTTAGCGGTTGCAGCTTTCCCAGTTGTGATTTATTTGTTAGTTTTTCTTGTCTCTGGGGTGTTTTTGATATTGTGAGTACAAGAAAGTAATTATTAGAATGTAATGTGTTAAATTTGCTTAGATGAGAGGGTCCAGCAGTAGATCAGATGAATAGGAAAGGATTTGTCTGTGTGTTTCAGTTTGGCTTAGCTGTAGGCTTGAGTGTGTGTACTTGTTTAGAGGAAAGGAATTTATGGACACTGGGGTCTGCTGTCATAAAAGGAGACGGGAAGCTACAGTCGGGGTTGCTGATGCTGATGCTTGTACCTTTAATAAAAACTCTTAATTGTTCTAACTTAGAAGTAGGTTTGCAGGAGACTCTCCACCTTATCTGTAAATGCAAGACAACAAGAGGCCAATGGCCCAGTGGATGCAGAGTGGGGGTCTCAGTGTTTGTAATATGTTAACTCTGTTTTCTATGTTGTGTAGAGGAATTTGGTTAAGCTTGGGTGAGGAGATTACTTTTATGACCCGAAGGAAGTCACGTATGCAGAGACACACACAAACAGTGCTTTGACTGTTACGACACACCTACATGCACACTCACTCACGTGCACAGACATACGCACAGGTACGCGCACACAGTCACTCACATGCACTCAAATAGACATACGGGTACGCGCACACACAGGCACTCACGTGCTCGTGCATACACACACCGACACAGAGTTTGCAGCACACCATGGGGATTTTATGATAGGGTCCCTTCTACAAAACTGTGGTTCACAGACAAAGGAGTGAAGATTTTGCAGAGGGACACCGGCCTTGCACGTCTTCCATTCTAGAAGATGCATGCTTAAATGAAGATGAAAAAAGATGAATAAAGGTTTTGTGAAATAACTACTGAGTCCAGTGCCATCTCTGGATGCTCAAGGAATAAAAAAGAACCAGGGTGAAACTGATTTCGTAACAATATGTTTGAGTATTGTCTGTCATCAGAAAAAGTAAACAGTTTGAAGACATTACATCAGGTCCTGGATAACTGCGGTGGGCATTTTTATATTCACTAGATTTAATGAACCAAGCAATTAACAGAAAATTAGAAAAATCATTACCTGCTGGCTGCAGACCTGGAACAGACGTGTTAATATCACATATGGGATAGAACAATGGAAATTAATTACTTGGTCCTGGAAGTCCTAAATGAACTTTTATTTTTTGGAAATGATTGCTGCATTGCATTGTGTGGGCTGAAACATTCAACTCTGCACTGCACTCAAAGGTTTTTTCTTTCCCCCCCCCCAGACGACTCTCCAAAATTATATTCAGCTTTTAAAAATGTGATAATTGATACCTGATTATTTAAAATCCTTTTTGAAAGAGGAAAAAAACATTGGGACATTTTACTGAATTTGACTGAGAACATCTGTGCTGAGGTACTGTGTCTTCATGGCAGATGGAGATAACACAGGTATACCCCACCCAACATAGCACCAGGGGCCGAGGTCGAGCCCTCAGCTTCCCACTGCTGCCAGGGATAGAGTCTGTGGACAGCTGCCTGCTGCCACCTGCACCGAAGAAGAGAACACGGATTGACTACAGCACAGGTGAGGGGAAACGTCTCTGTGTGTGCTCACATTTGACTGCTATGCAAATTATTGCCCTGTAATATGTGTGTGTGTGTGTGTGTGTGTGTGTGTACACTAACGTACTCTTGCGTACAGATCAGTTAGAGCATTTAGAGGCCCTGTTCCAAGAGGATCACTATCCGGACGTGAAAAAAAGAAAAGTGATTGCTGCTTCAGTCGGCGTCACACCTCAGAGAATCATGGTTAGACTCTTACTCTGTTCATCTTCTGTGAAATTTTACTGAAGGCTTATTTTGTGATGTTTTCCTTATCAAGATCTACTACTGGCATTTTTTTCTTTGTGTTCCTGAAAATCCCATCTCATCCTCTGTAAAGCAGTTTCTACCTTTTTTGTTGGCTTCCTCAGTCTTTTATTTGTTTCCCCCTGAATGTTTCTGGGTCCCAGGTCTGGTTTCAGAACCGAAGGGCGAAGTGGAGGAAAGTACGTGGTGTTACAGCAAAGGTGGAACACGGACAGAGTAGAGCTGAATACAGTCCACATCACCAAATCAATCCCACTTTGCCCACACTGGCTCACAACAGGTATTTCTGTTTCTTTCCTGTGTGTCTGTGTAGGTTTGCAGTCATCCAGGTCATGGTAGTCTAGAGAGACTAAAAAAAATAAGGTAGATGGACTTCTTTAGGTTTGAAGGCTGTACACTTAAAGAATAAAGGTCACTCTTTTGAGGATGCCAGTGCTCACATTTTGGACTAAGAAGACAAGATGGTTTGAGAGAGATGTAAAGGAGGTCATTTGATCTTGCAAAGGGTTCTTTGGTTAAAAGGGAGTTTTTTCCTTCTTGCTGTTTCTTGCTCCTAGGGTGTTGTTTGATTGCTTTCTCTGCATTATTGTAGGGCCTTTACCTTACAATGCAAAGTGCCTCGAGGCAACTGCTGTGATTTGGCACTATATAAATAATCCAGAATTAAATCCACATCCACTGTGACAATGGATGTCGAGACAATGGTGTACCTGCTGCTCTGTGTGTGGCTTTTTGCGTGTGTGTGTGTGTGTGGGGGATTTCCTCGTTCTTGGCTTTCAGAAATGGTAGTTTTGATTCTTGTGATTAAGTCGCTCTCATGACTGAGTTACGTCTGTTGAAATCACATTTTTGGATAGGCTCAGATCACTTCGAACCGGAGCCGAGTAGGTACTGAAAGTGTTATTGCAGTGTCTTTACTCAGTGTAGTCAGGTACCTTAGTGCTGATTCAAACCCTGCCTCAACTGAGCTATTAAGGTCACATGATGAGGTTGGGCAAGCCCTCACAGTGACTTTACCCATAACCCCTGGTGATGGTAATAACCCACGGTCTTTTTTTTTTCTTTTTTTTTCTCACACCTTGGCTCATGTGAAGAAGCTCTGGGTTAATAGTGGGTCAATGACCCTCAGGACCACTTCCAAAGGGGACAGCCCCCCCACTAGGCGTTAAATACCTGGGACTCTTTTGTTTTTAGAACTGATGAAGCCTCTTGGATGAGAGGTGAATTATCTTCACAAAACGCTACGTCCAGATGAACAGAATCCCCCCCCACCTCTCTCGATTTTTATCTCTGTACTTTGATTTGATTCATGCTTAAGTGCATTTTTGTTCTTTGTCTTTGTTTTAGTAAGGGAGCCGCTTCTTTGTCTCGTTATGATGCTCTCAAGCTACCCCAGCTTGCCCCTGTGCCACCTTCATTCCCCACCATAACCACTCAGAGCCCACCCTCCCACAGCAGCCTGTTGTCCAGCCTCAGCAGCCCAGGTGTGAAAATCCACACATGCACATTTTACGACACCCTGCTTTTAATGCATTAGCTTGATGAGCATTCAGTCTGTCTGTGAGGAATTCTGTTTATCTTATTAAAATAAACGACTCAACCCAAGTTCAAAATGGCATACAAAGGTGTTAAAGATCGCATCACCCTTCAGCTGAGCTATGATGTTAGCAAGCTCTGTGCCTTTTTGTTTTGCACATTATTACACATTTGCCTAATAAGCGAGAAAAGACATCCAGTGCTAAAATAAATATAAATAATTATTAAAAAGAATCTGCCAAATCAAACATGTACGCTTTCCCACTGTGGCGAGCCCTTGTGTGTAAGTGAACAGCTGAAAGTAGCATTGGAAAGAAAATAGGTCCTACATAAAACTGCTCATAACGAGGTTTTTGAATTTTTGCTTTGTCTGTTTAATCAAACAAAACTAAAGCTGTTAAGTTTTTTTGTCTTCTTAGAGCCCTGCAATGTGAAGGCCATCTCGTTCCATTGATGAAAACGGAAACCTCACAACAAAACAATCTAGATGGTTAAATAAGTCTAAAGGTCAGAGGAAAATATGTAAACTTGGATTTGGGATCAAGTTTCCCTTCAACCTGAATTATCATTCCTTTGTGAGGCCCTGATGAATGATTACAATCAGAATACTTTATTAATCCCAAAGGAAATGATCTCAAACCGGACCAGCTTAAATTCTTTGATATCTGGATGATCAAGCCGCGATGCAGTCTCCCCACCTCCATCATGGCTGAAAAGTTTCGTTACATTTGCTTAGGACCCTCTGTTAACATTAGTTATTTTTAAAAGTAAAAATAACTAAGCCACTGGAAGAGAGGAGGACAAAGCTTGTCCACCAAAACTCCTTCAGTTGTAGGGTCGGTTATGTAAAGTAGCTGCAAATTTGACCTCAATAAAATTTGTGGCTTTCATGGCATTACAAACATTGATTTTTAACGGATTTTCCTACATATGAGGAAGTGTTTACAGAAGAATGAAATCTTTGTTCAGCTCAGCGAACCTTCACACTGCAGGTAGAGAAAGTAAAATTACATAGAAACCAAACTACAGTATCTCTGTCTAATCTTGCTTTCTAATTGCTTGGTTTTTATCTGTTAGGTGAAAGCAGAGTGATGGATACAGGCCAGCACCAGCTTTCATCTCAGGAGGGTTTGGTGGAGTATCCCCCCCGTCCCATGCAGAGCCCTCCCCCTCTGCAGCTAGCCAGCCTTCCTCTTTTCACCATGACCTTTAACTTTGCAAACCCCACTCCCCCTCTCCTCAACACACCAGCCCACACCCCACCCCTCTTCCTGGATGCTCTGGAGGGTGGCTCTACCTTGGCCCACCATGAGACCCAGTCTCTGCCGACTGACACCAGGTCAGCTCCACTCGCAGCAAACTGTGACATGAATACTAGAGGATACTTCAAATATGGATGAGTAGAAGAGCTGACAGCAGGACAGAGTAGGCAGAGAGGGAATCTGTGAAAAACTGATGTAGTCATGGCTCACACATTGTCTGTAGTAGCAGGGAGTCAGTTTTAGCTAAAATATGCTGTGAGAGATTGCACTTAGTCACTTTGTTCTTATACAATTATGGTTGTATGACTATAGATGCTAGATGTTGTATGACTATAGCACTAAAACTTCTACTTTGTACAAAAATATGTTTATTTTTTAATACGGTTGGCAGTATCTATCCATGTTCAGCCACGCAGATGCACTGCATAGAGATAGTGGCACAAACCTCACATAAATAATCTGAGACCTGAGAATGAAATTCTGATTGTGTCTGTCTGGCTCGATATCACTAGAAGTAATCATAAGAACAACAAAAACCTACAGATGGAGCAATAATCAAAGATGTTTGTTTTTGTGACTAAATTCTTGTTTGCGTTGTCCTCAGTTTGCTCTTTGACTTGGACTACCCGACGTCTAGCCAGCAGAGCAACACTTTGTCTTACCAGCTCCAAACCTCCTACCCCACCAGCCAGCCTCAGCTCCAACCTCAAGCATCTCTGCCCCACATGACCTACCTCACACCACCTCCCTACCTCACCCTTAACCCTCCAGAGTCTAATCCTACCTCCTACCTGACTTTTGGCCCTGGAGGAAACTCGACAGGAGTGGTGACCGATTCCACCACGGGTCATGCCTGCTTTCAGTCCCAGAGTGCAATTCAAATCCTACTGCACCACGGTGAGTCACTGGGGTAAAATGAGATTGCATTAATTTAAGTATTGGAAAAAATATGAAAATTTTACTCTGACAAAAGAATCCTATAGGAGCAAATGGAAAGTAAAACTATACACCCTACATCAGTGTAAACTAACCCAGAAGTCAAAAGAAAGTTTTACTTGGTGCTTTCTATGTAAACAGATGTTTGCACCATCATTAGGGATGGGTATCGAAACCCGGTTCTTGTTGAGAACCGGTTCCCACTGTTTCAATTTCTTGGAATTGTTTGCCATTTTTGCAAACGATTCCCTTATCGATTCCAGTTGCCCCGAAAGACGTCACCACGTTGCGGAGCGTCATTTACCTGGCAGGGCGCCTAAGTGGCTCAAATGCTCAAAAGTTTGGTTATACTTTACGAGAACGGATGACAGCGGGGCAACTTGCAATACTTGCAAAGTAGATATTTAATTTAAAGGAGGAAACACTACGAATATGCAAAAGCATTTGCTCACAAAACACGCGATAACCTTAAATGAATGTCATGTTTTTAATTCCGCTCCGGACTCGTGAATCTCAACCCAGCAGCAGCGGTAACGTTTGCACGTCCTCTAATGGGCTAATGTTGGCATTTTACCACAACTTCACCAGATTTAGCTAATAAAAACTAAACCTATGTCCAGTCCAAGGGCTTAGATTTGGCATGGATGGAAGGGACATGTCCCCACCAATAATTTGATCTCTTCGAGTAAAGAAAAACAAACCCGATAGAAAGAAAAAAACGATCTGTCAACGTCTCATTCACCTAGTGGTGCAGAAAGAGTTAAATTACGTTCTCTACTGGAGTCCTACCTCATGTGACAAATATGGCCAATGTGATTGGCTGTGCCTTTCAGGGAGCTCTGTTTAGTTTTAGCAGCGGCAAGCCTGCGCTGCGAGGACCTGTAAGGAGGAGAGGATGATGGCAGCAAAAAGGAAGAACGTGGATAAAAGAAAGTATTTTTCAAAGAAACCTGTAAGTCACTTAAAGTTAAGTTCACTCATAAAATGTGTCAGTCATAATAACGTTACAGGCTATGCTACGCCATACATGCCAACCCTTCCGATTTTTCTGTGAGAATCCCGAATTTCAGTGCCCCTCCCGAAAATCTCCCGTCCAATTTCACAGTTGCTCATTTCCGGTTTACCCGGCTGTCGGAGGACCCGGCCCACTTAGATCGCGAAGGCAAGGTCCTCAGGTGGACACAGCCTCTGAATTTGGACACCCCCAGCCTGTTTCCGGCTGGACAATAATAACGGTGACATTTAACTTATTTTAAGGTGAGTCAAGATGGCGCCAGTATGTTCGGCTCGCCGTCACTCTACCTGTTTTTTGGTTTTCTCTTTGCTGTTCATTGCCTTAACTGTGGAAATTAATTCGCTCCGGATCTATGACCGAAAAACTCTTCTTACTATCCGAGACTCAGCAGTGACAGCACCTTTGTTCCTTGTTTTTGATGGGCAAACAAGCAGTGCCCCTCCACCGCTTGATGGCATTCCGCCTTATCTACGTCGCACCTGGTTCCTCCTTCCCAAGCTATACCGGAGAAAACGCTGGAGAAGACGAGGGAAGCGAAGTGGTCTCTTGGTTCGTACAAAGGCATTCCTGTCACTTTCTTGCCTGGCTGATCCTCTCCTTGTACAAATGGGTTTTTGTTACTCTGCTACCGTGAGAGGCTCACTCCAACCCAGAGGACCCTGGGTCCGCACTGTCTCTCCAACTCCGCCTGGTGTTGCTCCTGTTTCACCGGTGGGCCCGCTTTTCGGCCCGCGCTTCCTTCAGTCGTCTGGTTCGCTCCTCGCCATACCGGCGGTGGCGTTCTGCCCAGGTGAGCGACTCTCTTCCACCTCTGGCCCGCGCCTGATGCCTGCTCCTCTCCTGCGTGATTCTCCTAGTACGTCGCTGGTTGCTCCTGCTCCGGGTGTTGGGTCATCGGCTCCTCTTCAGCCACGGATCCGCAGATTTGGTACCGTTATTTCAAACCTCCGCCCACTCAGCCGCACATCAATCCCGATGACAGCTACTGATCTCATTTTATCTATGGCTTTGATCAACACTCGTTCCCTCTCCAATAAGACGTTTCTGCTTAAGGATTTTTTCTCTTCTCATGAACTGGATTTTATGTTCCTGACTGAGACCTGGCTTCATGCTGGTGAGACTGTGGCTTTTTCTGAGCTTCTTCCGCCAGGCTGTTGTTTTTTCAACTCTCCCAGGTCTTCTGGTAAAGGTGGAGGCCTTGCCTGTGTTTTTAAATCAGTTTATGACTGTCATCAGATTTCATCTTTCTCCTTTTCCAGCTTTGAACTACAGCTTTTTAAACTGAACTCATCTATTCCTTTACTGTGTGCAGTAGTGTATCGTCCTCCCAAATTCAATAAGGACTTTATTAGTGAGTTTGGGGAATTCTTATCAGGACTTTCAGTAGATTTTGATCATTTTCTTATTGTTGGCGATCTGAATATCCATGTGTGTTGTCCATCTAAACCTCTGGTCAGAGACTTTGTATCATTGCTGGACTCCTTTAACCTGACTCAGTGTGTGTCTGGCTCCACACATGAGAAAGGTCACACACTGGACCTTGTCATGTCCCATGGCCTGAGTATCCACGTCTCTGAAATCTGTGAGAGTGCGTGTATCTCTGATCACAGTCCTGTTCTGTTTTCTGCCACTGTACATTGTTCTGTTGCTGCAGTTAAAGCTCCTTCACGTCGCCACCGGATCATCAATACTCATGTACCATCCCAGTTTTCTGCTGCTTTTAACAACTCTGAGCTCTCCACGGTGAACTGGATTGACTCCCTGTGTGCAGAAGATTTAACTGTTCTTTTTAATTCAACATGCACTTCTATTCTGGACTCCATCGCTCCCCTAAAATCACTCCGTCCTAAAGCTCACGCTGAACCCTGGATCACAGACTGTTCGTGTGCAGGTGTGCTGAGAGAAAGTGGAAAAAGGACAAGCTGCAAATCTCTTTCAATATTCTGAGAGACTCTCTTTTAACTTATCAGAAAGCTGCTGAAGAGGCTAAGTCCTCCTACATATCTAACCTGGTTAGCAGTAATGTTCATAAACCTCAGACTTTGTTTCGTGTTCTAAATTCCATTGTTGATCCTCATACGTCCACTCGCCTCACACCTTCTGCCACCCTTTGTAATGACTTTTTATGTTTCTTTGTTAATAAGATTTCCTCCCTGCAGTCTGCCATTCCACCTTCTCTTTTCAATCCCTGTGTTTCTCTCCCGTGCCAATCTGCCTTTAATCAGTTTGAGCTAATTTCTCTTTCTCAGCTGCATGAAATAGTCTGCAAGGTCAAGTCTACCAACTGTTCCACTGACGCTATCCCCTCTCGTCTTCTGAAACAGGTCCTGGACTCAGTTGGACCTGTCCTTCTGGTCCTGATCAATGCCTGTCTCAGCTCTGGTTGTTTCCCAACACTTTTTAAGCATGCTGTTGTTCAACCTCTTCTCAAAAAGCCTAACCTGGATCCATCTATACTCTCTAATTATAGGCCCATTTCCAATCTGCCCTTTCTGTCCAAAGTATTGGAACGAGTTGTCTTCAGGCAGCTCCAGTCATTTTTAGACAACAACAGTCTCTATGAGAAGTTTCAGTCCGGTTTTAGACCTCGTCACAGCACTGAAACCGCTTTACTGAGAGTTTTCAATGATTTGCTTTTAACTGTTGACTCTGGTCGTGCTGCTGTCCTAGTAACCTTAGATCTGACAGCAGCTTTCGACACTGTCGATCACAACATACTGTTATCCCGCTTAGAACACTGTGTCGGTTTGAAAGGTACTGTTTTAAAGTTTTTCCAGTCTTACCTGGATAACAGGAGTTTCTCTGTTCACCTCGGTGAACTGTCATCTCCCAGAGCTCCTTTAACTTGTGGTGTACCTCAAGGGTCCATTCTAGGCCCCCTGCTGTTTATTCTGTATTTGCTCCCTCTGGGCGATGTGCTGCGCAAACATAATGTGTCCTTCCACTCTTTTGCTGATGACATTCAGATCTACCTCCCTCTGAGGTTAGACTGTAAGGACTCTCTGCAGCCGTTATTCTCCTGTTTGTCTGACGTTAAGACTTGGATGGCTCTTAACTTTCTACATCTAAATGACAGTAAAACTGAAGTCATTGTGTTTGGGCTTCCTAAAGACTCCAACCCTTCCTTTGATTTTATGGGACCCCTAACTTCTGAATGTACGTCCTCCATTAAGAGCCTCGGTGTTACTTTTGACAGTGCTTTTAAATTTGATAAACAAATCAGCTCCGTAGTCAAGGGATCTTTTTATCACCTACGGATTTTAGCTAAAGTCAAGTCCTACCATGTCCATGCTTTTATTACTTCACGGCTGGACTACTGTAACTCCCTTTATGTTGGTTTAGATCAGGGGTCAGCAACCTTTAACACCCAAAGAGCCATTTGGACCCGGTTTCTATGGAAAAGGAAACACTGGGAGCCGCAAATACTTTTTGACATCTAGAATGAAGATAACACTGTGTATATTGTTTTTTTGTTTTTTTTACCTTTGTGCTTTGTATAAACAACTATGGTGTGTTGCTTATGAAATCCCTGAAGTGCTACGGAGAAAATTAAATTTTATTTATGTAATGAACACATTGTCAACCCTTAAAAAATAATAACTAAAAATAAAGTCAACCAGTTGAAAGTGTCTTTTAAATGAATTAAAAAGCTGAACTTAAATTATCCATGTAGCAAAAGAAAAACAGTCATCCTTATATAGCCTTGACCAGAATTAAAAAAATTATTGGAAAAAAGCACTATAATCCTAAAAAATTAAAAAATAAATATTTTCATCATATCTGCATATTACTTATTTTACCGGGTTAATGTGCTTCGCGGCGCGTGGCCCGCAGTGACGCTGCAGGAGAGGCAGACGTACCTGAGTGGCATCCGCAATCACGCCTCACCGGCTTGCTCTCTCTGCTGTTGTTTGTATGTGTCGGGCTGTGCGCTGGAAAGCTACAGCCGGCTGTGTGTGAAAAGTGGTCAATAAAGAGATGCTGAAGAGCATGTTCATGTAAACATCGTTGGTTCTGCCGTGATGTGTTTACAATCGGACTTCTGCTCCTGAACCTCTGCGCACAGCGCCTGCTGTACTGAAGTCACTTTCATCTTTACGCAGGGACTGTAAGCTGTCGCCTGTGAGGCATGTGCGGTGTTTGTTTTTAACATAGTTCATGGTGGAGAATAGATGCTCACATACATATGTGGATCCGAAGATTGACACTCCACAAATTAGACATACTGGTAGGCCACTCTCGTCAGAAGTAAATACAAATGAATCTACCCAGGCTGTTGTATTTTCTTCAGATATTTTCTTTTCTTACATTTCTCCATACTAGGCCTACCTGGGGCAGAAAGTCTCGTAAACGCATGCGTCGTTTCATGGGTATACCGGCTTCAAAGACTGTGACGCTTATTTTGAACAACGAAAATAATAAAATATAACTTTATTTTTATTATTCAAGATCGCAATAATCTTCCAATTTAGAACTACACGTTTTAAAAAAGAACTAACACAAATAAAAAACACTTCAGTTAAATACTTATAATTTATTTTTCCAAACCATGCAGAGCCGCAATATAAGGACTAAAGAGCCGCATGCGGCTCTGGAGCCGCAGGTTGCCGACCCCTGGTTTAGATCATTCCTGTCTGCATCGCCTCCAACTGGTGCAGAACGCTGCTGCTCGCATGCTGACCGGTTCCAAAAAGAGAGACCACATCACTCCGGTCCTCTGCTCTCTTCACTGGCTCCCAGTTGCTTTTAGGATTGGTTTTAAAATTTTACTGCTGGTTTTTAAGGTTCTTAACGGTACTGCACCTCCTTACTTGGCAGAGCTTCTTAGCATTTACTGCCCCAGGAGATCTTTGAGGTCAGCAGACTTGATGCTTTTAGATGTTCCCAGGTATAGATTAAAGACTAGGGAGAGAGGCTTTTGCTGTGGCTGCACCCAGACTGTGGAACAGTTTACCCCTCATATCAGATTCTCCACAAGCCTAGGAACTTTTAAAACTGCTCTTAAAACTCACCTCTTTTCATTGGCTTTTAGCAAGGTTTAACCTATTGTTTTAGTTTATTGTTTTATCAGTGAGGTATTTTATGTTCCTGTGTTTTATACTATTTTATATTTGTATTTTATTGTACAGCACTTTGGTCAGCCTTGGTTGTTTTTAAATGTGCTTTATAAATAAACTTGACTTGACTTGACTTGACTATTTTATGCGATAAATAAACACTGTAAGATTCAAGTTTTTTGTATATATATGTATATGTATACCACTCCCCTCACCAACAGCCCTTTTGAATGTCTCCCTAATTCTGAGGTCTCAATGTTGGCAAGTATGTGCTAGGCTTTGGCCCACATCAGTCTAAAATCGTATGTTACCATGAATAACGTGTTGCCATGTCCACCAGGAGAGACTGGACTGTATAGATGTAAAACAAATGTGCCAGCAGTTCATCTCAGTTAACGAGAGGAGAAGGCATGTGTTTGGCTCCTTCACATAGTGGACATTGAGTTGTTGTGTGGGACACCAGTAGTCCATGTCTGTTGCTGTAACAGTAGTTCATGTTTAGAATAAAAAATCCCAGCTCACTGATTTGAGAGGGGCAATAGTGTGCCTAAAATGTTGCATAATTTTGCTGAGAGATCTTTTGCTTTGTGGTAATCTTAGATGAGTAGTTTTATGGACAAAAACCACCAGGTCATTCAGTGCAGTGTTGGGTAAGTTACTTTAAAAAAGTAATTAATTACTAATTGACTAATTACTTAGTCAATATTGTATTTAAAATACTTATCTAATTACTGTGTCTGAAAAGTAACTTAATTACTCAATAAGTAATTTAACTAAATACTTCTTAAAATCCCTATAAACCTTGATTGGACAAACAATAGATTACTCATGCTACTACCAGCAGCCGATAGTTTTTACATATTACTGTAATGTTCTTGTCTGCTTGTTTCAGAAAAGTGAAGAGACGGGAATATGTCCATTTCATAAAACAGCCACTCGCTTCAGCCGACTCTGACAGCTTCCGCTTTAGAATACGACTATGCTGCAAACTGGCGCGAAATGACGTGCACCTGCACTACAGCGATGTTAAAGCGGCAGAGTTTACTTCTACGTTTAGGAGATAAATTATTGAAATTAAATAATGATATTCACCGAGTTTAATTATTTTACAATGTAACGCAAGTACATTGTAAGTAACTGTAATTAAAATACCTAAAAATGAACAGTGATCAGTTACTCTACTTTTTCAGTGGAAAAGTAATTTAATTACAGTAACGCGTTACTTAGTAACGCATTACACCCAACACTGGTTGTCATTACATTCACTATTTTATAAGCGATTTAAAAAAGCAATCAAAAAAACCCCCAAACCACACATAGTTAAGCACTCTCTGTGTGTGCTTCTGTGTTGCTGACATTTAAAGGAAAGATGGAGGCGGAGACACTTGTACTCATAAATCCCAGTTTGTTAGTTTGTTTGTTAGCTGGCTGTGAAAAAAAAAAAGCTGAACGATGCTTTCTGTAGTTCTGCAGAAAATCTTTCCTTAGTGTTTAAAAATTACCGAAGGGATTATTGATGAATAAATAATCCCTTCTGGCGAAAACATGGCAGCGGCTGCAAGCATGGAGCTTACACGTGATGAGGAGGAGGAGGTGCTCGTAAAAAAGACCAGTGCGACGTCTGTCATATGGAACTGGTTTGGTTTTAGGCAATCAGATACTGAGCAGAAAAATATAATCTGCAAACTATGCCGAGCGACAGTGATTTCAAAGACAGGAAATACCAGTAATTTGTTTTATCACCTCAAGACTAAGCACATTTTGGTGTACCAGGAAAGCCAAAAACTGCGCACTGCACAAACGCCCAATCAGTCGAGTGGAAATAAAAAAGGTGACCTTACATGCCAGCAGACCAATATTTTCCAAGCCTTTTCCAAAGGCACTCCGTATGCCAAAACGAGTCAGCGGTGGATTGACATCACAAATGCCATAACAGTGTACTTGTGCAAGGACATGGTGCCGTTTCTCACAGTGGAGAAAAGCTGCTTTAAGAACATGGTTAAAACACTTGATCCACGTTACGAGGTACCTGACCGGAAACGTTTTAGCCGAACTGAAATGTCCAAACTGTTTGACCAAGTCCGCGAGCAAGTGAAGAAAGAACTCCGGAGCATAAAACACTATGCAACTACTACGGACTTGTGATCGAGTCGCACAATGGAGCCTTACATTAGCCTCACAGTCCACTTCATCAACGAAGAGTGGAAGTTGTGCAGCAGATGTCTACAGACATCTTATTTCCCCGAGGATCACACGTATATCTCAGGGATTAAAGGAAGCTGGAGTCATGGGGACTGAAAGAAGAATTTCAAGTCTGCATAACAACCGACAATGGCGCAAATATCGTGAAAGCAGTGGAACTGAGCGGCTGGACAAGACTGCAGTGCTTCGGCCACAGGCTCCACCTCGCCATCGGTAAGTTAAACGGTTCTTTTAGTCCTAGTTCAATAATATGCGCATAAGTGGTGTGCAAAAATGCGCACCAATTTTCAGGCTTTACTGTGCAAATGCGTACCTAATTTATGACTGAGACCAGGAGCCCGGTGCGCACTTCCCAACTTGGCCGAAATACATAAAACATTTTTAATTTTGGTATGTACCAATTATGTCGTACCAAGTACCAATGTAGGTACTCATTAGAGTTCTAAAGCAAAAAAAAAAAAAGAGTCAACCCCTGATTATTTATGACCCATCACAGGGTTTCTCAAACATGCGCACACATACAATGCGTGTGTTATTATTACATCATTATACATTATATAAGTACTTCTAACATTCTATATTAGTAATACTACATATTAATGACTAAGTATGGTGTGGTGTTTTTAATCATCAAATAAAATACTTAATTCAGTCTTATCTAGGATTAGATAAATACCAGTGGTATTTGTATATGCTGACAATGTGTTTGTACAGATGTTTTGTTATCTTGTGCATGCGTAATGGGACTAATAATAATATCTTCCAATTTTGTTCTTAGAGAGAAGCATGAAAGACGCCTGTGTTGAACGTGCAATTGGCAAGTGCAAGAAAATAGTGAGTGCCTTTTCTTACACTTGGAAAAGGAAGAGAGAAATGGCTAATGCCCAGGCTGAGCTAAACCTGCCTCCTCACCGCCTCATCACTGAAACGCCAACAAGATGGGGGTCTCGACAACAGATGATTCAGCGGGTACTTGAACAGGAGAAGGCCATATCACAGGTCCTGAAGGCAGACAGAAAAACCAGGCACCTGGTACCAACTTGGCAGGACATTGACGTGTTAGAATCTGTGAACAAGACACTCAATCCACTGATTGAGTTCACAGATGCTCTGTGTGGAGAAGAATATGGCTGCACCAGGCTAATTTTCCCAGGGTGGCAAGCCTAGCTAGGAAATAACTTTGCATTCCTGCCACGAGTGCCCCCTCAGAAAGGGCATTCAGCACCAGTGGCAACATAGTGCAGATCGTTGGCATGTTACTAAAGCCAGAGACGGTTGACAAACTTGTGTTCCTGGCGAACAACCTCTAATGTGCAAGAAAGTTAGTTTATGGTCCTGCATGCAAGAGCCATAAATACTGATGTTGTGTTGTATGTCCAATACATATTGTAAGTTTGAAATTTGCTGTTCTATATTTAACAGAAAAGAAACCTGTTAAACTTGAAGGGTTTTCAGTTCAGATATGTGCATCTTTGTTTTTTGTGCAATATAAATACGTAATCAGGACAGCAGGGAGAAATTTAATGTTTATTTATTAACATTTTGCACAATTTAGAATTTTGTGTTTTACTGATATATTACTTCCATTTATTTATTCACAAATGTTTGCATATTGTTATTTTTATTTGTTATTTAAGAATTTTGTGTTACGTTGTTTGGAAAAAGTTAAAAAGTTTTGTAATTTATACATTTTTTTTCTTTTTATAAAAGTTTAGACAATAAATGTTAAATGGCATTCTGTACTTTTTTGAAGTGTGTTTATTATTCGGGAATGTATCTGGCAGTCAGTTTTAATATATCGCGATATATATCGTTATCGCACGTGCTACAAATTATATCGCGATATAAATTTTAGGCCATATCGCCCAGCCCTAATTACCAGTAACGTGCTGCATTATGGAAAGCCTTTGGTTGAGGAGCTTAGTTCCAGCTTCATGTGGAAGCCTTACAAGTTTAGACACGATGTCACCATGTTGACTTGTTCCTGCAACGTCATAATAAATGTTGCTCTAGGATCATGGTTGCTGTTGACTGTAAGTTATGGGGATGGCTGTAGGTTGATTAGTGTGACCAACACGTTCATCCAGGAGACTGGGGCTCATCTCCCATGTGAGTTACCAGTGCAGAGTTAGCTGGGTTATTCATTTATTTATTTTCAGTTTTTGCTTGCAGTTTGGTTTAATTTAGGCAAAAGAACTCATGTTTAGATTTGGTCAAAATGATAGTTTAGGTTAAAGTAAGCCCTTTTTCCCATGTTCCCCACCTGTTAGGACGCCTTTCAGAAAACTCTGAAGGCAACTTGTGCCATATTCTCTTATTAAAAGCTGTAAAAAATACAAAAATGTGAAAGCTGTCTGTTTTGGTGATGGTCCTCGGTACTGCTGCACATACTGCAAACCTTGGTATCGATCCAATACCAATTAAATACAGGGCCAGTATTGCCGATAGCAATACTTTTATCCTATAAAGGCAGCTCAAGTAGGAGAGAGGAGTATTTAATGATTTGTGAGATGAATTAGCATCAATTTTCAAATTTTGAACAGGCTTTAATGCTGAGTAAACCACTGTGACTTGTGCTTTCCACAATACTTAGCTAACAAAGAAAAAAACACTCTTTCAGCTTGTATTTTGAAACTATTTTAAAACTTTTTTGGACATCAGGAGTGGAATTGTGCCTTCCTCTAAAGCATTTCGGTTTAACTTCCGTTCTCTTCCAAGAAAATAGTTTATTAATCATACAGCTCTTTGAGCTACATACTGAACTTAGACGATAGAAACAAAGTATCAATCCAGTCCAGTACTGATGCATATTTGATATCGGTACTATGGATATTTGGATCGATCCCGACACCTCTTGCCTTTGAGCAGCATTAAACCTGTGCGGCTGCAGCTTCAGATATAACAGATAGTTAAAGACATCATTCTGCTCGGTGCAACTTCTGTGATCATAGTGGATCCTGCAGTGATGAGGCATACAGCATTTAAGCATTGACTTTCAGTGATTTTCAGATGTGATGACATGCTTTGCCATTCTTAGACATGACAGGATTAATGATGCTGCATGAAGAACAGCACAGCTGTATCAGACCTTGTATGCTCCTCTCTTTCTTCCATTACACATCTCTTCTTATTTTCTACTGCAGACCATCAAGTAAGCCATCAGGGGAACTTTAGGTATTAGGGTATACACCGGGGACACCTGTTAGGGACAATGCAATCTGCTGGCTGAGTAAGGCTAATCAGATTAAGTGTCAGAAGTGTCACTAGAGAGTAAACTACTGAGTGTAAAGTGAATGAGCCAGCAATAGGCTCAGTTTCTGATCTACTGTTATCTGCGTGTGTGTGTGGGTGGCCGGGTGGTGGCTTACAAAACTGTGTGATGGAGTGACTGTCAAATTTGACTCTTCTTCTTGTCTTATTTCATTTTTTGTTGTAATTCTCTCCTCTTCAGTTCCTGAGATCGGTATGAGGCCAACATCAGTAGCTGTCACGTTCACCACAGAGGAACCCCTACTTCTCTCCACCACCCAAGCAACCGACCTCGCTCCCTCTGCACCGCCTGCAGCGGAGCCTAGCCCCAACCCAGAGGACCCAACGACCACCCCTCTTCTCACTGAGGCTGAGGGAGAGAGCGGCATGTTCTTGGATAGGGACCTGGAGAGGGAGTCCGGGTGTCCATCACACCAGAGTCAACCCCTGAGCCCACCACAGCTGCAACAACCACTGCTACCACTGTCAAGACCAAGACCCACTTCAGGCCCAGGGTTCCCATGATGACAACGACTCAGGCGGTGCCAACAGAGAGAACGACCTGCCCACAGAAAATGAAAATATTCATTTGTGAACTTTGGGACTCGTGATATTTATTTAAACCTGTATAGAGTTACCCATGCTGGTTCCTGCTGGTTCCACTCTTTATGCAAAGTTAGGCCAATTACTTCTGGGCTCAAGCTGCCAAATCTAACAAACAGTAGTCTTAGTGTCCTCATCTCAGACTCAAAAAACAAGAACGGCATCAACAACATCAGTGAGATGCTTACTTGATCTGTGAGCTCAATAGACACTTTACTGATGAGTTTATCACATCAATTGCTGGTTGAACAGCTTGTTAAATGTTATATGATTCCAATTTTCTAAAATATGGTTCAATTTTAGAGTCAGAAAGGAAGAGGTGTCATCTCCCTCATTCAGACTGTCACATTCAGTTTCCTAAAATCAAGACGGTAAAGACCAAAATGCTCAACTTGAGGCTTCAAAACATTATGTGGCATCATGCTGTTACTGCTCTTCCATCTTTTATATACAGTTTATGGTCTAGTAAACCGTAACTACTTGATCCCCAGCTCTTCTTCTGACTGCTTCTTCATTATTCGAGACCAGAGGCATTTCTCTGACACATGTGCTTTTCGTTAATCAAATAAACTCTGCATTAAACCATGATCCATTTGGATTTTTCTGGTTTTCCACATATAATTTGAGCATGTCTTCCTGGTCCTGTGCGTCTAATCACCCCTTACGGTGTGTTCACACCGAACGCGATAGACATTCGGTGTCTATCGCGAAAACGCCCCAAACGCCCCTAATTTGACGCGTGCACATTCGCACCTCGACGCGTGTCCAAGAATAATCCATCGTGCCTCAAATTTGCATATTTTGACGTGCGTGAACCGGAAATGTGGGAGGAAGTTGTGCCAGACGGTATCTTTGCTAGATGGCAGCTGTCGAGCTAGCGCTTGAAGAGAGAGTCTCCCTTCTCTATTTACTGTGGAGAGCAGAGCAGCCCGTTAAGGATGTCCTCGCCGTACCTGGGTCCGGTTCTCCAGAGGCGTGAGCAGTTTGGTGAGTTTCACCACTTGCTCCAGCAGCTGCGCCTGGATGACGGCCAATTTCACCGATATCACCGTCTTTCACTTGCCCAGTTTGAGGACCTGCTGTCCCGTGTCGGTCCCAGAATTGCCCGCCTAGACACCAACTACAGGCGCTCAATCCCACCTGCAGAGCGCCTGTCCATCTGCCTGAGGTTAGTAAAAGTGTTTAATACGGTAGTCCTTTATTGATACCTGTGCTAATATATGCTAAACCATCCGTTTATACACTGCTAACATGGATGTGGTATGCTAACAGTGAATGCCGTCGGTGTTTACTGATAGCAAACTGTGGTATGGAGACGACTGTTTATAATTGTGTGGATGCTTTAAGGCATCCGCACTATTGAGTTCCTGTTTCTCTTTATTCTTTATTGTTGTGTGGATGCTGGATCCACACTATTGAGTTCCTGTTTCTCTTTATTGTGTGGATGCTGATTAAGCATCCACACTATTGAGTTCCTGTTTCTCTTTATTGTGTGGATGCCCTAAAGGGCTTCCACACTATTGAGATCCTGTTTCTCTTTAAACTTTATTCTTCAAGTTGCTTCCCCGTTTTTTGCCGTGGATCTACTCCCACAGTTTTCAGCCGATTTTCTCCATTCAAACTCTAAACTGTTCTGCTATTTCTGCTAATTCCGGCTATATCTTTTGGTGTTTATTACTATTATACTTTTTAAAATATTACACTTTTTGTGTCCCATTGAAATGAATGGGAAACTTCCAAAATTCTGCTAAAACTTGCTTGTCTTTGAAACTTAACTACTTCCTCATGCTTTCACCTAGAAACTCCATTCAAACTTTAAAATGTTCTCAGATTATTGGGCTATTCCTGTCTGATTCAGCTTTTTCAGATCTTCTACCGTTTTAATCTTATCTCTCTTTAAGTTTTCAGTTGCAAAATTGTGATTTTTCAGAAAATACATGCGTTGCTATGGTTGCTATGCAATTAAGTCAGAGTGAGTGCTGGTCCGTTCTGAATTTTCTCTTCATGTCTAAACAACTTCTTGCTACTCGCTCAATTTCCACTCAACCCCGACAAATTATACATCAAAACGTAGGTATTTTTGCTGGCTTTCAGAAAATGTCACCATCACTGTTGTGGAAGTTACAGATTTTTATCAAATCGCTTCAGACCAACACAAGGTCTTAAAACTCTCCATACAAAGTCAATGGAGAGTCTGTTCAAAATCAGCGCTGGGACTCTCTAATGAGAGGCATTTTCAAATCGTCATATCTCTTAAACAAAGCAAAGTTAGGTTAGGACATGAGGCTTGTGCCAATATATCTTCAGACACTGCTGACACTCACAGTTGAAGCAGTTTTTACAATTATCTTACCGTTGAGCAAAGAATTACGTTTGTTTGAGGGGTGGAAATCTGTCCTCCTCTCAGTTTTCAAACTCCGAAAATGAAGCCGTTTCTTCTCTCGTCATATCTCCGCGACAGAGGTACAAAGAGCAATGAAAATCGCAGTCAAAGTACACCAAAGTCCGCTGATTCGCCCAGTACAAGAATTATGCCGCTAACCCTCCTAGTTTTTGAGTTACACGACGTTTTGTAACACCAAAAAACGGCGTTTTTTGCCTCTCACCGCGATCTAATTCTGACTGCTCATCACCCTATTTTCCAGGCGCTCGTTCCCTTTCCCAGTGGCACAGTTTGTAATGACACAGGTCTGCAACCCAAAGGTCATGGGTTCAATTCCACCTTGGTCAACATGTTTTTTTTACCTACAATTTACTATACTATCACAGACCACTAATTCATATTGATCATTTATTACAATTCTGAAAACTTTTATGATTTTAGCAGCTTTTCCAATTCATGGTTTTTGTGCCAAATCATATTTGTGTTATGTTATAGTATTACTACTAAGTGGAGGAATTTCTGTCATATTATAGTATATGTGCTGATTACAGTATTTCTGTATAATAGAATTTTGGCAAATCTCCTCAGACCAACACAAAGTCTGGAAACTGCATAGAAAGTCAATGGAGAGCTTGTTCAAAATCACCGCTGGATTTCTCTAATGAGAGGCATTTTCAAATCGTCATATCTCCTTAACGCAGCGAAGTTAAGACATGAGGCTTGTGCCAATATATCTTCAGACACTCCTGACGCTCACAATTCAAGAATTTCTTTCTCACCTATTACCATTTGGCCATGAATTGGGTTTGTTTGAGGGTAGGAAATTCGTCCCTCGCTCAGATTTCTTCAGATTTCAAACTCTGGAAATTAGGCACTTTTTTCTCTCGTCATATCTTTTTTTTGGATTTCCACAGAGACCTGAAAATTTCCATGACTGTTCACCAAAGCCTGCTGTCTCTTATGGTGAAAGAATGATATCGATACTCCAAATAGATTTAGAGTTAGAAAGCATTGTTTGAGGGCAAGTCAAGGCAGTTTTCGCTTTGCCTCTACTCAGTTATGGTGCATTAGAAGTCAAATATCTTTAATAATTCATATTTTCAAGATAAATTGTCAACACTTGAAGATTCCCCCATCTCTTCTGAACAAAATGGTGCAAGAATGACTGTTCTAGCCCCTACGGTTAGGAAATTATAGCCATTTGTTTGAGGGGAATCCTCACTATGAAAAATAGACAGCACAAATCCTGTCTCTGTGCTGCATGTGTGTAAAAACAGGTGCACCTGGTTTGGCGGGAAAAAGTACACAGCCTCTCTGATTGGTGGATTCAAATTCAGCAGCTCCGAGGCCGTTTGGCTGCTGCTGCTGCTAGTGTGTGTGTGTGTGTGTGTGTGTGTGTGTGTGTGTGTGTGTGTGTGTGTGTGTGTGTGACAGAGAGAGAGAGAAAGAAAGAGAGGGCGAGAGAGAGTTTTTATGGGAGCATCTTATTGTATGATTTAAATTCAATATATTTAGACTGGTTGACTGAATTTGATCCTGTGTGTGTCTCTCTGTGCATGTGTGTTTCCATATGTGTCCATATTTGTGATTGTGTGACTGTTATACTTTTTTTTGCTGAGTTTTTTTTTCATTTAACAAGTACATTTGAAGGACCCTTAGCATGTTCAGCTTTTCTTCAGCTGTCCATTTTGCTTTTCCAATTTTTCTGTTTAAGTTATTACTATTGTGCTGAATCATACTATTTCTGCTATTTTATAAGATTTGTGCTAAATATAGTATTTCTGCCCAATATAGTATTTCTGATTAATTATAGTTTTTCTACCAAATCATATTACAGTATTTTTGCTTTTTATAGGATTTTTATAGGATATTTATATTGCTTAATATAGTATTTCTGCTTTTTATAGGATTTGTGCTTAATACAGTATTTCTGCTAAATGTAGTATTTATGCTTAATCATACTATTACTATATATTTCTGCCAGGTCCCCAGGCAGCCAATCCTCTGAGGACTGAGACATTCAAATTTACATATCAGGGCCTGCACGGCTTCCCAGCCAGCCAATCATATCTGAGGTCTGCCCTTTCTTCTCTCGTCATATCTCCGTGACGGATGTACAAAGAGCAATGAAAATCGCAGTCAAAGTACACCAAAGTCCGCTGATTCACCCAGTACAAGAATTATGCTTCTAGTCCACCTAGCTTTTGAGTTACACGACGTTTTGTAACTCCAAAAAACGGCATTCTTCGCCTCTCACCGTGATCTAATTCTGACTGCTCATCACCCTGTTTCCCAAGTGCTCACTGTCTTTCCCAGTGGCGCAGCTGGTAATGACACGGGTCTGCAACCTAACGGTCGTGGGTTCAATTCCACCTTGGTCAACATGTTTTTTGCCCTACAAATTAATACACTATCACAGACCACTAATTCATATTCATCATTTATTACAATTCTGAAAACTTTTTAGCAGCTTTTCTAATATGGACCTCAGATTCTTCTTAACACTCCATGGCACAAATACTGTTCCCTTTAGGCTCTGTGAATGTGTGTGTGTATCAATATTTCTCCCATTTTAAAGTATTACTCCTCCATAATTGTATTTCTCTTAAATCAAAGTACTTTTACTACATCTTAGTACTTCTGCTCAATCATAGTATTTCTGCTAAATCATAGTATTATTGCCAAATCATGGTTTTTGTGCCAAATCATAACATTTGTGTTATGTTATAGTATTACTACTAAGTGGAGGAATTTCTGTCATGTTACAGTATATGTGCTGATTACAGTATTTCTGCCAAATATAGTATTTCTGACTAATTATAGTTTTTCTACCAAATCATAGTACAGTATTTCTACTTTTTATAGGATTTTTATAGGATATTTATATTGCTTAATATAGTATTTCTGCTTTTTATAGGATTTGTGCTTAATATAGTATTTTTTGCTTTTTATAGGATTTGTGCTTAATACAGTATTTCTGCTAAATGTAGTATTTATGCTTAATCATACTATTACTATATATTTCTGCCAGGTCCCCAGGCAGCCAATCCTCTGAGGACTGAGACATTCAAATTTACATATCAGGACCTGCACAGCTTCCCAGCCAGCCAATCATATATGAGGGATGAGACATTCAAATTTGCATATTGGGGCTTTTGTGGCTTCTAAGCCAAACAGTCATCCAAGTCATATATCTCTAAAAGATCCATATTTATATTTTAAATAGTCAACACTTGACGATTTCCCCATCTCTTCTTAACAAAACGCTGTAAGAATGACCGTTCTAGCCCCTACGGTTAGGAAATTATGGTCATTTGTTTGAGGGGAATCCTCACTATGAGAAATAGACTACAAAAATCCTGTCTCTGTGCTGCGTGTGTGTAAAAACGGCTGCACCTGTTTTGGCGGGAAAAAGTACACAGCCTCTCTGATTGGTGGATTCAAACTTAGTAGCTCAAGGCTTTTTGACCCACCTAGAAAGTACAGGAATCACTGTATGTACAGCCCCTGTTTGTTCACTTACTGCTGCTGCTGCTGCTGTGTGTGTGTGTGTGTGTGTGTGTGTGTGTTTGTGTGTGACAGAGAGAGACAGGGAGACCTTTTTTTGTAGCATCTCATTGTAGGAATGACATTGAATATATTCAGACTGGTTGACTAGCATCCATCCTGTGTGTGTCTGTCTGTGCATGTGTGTTTACATATTTGTCCATATTTGTAATTGTGTGTATCTGCTTGCTCTTCTTTCTTGCTTTTTTTTCATTTGTGCCAATTTTTCACAGTTGAACAACAAGTAGTTTTGTAACCTAACCATGTTCAGGTTTTTTTCAGCTTTCCATTTTGCTTTTGCAATATTTCTATGTAAGTTATTACTATTCTGCTAAATCATATAGTTTATGTTAAGTTACAATATTTCTGCCACTTTTCAGTGTTTGTGCTAAATATGGTATTTCTGCTATTTTATAGTATTTGTGCTAAAACATAGTATTTCTACTGAATGTAGTATTAATGCTTAATCATACTATTTCTATATATTTCTGCCAGGTCCCTAGGCAGCCAATCCTCTGTGAGGGCTGAGACATTCAAATTTACATATCAGGGCCTGCACGGCTTCCCAGCCAGCCAATCATATCTGAGGTCTGAGACATTCAAATTTGCATATTAGGGCCTTCATGGCTTGTAAACCAACCAGTCATACATGTCATATATCTCTAAAATTCATATTTTTATTTTAAATAGACAACACTTGACGATTCCTCCATCTCTTCTGAACAAAACAGTCTAAGAATGACTGCTCTAGCCCCTACGGTTGGGAAATTATTGTCATTTGTTTGAGGGGAATCCTCAATATGAGAAATAGACAGCAAAAAACGGTCTCTCTCTCTGTTCCTCCATGTGTGTAAGGGTGCACCTGTTTTGGCGGGAAAAAGTACACAGCCTCTCTGATTGGTGGATTCAAATTGTGCAGCTCAGACTTTTTGACCCACCTAGAAACATACAGGAAACACTGTTTGTACAGCCCTGCTGCTGCTGTTGGGGTGTGTGTGTGTGTGTGTGTGTGTGTGTGTGTGTGTGTGTGTGTGTTTAGTGAGAGAGAGAGACCCAACCCTTTTTGGCAGCAACTTATTGTAGGATTTAGCTTGAATATAGTTAGACTGGTTGACTGGATTAGATCCTGTGTGGGTGCCCCTCTGTGCATTTGTGTTTCAATATCGTCCATATTTGTAATTGTGTAAGTTATTACTATTCTGCTAAATTATAGTTCTTCTGCTACTTTTTCGGTATTTGTGCTAAATACAGTATTTGTGCTAAATCATACTATTTCTACTATTTTATAGGATTTGAGGTAAATATAATATTTCTGCGTAATTATAGTATTTCTACCAAATCATAGTATTACTACTAAAACATAGTATTTCTGCCAAATCTTGATAGTTCTGCTATGTTATTGTACTTGTAATTAATTATAGTATTTGTGCCATAGTATTTCTGCCAAATCTTAGTATTATTGCTAAATCATAGTATTTGAGCAAAATCATAGTATTTCAGCAAATTCATTCTTTTTGTGCCATAGCATAGTATATTTGCTGAATCGCAGCATTTCTGCTATGTTGTAGTATTTGTCCTAAATCACAGAATTTCTGCAATGTTTAGGTATTTTTGGTTAAATAAAGTATCTCTGTAATCTTGTACCATGTTTGCTAAATTCCTGTATTTCTGAGAAGTTATCATGTTTCTGCTAAGTTACAATATTTCTGCTAAGTTCTGCTAGGTTATTTTATTTCTGCCAAGTATTATGTTTTCTTTACATTATTGTAGTTCTGCTAAGTATTTACATTTTTGCTAAGTTCTTATGCTTCTGCAAAGTTTTTACAAATTCTGCAACTTTTCAGCTTTTTCTGCTAGTTTCAGCAGACAGCTTCAGCATTACAGCATCCACACTGCATTTTCGCAGGAAATGCAAATTTTTCTAGTTATATAAACTTTTCTCAATCTAAATAGTTTACTTTGGTAGAATTAAAAAATAAGTGTAGTGCAGGTCTATGATGATTTTTAGTGCTACTATCATCTAGTTCTGATTCTGGTTCTGTCTTGGTTAAATCCTAAGTAGTCCTGATTTTGAACTGTTGTAGTCCTGTTTTAATTCTGGATCAGTTCTGTGTCTGGTTGAATTGGGGTTTAGTCCGCGTGTCTTGTTATTACAATCTTTTGCTATTTTTCAGCTTTTTCAGCTAATTTTAGCAGACAGCTTCAGCGTTACAGCATCCACACTGCATTTTCGCAGGAAATGCAAATTTTTCTAGTATTTCTAGTGATACTCGAAAGGTCTCATCAAGTCCCGATTTAATTCGATTTATGCTGTTATCAGTGTTAGCAATGATAGCATGGCTGTGGTGTCTATCAATGTATGCTCTCGGTGTTTGCTGATATCAAACTGTGGTATGAGGACCACTGTTGGTAATTTTTGTAGTGATACTCACTCCTTTTTTTTTTATTTAGACCTGGTTTAATTCTGGTATAGTTGAATATTTGTATATAATCCCTGCAGCTGTCAGACTCTATAACAGGGGTCACCAGCCTTTCTTAAAACTGAGAGCTATATGAAATTGTGAAGTTTGGTTCATCTTTAGTTATATGGTTCTATCTAGCATATTCTATCTTGATAAGCTATGTCTTATCACAGGTTAATTTTTCAAAAATATTAACAATGATTTAAGCAAGGAAAGGGCTACATGTCAACATACAACTCTTTATTTCTATTAATGTCGGAGGCAGACATTTGAAACACCCGGGGCTTAGCCCTAAAGGGTAGTATGCATGTGGGATTTTTTTTTGGGGGGGGGGTTAGAAATGACTGAAAGATTATTAGGCTCTGTTTTGAGTTTTGTTCAAAAAAGAATGACTTCATATAGGGAAAAATATATATCACATCTGCAGGACACCTTAAGCTAGTTTTTTAATTAAGCAGCAAGGCAGAACAAAGTCGGGGCTGTATCAAGACACGCGGACTAAACCCCAATTCAACCAGACACAGAACTGATCCAGAATTAAAACAGGACTACAACAGTTCAAAATCAGGACTACTTAGGATTTAACCAAGACAGAACCAGAATCAGAACTAGATGATAGTAGCACTAAAATCATCATAGACCTGCACTACACTTATTTTTAATTCTACCAAAGTAAACTATTTAGATTGAGAAAAGTTTATATAACTAGAAAAATTTGCATTTCCTGCGAAAATGCAGTGTGAATGCTGTAATGCTGAAGCTGTCTGCTGAAACTAGCAGAAAAAGCTGAAAAGTTGCAGAATTTGTAAAACTTTTGCAGAAACAAAGGAACTTTGCTAAAATGTAGTAACTTAACAGAACTGTAATATCTTAGAGGAAACATAATACTTGGCAGAAATACAATAGCATAGCAGAACTTAGCAGAAATATTGTAACTTCCAGAAACACGATAACTTCTCAAAAATACAATAATTTAGGAGAAATAGTATAAGATAACAGAAAGAATATATTTAGCCAAACATTCTTAAACATTACAGAAATACTATGATTTAGAAAAACAGTACAACATAGCAGAAATGCTGCGATTTACCAGAGACACTGTAATTTACTATTAATATTGAAATTTAAAAAAAGTACTATGTTTTAGCACAAATACTGTAATTTGACAGAAATACTATCATTTGGCAGAAATACTATGTTTCAGCAGAAATACTCTGGTTTAGCACAAATATTATAACATAGCAGTAATACAATTATATAGCAGAAATGCTATATTTAGAAAGAAAAATATAATATAGTAGAAATACTATGATTTAGCAGAAATACTGTAATCAGCACATATACTGTAACATGACAGAAATTCCTCCACTTAGTAGTAATACTATAACATAAAACAAATGTTATGATTTGGCACAAAAACCATAATTTGGCAAAATACTATGATTTAGCAGAAATACTATGATTGAGCAGAAGTACTAAGATGTAGTAAAAGTACTTTGATTTAAGAGAAATACAATTATGGAGGAGTAATACTTTAAAATGGGAGAAATATTGATACACACACACATACACAGAGCCAAAAAGGGAAGAGTATTTGTGCCATGGAGTGTTAACAAGGATCTGAGGTCAATATTAGAAAAGCTGCTAAAATCATAAAAGTTTGCAGAATTGTAATAAATGATCAATATGAATTAGTGGTCAGTGACAGTGTATTAATTTGTAGGGAAAAAAACATGTTGACCAAGGTGGAATTGAACCCACGACCTTTGGGTTGCAGACCTGTGTCATTACAAACTGTGCCACTGGGAAAGAGAACGAGTGCCTGGAAAACAGGGTGATGAGCAGTCAGAATTAGATCGCGGTGAGAGGCAAAGAGCGCCGTTTTTTGGAGTTACAAAACGTCGTGTAACTCAAAAACTAGGTGGACTGTCCCCTCTGAGCTTCCTCCTGGATCTCGGTACCTCCAGGAGCAGCTGGTCAGCTGACCTGAGAGACCGACAGGGTATGTGGGGATGAAGAAGCTCAGAGAGGTAAGGCGGGGCAAGACTGTGAAGGCATTTAAAAACAAACATAAGAATTTTAAAATTAACTCTAAAAGACACAGGCAGCCAGTGCAGAGAGGCTAGCACGGAGGTTATATGCTCTCTTTTTCAAGCTCCTGTTAGGAGTCGTGCAGCCGCATTTTGAACCAGCTGCAGATGTGAGAGCAATGACTGACTGACCCCCACATAAAGTGAGTTACAGTAGTCCAGGCGGGAAGAAATAAAAGCATGGATCACTGTTTCAAGGTGCTGCCTCGAAAGAAAAGATTTTACTCTTGCCAGTCGCCTTAAATGATAAAAACTGGACTTCACCACTGCTCTGATTTGGTTGTCCAATTTAAAATCACTGTCCAACTTAAAACCAAGGTCAGTAACAACAGGTTTGAAATAGACTTCCAGGGATCCTAAATCAACAGAGGAGGACTCACAGGGACCGCTGAGTCCAAACACCAACACTTCTGTTTTCTTTTCATTAAAATTTAAAAAGTTTAGAGCCAACCAAGCTTTAATGTCATCTAGACAGAGAGGTTTTATGGAGATGCCATCCTTGTGCTTTAGTGGCAAATAAATTTGGCAGTCATCGGCATAACAATGAAATGAGATCCCATGCCTTCTAAGGATAGAACCCAGAGGCAATAGATACAGTAAAAAGAGCAGTGGCCCTAAAATTGAGCCCTGTGGGACGCCGCATGACAGAGGAGCAGAAGACGATTCGTAACCGAGAAGGCTGACAGAGAAAGTTCTATTTGACAAATAAGACCTAAACCAATTAAGTGCAGTGCCACCAATACCCACTACATCATGTAATCAAGAAATTAGAATATTGTGGTCTACGGTGTCAAAGGCATCAGTTAGGTCAAGCAAGACAAGAACAACATGGTTACCAGAATCGCATGCCAGAAGGATGTCATTAAAAACCCTTAATAATGCAGATTCTGTGCTGTGAAGGGTTTTAAAACCTGATTGAAAAACCTCAAAAGATGCCATTTTCATCTAGAAAATCTTTCAGTTGACTAAAAACAATTTTCTCTAAAACCTTGGAGACTAAAGGCAGCTTGGAAATAGGCCTATAGTTCGCTAAAACTGTGTGATCAAGGCCAGGTTTCTTAAGCAGTGGCTGCACTACTGCATGTTTGAAAGATTTTAGACTATTAAAGACTATTTTATTTACTGAAAACACCTGTCTGTTCTCCTTTCATTCTGTTCTGGACTCATTTGTTACTGGTCCCCTCACTCGCATGCCTAGACCCCTTCGGGTGGGACGTAACAGTTGACATCTCTTGATTTTCCCATTTCAAAGAAACAGGCTCTGTGTTTTGCCTTATATGCATCCACAGGTGTGCCACCAATTTACTCACATGGACTCTACTAACCTATCAGAAGCTTCTTCAGCTCAGAAAGGAATCGTCTGGAGTTTTCTTATTAATTAAAGACGCAATAAACTTAGTGTATCTGTACTCCTAAATTTGATGAAAGTGATAAAAAAAATAGACAGCTCTCTCTTCATTGTGACATTTAACAAATTCAAAAGATATTTCAATATTTATTTATCCAAAACAAAACAAGTTTACTCTAAATTGATGTTGTACAGTAAAAAAAGTGTATGTAAATATCTGGTTTCAACTGTGAATATACTGCCGTGTATTGAAATCCCTCTTGTTTTGCATAGAAATATACTGAACAACATACAAAGCATAATATATAAAATGACATCTACCAGAGTTTTTTCTTTGAAAGGAGTCCCTTATGTCCATTCTTGTATATCAGTACATTACTGAAACCGATTTATTTAGCCGTGGAGGGTAACAACTGAAAATATGAAATAAACATACATGTAAGCTAAGACTCTCTAAAGAAACAGCATTGTTGTTGTTCGGCTTTTCATTTGGCCATTTGTTGATTCACTTGAAGAGCAAGTAACGTAACATGGGTCAAGTGATCAGTTTGATATCAATCTTTTGTGAAACACCGTCATATTTACATTATTTGTACAGTACGAATGATTTGCTTTGGTACCTGGTCAAACTTCAGTTCTCCTCTGTCTGCCTGGCTGCGTTTCTCCAACAGCGCACTTGCAGGCAGCAGCTGCCCCCGCCCCCTCGCTCAGTCGCTTAGTGTTTGAGCTCGGATCATACCAATATTAGGGGGGATTTACGCACAGTCGTAAATTCCCACAGTGTGCACTATGTGCTTCGAATATTGTGTGTAGTTTTTTGTTTTATACAGTTGTTAGCCAGGCATCTAACTATGAAAAAAATTACACTCCAAAAGACCCCGGGCTTCTGATAAAACAACCCGGGCTTCAGCCCAGTAAGCCCCCCCCCGCTCCGCCACTGCATTCTGTCCAATTTAATTCTGGATAAAAGCAGTGGACAGATGGGCTGAATGAGAATGCCATCCATGGCCCAGCCCCACCAGCATGACTAAAATCCTTGATTTAGTCATTCGTCTTAATGATTACTTGATATTAGGAATTCACGGACAAGTGGTTCATTATGTGCTATCTTGACAGCAACTTGAAATGGTACAGTGAACATTCCTTAAGTCTGAGTATAAATAAAATCAGAGACGGTGAGATAAAGAGACACGGTGAAACGCACAGACTGTAGTTACGCACTGGATGATTGGGCAAAAGAAGATAAAACCGACTGAAATCTTATAGAAGATTTAATTACGTAAAACGGTGCGACGAGGCAGACGAGGGGAATACGTTTTGCGGTGAAAGTGCGCGGTGGAAAAACTGTATTAATTAAATCCCTTCAGCAGAAACGGAGATAAACAAAGTAAATTCTCCCGACGCAAAGAATGGAAACAAAGCACTTGTTTCCCGCTTTTGGCGTGGATGCCAGTCACTGTAATGAGGGCGTTTTTAACCATTTCGACAAGATAAGCAGAGGAAGCAAAGGACGGTGGGGAAAAAAGCAGCTGCTGTTGATTGGCCCCGGCAGCCCCCACAGGGTTAAACTGCTATGTGGCAGTGCAGGGCTGCAGTTTTAACACAAAGCAGTTGGCAGCACAGAATGTATTTTGGCACATTCGGGCTCATCCGTCTTCACTTAGCAGGAAGGTGGTAGTAATGCTGTGGTAGATTTGCTAGAAGTTATTCTAAAGCAGCTCCGTGTTGTGTCATAGTCGGCCGTAGACGTGCCAGCGGCTCTAATGGCATTTTAGTGTTTGTCTCTGCGTGTGTTTGAGTGTTTGTAGCATCTAATCTGCTGCAAATTTGACACAACTAACACTCTTGTTTCCATCTCGCTCCAACGGTGATAGTGGGAGGCGTGGTGGGCGCCCTGTTCGCTGCCTCCTGGTGATGCTGCTGGTGTACAGGATGAAGAAGAAGGACAAGGGCAGCTACACGCTGGAGGAACCAAAACAGGCCACCGTCACCTACCAGAAACCGGACAAGCAGGAGGAGTTTTATGCTTTATATGTAAATATCAGCGTATCCTTTCTGGCGTCACTAACCATCTACATGACCATGAAGAGTTTTTATCCATCACATCACGTCATCCCTTTAGATGAGCTGTGCTCTTGTCACACACACACACGTACGCACGCACGCACACACACACCAAACACACAACAGCTGAAATAAAACTCGCAGCGCACTGAAACACACCGCGCCGACATTAAGTAGACTGTAAATCATATCACACGAGCGCATATCGAATCCCTCGTCGTCGTTGTCACCATCATCATCGCCATCATCATCGTCGTCATAGTGATAGTCATCATTTGTGATTTCCAGCAAGATCAGGTGGTTTCAATGTTATTGATTAGTTATTGATCAGTTGCCGGTTGGTTTAAAGTTTGGTCTGTTTGTGTAAAAGCACAACTCCACGTCCCACCATCATCCAATAAACCCCCTCCACCCCACCCCACCCCTCTCACACACACACATAAATGCACACACCCTTTTGTATGCCTCACCTTATGATTTTTTTTTCTCTTCCACTCTGTTCCAAATAAAAAACCTGATTGGGTAAATGTGTCCTCTCCTGTCTTCTTTTAAACTGAAATAGATTAAAAAAAAACTGTCTCTTTTCCTCTCAAGAATTTGTGACTAATGACACAAACAACCAAGGAACTACATAACTGTGTGACATTAAAATTGTGCAATTCATTCCTTTGCTGTCTTTTTGATGGGTAATGATCTAGAATCTCACAACAGCAGTGGTTCTCAACCTGAGGTTTATTAAAGGTCAATGACCCATAGTCAAGAGACACAAAAATAACCTGCTATAAATGGATAAATCTATGCTGTAATAATAAAAAATGCAGATGGGACAAAACTATGGCAACAACACATGAATACACTCACTAACTGATTCATGAGGTACATCTTGCTAGTACCAGACCTCCTTCTGCCTTCAGAGATGCTTAAGTCTTTGTGACATAGATTCTGCAAAGTCATCAGCTCATACTGACAAAATAGCATCACACAGCACATCCATGATGTCTCCTGTTCGACCATTACCCAAAGGTGCTCTCTGCATTGAGAGGTGACTATGGCGGTCGTTTGATTACAGTCGTGTTCAAGAAACCAGTTTGAGATAATCTAAGATTTGTGACATGGTGTGTTATCCTGTTGAAAGCAGATGGTACACCATGGTTATAATGGGATGAACATGGTGTTGCTGTATTGTTGCTCTTTATTGTAGATAAATGTAGGTTATAGGTTATCCAATGCTCATTTAGTACTGAAGAGGTCCAAAGTGTTCCAAGAAAATATCCCCCACCCCATTACACCACCAACAACCTGAACCACTAATACAAGGCAGGATGGATTTGTGCTTTCATGTTGTTTACGTCCTTGACCCCCTGCCTTCAGATCTTAGTAAAATATGCATGAGGGTCAATTTAAGATTAGGAAGAAACCACTTCAGTTAGTGGAGAAGATTGAGAACGCTCTCTTACAGTAAATAAGAAACTATAGGCCACTGGGCTTATAGTTGTGACTGGAAATGGTGACACAGCTAGCCTTAATGTTTGCACACCAGCACCTGTAAAGTTCACAAACTATTACGTTGTGTATATGTATTAAAAATACAAGTTACAGAGTGTAAAAACAACCAGTAGTAGTTTCAGGGGTACTCTTCTTGGTCAGGTTCGTTAGTTTTAAAGGTGCATACAGGTGAACTTTCTTACCACCCCCCACTTTCTTAGATATTGTACTTTAGCTGTGCTAATTTGCTAACAAACGCACCATTAATCAAATCACCAAAACTAATTAACATTCAATGAACCAGGGAATTTCCCAGTCCCTCGGGGTCGAGGTAATCCAGCCTTGGTTTTATATGTAATAATGCATCTTCCCTCATAAGCAAACACTCTGCACATTCCACAATCAGCAAGTCTGCTTTCAGTTAATGAAGTATTTTAAATGCACATCACATCAAAAAGGTTTAGGGTTGAATCGGCTCTTCCGGTGAGGCGTTTGTGACACTTTGGGGCGGTTTGTGACTGTATGGCTTCCCTCCTTTCGTCCAGTTTTCTTTCACCACCTATAAATTGGGCCGCAGATTTGTGCCCGCCTCTCGCTCATTGTAGGCTAGGACAGGCTGCCATCAAATGTACCTGCTACTTGGAAAAGTCTTTCAGAAGATGTAATTATAAACTTTTAACTGTTCGGCGCAGCTAATTCTGATTCTACCAGAGTAATGTTTAAGTGTTTTGACCTCATTATTAGTGCCCTCTCCTCCTCTGATCCAGGTTTATAGATTTCCCAACCCTTCACTTCCATCTCAATGCGGTCTGCAGCTTGTAGTGCTCACAGCGGTTACAAACTGCTCTTTCTTCTGGTTACAGTGAACACTGTCACTGTAGTCTGTGGATTACCCACCAAGACAATGTTGCTCGAAAGACGGGCTACCGTTGAATTATTTAGATGTAATTCTTTTCTACATTGTGGGCCGGGCACATGAAGTTCCATTTGTATCCATTTTGCTGCAGGAGATGCATAAAAATCCCAAATAATCCCCTCAAACCAGGAAGCTTAAATGAGTTTATTGTGATCACATGTAGTGTTGTAATGTGGGTGAACTTTTCCTTTAATATCTTGGTCTTAAATGTGACTCAGCTCCCTTGGCGGCAGAAGATTGTTCAAACTTGAGGTCCAGGCTTTATTCTTGAGTCCACTCATGACTCAGCAGCGAAACACTTGAAACAGGAGATGAATATATTTCAGTAACATGCATTTAAAGGCGCTTGCATGCAGACACAAAGTCTGCCTCCATGTTATCACACACCAGCCAGCATTAGCTCGGCCTGTGTGCCATTCTTTTCGACCCGCTGACACTAGAGGCAGCTCTCCTCTCTTCTGTGCTTAATCTAAGAGAGATGCTGTATTTGTATTTGCATGATCACAGCTTCTTAGCACCTCATTTACACTTGTTTAACTCTGTGGGCCCACAACGGAGAAACAGACAGAGATGTTATTTTTCTTAAGTCAACACATAAAAATATCCTTTTTTCCCCCTTCCCTCTTCACTGAAAGTTAAACTGTCTGTGGGGATTTGTGAGTACAAACTAACACACAGGAAAGGAGATTATTCCTGCTCTTCAAGCATGAGACCAGATGAGACCAAGGTCACCCGATGTGAAGGAGTAGTGGGTTTGCAGCTGGCCATCATCCAGCAAAGCTCACAAACTGTTCTGGCCTTGGAGAGCGGGCTGCTGATGAGGAAATATGCCTCTGCACAGAGGCTGAGTGCTCCTTGTGTGAGCCTCCTGTGGGAGGGGTGGAACAGCCGAGCCAAAGCTGCACAATACAGTTGGGGTTGAATGAAGCAGGCTGATGTGCCTGGGGTCCAACCAGTACCCCATCTGCTGGGTAACAGAGGAACAACCATGGCAGAGACAACCTGATTTACTACCCAGTTTTAACCTGGTTATTTTCAGCTGTAATTTTACATACTACAAAAATACAGATAGCAGGCTGTGGTGCGTTTGTGTCTGATTTTACAATGGCTTATTTTTTTTAGACCTTTGTGGAATAAGAAGCTCAAGGGATCAGGGCTGTTTATCCTCAACTAACAGTCTGTAGGGTTGGGTTAACCATGAGGAGTCCCAGCGTAGATTACATGATTATTAATTTAAGCTGAAAAAAAATAAAACATCTTTCAGATACATTTGCAAATGCTGACAATGTGTAGCAGCGACACGTGTCTTTATTGCACGGGATCTCAAACTAAAAACTACATATGGTTCCCCCGCAAAGCCACGGCTTTAGTTTTCCTGCATTTAGAGTTTAGTATGTTAAGAGGTGTAACAAATCTGCATCTAAACTACAGCGCCTTGGTGATTATATTAAAACATTCATTTTGTCTTTATGATCTAGTTTAAATAAGCTACATGATACACAGAATGATTTTGTTTTAGACGTCCCATCTAACCTACTACAGCAAAAATATTTCAAGTAATCCCAGAAATCACTTTTATCAACATACTATACATATAATAATAATTACCTATTTCATATTGAGGAAAGGCATAGTTTGTGATCTGAGGAATTACGTTCATAAAAAAGAAAATGGGAAAAACATTATACAGCTGTTAGCTGTGCAGTAAACCTCAAGCTGCTTAAGGTGCAGTGATTTATATAGATGCAATACAGTATATAAGGGAAAAACAGAGTTTGTACAATACTAATGAGCTTGAAAGTCGGTATTTGTTCAGACCGCTATCATTCTTCAACACAACCTGAACTCCTGATAGCATTGCATTGTGTGTTTTTCTATCCAGGTTTGATTTTACAGCATTGACAGTGTGTTTGGCATCATTGTCACGCTGAAAAATGAAGCTGGTGCCATTCAGATGCTTTCCAGATGGTATTGCATGGTGAATCAAATTCTGACAGCACTTTTCTGTGTTCATAATTACATTAATTTTGAAAAGAGGTTCAACACCACTCGCGTGATTCATCATTCATCGTTAGAGTAGCACAATGGGGCTGGTTAGGCGCTGTTGCCCCAGCAAGAAGGTCCTGGGTTCAAATCCAAATTGAACCTGGCTGGAGCATTTCTGTGTGGAGCTTGCATGTTCTCTACAGGTATTCTGGCTTCATCCCACAGTCCAAAGACATGCAGTTAGTGGGGTTAGGTTAACTGGTGATTCTAAATTGGCATTAAGTGTGAATGTGAATGGTTTTCTGCCAGTGTGTAGTAGACACACTGGCAGAAAACCATTCACATTCACACTTAATGCCTATTACTCTGTGGCAGCCGTGATATGCTCCAGGCCCCCTGTGAACCTGAATTGAATAGGTGGAAGGATAAGTGGCCTTCCCTTTCACTGAGACCATTTTTGATGAAACTTCAATAAACAGTAGATGGATCAACTGAAAGCCCAGATGTATCTCTCGGGTCCTGTTTCAGCTGTTTGCTAGATTGGTAATTCACATGTTGGCAATGCTAATGATGTTGGTGATGATGGTGATGGTCGCGGTGAATGTAATCACAGATTATCCTCTATAGACTGGTTTGATGCAATTGGTGATATTGATGCCCTCTGCTGGGCATTTTGACATTGATGAGCTTCTTTCACACTCTGTAGACTGGTATGACACAACTGACAGTGTTAATGTTGCTCCTTCTGCTGGTCATATACAGATTTTGACATTTGATGACATCCTATCGCCCCTTACTGGGCATTCTGATACAGTTGGCAGTCTTGATGCAGCCCCCTCTGCTGGTCATATTGAGATTTTGACATTTAATGGCCTCCAATCGCCCCTTACTGACCATTCTTATGCAATTGATAATCTTGATGCAGCCCTCTCTGTTGGGCATTTTGAGATTGATGAGCTTCCACCTTCTAGTGATGGTTTTGATGCAGCTGTTGCTGTAGATTACGTGAAAGAAAGTCACACTGTGCAGATTGGTGGTGGTAGCGGTGGGATTAGGACTAGGGACATGTCTCATTTTAATTCCAGAGAACTGCGGCAACTGATGTACAATGCGTGTTACAATCACCTTGCCGCATGTGACAGTATAAAATACTGTGAAACATGCGGCAAGGTATACAGGAAGTCAGACAAAGCAGAACACAAATGTACCCCGTGTGTGTACACTCTGTGGAGAGCACTTGGTGGACAGTGGCATGGCTCATGAGTGTTTCATTCAACCTGCTGAAATGAAAAAACCTCATGAAAATTACATAATATATGATTTTGAGAACCAGTATCACGACGGAAAGCATGAGGCAGTTTTTTTGTGTGCGATGGATATTCATGGGAAGAAATTCTGTTTCAACACGTTAAAGTGTGTGGCTGCATTTGTCGAACACTACAGAAGGCCTAAATTCCGTGGCTATACATTTATAGCCCATAATTCTTCGGGTTTTGACAGCTATATTCTCTTGGAATACCTCGTTAAAAAAGGTATTGCTCCGCGTGTAACAATGAGAGGGAGTTGTGTCGTTCTAATGTATGACAAATCCTATGATCAGAGATGGATAGACTCATTTAGCTTTCTGCCCATGCGTCTGGCCAAAACACCTTCTGCCTTGGGATTCCAGGACCTTGAAAAAGGCTTCTTCCCACACACATTTAACACAAGGGCTAACGAATTCTATGTAGGCCCTTATCCTGCCCCATCTTTTTACAGGTATGATAAAATGCCTGAAAGTGAAAAGGAGAAAAATATGGCAAGGTACAAGCCTGCCTGCAAGAAACCATTTGATTTACAGGCAGAAATGCATAAGTACTGCATTAATGATGGCGAGGTGTTGAGAATGGCTTGTAAAATATACCGTGAGACCTCTGAACTCTGTGGGGTCGATTCTCCATGCGAACAAACATGCCATCTTGCGAGCTGATTACAGACCCTGACTGATGAGCTCAATGATGGCAGGTCTGGAGAGGATGATCCCATTACCGAGTTTGTCTCTGGAGGTCCAAAATGCTATGCTTATTACGCAAAACAGGGCAAGACTCAGGTTAAGTGTAAAGGTGTAACACTCATTGATGTTAAGTCTAAAGTTGTTACCCACGAATCATTGAAAGGCTTAGTCCGGGCATTTGTTGACAACAGGGATGCGCATTTAGTTGCAGAGTCCGACACCATCAAACGCAATATGAAGAGGTTTCATCTTGGGAATGAAACAGTTGTAAAAGAAATTTCAGGTGGTCTATAACAAGAGAAGGGTGCTGCCTGACTATACAACACTCCCTTATGGATACTGATCAGGATCAAGCCTTAGATGGGAGGCTCCAGCACCCTTTTAGTTTAGTTATTAGTGGACCGAGTAATTGCGGAAAGACTTTCCTTGTCAAAAGCATCATTGAAAAGGCATCTACCATTATTTCAACCAAAATTGATAATATTGTTTAGATCTATTCTTGCTGGCAGCCTTTATACCAGGGGTGTCAAACATATGGCCCGTGGGCCGGAACCGGCCCGTCAGGGGGTTTAGTCCGGCCCGGGGATAAATTTGCATTATTAAAAAAAAGAATAAACTTCATTTTCTTTAAAATCTTCAGTTCCTATGTTGTTCGCTAGGGGCGCTGTGTTTTAGTCAGTTCAATCGCTTTACCCGCTTTTTCTCTTGGAACGGGCACCCTCATCAGCGAAATGTCTTTGTCAAAAAAGAGAAAAGTGGACACAGAGTGTCGGATTTTTCAAGAAAAATGGACTTCTTCCTATATGTTCACGGAGGTGAATGGGAAACCCGTGTGCCTAGTGTACATGCGGCAAGTTTCGGTGCTTAAGGAGTACAATATTCGGCGCCACTATGAAACTCAACATGGTAAAAAATACAACAGCTTGCACGGAGAACTGAGAAAACAGAAGGTAAATGAAATGTTGGTTGGTCTGAGGAAACAGCAATCTGTTTTCACCCGGAGCCGAGAGGTCAGTGATGCTGCGGTGAAAGCCAGCTACGTAATTGCTAGCCAAGTAGCATTAGCATCAAAGCCATACTCTGAGGGGGAGTTCGTCAAAAACTGCATGCTGAAGGCTGCTGAAATTGTGTGTCCTGAGAAGCGACAAGCTTTTGCCAATATTAGCTTGACGAGAAATACCGTGGCAGACAGGATTTCGGAACAAGCGGCAGATTTGGACAGCCAACTGAAACGCAAAGTGGAGTCATTTCTGGCATTTTCTGTTGCAAGTGATGAGAGTACTGATATTACAGACGTCGCTCAACTGGCCATATTCATTCGTGGAGTTGATGATACTTTGACTTTCTCGAGTTGGTGCCTATGACCGACACCACAACAGCTGAGGACATTTTCCACTCCATAGTTGGAGCACTGGACAGGGTTGGGGTGGACTGGTCCCGCGCCGTAAGCCTGGCCACTGATGGTGCGCCGTCAATGATCGGGAAAAAAGCAGGTGTTGTGACCAAGTTCAGAGAGAAAGTACAAGCCGCAAATAGAGGGGGTAATTTTTGGACATTTCATTGCATTTTGCATCAGGAGGCATTATGCTGCAAGTCCTTAAAAATGGATCACGTCATGGAGGTGGTTGTCCGAACTGTTAATTTCATCTGAGCCAGAGGTCTCAATCATCGTCAGTTTGACAGCCTTCTCAATGACTGTAACATTACCCATGGTCTGCCATACCACACTGAAGTAAAATGGTTAAGCAGAGGTGCTGTGCTGAAGCGCTTCTTTGATCTACGTGGAGAAATCGGACAATTTATGGAGAAAAAAGGAAAACCTGTTAAGGAATTACAGTGCCCACTTTGGCTGCAGGACCTTGCATTTATGGTTGATATTACAGAGCACTTGAATAATCTTAACAGAATGTTGCAGGGACGCAAAAAAAATAAAAAAAATAATTGTAACACAGTATTATGACAGCATACATGCATTCAAGTTAAAGCTCACGTTATGGGAGACGCAGATAGCAAGCGGAGACCCTGCTCATTTTCCCTGTCTCCGAGATGCGTGCGCAGCAAGTGTTAATCCTGACGTGAAACAGTACAAAGACAAGATTTCAGGGTTGCTGAGGGAATTTGAGAAACGATTTCAGGTCTTTAGCAACTCGAGACAGAATTCGCAGTTTTTCGCTCACCATTCACAGTCAGAGCTTCTGATGTGCCTGTTGACATGCAACTTGAAATCATTGATTTGCAGTGTGATGTAGAATTGAAGGACAAATTTGCCTCTGTGTGCTTGGACACATTTTACAAGTATCTCCTACTACGCTATCTTAAATTGACAGCACTGGCTGCAAAAATGTTGTCCATGTTTGGGACTACCTACCTTTGTGAGCAAGTTTTCTCACTCATGACCATTAATAAAACAAAGCTACGCTCAAAGCTCACACATAAGCACTTAAATGAGATTCTGAAACTGGCTGCTACTCAGGATATGATGCCTGATATTGATGCACTTGTGCAGGCTAACAGATGCCAAGTTTCAGGGGCAAATACTGAGCAAGACTAAATTCTATGGAATGCTGCTTTGAACGTTGCACTATAAAATAAACAAATGTGAATATTTGCTCTAGTAATTACTGTGAAAGTCAGTGGTAGTCAGAAACAGATTTACAAGAGAAGACTATTGTTAAGTAAAATATGTCTTATGCATGCCACATATGTTATCTATGTGAGTTTTTGTTTTGTTTTGTTTACATTTTATGCATTAACAAGGAAGGGGCCAAATTTACTTCATCAAATGTCTGTTTAAAACAGCTACCACTTAAGATTTCAAGTGTGTGGCCTCAATTTATGTGTTCAGAATTGCTTCCTAGATGTGGAAAATGGATTTTAAATTCATTCATTTCTAAATTTAGATGTGTTTGATGTATTTTAACATGCAGGGCAGTGTTTTTAAGTTCCACAAAACTGTTTGTTGACTAAATGTTTTAAAACATTGTACAATCACTATGATCAGATTTTTATGTATAATGCACTTAAATAAATGTTAAACTGAGTAAAAGTGTAAAAAGGACAATTCTTCTTTGCACTAATACAAAGAAAAAAAGTGGACTTACTGTTAGTTCTATGTAATTTTGGAATGAGTTTACTGGTCTGGCCCCCTTGAGATCAGATTAAGCTGTATGCGGCCCCCAGACCAAAATAAGTTTGACACCCCTGCTTTATACGATCAACTTCTTCAGATAAGAAAAATCACCTTTGTGAATGGTATACTGGAATCTCTGAGTGACAATGTCCTTTTACCTCCGGATAAGAACAACTTGCTCATTATCGAAGTGATGAATACTGCGTCTAATAGCATAGAAGTTCAAAATGTGTTCATACAATACGTTCATCATAGGAACTTGAGCAGCATGTACTTAGTTCAGAATTTGTTTATGCAGGGAAAATCCAGTAAGACAATTTCATTGAATACTAATTATTTGATTCTGTTTAACAACCCTAGAGATAAATACCAAATTTTCAGTTTTAGGTAGAAAGATGTTTCCAGGTAATACAAAATACTTCTTAGAAGCTTTTAATGATGCCACATCTACCCCATATGGGTATCTTCTAATCGACTATAAATATAAGACGTCTGACTATTTAAGACTCTGAACCAATTTGTTGTCGGATCATTAAGTTGTTTATATCCCCAAAAAACGGCTAAAGAGGTTATTAAAAAAAAAAAAAAAAAAAAAAAAAAAAAAAGGGATACGTATTCACGGATGCGGAGAAACATTGCACTGTTGGAGTTGTTGTAAAAATCCCCACCCAGCATACGGAGGAATATTATTTGTAATCCAAGCATGGATTTTATTAACCCTTTAAGACCTACCATAGAGCCAAGTCCGCCAGACCTTACTTTATATTTTACATGCTGTAGTGCCATGTTTGGGAGCATTTCAAGTTGCTATACATCAATACAACTCTTATAGCCCAAAGTTTAATGATATGTATGCAGTAAGTCCATAGTAACTACATAAATTGCAAAAAGTGCAATAAACTGCAAAAAAATTGAAAATGGTTTTTGTTTTTTTTACATACTTTTCTACTTAGAGAAATTTAAGAGGTTTATTCCTCAAAACTTTAAATACAAAAAAGTTGCAAAAATAGTTTACAACAAGAAATTTATTTTGAGTGTCTTCATAGTTTTGTTTTTGAGATACATCAATTTTTATATACTGCAGAAAAAATGAAAATAAATCCTATAATGCAAATTTGCAAAGAAAACAGCATGTGCATCAAAATAAACTATTTAAAGCAGTGCAATTTGAGTTCTAAGCATCCCAGAAACTATTCAGAAAAGGATGGAGTCTAACATGACTTTTAAAAACACCAGTATAGGCTTATAAGGCCTATAAGTAAAAAACTACATTTTCTGCAAAAATGACATCACTTCCGGTTTCGGGAAGGTAATGGCGGACATGCGATAGTTCGTGCTGATGTCTATTTCAATGTAGGAAGTGTTCTGAACAGCTTATTGGCTCGGCAAAGCATGTTTCTGGAATATAATTTTATATGACAGGCTCCGTCAGGCATGTATCACAAAACGAGCTAGACACAGCTATGGTTGAAGTGCTGCAGCTGCCAGATTTGGTATGAGAAGGCTAAAAAGTATTCTGCCATTCTTCAGAGATACCTTTCACTTGTGAAATAAGGCATGAGTGAAAAAAAAAATGTGCTAACACTATCTTTGCCTTCTGAAACTGGTCAGAATGCATCTGACCGTCAAAGCAATGTTGGCGGCGACAGACAAAGACCTGTTTGTGGATGAGATTGTCTCCTATATGGCAAAAAGGAGCAGAAAAAATGCAGAGCTTATTTTAACAGCGCTCACTTGTGTGTCGGGTGTTTCTTGGAATGATAGGGGCGAGATTATTATTGACAATCAGAGGTTCGCATCTCTATGATTTGATCAAAGTGCAACGGCAACACGTAGAGCAACAGATGTTTCATGGCCTGCAGGGTGGCCAGCATTTTTAAAAACACTCACCCGCTTAAATGTTCCCCTGTCTGCTTTTCCTAACACTGAGGTGAGGAGGACTATTAGCCAGTATAAAGATGACACTCGCGACCCAAGTTTTGAAACAAATGGCTTGCACAAGACAGATAAGAAGCGGTCTCTAAATGATCAGAGCTTTTTTACCACACATAAAAAAAATCAAGGCAGAGTAGAAGCGGGTGGATAGATTTTTATTGAATTTTAAATCATGGTTTTTTTTCTTATTGTTAAAAAAGATCATTTACCCTTATGTTTTTCCCTTTTTATTTACTACTTTGAATTGTGTTTTTTTCTTACCTATGTGTATATTGTTTTGTTAAACATATGACAGTTTTACCCTTTTCTATTTGTTACTTCTTGAACTTTATGTTGCTGTTTTAAAGGTTGTGGTATTACTAAATAAGGTTTTTAACAATAGGTGAAAATAAATATCAGATGAAGCAATATTTTCTTTGTCATCTTTTGGTATCTATGTACAGTGACAGGGTAAATGTGCGAGGAGACGGAGCCGAGGGGATGAACCGGAGCGGAGGTATGCGGGAGGATAGGTGGCGCACCGGAGCGACCTGAGGATGAGGGACAAACTGTCACGGACTGCCGGGGCAGACCGTGTGGAGAGTGTGTGGAGGACTCAGGTGCGGACACAGGCGAGGACAAGAAACTGAGTTCGAACGAAAAGCGAGCCTTTATTGTGGCTGGTGACAAGGAGTGAAAACAAGGCAGAAGCGCAGTGACAAAACTAAACTGGGAAAGTGATACTAGGATAAACTAGGAAGACACAGGAAACCATAACTATGAATACAAAGGCTGGCTAAGACAACATGGAGGGTGGGAACACAGACGATGCGACACTGAACACAGCAAGACTGAGGACTAAATACACACATGAGGCGATCAGGGGAAGTGGAGACACATGAGAACACAGCTGACTAGAATGGAACATAATGACAATACAGGGGAGAGTAACACTAACTACAATGAACAAAGAACACCAGACTCTTCCAAAATAAAACAGGAAACACGCAGACATAGACATGGAAATGAAACATGGCATGAACTTAACATAATTGCATAGACATGAAACGTAGACACAGAACCAGGGAGACTGAGTACAGGGGAAGATGGCAGAAATAACTACAAGAACTTGACAACATAAGACACACAGACATAACACACATGAAGGGCAAGAGAGACTAAACACAAGGGTAATATAATTACAAATGGGCTGGAATAACTTAATGAACCTAAACAAACAATAAACATCCAAATAAACTAAAACTCAAAACACTGGGTCGCATGACCCAGGACCATGACACCAACAGAGTTAGGAGATAACGTTGAAAGTCGAGAGTTAAACTTAGGTGAACGGGTAGAGTTGGAGAGCTTACTTGAAACACAGAAAGATGGGTATGGGCAGTGGTCACAGGCTGGTGCGAGGTAAATCTCTGTCACAAATCCGAGGAGGCCAACACAAAACGAAACAGGCAGGCGAGCAGGCGGCGAGACAGGCACTTGTGGAAGCGACAATACTCCGACACCTGACGTCCGTCACACAGCTCCATAAATGCTCCAACTGATGATGTCCGATGCGCTGCAGGTGTGCCGGAATGCCATCAAGCACTGCCCCGCCTACCTGTGCCGAGAAGGGAAACAAAACCCAGGAACAACAACACATGTTCCCACCAACTCCTAATACATACAGTTAAGCCCATAATTATTCATACCCCTGGCAAATTTTGACTTAAAGTTACTTTTATTCAACTAGCAAGTTATTTTTTGACTGGAAATGACACAGGCATCTCACAAAAGATAATAAGATGATGTACAAGACGCATCATTGTGGAAAAAAATATTTCTCAGCTTTTATTTACATTTGAGCAAAAAGTATCATGTCCAGAATTATTCATACCCTTTACAAACTGTCACAGTCTCTGGGAAAATCCAAAGTTCCATACCATTCCAAATAGTCAAAGCTGTTCTAAAGCATCCCAATTACCCTGATTAATTGGAAATAGCTGTTTTACTCAACTCAACAGGTGAAAAACAGCAGCTCTCTGCAGGTGGTCTGTGGACATTCATGGCTAAGACAAAGGAACTCAGTGAGGACCTGCAGCTGTGCATTGTGGCTGCTCACAAGTGAGGAATGGGCTACAAGGCCATATCCAAATGTTTTCAAGTTCCAGTGGCTACAGTGCAAAGTATTATTAAAAATACAAGATGTTCCGCACAGTGGAAAATCTCAGAGGACGTGGTCGGAAGCCAAAAAGTGAAACCTGTGCTGGCCAGGAGAATAGTGAGAGAGGTGAAAAAGAATCAAGGATCACCACCAAGGCCATTCTGGTGAATCTGGGCTCTGCTGGTGGCAATGTCTCAAGGCAGACAGTCCAACGGACACTGTTGGGTTCCACGGATGCAGACCAAGGAAAACGCCACTTCTCCAGGCACTTCTAAGGCATGCAAAAGCTCATTTGGCCTTTGCAAATGCTCATCTGGACAAAGAAGAAGGTTTCTGGTCTTCAGTGTTATGGTCAGATGAAACAAAAATTGAATTATTTGGTCACGATGATGTTGCCTTCATTTGGCATAAAATGGAGAAGCCTTCAACCCAAAGAACACCATCCCCACTGTCAAACATGGTGGTGGGAACCTAATGCTTTGGGGGTGTTTTTAGCCAATGGACCAGGGAACCTAATCACAGTAAACAGCACCATGAAAAAGAGCAATACATGAAGATTCTCAACAACAACATCAGGCAGTCTGCAGAAAAACTTGGCCTTGGGAACCAGTGGACATTTCAGCACAACAATGACCCAAAACATACAGCAAACGTGGTGAAGAAATGGTTAGCAGACAACAACATTAACGTTTTGCAGTGGCCTAGCCAGAGTCCTGATTTGAATCCAATTGAGAATCTGTGGAGGGAGCTAAAGATCAGGGTGATGGCGAGAAGACCCTCCAACCTGAAAGATTTGGAGCTCATTGCTAAAGATGAATGGGCAAAAATGCCTGTGGAGACATGCAAAAGCTGGTCTGCAATTATAGGAAGCGTTTGATTGCTGTAATAGCCAATAAAGGCTTTTCTATTGATTATTGAGAAGGGTATGAATAATTCTGGACATGATACTTTTTGCTAAAATATAAATAAAACCTGAGAAATATTTTTTTTTCCACAATGATGCCTCTTGTACATCGTCTTATTATCTTTGGGGAGACACCTGTGTCATTTCTGCTCAAAAAAGAACTAGCTTGTTGAACAAAAGTAACTTTAAGTCAAAATTTGGCAGGGGTATGAATAATTATTAGTGGTGTGCGATACTGCATATTTTGGTATCGATCCGATACCAAGTAAATACGGGCCAGTATTGCCGATACCAATACCGATACCGATACTTTTTAATAAATCAGGTGGATGCCTCATTGAATTGCTAAATCGCAATTAATTTTCATGACCTTAAGTGTTTTTTGTGATTTTTCCTTTTATATTATTAATTACTTAAAACCCAGGACATAATTAGGAGAAATAATTTATTTATAATTAAATAAAAAATGCTTTATTATTGTGGCGGGCCGTGGTCTGCGATGCTGCTGCAGATGAGGTGGACTCACCTTCACTGCATCTACAATTATGCCTCACCGGCTTAAAACCTGTGCGCTGCTTGTGCTGTTGTTGTTTTGGTGTTGATGTGTACAGCTGGCAGCAGGAGGGCTGCAGCCATTGAATGTGAGCTACTGTTACAGCAACCGGTGATCACTGTGGGGTGGACAGCACGCGGCTCGGGGTGAGCCGGAGGCTGGCGCCATGTGGGACCTGCCAAGCTGGAGATGGAGGTCGAGGTGCTGGGGTCCTGCCTGAGGCGGCATGCTGTCCGCTTTGGCACGCAGGCTGCATGGTCCTGCGTGCCGGCCGTCTGCCCAGCTGCCTCTGAGCCCCGGCTCACTTCCTCCCTGCTCCGCCGCCTCTGCTTGCCATATGGGTGGCCATCAGGCCTCCGCTGGAGGCACGGGCGACCGCTAGAGTGGACACCGCCGTCGCTGGGCCGGGGCATGGGCGCCGATGGTCCGGGCGATTCCCTCACCTGCTCGCGGGGTGGGGTGAAGCGGGCGATGGGGGGCATGTGGCAGGCGTGTTCTGCGATGCCGCTGCAGGTTTGGTGGTGGTGATGTGTGCGGCTGCAGCTCGCAGCCGTTGAATGTACTATTACAGCAACCATGTGATTATTGTAAGAATAAATGATGCGGCGAAGCATGAAAATGCCATCGGGTCTGCCGTGGTGGCGATCTTTTTTTTTTTTTTTTAATCTTAAGTGCACGCAAAACCAGTAAACAAATTAAAACAAATAGTGTTGATAAACTATAATACGAAAATTACAATTAAAATTTTCAACAACAAAACAATTGGTAAAAATATAATTAATATGTAAACAACTTAATAACCCCAAAGTGTCTAAGTCACGTGGCGTGTCAGCGCAACACCGAAACATAAGAGAGGGGGCGGGGAGCAAAAGTGTGCCTGCTCTCCGCTGACACAGGAGCGGCTAGTCCAGCGACCTGGCTGTTTCGTTTTGCCAAAAGCACAGCATAGCAAACAAGCAGAACTCAAAGTAAAGAATCGATCTAACCAGGCTAGTATTGATCCGATACCGATCCCGACTTGGGATCGATACTATCGATATTTGGATCGATCCGCCCACCACTAATAATTATGGGCTTAACTGTACGTGCGGAAGGTGCCAGTTTTTAATCTCAGCATAGGTGCCCTATATATTCTTCTCTTGAGAACGTAATTATTATCCATTGCTCTTTTAGTAATTCAAAGTTGGTTTAGAATATCATATTCGGGACTCTCTGACCCAGAGACATATTCTAAACATTATCGATGTGTGTAAGCGTGTTTGCACTTCAAGTCCTTCCTACAATATATCAGTCCGGACAGTCACGCCAAACTAAGCTTTTGACCTTCAAAAGACTGAGTGCCAACTCATATGAGCACATTTACAGTGTATACTGTATATGAAAATGATTATAGCCACTTATTTTAGCAAGAGAAATCAAAGATTTTCAATCCTAACAATCCCTCCTTTCACATGTTTAAACGTGTGAACAAAAGAGCATGTGTTTCGTGCAGCCTGCTATCCCACAGTGTTGGGTCTGCACTAGCAGGCCCCGCTGGTTCAGAGACTTAACACCCATGAACAAAGCAAGACAAACAACGATCGATTGGTTTTAACTTGCGGTGCAAGGGAAGCCTGGTCAGAATCTCAGAGCTGCAACTCTGCACTTGACCTCAGACGATTCTGACTCCCAGTGTCACCTTGCCACATTTTATTCAGTCACAAATAGTTTCACAAACACCCATTTTGTGTGTGTGTGTGTGTGTGTGTGTGTGTGTGTATGCAGGTGTGAGCGTGTGTGTGTGTGTGTGACTTCCTGCTGGTCATAAAAAAAGGGTCATCTGACCTCACCCTGTATATGGCTTAACTCCTTTAACGGCCCACCATATACAACCATAGGTGAGCCATAAATGGCAAGAAGTAAACATCCTTATTCTAAATAAGGACACCCAGGACCTTACATGCATTGTCTGCAGTTAAACACTATAATTAATTGCCTCCCCCACCCTCCAACAGGCAGAGGAGGAACAGAAAAACATCTAAACATGCAGTTCAGGACAAGGTTTACAAATTTAATTACAACAATGACAACTATTATCAAAATCAACCTAACACACAGGCTCCCCTCCAGTGTGATACCCAGCCTTTCAGCTTTTCCCTCTTAAGTGGGGTGGGGTCCTGTGGTCGAGTCACTGCTGAATCAGCTGTTGTCCCCATTCAGTTGGTCAGCAACAGATGCAAGAAAAGACCAGCATATTGGCAGCCACATCAGGACAGGTTGGACTCATCATCAACAAGGGGAATACCAAAATCCTTAAGATCAACTCCAATAATAACAACCCAATCATCCTTACTGGACGTCCTCTGGAGAAAGTACACTCTTTTACCTACCCTAGGCAGCATCATTGACCAGCAAGGTGGAACCGATGCAGACGTCAAGAAAAGGATTGGCAAAGCAAGAGTCTCCTTCATCCATCTCAAGAACATTTGGGCATCCAGAAAGTTGACCCTGACTACCATGATCAAAAAAAAAAAAGAAAAAAAAAATCTCCTGGATCACCTGTTGAGAGAAAAAGAGAAAACAAGCAAAAAAAACAACAACAAAAAACAGAGCAACATACTAAACACAACACCATCACGTTAATCTAGCTAAGTGTAAACAGCAGTAAATATTAAATATTGAATGTTGTTGTGTAGCAAGCAGGACCGACAGCGCACATTGTGCTTGGAAATAGCAGGCAATAAAGGTGTAGTTTATGTCTATGAACAGTGAACACCCGTGTGCACACCTGTGTGGATCAGCGTGCTTGTATTCAAAAGTTTCCCCATGTAATGGTCTGCTAGAGGATGTAGAGAGCCATAGCCCTGTCCCCCAGGGCATGAAGCAGGCATGGAGGAGATCCAGGCTCCAGACATCCAGAGGCCCCAGAGTGAGAGAGCCCAAGGAGGACCACCGGAGGGGCATCCGTGCCACCCTCCTGGGAAGAGCTGAGGAGAGCTTCAGATGATGGGTCACCCAGTAGCCACGGAGCAGAAGCCAGAGGGGGCTGCACTGGCGTGCCCGCCGGCTCTGCCGGCAGCCAGCTGTGCCAGAGTGAACCGAGCCGCAGGCCCAGAGACCGGAGGCCTGAGGGCCCCCTTTGCCCCGGAAGAGGCCTGACCAAGCAACAGGCACCAGGCCCCGCCAAGTAGTCACCGGGTGTGAGCTGGTATATACCCGAGCGCCCAGCCCCGCACACCAAGAACCACCAACGCACCGACCTCTGAGGGCATCAGTTACCGGCAGGGAGTGTGGTGAGGGGAGATAGGCCTTTGGAGGGGCTGGGAGTTCCCAGAGAGGTGGAGTGTAAGACCCGACCTGACATATAAACACAGACAAACAGGCACACACAGACACAAACATGCATTCCCACCCTCATGCACACATATACATCCTCCACATTTGCTGCCAGACACAATCAGTGACATCAGTGACTATGGGAAAGAACCTGTCAACTCCCAGTAGAGGAAGAAATCAGGATGTCGCCGGGTAGAGCATGCTTTACACAAACTGCCAACCAACATCTCTAGGCAGGCTCTCAGGTGGAAGCGCCATGGCAAGTGAAAGAGAGGCTGCCCAAAAAACACCTGGCGATGAGACCTTGAGGCAGAAGCAAAAACGGTGGACTACACCTGGATCCATCTAAAAAATAAAAATGGCCCTGGACAGAAATCTCTAGAGATCTACCTTTGGCAGCCCATACCGTGGGAGGGTGACAGCAGTAATAGTAGCAGTACTTCACCACATTTCAAGCCTCCGGTTTTTGAATCTGCACAAGTTCACCTCTGAGGGCTGCTGAGATGTGATACCATCAATCTTCAAACATTTATCACATTTTCTGGACCAGTCCTGTCAAGTTCCACTTTGAGTTAGTTCTTGATGACTCAAGTCCCTGTCCCACATTTAACTTTTCCATATAACAAAAGAAGAAGTGACTTAAAATTGACCACAAAGATGAGGGGGTTGAATAACACCACTTTCACTATATAAAAGAAATGGAACACCCAACATCTACCCTTGGGACTCTTCAATTTAAAAGAAATGAACAAAACAAAGACAAACTAAAAACAAGACACTGGACAATTGGAAACATATGATTTAAAATTCAAGAGGAAATGCTCTGGGGCCCCACCGTTTTGGGAAAGAACAAGTACAACTTTCTAGAACCTCCCAATAATAAAGAGGGTCCTATAGGACCACCTTCTCAGTATATAAAGATTAAACTCCCAATATCTGCCATCGGGACCCTTCATTGTAGACAATAATACTGTCATATTGATAATTTAAAATTGTCATTTGTACTTAGAAACATAATCATTTATGCTTGGAGATATATAATCGTCTGTATGTTGATAAAATGTCTCATCCTTATTTAGGTCTGCTAAGGTTCTGTGTGCACCATGAGATGGGAGGATGTTCACTTACTTCTAGTGTTCTGGCATACCTCATACACATGTTAAGTTAATGGGAAGGTTGCATCTTGTTTGGTGGTATATGGTATAGCGGAACACACACTATATCTTTTCAGTTACAATAGTCTTTTGTCTTAGTTGGGCTCCTGCAAGAAGGACTCCCACTATTCTCCCGGGAGGCTCCTAGCACCGGTCATAGAAAAACATTGTTAGGCCTGGCTGAGCAGTTTTCACAGGGTCATATTTCAACACCCACACACACACCTCTGTTTGACACACAACACACAAACACACACACACACACACACACACACACACACACACACACACAGACGGGCATATACTCTGCTCACACACACGCCTGTTTGAGACTGTCACGTGTTAAAGGAACTATGCATATTCATGTAATCACAACAAAAGGAGCGCTATGGGGAGTTAGGCCGAGGTTGACGGGGTTCAAGTGGAAGGAACAGCGCTTGACCTCAGTCGGCTTCCCTCGCGTATATCACACACAGAGCTTTGTCTTGTGTCTTGTTTTGCTGCTGCAGTTGGTTGTCAAATTTCTCCAGCAGGGTTTGTACTTAGATAAACGCCAAAAATACCTACTCCATTTGAATTTAGAGGATATTTAATCAAGAAAGCCTTTATTTGTCACATGCAAGTTGCCCTGCAGCGAAATGGGATGTGAGACTCTTCCAGGGTAGAGGGAGAGAAGCAGACAAGACAGGAAAGATAAGGGAAGGGAGAGGGACAAAGTGCGACTGCCTTCATTAAGAGCCAGAGAGAAAGTGGCTCTTGACGATGTTATGTTTAAAAGCTACAAATTGCTAAAGATCAGCAAAAGTCATGTGACTACTCTCTAATGACGAACAAAAGACGTGATTGACCACTTTCTCAAGCCCATATGACTATTACTGAGACCTTTTCAAGCATAAGCATTGTGTAGACATAGACATAGTCATGAAAGCAATGGGCCTCACCATGGGCCATGGGCCTCTTGGCTGAATTTCTGATCCGCGCTCTTCTTGTTCGGCCTGTGAGTTTAGGTGGATGGCCTTGTCTTGGTAGGTTTACAGTTGTGCCATACGCCTTCCATTTCTGAATGATCGCTTGAACAGTGCTCCGTGGGATGTTCAAGGCTTGGGAAATCTTTTTGTAGCCTAAGCCTGCTTTAAATTTCTCAATAACTTTATCCCTGACCTGTCTGGTGTGTTCTTTGGACTTCATGGTGTTGTTGCTCCCATTATTCTCTTAGACAACCTCTGAGGCCGTCACAGAGCAGCTGTATTTGTACTGACATTAGATTACACACAGGTGCACTCTATTTAGTCATTAGCACTCATCAGGCAATGTCTATGGGCAACTGACTGCACAATGACCAAACGGGGCTGAATAACTAAACACAGCCCACTTTTCAGTTAGTTATTCTTGAAAAATGTTTGGAATCATGTATGATTTTCATTCCTCTTCTCACGTGTACACCACTTTGTATTGGTCTTTCACGTGGAATTCCAATAAAACTGATTCATGTTTGTGGCTGTAATGTGACAAAATGTGGAAAAGTTCAAGGGGGCCGAATACTTTGCAAGCTACCGTAATAAGGTTCCACATGTCACTGTTGTAGTGGGACATTAATCATTGGGACACCGCTAGTAAACATGCTGCATCTGTAGGGTTTCCCAGCCAGAGCTGCATGGACTCCACACTGGTAAGGCACATTCTCTGTAGCTCCTCTCCCTGTGCTAAATTAGAAGTTCAAATTTGGTACATTCTGCTTTACTAAGTATTAGTTCTTAGGGCTAAAGGCCCCCAGAGTCCTTTTGATTACTTTGAATGAGGTAAATAGTAATCCAAACAGCCTTTTATCCATTATACCACCCATGTATGTGTTTTACACCCTTGTGTTAAACAGGGATGAAGAGAGACCTGCTGTGTGTGTATACTGATTTTTCCCGCTGCAATTTGTCTTTTAGTTATGTGTAAATGTTAGAGTACGGTACAGATTTTGTGTTATGTGTATAAGTTCATCATCTAAGGCTACATGTTAAATAGTATTTTCAGCCATGTTGGGAAAATTTACTTTTGTATGAACATGTGTTTTGTAATTGATCCATCTTAGTGGGGATTTAAATATTATAACTTCTTAGTAGTAGTTTATTTTTGAGTTTACTTCGCTATATATTTCTCTGTTTTACTCAGCTATTACATTTGATTTTGAAGTGGTTGTTGAGAGAAACCACACCATTGTTTTGATATTTTTATTTTTTATATATATTGTGAGCAAGAGTTGCATGGACTCCACACTGGGATGAAGAGAGGCATGCTTCTGTGTGTTAGGGTTAGGGTTCGAGTTAATGGTAAGCCCATTTGCTGTACCTTCTATAAAAACTACTAATTGTTCAATTTTTTCTCATCCTAATCTCTAGATCTTCCAATTTTGGAAAACTTCATCAACTTTCATTTTTTTCCATCCCAATTCTTAAATCAACCCATAGAACAGAAATATTAATAAATTATTCAAAGACAGTAAGGGCTTTTTTGCTTTTTTTTCCCTGTATGCAGCATGTCTTTGGAAAACAGCAATAAGCAGAATAAAAAGGGCCAACAATGTCAGGTGTGTTTAAGTGTATATTCTCTATGCGCTTGACTTCTCAGATTTATTGGTTTTAACTGATGCTGTAGATCCTAAAAATAATTTCCTCTCCATGCAGAGGAAATCCAAATGCGAAGTGTTGCTCACAATGAAGCACCATGTGGTCAACTTCAGAACCAACAAGCTGAACATCCTATAGAAAAACCTTGCAGGCAAGAGCAGTTTCTCTGATATACACTGATAGTTTACTAATGATAATAAATCCAGTGATGTTTACATTTCATTGGAATAAACTAAATAACTAACTAATAACTAAACTTTCAGGTGCAGGTGTGGACGTTTGGACAAATTGTTCATGTGCACAGTCCTCATGGCTGTTTCTGCAATCATTGCACTCTACGTGATCATTTTGCTCCTGCTTCATTACCACAACTAATTTTCAAGAAATCATCCACAAACGTTTAAGTAAAGTTCAATAAACATTTTGTTTTTCACTGTCTAAGCAAATTGTCTTCATTCTTACACGATGATGGATGATGAAAAAAGACAAATATGGGGCTGCATCAAGAGTTACGATATTCAAATTGTATGTAATGGAAAAAATGGCACCTGAGTCAAAATGTGATGGCCAGAATTATAATGTACTCATACATACAGTATATATAGTGTTATTGTAGCTTTACCAATAAATTGAAACATTTTAGGGGACCACTTTATAATAACACTCCCCTTATAGATGGCTAAAAAACAGTTTATAGATAGGTTATTAATTAAGCTAAAAACACTTGTGAGATTATTGTGAGATATTATTATATTATCTTATGCCACGTTATACCCCTAATTAAAGATTGTGAAATTATTATGTAGTTTTAGTTTGCATTATTCTCCTGACTTAGAAGAAGGTGATAACTATTACATTTATTAAACTGATTTGTATTACATTAGACTGCTGATTTATGGTGAATGAATGATATTGTTTTATGATGCATTATACTGCTGAGGTATAAGAAACACTGTTTTCAGAGAGTCATCGCCTTATTTGTCTGATTAGAAGAGAACAGAGCATACTGGAGAGGTTTTCTGCCCCATCTCATCAGGAGGAGATAAAACAGGGAGCCAAGGCCGTCACTTGGGCGCTGTAAGAGAGAAAGAATGTGAATGTTTAGGTTTTTACGACTAGGTGGGGGCCATCAGAGGCTATAAGAGCTTGAGTAACCCTCCACCATTTTGAGATTTGCTGTGACCCTCTGCATGCATGTCTCCCCATCCGGATGGTTCATGCTCATAAAGTGTTGAATTGTATGGAATAAAATAATTGTTGATTGAGCGTTTATACACCGAGTATTGTCCTTCCTTCAGCCCAAAGATTGAAAGAATTGGGAGATTTTAACACACTTTATAAATCATTAATACGTGTTTTATTATGCATATATATATACAGTGGAACCCCAGGGTAGGAAGACCCCATTTAACGAAAAATTCTAGTTATGAAGGCACTTAATGACATTATTTCTGCCTGTTGTACGACAAAATGCCCGCGTAACGAAATCCACTGGCTGAGCCCAGAATGCCTTCTGAATCATGTGATAACCCCTTGGGTTTCGTACTTGCGTTTCGCTGTTCCACATGAAAGACATATTTTTGTTGCAGTGCGCTATTTCGTGTGATTTTTATTTGCTTTTCATTAGCCTATCGTTCATTCACAATGGGGCCTAAAAAACTTTACGCTTCTTCTTTTCACTCGAATCACTTGCAGAAAGTGCTCTCGATGGAAACAAAGAGAGAAATTATTGATAAATATGAGCGAGGTCCTTCTCCACCAAGAACTTCGTCTTCAGCCAGCATCACCTCCCTCAAAAGGAGATGGATAAAGGTGCTTCGAGTTACGAAAATTTTGACTTGCAAAAGACCCTCTGGAATGAATGTATTTAAATGAAGTCGGGGTTCCACTGTCCATATATATATATATATATATATATATATATATATGTGTGTGTGTGTGTGTGTGCAAAAATAAAATAAATTCCCCCGAGGGTGGTCTATCCTCCAAGCTTGGGTCCGCTACCAGAGGCCTGGGAGCTTGAGCAGTATCTTAGCTGTTCCTAGGACTGCGCTCTTCTGGACAGAGATCTGGGATGTTGTTCCTGGGATCTGCTGGAGGCACTCGCCTAGCTTAGGAGTCACCGCACCTAGTTACCGATTACCACTGGGACTACTGTTACCTTCACCCTCCACATCTTCTCAATCTCTTCTCTGAGCCCTTGGTATTTCTCAAGGTTCTTGTGTTCCTTCTTTATGATGTTGCTGTAATTAGGAACTGCTGCATCTATTACTATGGCCGTCTTCTTCTGTTTGTCTACCACCACTATGTTGGGTTGGTTAGCCACCATCATTTTGTCCGTCTGTATCTGAAAGTCCCACATGATCTTAGGTCAGTCATTCTCCACCACCCTTGGGGTTGTCTCCCAGTTTGACTTCTGGACCTTCAGGCCATATTCAGCACAGATGTTTCTTTATACTGTGCCGGCCACTTGGTTATGGCGTTCCATGCATGCCCTGCCTGCTAGCATCTTGCACCCTGCTGTTATGTGCTGAATTGTCTCAGGGCAGCTTTACACAGCCTGCACCTGGGGTCTTGCCTGGTGTGATAGACCCCAGCCTCTATGGATCTTGTGCTCAGAGCTTGTTTCTGTGCTGCCATGATTAGTGGCAGGATTTCTGGATGTCAGCCACCTCCTCTATCTGCTGGTGGTACATACTGTACAGGGGCTTGTCCTTCCATGATGGTTCCTCCTCTTCCTCCTCTTTCTTGGTTTTCTGCTGCCTGAGGTATGCACTGAGCATGCGGTCAGTTGGGGCCATCTTTCTGATGTATTCGTGGATGTTTGTTATCTCATCCTGGACCATGGTGCTGACACTCACCAGTCCCCGACCTCCTTGGGGCGATCGTGGCTCAAGAGCTGGCAGTTCGTCTTGTAATCGGAAGGTTGCCGGTTCGAGCCCCGGTTTGGACAGTCTCGGTCGTTGTGTCCTTGGGCAAGACACTTCACCCGTTGCCTACTGGTGGTGGCCAGAGGGCCCGGTGGCACCAGTGTCTGGCAGCCTCACCTCTGTCAGTGCGCTCCAGGGTAGCTGTGGCTACAATGTAGCTTGCCATCACCTGTGTGTGAATGGGTGGATGACTGAATGTAGTGTAAAGCACTTTGGGGTCCATAGGGACTAAGTAAAGTGCTAAACAAATACAGGCCATTTACCATTTACCTTCCTTCTGCTTAGCATACAGCCTCTGGGTGCTGGATTTGGGATGAAACCCTCCATGCATGGTGAGGAGCTTCCTTGTTTTGATGTCAGTGCCTTCTATTTCCTATTTTGGCCAACCTATTATCCCAGCAGGGTACCTGATTACAAACAGGGCGTATGTGTTGATAGCTTAGAAATATTTAACCATGTATGCTTAGAGTTATATAATCGATTGCTTAATGATAGTGGTCTGATCCTTAGCAATCTGCAAAGACTCTGTGTGCGTCCCAGAGAACTCTGGCATGCACGCACATCTTAAGGTCATGAGAGAGGTCATACCTTCCCTTACTGATTTATACTATGGAAGGACACCTACTCTTTATCTGGTATAGTATAAGTATAAGAGCCCTTTGTTTAGGTGGACCGCTGCACTCCTAGCACCAGTTTGGTGAGTCTTCACAGGGACACACACACACACACACACACACACACACACACACACACACACACACACACACGCATGCCTATACGTACACACAGACAAGGTACTCTTTGTTCACATGTATGCCTGTGTAAAACGTCATATGTTAATGAACTTAGTCAACATGCATAGTCATGTAACCATAATAAAGAGCAGTGTTATGAGGGAGCAGACAAGAGCCCGACGGAGGTCAAGTGGGCGAAACAACACTCGGCTTCAGTTGGGTCTCCCTCATGCACGAGTAACACAAAGAACTTCCGTCTTGCTTTTGCCATTGTAGTGGAATTGTCTCGTTCCAGCAGTGGGTCTGTCTAGCACAGACCCATCAAAAGTACATCATGCAAATCCTAATCCTAATCTGTATAAATATATTAAAACAAAAATCTGAATGGAAATTCTTTAGTTTTTTCAAGCAAAAACCCATAAAGAATTATGTGTCAATGTCGGCAACCCTGATGAGAAGGCCCTTGAAAACAGTACAATCAGTGTAGTCTTTATATTATAGTTGCGCTATATCCATAAATTGGGGGCCAATAGAGAGTTAATGTATATCTGCAATCTATGAAATTGGGGTAAGAGCAATCAATTACTGTGTATTACAGTAATCCTGAAACCAGGTCTTCAGCTGACAAGAGTATTAATGATCAGTGACTTTATCATATGTTTTCTTAGGGCAAGACATATGGGTTTGACTGGCTCAAAGCAAAACAGATGTCAGAAAGAAATGTCAATTGTCAGAGTATTGGGAAGTGGAAACTCTTCAGTACTGTTGTCACACCAAATTACATATTGAATGCTTAAATCTTGAAGATTTGTGGGTCTTTATACATTTCTACTGAACTTTAATGAGCAGATCCTGCTTACTTTCAGAGACACATTGAAGACCCACTGATTAACATGTGAAGACTTTATGTTATATTTAAAAATGGCTCTATTCCCCTAAATAATCAATAACTTTTTTTTTCACTTTTGTGTCATAGCCAAAAAAGATGGATGACTCAATCACATTGGATGACCACAAAATGCAGCTTCCACAATCCTGAGGACAAGTAAATTGTTCATACCGCTTTTGAGGAAGAAATAAATTTCTTTTTCTATGTTTCACTTTTCACCAAGATATCCAACTGCCACATCCTTGAGGATAAGCAAATTGTTAATATTTTAGGGGTTCATTTTTGTTTCACTGCTCTGTTGCAACCAAGGTCTTAAAAATAAAGACTGAGTAACAAAAGAGGATTAGCATAGCCATGGTCAAAACTTTTAGGAGTGGCACAAAATCTATTTTCCTTTTCCATTCACTTTTCCATTTCAATTTTTTCAATATTTTTTACATGGTTATGTGATCCAGTAACGAACCATCACAATTACTGTCACGGTCTGGCTGACAGACCGTGGGGATATGGGGAATGAGGACCCAAAACGCAGACTCTGCGATGCAAACAGTGCTCTTTATTTACAGTGAAAGCTGTAAACACAATAAATCCCCGTTGCTCCCTTGAATCCCGTGTGTGTGCGTCCCTCCGACGTCTGTTCTCGTGCTCCCCGCTGTTGTGTTTCCGCACACCCCGTGTGTGCTGTTCTTTTTGGAAATAATTCCAGTGACTGTAAGAAGCAGATAACTAGTACTTTAGGAAATATGGTTTCCTACTTAATTAATTGGTGAAAAAACATATCTGTATTTAGGACATGGATAGAATGACCCAACCTTCCAAGTGCAGTAAAGACATGCTGGGTATTATGATTGCAACATACCAATATCATGTTGGATATGACCCAACAAATTGTAAAGAAATGTTGGGTCTCATGTTAGGATTTCTGGTTTAACCCAACATCTCATCACTGAACCCAATATCTCAATACAAACCTCTTATTCTCATTGTCTATATGACAATAATTTTGTTGATCTTTACGTACTGTAGAGATTGACAGGAAAACAGAGGGAGAGAGGAGAAGACATCCAGCAAACCACCCGAGATCGGACTCAAATAGGGGCTGGCTGCTCTCAGCCATGCGACATATGGTCATCTGCCCATCCCGCTGAGGTAAACCAGTGTCTGTAAGGATAAAAATGATTGGTGGTAAAGAAACATGATCAGGTGAATGAAATGAAAGGTATAACTTGACTGAACACAAGGCAAGACTTGCCCAAGACCCAGTCAGCTAAGCAATGTGTCCAGTAGACTAAAACTAGGGTCAGACTGAATTCATTCTCCCTCTTTACATAATACAAAAGGGAACACCTATATTTGGCTGAACAGGCCTCAGTCTTACACTTCCATATGACGACTAAGTCAGTAAGTAAAATTTTATTTAAATAGCACCTTTCTAGATAAAAGATCACAAAGTGCTTCACACAGAGATTACAAAGTATAAAACAAAACATACAAAAGTTAACAAAATGCAGTTTTAAAAAGAGGTGTTTTTAGTTGTTTTTTTAAAAGAGACTACTGAGTCCACAGATCTTAAGCTCAGTGGGAGAGAATTCCACAGTCTGGGAGCTACAGTGGCAAAATCTCTGTCTCCCTTAGTTCTTAGCCTTGTATGTTGAATAACAAGTAAGCCTTGATCACATGACCTCAGGGACCTGCTAAAGACATAGGGCTGTAGAAGTTTAATGATGTAGGTTGGTGTTTGTCCATGATGAGCTCTAAAGGTCAGAACCAGAATCTTAAAATGGACTCTGAAGTCAATGGGCATGTGAGCATTCAAATGTTTTGGTCAGTTGCCTTGCTGCAGCATTTTGAACAATCTGCAGACGCTCCAGGGAGGTTTTGCTTAGACATGCAAACAGTGAATTAAAGTAGTCCAATCGTGATGAAATGAATGCATGTATAGCAATCTCCAGTTCAGTGCGAGATACAATAGGACTTAATTTAGAAATTTTTCTTAAGTGATAAAAGCAAGACTGAACCAGAGATTTGACATGAACATCTACATCAAAAATTACCCCTAGGTTCCAGATAGACGATTTCACAAATGTTGAAAGGGGACCAAGAGCATTCATTATCTTAGGTACATGTCTGTCAGGAGCACATACAAGGACCTCTCAGGACCCCCCGAATGGAAGATTGTGTTGATTTCCTCCAGTACACTGTCATGCCTTTTGGGTTGCGAAATGCCCCCTGCCACATTCCAACGTCTTATGTGAAGTGTATTTAGATGATATTGTTGTCTGTGAAGACTGCTGGTCAGAGCATATGGAAATGCTCACTGATGTATTTCATCGCTTGGAAAGGGCATCCCTCAGCCTTAATCTCACTAAGTGTGAGTTCAGCAAAGCCATTGTGATGTATCTCGGGAAACAGGTGCGTCCTTTTTGGGAAAAATTCAGGCTACACTGGATTTTCCTGCCCCTCGAACTGGGCGTGAGCTTCACCGTTTTCTTGGCATGATGAGCTACTACCAGGGCTTCTGTCGAAGTGGTCGCACCCCTCACTAGTCTCACTAGTGTGTTAAAACCTTTTGTGTGGTCCTCTGTATGTCATAGTGCATTCCAGGCTGTCAAAACTCTCCTTTGCAGTACGCCAGTGCTGGCTGCCCTTGATTTTGCACGTGCATTTAAATTAGAGGTAGATGCCAGTGCCAGCGGGGCAGGTGCCGTATTGTTACAGGAAGATCAACAAGGTGTGGATCAACCAATCGGGTATTTCTCCAAGAAATTCAATGCTACCTAGGAAAGGTATAGCACGATTGAAAAAGAGGCCCTTTCCCTGTTGTTTGCGTTGCAGCATTTTGACGTGTATGTTGGTTCAAGCCTCTCGCCTGTTGTGGTTTACACCAACCACAATCCCCGAGTGTTCTTAATGTGAATGCAGAATTCGAACCAAAGACTTATGAGATGTTTTCTCTTGGTTTGAGATTTTAATCTGTAAATTCACCATAACAAGGGTACAAAGAATGTACTAGCGGATGCACTGTCTCCAAGTTTCCTTTCTTCCTAAATGTCAAAAAATCTACAAAGGAGATGCTTTGATCTTGGGAAGGGGGGTGTTACGGCCGGTGGCCATAAGAAGTCTGCATTAGCTGTTGTTGTGTGTTTATGTACTGTGTTTTAAGAAGTGAGAGTTCCTGGGTTCAAATCCTGGACAAGCACCCACTCTATGTTACGCAACCAGTCTAGGAGTGTAGAGATGCAACACAGGATGCTGGGGGGAGAGAGCGTAAGCACCCGCCCTGGTTCTCATACCAAACCATAAGGCCCAGTTATGGGTAAAAAAAACAGGTGATTTTATTAAGTAACAAGAAGCACAACTCCAGGGTGAACCAAGGCCAAAATAATAAACAAAAACCAACTAAACCCGGTCGAAGAGTACTACCTAAACCCTAAGGAAAACATAAACAAACAAAAGACAACCACTATCCCTAGCTTCCTAGCTCAGAAACAGGAGAAAACAGTCAAAAAGAAAAGGCAGCTCACCCCTTCGGCTTCAGCCTATGCACACATAAGCACTGACATCATATACACAAGTTTGGTGGCTCTCAAAGAGCACACTCACACATACACAGAATAGCACAAAAAGTTTGGTAGCCAGGGCCGTGTCTGAGTTTGCTGTCAAACTGATCACTCTCACGCTCGCCTCTCTCTCTCCCAGCAGCAGTCGGAGTGGCTTTAAACGCCAGTCACATGGTCCATTATCCAATCAGCACCCCGCAGCTCTTCCTCAGAAGAAATAACCTGCAGAGATTCTTAAAACACAGTACATGAACACACAACAACAGCTAACGCAGACTTCTTATGGCCACTGTAAAAACACCGTTTTGAGGGGATAGATTTAAATTAAAAGCGTCTGAGAAATTCTCCGCTTTGCAGGAATTTAAGATGCGAGAACTAACTGTCTGGTGAACAGGAGACAGAGGCTCGTGAAAAGACAAGTTTAAAAGAATACAGCGATGATCAGAGATAAAAAAAAAGGTGCTCAGAAAAAGTAAAATCAATATTTAAACCCAAAGTGAAAACAAGGTCTAGTGCGTGTCCGTTATGTGTGGGGTTAGACACATGCTGGGTAAAATAAAAAGAATCCATAGTGCTGATAAAACCTCTGGCAAAGAGGTCAGAGTTATTAACTTGTTATTTTCTATTATATCACGAGAGTACTGTTGCCCGCGTGTTGTTGTTGTGTGTGAAGAAATAATGGCATAACGAATAAAGCGCTTGGTGTGTGTGAAAAGATTTTGTTTATTATTCAAATATTCTTTGCTTGTGATTGTGTAAACTCTGAATGACGATTCACCCTGATAAAACATGAAACCTTGCCTATGCTTATCAAATGCCTGTGAAGACAAGTTCCTGTGCAAAGAGCAACGGAAAATGCCACTTAAGCAGACGTTTAGTATAGTACGGACAGAATGATTAGTAAGATATGCATTTGTCAGTTAAGCAATCTATATTCTGAGAACAGGCAGAGACTGCCTCCGTCTGCTGTGTAACCTACATGCCTATATAAACTGCAATAAAGAAGAGTACTGGTGTGACTGTCTCTTGAGACGCTCACCCCATGTACATGTGATTGATTATATTGTCTCACTGTATCTCTGTTTTACTTTGGCAGCCTTCTATTTGGGAATTTTCCCCTGACATTTCTTGGTCCTTCGAGCCGGATGAGACAGCCTATTTAAAGCAGCTCTCACAGAGAGCACCTCATCAGGTCCTGTCGGTGCGAGAAGCCCACGTTGAAGTCTGCCGGCAGCTCACGCACTAGGTGTGTGATAAAACCCAAGAGCGTGGTCGGGTCTTGGTCAACGTTTTACAAGTGGTCCGCACCGTCGGGGCTGATCAGGTGCATCTGAAGAAACCAGCGCCAAGGTAAGACAGACTACTTTGAGATAATAAAGGTTTGCGCAAAAACGAAAACGAAACTTAAGACTCGTCCAAGACAGACTGGAAGCATTAAGCTCGTCTTGAGGACTGGTAGTCAGCTCGCCCGCAGAGGGTTGGAAGCACTAAAATAAATATTGAGCTCGTCATAAGTGATTGGTAGCTCCCCGAAAGGGTAAAATAGGCCTAGCTCGCCCGCAGTGGCTGGAAGCACTACGCTCGCCTTAAGAGGCTGGTAGCGTGAACAGCGTTAAAACTGTTTGTCTTTTATTGTCTTTTTTTGGTGGAATAAGTTGATTTTTACAGCACGATAAGGAGGCTGAACTATTCCACTGATTTGTTTACTGTTGGTCGCTGAAGTACTGGTGAGCTGAGAGGAAGGTCGTGTTTTATCACGTAAAGGTGACACCGCTTTCAAGAATAGCTTGAAAGTAGAAGGGCGTGTCAGCTACCTCTCTCTGTTCTCGTGCCAGTGTAAAGCGCCGCAGGTGTGTGTGTATTACTAAGCACTAAAAGAAGCATAAACTAATAATGGGTAATAAAGCAACAAAACTCACTGCTGACGAGCAGTGGCTAGAAAAAAAAATGTCCAGGCGCCCGGACAAATTAGTGCATATAGATGGAGAAATCAAAGAAAACCTAAATGTCCCACGTGGGAGGAAAATGCATTAACTAAATTATAAGAAACCCTCCAAGCAGAAATAAATACTGAAAAGGAAGCTAAAAAGAAATCAAAGCATACACAAGAGTTGTAATATTTTAAAAGCATGGAAAGAGGAATGAAGTGGAATAAACAAAAGGTTAAATTAAGGTTAACTTAAATTAAAGCAATGAAACAAAATTGGGAAGACAACCAAGCTGAATGAATAGAATGCGTGAAACCAGATAATTCACACAAAATATATCAAATAAAAAGAGATGCATAAGGCATATTAAGGCTGTGTCATTGTTCAGCCAAGGAAAATGTCTCCAGCTTGGGAAGGTGTGAAGCTGCAGGTTCACACAGACCCGTGATGGATACATAATAAAATATAAACTAATATACTATTGTATATTAGTAGTAAAGTAGTGTATTGTAATATACTATTGCTGTTATAAAAAAGGAAAAACAATACAATGATAACATTAATAATGACATACTATTAATAGGAAGAGGCACTTCAGTCAGTTATGATGTGAGGTGGAAGATTGTTAAAAGTAGTCTGATTCAAGCTTAAGGTTTGCTCAAACTCAGTACAATGATATAGGAGATGAAGAAAATAAGGAAATAACTACACTAATCAGGTGCATAGAGACACCTGACCTGCTTGTAAACCTGTCATCTTAGATGAGACTTTGTTAAGATGAAGAGCAAACCTATACTAACAACTAATGAGCCAAACCCTGAATACAACAGCTAAAGCTACAGGTTTGAGAAGCTGAATAAAATGAATTAAATATGTGGACACTACCAAGCTGATGAGCAAGTTACACATTTTTATTTGTTTTTTCAGAGCAGAAGCTGCATATTAAAGGTCACACATGCAGCTGTCTGTGAGCTCAGTTTTTCCTCACACTTCTGCTCTGTTTCTGGTAGCAGCTTTTTCTTTTCTTTCTGTGTCTTGACTCATGTGTGTAAAGCCTTCATGCCATCGGCAATTTGTTTTGTCTTTGTTTTTGTTTTGTTGGTTTGAAAAATGAATAAATCTGTGATCATACTTGTGGATCACAGTGGCACAGAAATGATTAGGCATATGATTTACTAATGCAGATGTAATAACTTTATTCTAAAATTCAAGGAGAACAAACAAGAACAACATCTTCAGTTCTGTCTTGTTGTTGTTCTCTGTGCAGTGTGCTGAGTTTTGTTTTTGTTCTTTTGTTTTTTAAATGTTGCTTGAGTGATGAGCACTGTAACTTCTGAAGTAGCTCTCACCATGTGTCCTTGATGATGATAAGTCCAGAGCCAGCTGAGAGCTGGGTTATCTGTTTTGTTTTATGTGACAAGGCTGAGAAATTAAAACTTAGGTTCTTGTTTTGAAAAAAAAAGAAAAAAAAAAAAAAAAAAAAAAAAAAAAAAAGAGGTTTGTGTTTCTCAGCCAAGAACAACTACAATTTCATTTTCTGTTTTGAGACAGGATAATAATAATAACAATAATAATAAAACAAAGAGTGATGTTTTGTTTAAGTGTTGAAGCAGGCTAATACTGCAACATATCGTCTAGTGCATGATCTGCGAGCAATATATGAAATCATCTTATTTATCTTTAAATAAACTCCAATTATGGAGACCTGAAGTCACATGCTTAGGGCACACCCTCAGGTGAAGGCAGAAAGCTACTAAACAAAGAAAAAAAGCTATACAAAATGCGCCACAGCCACAAAACTAAGTATTCACATTCTTTCTGACTCTTTGTGAGCCTGAGTTATGACCTTGGCTCCCTGTTTTTCTGCTTCCACCAAGGGTGGGGGTGACGCTCCCGTGGCATGTGCTCTGTTCTCTTTACTATCACAAAAAAAAAGAGAGAGGCCCCTACTCTCTGAATACAATATTCTCTTCATAACTCGGCAGTATGAAATGTCGTGAAACAGTGTAACTCACTCACAGTAAATCAGCAGTGAATCAGCAGTATAGGATAATACTTCCAAAATCTCTACACAAAACAGCAGCCTTAGTGACACATGGAGTTACTCTCCATGCGTCAACAGGAGGGATAGGAGATATAATCTCCAAAACACTTTTACACTCTAAATTTCAAAACTTCAGCAAAAGAATTTGTCAGAACGTGCATGATTTGCCAAAAACACAATGTATAAGGGAATCTTAGACCAAAGAGAGGTCATTTTCCCACACCACCTCATCCTTTCCACACAATCCACATGGATTTTATTGAACTAAATGAATGCCAAGGCTCAAAATACGCTCTAGTGATCATAGACGTATTCTCAAAATGGCCAGAAATCTATCCAGTAAAGAAAGCAGATGCCATTTCAGTAGCAAAATGCTTATGTAACCATTTTATTCCAACATATGGCATCCCCACTCTGATAAGATCAGATAATGGGACACACTTTGTCAATGAGGTAATCAGCAAAGTCTCTGAAGCACTAGGATTCAGCATCAAATATCACTGTGCTTATCATCCTCAAAGTGCCGGCCTAGTAGAAAGGACAAACGGCACAATAAAACAGAGGCTTAGAAAATGTATGGAAGAAACAGGAAGGCCGTGGCCAGAGTGCATGGGCCTAGTAAAAATGTGGATGAAATTAACACAAGGTTCACAAAAACTTACACCTTTTGAAATCATTCATGGCAGACCATTTCCACTGCCAATCACAAGTGAACCTTTAGATAAATCAATCAGAGAAACTACACTAGCAGAATGGATGTCGAAGCTACTAGAAAACAAAGATATTGTTTTGAACAATAAACTGCCTTCTGAATCTTCTCCAGTATCTTGCAGGTTGAAGCCAGGTGATTGGGTCCTGATTCGAGTTCTCCATAGAAAAAATTGGAGCTCGCCCGTTGGGAAGGCCCATACCAAGTGCTTATCACCACACCAACTGCCTGTAAGATAGCAGAAAGACCATCTTGGATTCACCAAAGCCACTGCAAGAAAGTGAGTGACAGCCCAGACCCCTAGGCGCGGCACCCCTACCCTCAGGTGATCTGACTGGTGAAGGGAGGGCTGATCGGGTATATCCCGCCCTCTGCTTCTTGCCAGTAGTCTACTCACCTGAGGACCTAGGTGTGTTTGGTCGCCATGAAGACTCCTGTTGTCCTCGTGGCTGTCCTCCTACTCTCAGCAGGACTCCTCATGTTTCTAGAGGATGGTACAGAAAACGAACAGCACCATCTACGGACGAGATGGACGCATGACAATTCACACCTCCGTGACATGACACAAGACCACATTCACCCATGGATGAATAACGCATGGTACCGCTACGTACATGACAGGACTAAGGAGAGCCTAATAACACTGCATGTTACGTCTGCTCCCACATGCCATGCACTTCAACACATCCCACTTTTATGGAAACTACATGAATAAAACACAAGCCAAGTGCGCTGCCAGCTTCACGGGCATTGGCTATCAACATAAGAAAATCATCATTGATGAGACAAGCTCTGTCATCTATGCGCTTAACCTTCTTTAGTATGTTTCAGGGACCACCCCAATACGAGGTAATCACCGTCGAAAACGCTGGACTTGACAGCGGAACGTGTGACCAGCTCTTCTGGATCAACTTCAGCGTGACGAATCGGAACACGTCCGTTCACTTCCCAGTGTTCTTGGACCAAACCCCAGAGAAGAACCACTCCATGTGCTACCGACAAGGCGGCGGTAACAGACCCCTAGGCGACACCACCAACTGTAACCAAACCACAGCCAACGGAGAGGGCGCACCTGTAAACACGTCTGCGCCCAGCAACGGCACCTACTGGGTGCAGGGAATGGCCTGGCTGTGTGGACAACATGCCTACTTCATACTGCCACCGGATGGACGGGCACCTGTGCCCCAATCTTCATTCAGACCACACCTTCAGGATGTCAGCTGTAAATATCTCTCAGACTACAAGACGGCGACGAGGCGTCTCCGCGGTGCAACCACATGACCCCATCTATGGCAGTGATGTGCCAGAGGATTTAAGCTTTGGACCACCGGACAAAAGGTCCTCCACTCACTGTTTCCATGGATGGGCACCGGAAAGAACATTTTAAGGATTGAAACTTTGGATTACCGCTTTGGACTGTTCCTGAATGCCTCGTGCAAAATCAACAATCAACAAAATGAAGAGATTGATGCCCTGCGCATAACTGTGATGCAACACCGAGTCGCACTGGACATGATTCTGGCTGAAAAAGGAGGACTCTGTATACTCTTTAACAACACATGCTGTACATACATTCCAGATAATGTTCACTCTTCCAACATGACCGACGCCTTACGCACGCTGAAACAACTCAGGGACGCTCAGCAACAGGACTATGTCACGAACACTGAAGATTGGCTTACCTGGCTGTTGAGTGGTTCCTGGAAATCTCTTATTAATAAAAGGACTGGTTTTGTAGGAGTTCTTCTACTCCTACTCTGTTGTTTTACTTCTTGTATTTTGCCATGTGCACAATCAATGATTAATAAAGTTGTTGCAGTTCATGTGCAGGCATACCTGACACTGCCCATGGACGAAGATGATGATAAATCCCCCTGACACTGAAATGCTGTGATACACCAATGTATGACGTGCTGATTAAAAATGCGCTGCAAGAAATCATGCACAGATAATAAACCAATGGTGTTTTAACTAGTGTGAAAGTTAAACAACAGGAGGGAAATGTGAAAAGATTTTGTTTATTATTCAAATATGCTTTGCTTGTGATTGTGTAAACTCTGAATGACGATTCACCCTGATAAAACATGAAACCTTGCCTATGCTTATCAAATGCCTGTGAAGACAAGTTCCTGTGCAAAGAGCAACGGAAAATGCCACTTAAGCAGACGTTTAGTATAGTACGGACAGAATGATTAGTAAGATATGCATTTGTCAGTTAAGCAATCTATATTCTGAGAACAGGCGGAGACTGCCTCCGTCTGCTGTGTAACCTACATGCCTATATAAACTGCAATAAAGAAGAGTACTGGTGTGACTGTCTCTTGAGACGCTCACCCCATGTACATGTGATTGAATATATTGTCTCACTGTATCTCTGTTTTACTTTGGCAGCCTTCTATTTGGGAATTTTCCCCTGACAGTGTGAGACTACGACGTCGTGTCTTTTGAGTTAACATTGGTAGCAGAGGATGGCTACCAATTACAAAGTACCACCAAAGCTTGATGAAGCCAGGCCATACGAGTGCTGGAAGAATGAAGTCAATATCTGGAGACGAGTTACGGAGCTGGATAAAAAGAAACAGGCACTCGCGGTGGCGCTGGGGCTCGAGGGAAGAGCCAGAGAAACGGCCATGGAGATACCCGCGGAAGATTTGAACAAAGATGATGGTATGGAAATACTACTTGCAAAACTTGACGGGGTGTTTCAGAGAGAAGAGAAAGACCGCGCTTATGAAGCCTACTCGTGTTTTGACTCCATTGCAAAGAACCACAGCGTGTCCATGGCAGACTACATTATAGACTTTGAACAGCGTTATAACCGGATGAAAAAGTACAACATGACGCTGCCTGACGCTGTGCTAGCATTTAAGCTTCTAGATACAGCTTGTCTTGATGAGAAAAGTCGACAGCTTGCACTGACAGCGTGCACGGACTTAACGTTTGCGTCTATGAAGTCTGCACTGAAACGGATTTTCGGAGGGAAAGTAGCCGGAGTTTTCAGTGGAATTCAACTGAACCAAGATGCAGTTTTCCTTACGGAACAAAAAGGTCCCAAATACAAATGAAACAACGGTACTTCGTTGCGGAGTGGACAGTGACAACCACTACAAGGTACCAACCCACTTGACAAGTTTGGCAAGCGAACAAGATGTGCTATTTGTCAGAGCACTTACCACTGGGCTAAAGACTGTCCTCATCGTAATGGTGACCAAGTTAAAGATGGAAAAGATGGGAAAGTGGAGGAGTGTAACATTACTTTGTACACTAAAGCCTCAATGACAGACTCTGAAATCTTCCTGACTGAAGCACTGGGGTCAGCCATTATTGATACTGCATGTACACGTACAGTTTGTGGTCAGAAGTGGCTAGATAGTTACATGCGTGACCTCAGCCAAGGCCAAGTAAACAAGTTGTTGCAATCAGAAGCCCCCAGTTCCAGACCATTTCGCTTTGGGGATGGTACTGTAGTGTATTCCAGCAGAAAAGTGAAACTTCCAGCCAAAATTGGACAAACGAAATGTGACATTGAAAGTGAAGTAGTTCCTTTTGACATTCCACTACTACAGAGCAAAACGTCTCTCAAGAAAGCAGGGACGGTTCTAGACATGGAGAATGACAGTGTTGTCATGCTCAAGCAGCCTGTTCCCCTAGAGCTCACTAGTTCGGGACACTATTGTGTGGACATTAGAGATGAAAATACTACAGAAAGCTGCAATGAAAATGAAGTTCTCATGGTAACTGCTGAAATGTCTACAAAAGAGAAACAGAAAGTTCTTGTGAAGCTTCATAAGCAGTTTGGTCATGCATCTGCAGAGAGGTTATTGAGGCTCATCCAAAGCTCTGGCAATACAGACCAACAATGTGCAGTTATTCTACAAGAGATAGTTCGTGACTGTGACATTTGTCAGAGATATTGCAAAACCAAGCCGAGATCTGCTGTTGGTCTACCCCTGGCTTCTGAGTATAATGAGACAGTAGCGATGGATCTACATGAGCTGGAGCCCAATGTGTGGTACCTTCACATCATCGACCACTTCACACGCTTCAGCGCCGGCAGCATTGTAAAGACAAAGAAAGCTGCAGAGATCATCAACTCCTTCATTCACACCTGGATAAGCATTCATGGTGCCCCCAGACGGCTCTACACAGACAACGGCGGAGAGTTCAACAACACAGAGATTCGGGACATGGCTGAAAACTTCAACATTGAGGTAAAGACAATGGCGGGGTATAGTCCCTGGAGCAACAGACTACTGGAGAGACATAACATGACACTTACAGAAATCCTCCTGAAGGTAAAAAAGGAACGAGGATGTGACTGGCACACTGTGTTAGACTGGGCCCTTATGGCCAAGAACAGTATGCTTAATGTTCATGGTTATAGTCCACATCAACTTGTGTTTGGCCAAAATCCCAACCTTCCTTCTGTGTTGATGGATAAGCCACCTGTCTTAGAGGGCACAACTGTAAGTGCAAGAGTAGCTGAACATATATCAGCATTACATGCTTCCAGGAAAGCATTTACTGAGGCAGAGTGTTCAGAAAGGATCAGGAGAGCACTACGCAAGCAACTTAGGCCCACAGATGACAAATATGAGGCAGGAGATAAAGTATACTACAAACGAGTTGACTGTACAGAGTGGAAGGGTCCAGGTGTAGTTATTGGGCAGGATGGAACTGTTGTATTTGTAAGACATGGGGGGACTCTTGTAAGAGTACACCAGTCAAGGTTGAGTAAAGTGGATGCACAGAGTGGAGATAAACAAATACCACACAGTACTACTGATGATGACACTGACAACAAAGACACAGTTGAAAATGATGACACTGACACACCCGATGGTGAACAGAGTATTAGTGAGGAAGAAGACATCACTATTGACAGAGAAACTAACACTACAGAAAACATGTCTGTCACACATACTGCAAATGAGCCCTCTACACCCACTGATCCTGTCTCCTCTGCAAATGCAAAGTTAAGGGCAGGACAGCTGATCACTTTTACCAACAGAGACAAAGGTGTTCAATACACAGCCAGAGTGCTAGGCAGAACGGGAAAAGTAAAAGGGCAATACAAAAAAAAGGTTAAAAAAAAAAAATAAAAAAAAATAAAAAAATAAAAAGGGCAATACAAAAACTGGTACAATGTGCAATATCTTGAGCATGATGGTAGTGAAGGTGAAAAGAAAGCTGTAGACATGTCACTTGTTGATGGTCTTTGCACTGAAGCTGAAAACAGAGATGCAGATTGTCAGGAGTTTTCCTGAATTGCAACCCAGGTCGGAATAAAAAGGCTCAGACAGGTTTACGTGTACACGGTCGAGGGAGACTCGCACCGCTGCAGTAAAAAGGAAGAGTCTTTATTCAGAGTGCACATACAGGAAGAGAGAAAATAGGACTGCAGGCTTCCTGTGTAACTTCCCCATTTAGGAGTCTGCACAGAGTTGCAGAGGTTAAGCTGAATACTGAAAAGAGCAAACACATTTAGATAATGAAACGTACTTTTAAGCATAACATAGTAAAAACCCCAAAATCCCTTAACATTCCCTCCTGTTGTACATATGTATATGTACAGTTCATAGCTTATTGTATCAGTCTATGGCCACTTGTAAACACCATAAAACAGTGGGTTTCGTGAATATGTTATATCCAAGTGTCTATCTCATTATCATCTTCTTCATTCTGTGACAGGGTGATGTAAGCATGAATTGAAGCAGAATAACAGTATTAAAACACCAACAAAAACAAGTCCTTTAATCAGCAGGGACTTTCAAGAGCCGCTTAAAAGCCACGTAAGCCAGTCTTCTGTGTTTGCGGCATAGTCTCGTTGTTGTGCATCCAGAAGTTGTCTGAGTGTTTTCAGAGCATCAGTCATGTTCGGTGAGTGCACATTATCTGGAATGTATGTGCAACATGTGTTGCTAAAGAGAATTCTCCTTTCTCGGCGAGAATTATGTCCAGTGCTACCCCTGTGGTGCATTACTGCAATGCACAGAGCATCAATCTCCTGATCCCATTCGTCGTTGAATTTACATGAAGCATTCAGAACCTTTTGTCTTTCAGTCCAAAGTTTAAATTCCTCTGGGACATCGGAACCCCATATGGAATCATGCTGCTTGAGGTCTGGGGTGCTTCGTCTTTTCCTTGTTGTTGACGTTGAAGTTGACGTGGCGTCCATGGTCATCTTGAAAGTGTGGTCAGATATGAAAATGGGAGCGCACTGACCTGTCCAGTTCCCAGGAAGGATATCCCAGGCAATCCCTTGCACCCAGAAGGTGCCATTTGAGATGTTGCTGCTCTTCACGGGCGTGTGTCTGTACTGCTTTGCAGTTGGTGGTGGTGTTTCCCATTGGCGTGGATCCGTTCTCTTGGCGGTAGCATAGGCTGTGGCTCTAATTCCCATTGTTTTCAAGAAAGACTGGGAATGATTTAGCCTTACTTATGTGCTTCACATTCAGGTCAACCCAGAACCATTCGTCACATGTGCCATTTCATCCTATCTGGAGAGGTTCCTCATGGTTGACCACGATTCCCTGGAATTGATGCCCACGGCTGGCGTAGCTTGCGGCACACTTTGCTTGAATTATGTCCATTCCCTTCGCATACAAGGTGGCGTACTGTGTCGCTGGGGGCATATAGGGGCAAACATAGCAGTCTTTTCTGGGTGTGCTGTCATGTATATATCGATACCATGCGTTGTTCATCCATGGATGAATGTGGTCTTGTGTCATGTCACGAAGTGAGTTATCACGTGTCCATCTTCCTCCTTTCTTTCTTTCTTTCTTTCTTTCTTTCGGGTGAGTGTTAATAAACTCACCAGGAGTGCAATACTAGCCACTAGGAGGACGAGCGTCTTCATGATGACCAGACGCACCAAGTCCTATAGGTGAGTAGACTAGGGGCGAGAAGAACAGGGCGGGATTCTACCCAAACAGCCCTCTCTCCACCTTCCTAGATCACCTACAGGCAGGGGCGTCGGCGTCTCTTAGTCTATGTTGTCACTCACTTTTTTGCAGTGGCTTTGATGAATCCAGGACGGTCTTTCTGCTATTTTGCAGGCAGTAGGTGTGGTGAGTAGCACTTGATAAGGACCTTCCCACCTTGGTGAACTCCAATTTTTCTTTTGGAGTACTTTGATCAGGATCCAATCACCTGGTTTCAACCTGCAAGATACTGGAGAGTTGTTTAGAACAATCTCTTTATTTCAAAGTAATTTAGTCATCCATTCGGCTAGTGTAGTTTTTCTTATTGACTTATCTATAGGCTCACTTGTGTTTGGTAGCGGAAATAGTCTACCGTGAATGATTTCAAAAGGTGTGAGTTTCTGAGAACTTTGTGTCAGTCTCATCCACTTTTTTACCAGGCCTATACACTCAGGCCATGGTCTCCCTGTTTCTTCCAGGCATTTTCTCAGTCTCTGTTTTATTTCCTAGTGCTTCAGAGACCTTACTGATTACTTCATTAACAATATGTGTCCCATTGTCTGATCTTATCAGAGTGGGGATGCCATATATTGAAATAAAATGGTTGCACAAACATTTTGCTACTGAGATGGCGTCTGCTTTTTTACTGGATAGATTTCTGGCCATTTTGAGATCACGTCTATGATCTCTAGAGCGTATTCTGAGCCTTGGCATTCATTTAGCTCAATAAAACTCATGTGGATTGTATGAAAAGGATGAGGTGGTGTGCATTATGCGCATTATGTGCATTATGTTTTTGGCAAATCATGCATGTTCCGACAAATTTCCGAAATTTTATCTACCACTCCTACCCCCCCTCCTGTTGACAATAATGCTGCTGATATGTGTAGGGACTTTGGTAGTATTGGTTTGCTATCACAGCCTGTGGGGTGCTGTGAAGGTCAGCGCGTGACACAGCATACAGCAATTCTGATGTGTGACAGTGTGAGCAAAATGCCTACATAGGAAAGTTGTCTGGCATGTGTCGAACTTCTGAGGTAGGAAAAACCTTGCATTGCTTACAGTTCATAGCTCACAGCTCTAAAACTAGGCATCAGCAAACAAACAAAAATAAAACAAATTGCCTATGGCCTAAGGCTTTGCGTTCATATTAATTGAGTGTAAGCTGCTTTCTTCATTGCAAGTGTTTATTGCCATAAGGTTTACTTCATGCGTCATATCACTGAGTTCTAAGTTCAAATTATCTCTTCTGACCCTTTCCAGAAATGATTTCACATATAACAATTTGAGTATGTGTTGTCTATTCATTCTATTCATAGAGTCTATTCATAGAGTTCTGTTTCTCTCTGTGGGCTGTCTTGACACACCACAGGCACACATATATATTTATATACATATTTCCTGTTTCTGCAGACTAATCGACCTCTTTTGTTTCTCTTTGTATTCATAGTCTATAAACCCTCTTTAATTCTGCTAAATCTTGATCTAAAACCAATACACCTTTATGTCACGCTCACACTCCTGAATGGAGCCCTTTCAGACATCAGGTATCATCACACACACTCAAACTTCCACTTGTTCACTCACTCTACTATGAACCTTTGTAGTGTTAGTATTACTTATGTTTTATTATTTTTGTACAAATCACACCCAATCACTCAAAACCTACTACTCACAGCATTCACACAGTTAGAATCACTCAAAATATGCTTTCATACGAGCATTTCAGACATGCTTTTCAAGATATATAGAGGTCACTCACTGTACATCCACAGTAATGAATTCAAACTCTAACTACAATTGTAGTGAGCAAAACCAGCATCTCCATGCGCGTCACTGCTCCTCATTAGCTTGGTAGTGTCCACATATTTAATTCAGCTTCTCATTAGTTGTTAGTATAGGTCTTCATCTTAACAAAGTCTCATCTAAGATGACAGGGTTATGAGCAGGTCAAGTGTCTCTATGCACCTGATTAGTGTAGTTATTTCCTTATTTTCTTCATCTCCTATATCATTGTACTGAGTTTGAGCAAACCTTAAGCTTGAATCAGACTACTTTTAACAATCTTCCACCTCACATCATAACTGACTGAGGTGCCCCTTCTTATTAATAGTATGTCATTATTAATGTTATCATTGTATTGTTTTTCCTTTTTTATAACAGCAATAGTATATTACAATACACTACTTTACTACTAATATACAATAGTATATTAGTTTATATTTTATTATGTATCCATCACGGGTCTGTGTGAACCTGCAGCTTCACACCTTCCCAAGCTGGAGACATTTTCCTTTTCCTTGGCTGAACAATGACACAGCCTTAATATACCTTATGCATCTCTCTTTTTATTTGATATATTTTCGTGTGAATTATCTGGTTTCATGCATTCTATTCATTCTAGGCACGGTCGTCATGCCAACTATGTTTCATTGTTAATACCAGTTTACAGGTTGTTAACCTTCCTATTATCTCCTATTATCATGCTTATCACTAGATAAGCTCTGCTTTACTTTAAGTTAACCTTAATTTAACCTTTTGTTTATTCCACTTCATTCCTCTTTCCATGCTTTAAAATATTACAACTCTTGTGTACTCTTTGTTTTCTTTTTAGCTTCCTTTTCAGTATTTATTTCTGCTTGGAGGGTTTCTTATAATTTAGTCAATGCATTTTCCCTCCCACGTGGGACATTTAGGTTTTCTTTGGATTTCTCCATCTATATGCACTAATTTGTCCGGCGCCTGGACATTTCTTTTCTAACCACTGCTCGTCAGCAGTGAGTTACCCATTTTAATCCTCTTAATTCTTTTAACACTTTACAACTACACAACTGCGGCACCTTCTCTGGCACGAGAATCGAGAGAGGTAGTTGACACGGCCTTCTACTTTCAAGCTATTCTTGAAAGCGGTGTCAACACAACCTGTTTCTCTCTTTTCACCAGTACTTGGGTGGCCAACAGCAAACAAAATAGTGGAATAGTTCAGCCTCCTTATTGTGCTGTAAAATCAACTTATTCCACCAACAAAAATAAAACAATACAAAACAAAACAGTACTTTTATACGCGCGCTACCTTTACCCACTACGGGGGAGCTACCAGTCCCTGACGAGCTCTATCTTTATTTTAAAACGCTACCAGCCCCTCTGGGCGAGCCTACTTTACCCACTATGGGGGAGCTACCAGTCCCAGACGAGCTCAATCTTTATTTTAAACGCTACTAGCCTCTCTGGGCGAGCCTACTTTACCCACTATGGGGGAGCTACCAGTCCCAGACGAGCTCTATTTTATTTTAAAACGTTTTACGCAAGGTGTCTCAGAGTGTTAATATTCACCTGGTTGCTGCCGGTCTCTCAGGTCAACCTCATCGACCCCCACCGCCGTGGACCACTTATAAGAACGCTGGCCAGAACCCGAACGTTACGTCTCTGGACTTTATATCCTCTACCTAGAGAGGAGCTGTCGACAGACTTCAGCGTGGGCTTCTCACGGCGTCAGGACTCGGTGAGGCTTTCCTGTGGGATCTCACAAAATGCTGTATCCCATCCGCTCGAAGGACCAAGAAATGTCAGGAGTTTTCCTGAATTGCAACCCAGGTCGGAATAAAAAGGCTCAGACAGGTTTACGTGTACACGGTCGAGGGAGACTCGCACCGCTGCAGTAAAAAGGAAGAGTCTTTATTCAGAGTGCACATACAGGAAGAGAGAAAATAGGACTGCAGGCTTCCTGTGTAACTTCCCCATTTAGGAGTCTGCACAGAGTTGCAGAGGTTAAGCTGAATACTGAAAAGAGCAAACACATTTAGATAATGAAACGTACTTTTAAGCATAACATAGTAAAAACCCCAAAATCCCTTAACACAGATGTACTCATAACAAAAGATATTTCCTTTGATTCTGCTAAGCAGCAGGAGATTGAGAGCTGGCAAAGTAATGGTGTGTTTGATGAAGTGAAAGACCTGGGTCAAAAATGTGTGTCTACTAGATGGGTCTGTACACTCAAAGAAACTACTAATGGTGTTGTCCGAAAGGCTCGACTTGTGGCACGGGGGTTTGAAGAGGTAAATACTAAAGAACTACAAAAAGACTCCAACATGTGCGTCTGAGTCCCTCAGACTGGTGCTAGCTGTGATATGTCAAAACAAGTGGAGAGTAAATTCAATGGACATTAAATCTGCCTTCTTGCAGGGAATGGAACTGTCAAGAGACATTTATCTTCGTCCCCCACCTGAAGCTGGCAAGGACAATGTTCTATGGAAACTGAAAAAGTGTGTTTATGGACTTGCAGATGCTTCACTTTATTGGTACAATAAAGTCAAAGACATTATGCTCAAAACTGGTGGTAAAATATCACAGGTTGATCCTGCAGTGTTCTATTGGCAGAATGAACAATCTGAGATTACAGGAGTGCTTGCATGTCACGTTGATGATTTCCTTTGGGCTGGTTCAAGTCACTTTGCAACTCATATCATTCCTGTACTGAAATCTACCTTCCTTGTGGGCTGTGAAGAACATGACAGCTTTTCTTATGTTGGTATGGACATTTGTACAGTTAATGATGTAATAGAGGTGCATCAACAACTTTACATTGACAACCTACAACCGGTTCAGTTACAAGCAGCACGGGCTGTACAGAGGGATGCTTCCTGTTAAAAGGGAAAAACTCCCTTTTAACAGGAAGAAACCTCCGGCAGAACCAGGCTCAGGGAGGGGCGGCCATCTGCTGCGACCGGTTGGGGTGAAGAAGGAAAACAGGATGAAAGACATGCTGTGGAAGAGAGACAGAAATTAATAACAGATATGATTCGATGCAGAGAGGTCTATTAACACATAGTGAGTGGCTGGAAAGGAAAAACTCAATGCATCATGGGAATCCCCGGCAGCCTACGTCTATTGCAGCATAACTAAGGAAGGATTCAGGGTCACCTGGTCCAGCCCTAACTATATGCTTTAGCAAAAAGGAAAGTTTTAAGCCTAATCTTGAAAGTAGAGATAGTGTCTGTCTCCCGAATCCAAACTGGAAGCTGGTTCCACAGAAGAGGGGCCTGAAAACTGAAGGCTCTCCCTCCCATTCTACTTTTAAATACTCTAGGGACAGCAAGTAGTCCTGCAGAGCGAGAGCGAAGTGCTCTAATAGGGTGATATGGTACCACAAGGTCATTAAGATAAGATGGGGCCTGATTATTTAAGACCTTGTATGTGAGGAGCAGGATTTTGAATTCAATTCTGGATTTAACAGGAAGCCAATGAAGGGAAGCCAAAACAGGAGAAATATGTTCTCTCTTCCTAGTCCCTGTCAGTACTCTTGCTGCAGTATTTTGGATTAACTGAAGACTTTTCAGGGAGTTTTTAGGACATCCTGATAATAAAGAATTACAGTAGTCCAGCCTGGAAGTAATAAATGCATGAACTAGTTTTTCAGCATCACTCTGAGACAGGATATTTCTAATTTTAGAGATGTTGCGCAAATGGAAGAAAGCAGTCTTACATATTTGTTTAATATGTGCATTGAAGGACATGTCCTGGTCAAAAATGACTCCAAGGTTCCTCACAGCATTACTGGAGGCCAAGGTAATGCCATCCAGAGTAAGAATCTGCTTAGATACCATATTTCTAAGATTTTCGGGCCGAGTACAATAACCTCAGTTTTATCTGAATTAAGAAGCGGAAAGTTAGCGGCCATCCAGGTCTTTATGTCTTTAAGACATTCCTGCAGTTTAACTAATTGGTGTGTGTAATCCATTTATTTCCACAAAGTAACTGTATTCTGAATACTACCTTTTTAAATTGTAACTGTAACAGAATACAGTTACTCACTTTTGTATTTTAAATATGTAATGGTACATGTATTCCGTTGCTCCCCAACCCTGGCTATAGTTCAAATGAAAGAAAATGTCCAACTTTCACTGAGCGGGAGGAGAACCGACCCTGAAATGCCACAGGCTGGCTGATGAAGGAATAGCCATCCAGGCACAGTTCAGAGAGGGACGAATAGTCCAAGTTGCGCTGCCAGGTCTCAGTCAGAAATAAAACATCCAGTTTTTTGGAAAATATAAAATTGTTTAGCAAGAACGATTTGTTAGTCATAGATTGAGCATTAAAATGTGCCATGCTCAGCGGGGTAGAAGCATCATTTATAGCAGAGGGTCGCGTTAAGGGACGTAAATACACGGGGTTTGACCTTCATGCTTGTAAATTCCACTCACCGAGGGGATGAAAAGCCAGTCAGCAGGAGAGTCTGGATAAACCCTCCTGAGGCAGCACAGTCTTGGAGAGCCGGGGCCTGCGTATCCAAGCAAGGACGTAGAAAACAAATTCCCCTCAATTGAGCTTTTCTGAGCACAGTAAAAAAAAAAAAAAAATCCTCGACATTGCTTTCCAGCCAGATCCTGCCACCAGAAAAGTCTAAGCTTCACATGGATACCTGCTCTTCTCCCTCTCCTTCTCCATAGTCTGAGGGGACCGCTGAGGACGCCAGACGAGGATCCATCATCTAGTGGAGAATGGAAAATGCCAAAGGAGGAGGAGGATAGGACATCTTGAGCCATCAGTGAAGACTGGATGGATAACAGCCTCAGACGATCATAAACTAAGGCAGCCAGTCCATCAGTGATACAAAGTGGAAACAGCAGAGCAGAGAAAAACAGCACAATAGAGCGGGACAAACTGCACCTGGCAGCAGCAAAGCCAAACATAGGTGCCATCCCTACCTGTTACTGTCACAGTAGAATGAATGAATGAATGCCATTATTTGTAGTTTGCAGTTGACCTGCATCGAAAAATTGGAAATGAAAGATGATGGTTATGTTGTTTTAGGATGAACAGACTGCATCTGAATTGTACGGTGGTTCTTAATGTCCATCACTGGTCACCAGGTGTATCAATCTCCCGTTGAAGAGCTGTGACCTTCTCCAAGATCTTTCCCATATTCCATTCAGTAAGAACAGTCTGAGTACTCACAGCTCTTCCCAGACTTTTGATCATAGTGGCTAGCTTTGTGGGGTTTTGAAGAGCTGTCACCACTTTCTTCAATTTCCGATAAGCCATGGCCAAGCCAGCTCTGATCAGCAAGAACGCCGTTATTGTAGTTCTGAATAGGTAGATGTCTTCAATGTCCTCAATAGACAGTCCCACTAGGCACATGACGTGTGACGTCCATCATGTATCCAGCAGGGAGCCAGCACACTCAGGTTCTCCTGAACCCAGGCTTCTCCTCTAGAGTAGAGTGTCAATTGCAATAAGGGACCAGTTGATCAAATCCATAGTTCTTCTTTAGGTCTTGGAAATGGTAAAATGGTAAATGGCCTGTATTTGTATAGCGCTTTAATTAGTCCCTAAGGACCCCAAAGCGCTTTACACGTTCAGTCATCCACCCATTCATACACACATTCACAAACTGTAGCCACACTCGCTCTGGGGCGCACTGACAGAGGCGAGGCTGCCAGACACTGGTGCCACAGAACAAGAACAAGAATGAGAGGCTCTCCCAGGGTTAGAGTCTAGCGAGACCAATCAAGGACAAAGACACAAGCAGGGAAGATAAGGGAAGGAGAGGGTGAAAGATGCATCTGCTGTGATGTATCTACTGATGTCTGGCTTCATGATAACAATGAGGGCAAGACATGTGCAAAACATTGACTGGAGCTACCATGGTTTTGGGCCATTCCAAAGCCACTTCTCTTCCCACTACAATTAAAGGATGTCCTTTGAGCGTATTGGCATGGGCCTCAACGGGCCATTTCACTGAGTGAACACAGATATTGATTTGAATTAGTTCTGGTGGATTTTGCAGAAATTTTGTGCAGAGGCACTGCTTCTGAATATCATGTTGCAAAGAGTGTGGCACAGCCACTCTTTCAGGTCATCTCCAAGTTCCTACTAAAAGAGGTCTACAAACTATTAGGCAGTAAGTCTGTTTGGACCGGCATCTACTACCTTCAGACTCATGGGCTTGTGGAACAGCTGAATAAGACTTTAAAGTGGATGATTTGTAAGTTCATTCATAAAGATGAATGCAATTAGGATTGCTGGTTAGACCTTCTCTGGTTTGCAGTGCAGGAGGTTCCCCTAGTCCTCCACAAGATTTTCTCCTGATTAATACCTGATTAAAGAAAACTGGGAGGAAGGTCAGAGTCCAGCTAAAATTGAGATTCAGTGCATGTTCTGTCTGAGAGCAAAGCTGCACTGTCACAAGACAATTTGCTTCACCAGCAGTGCATGTACAACAGACGAGCTAGACTCAGGCAATTTTTCCTTCTTCCAGCTCCAAATTACTCGCTATGTGGCAAGGGTGAGTGGGGGCCATAGACTATGAAATGGTACAATTGGACAGGGGAGGAGCCACACAAATATATCACCTTAATCTCCTTAAAGCATGGAGAGAAGAAAGAAACCTCGTCTCTGGTGCAAGAGAAATGTTCTGGCCCAAGATGCAAAAATACAACATTCCCACCTCCCTCCACTGTGATGACCATCTGATACAGGCCCAGAGAGTCGATGTTGCTGCGTTCCAAAAGCTTTTTGCAGGTGTCTTCTTCCCCTGCCCCGCAGTACCTTTCTCATAGCGCATCACTATCAGTTACCTGAGCATAAGCAAAAAATTGTCCAGGAGGAATTGGCTGAAATGCTGATGATGGGAGTAATAGAAGAGTCACACAGTGTATGTTGTAACACCATAGTTCTTGTTGTGAAGAAAGATGTATGTGTATGGTTCTGTGTCGACTACCACAAGCTGAATGAGGTGTTACAGTTTGATGGCCACCTAATGCCCAGGGTGGATGAGCTCCTCGACCAGCAAGGCACTAGATGGAAAAGAAATTTCCTTCACACTGCTCTTTTTTTTTTCAATATGCTAGATGTAATCAAAGGCCTGATGGGCAGATTCCCTTGTGTGATGGCCAAACCCGTGGCCACACTCTAAAGTCAGTAACTTTTGTATTTTCATTTCTTCATTTGAACATAGTAACACACTTTAGTTTCCAATAACTTTATTGATTGGTTTGGATACATTTGTTCTATTTGTAAGCGCGCACATTTAGTTTACTTATGTATTCACACCACTTCATTATTTTGATTTTTGACTAACCTTTGTCTTTTTCTTTCTTACTGCCATCATCCCTGGGAGTTGCTGGACAAAAGATGGTAGCCAGGGTTTGAAACCATTATATGCAAAAGAGGGATAATTGGACCACACCACCACTTCCTGCTAAAGGGGAGAATATGTGTTTTCTTTACTTTAAAAACAAAGTATTTGTATTTAGTTAAATATTTGAGTTTAGGGTTTAATGGGGTTTTTGGTTTTCTTTTTTAGTATTTAGCTTATTAACAAACTAGAATGTACTGCATTGTTTTGTGATTTATGATTGTGTTTGTTTGTTATCCCTCATGTGTCACAATGGTCTGATCAGCCATTATATATACCCCTGTGTGTCATTTCATGTTTAGGTCAATTATGTTTGTTTGGGCAGTCATTTGGTTTGTTAAGTTTGCAGTCTTTGCCTGAGTTCAGTTTTGTTTCTTTGACCTCTTTTATGAGCTCAACATTTATTACTTTTGTAAATATAATTTGTGGGGGTTAAATAAATGGAAATTATATTTTTTCTAATAATTCCTGGGACTCCTCCTGTTTTTCAACTCGGTCCATCACACCTTGCCTTCAGAGATCAAGAATTTTTATGAAAACTTATGTGTTTAAAAGAGTGACACATGTAACATGATCACTGAAGAACATGATTTTTATAAAACTTTTAATGTTATGATTTGAAAGTATGTGCCATTTTCATAAAACATTCATTAGTATGTTTTGCTTTTTAACAATGTTTTCTTACACCATTTTACAAGAGTGTTTTTTCTGTATGGGCTCTGCTGAGGGAAGGGAGGCAACAGCAGGTGGAATCTTTGTACTGGTTGCTGGAAGAACCTGTACTGTTTGGCAGCTTGCTGGATTACCCTGTCTGGGGGAGGACTACTTTATCCAGATAGCTATATCCAGACAGCTCCACGCTGCATAAGTCTTTTCTCTGAAAAGGGTGGTAGAGTTGGTTGGACATTAGCTGGATAATCTGGCTAAGGTTTATCCTTGCTCCACAGCTTGGGATAAGGTGTATTCCGATTGTTGGTCAGCTTTTGGATAATTGGAAACGCAAGTTAGATGGAGTTGAGTGTTCACTTTTGGCAAGTTATTGTGACGGCACTCTGTTTCCAAATCGTTTAGATCCTTATCCTTCCATCAAACTGTTTCCTGGTTTTAAGAACTGCTTTGGTCCTTTACTGGATAATGTGGATGTTGCGGGGGTGTCCCTGGAAGGGTCCTCTGGAAAAACTTTGTATAGGCTGCTGGTAAAAACTCTCGATCAAGGCAAGCTGAATGGATGCAGTGACACGGTGTGGAGGACCCATCTCTCCTTAGCACCTGACATCAAACCAGCGTGGAGATCCCTTTACAACTTCCCCTTTACACTGACTATTTTTATTTGTGGTTTTAAATTTACTCATCTTATGATTTTTTGTTAGGACAGGCAAAAATGGCAGTGTATATGAGCAGGAAGAGAAAGGTGACAGAAGGGCTGAATGTTGAGGTAGTCCCTGTGTTTGTCAACATGGTGATGTCTAGGCTGTTGCTAGAATTAAATTTCTATAAGGCAGCCTCAGACCTACAAACTTTTTCTCAGGTCTGGGGTTACAGAGAGGCAATCTGTAGTGTGGTGGAGGGGCGCCTAGTTTTTGGGCGGGTGTTGATGTAATTTTTTGATATATTGTGCTTTTTTTGATTGATTTTGTGTTACACTTCAGTATCACGGGTGTGGTAATATGTCAATTATCTAATGAGAAATAAACATATTTTTTAAAAATAAAAACTCTCTCTCATACAAACACACGCAGACACAGAAACCCACATGCTCTCTCTCACACACACGCACACACACAAACATAGAAACACACACTCAGAGATTAACTGGTGAAATTTAAAAGCACCCTTCTATGATATACCTGCATCCCAGAACCATCCGGTGGCCATGATCAGAGAGCGGCTCTCAGATCTGGCTACACTCTACAGTTTATCTGTCTTCTCCTTAGAATCTGCATGGCTTGCCCTACAAACTGGAAAGGTCAGAGGTCAAAACTCTTTAGCACTCACCCACACACATGCAAACACACACTCTGTCTCACAAACACATTCTCACAAAAACACACACACTCACACAAAATATAAATAAAAATATAAAGAATGAAATTACTTTTAAAAACCCACTAAGTCAGGGGTGTCGAACTCCAGGCCTCAAGGGCCGGTGTCCTGCAGGTTTTAGAGCTCACCCTGGGCCAACACACCTGAATCAAATTATTAGTTCATTACCAGGCCTCTGGAGAACATCAAGACATGTTTAGGAGGTCATTTAGCCATTTAAATCAGCTGTGTTGGATCAAGGATACATCTAAAACCTGCAGGACACTGGCCCTCGAGGCCTGGAGTTCGACACCTGTGCACTAAGTCTATCTTTGCAATGTGTTATTGGTCCTCATATAGCACCCATTTTTTTCACTCATAACTTGTGTTTTTTACCTCCTACACCCAACATAGCCGCAAAGTTCTCTTCCACAGTTATTGCTGTTCGTAGCACCTAGTGTCTTAGTATGAAGCCAAACATCCCTGTACAGAACTTACTTATGGGTATAAGGGGTACTGTAGTTGAATGTTGGTTGAAGCAAACAACTTCGAAAACCAATAGCTCAGAAAGATTTGAAGAAATAAAAGATGTTGAGTCAAATGAAAGCACCCAACATTCCATTATTGTGCTTGGAATGACCCAGCATCTTAATATGAACAATTTTTTTGACCCAATGCTTACATAGAAGGCGATATTTCTTAAAGTACTAGTTACTTCCTCTAGATACCAATAATTATGAATAAAAATACTAAAATTAAAGTATTGTTAAATAAGATTTTTAAGTTTGCTATTTACTCTTCATAAACACAAGTCCACAGATCTGAAATATCTTTATTTTATTTGATAGTTAGAACACAGATATGAACAAATGCTTCATTTAAAAACAAAAAAACAAAGTCTTAAAAAACATAACAAACTTTGTTTTTCCTTCAAGGGTGTCTTGAACTTTTTTGTTACTCAGCCTTTAAGGTTTTTTGTTCTAACACAAAATTGAAATGATGAAAGCAGAAACACTTTGAACATCTGTCCAGACGTGGCAGTTGGATTTCCTGGTCATCCATTGGAACTGTGACATCCATGTCTTCTGGCTGTAACACAAAAGTGAAACAGTAAAGACATATTTAGGGCATGTGACCATTCCATATAACAAAGATGCTCACATGTAAATCAGTGTCTTCTCAATATGTCTTGCACAACAGGGAAGATCTGTGTATGGTTATTCAGCTAAATCTACTTAACCTCCTAGGACCTGGCGTCCACATTTTCGATTATTTAGACCAAAATACTCAATTTTGCTCTACTAGGGCCTGATATCCACTTAAGAGAACATTATACTGCTACTGTTGTGTCAAAATTTTAAACTAATATCCTCATATGTGGCTCTTATTTTCCTTAAAAACAAAAATAAGGTTAAAACAAATCTGGTAATTCTTTGTTTTTACATTCATTGGGCCCAAATATGCCCAAATATCAAAGAGAAATTAAAAATGCATGTTGTGGAAGAGTTTGGGTCTTAGGAGGTTAAAGCCATAAATGGTCCTCAAGATTGTTGCTTTTATGTTTCAATTTGTTGTGAGTTAAGCCACATGCACACCAAAAACACTTAAGAGACTCCACTTCCTAATAATCTGATAATAAATCGTATTCCTTTACTCTGTTATGCCAAGTCCTAGCTTAAAGAAAACATCTGCTATAGCCAATGATGCACCCAGGAAACTTGAATCAGAACCACTACAACACAATGACCAGACTGATAGCACTCTCACCATCTTTTTTGGGCCTCAGAAAGAAGTCACTGTGGGCTCCTGCTTACAAACATAGATCGTGGCATTTGCAGTTTAGTTTTCTTATCAAGGTGTTTATACATTAACTCACATATACTTAGTACATCATGAGTACATCATGCAAGTTAAACGTATGCAAGCCATCCACTTGTCCAACTCATCTATACACAATTAAAACCAGTTTACTCCCACTTACCTCTTCTTCATCTGGGTGCAACAGTCCCTCCTCATCTAATCCACTTCCTCTGATAACCTTTCCTCCTAAAGACCCAAAAGAATGTTTTAAATTTCAAGTAATTATACACAGAAAGGGATTGTTTTCTTCATGATTGCACCTTACCTGGTGTTATTTTATGGGCGTTGATATATAATTAATTCATTTAAAACTAAAACTATTTTAGTCAGACTCACCTCTTCTTCATGCTGGGTCTCCACACTCTTCTCATCCAATCCACTATCCTCTGACTTTCCTTTTTGCAAGGAACTCATATTCTAAAGATTAAAAGACAATTCAAGGGGCATATAAACAGTAACTTGTTTTTTCTTCTCACTAAAAATGGCAAATAGCACAAGTTTTCTCTATCAGAATGTTCAAAATATTTGGGCCAATATATTATGAAGTATAAAGTAAATCGCTGGTCTATCTTTCTCCACACAAACAAAACTTAAGAGGTTAGAATTGTCAATACTTTGCCAACTGATTGACTGTATCAACTTTCTTTCATTAGTCAACAGTGAATCCTGAGTACTAAGTACTCATACAGAGAGAATAGGTTGTTTTCTTCATGATTTGACCTTACATTGTGTAATTCTGTGTGAGTTAATGTGTAACTCCAATTAATCTATACCACACTGAAAGCAGTTTAGTCCCACTCACCTCTTCTTCACACTGATTCTCTACACTCTTCTCACCCAATCCACTATCCTCTGACTTTCCTTTTTGCAAGGAACTCACCTCCTAAAGATCAAAAGACAATTTTAAAATTCAAGGGGCATATAAGACTCCAATGACAAGACCATATAAGACCCCTATGACAAGACCATTGAGGGAACAATTCACCCTGCATGGGATAGAGTCACTGGGGCCTCACTGGGGCCACCCTTGGGGAGGGTGCCAGAGGGAAAGCATCTGGTATGCCTTAGTCCATGGGGCCTGGCTGGGCACAGTCCGAAAAAGGGACATGGGCCCATCTTCCTGCAGGCCCACCACCAGAAGGAGGCACTGTAGGGGTCGGGTGCATTGTGAGCCAGGTGGCAGCCAGGAGCGGAGGTCCTGGCAAACCAATCCCCGGCTACCAAGACTGGCAATTGGGACATGGAATATCACCTCCCTGGTGGGGAAGGAGCCTGAGTTAGTGCGTGAGGTTGAGAGGTACTGACTAGATATAGTCGGGCTCACCTCAACGCACAACTTGGGCTCTGGAACCAGTCTCCAGGAGAGGGGCTGGACTGTCTCAGTCTGGAGTTGCCCCTCGTGAGAGGCGATGGGCTGGGGTGGGTATCCTAGTATGCCCTTGGCTTGCTGGCTGTATGTTGGGGTTTCTCCCAGTGTAAGAGAGGGTTTGTTCCCTGTGCCTCTGGGATTGGGAACTGGTTCTGATCGTCATCTGCACTTATGCCTCGAGTGGTGGTTCAGAGTACCCAGCTTTCTTGGAGTCCCTGGGTGGGGTACCTGAGGGTGCTCTGCCTGGTTATTCTACTGGGAGACTTCAATGCTCACATGGGCAATGACAGTGAGACCTGGAGGGGCGTGATTGGGAGCAACATCCTCCCGAATCTGAACACGAGCAGTGTTTTGTTATTGGACTTTCGAACTGCCATAAAGAGATTCTGGCAAATTGTCAGACGACTCAGGAGGGGAAAACGGTGTTCTACCTGCACTGTGTATAGTGTGGGTGGAGCACCGCTGACTTTGACAGAGGAAATTGTTGGGCGGGGGAAGGAATACTTCGAGGACCTCCTTAATTCCACTGGCACATGTTCCGTGGAGGAAGCAAAGTCTGGGGACAAAGGGGATTACCTGCCAGTCTCACGGGGCGGGGTCACTGAGGCAGTTTAACAACTCCTTGGTGGCAGAGCCCCTGGGATGGATGAGATCTGCCCCAAGTTCCTGAAGGCTCTAGATCAGTGGTTCTCAAACTTTTCACAATGAGTACCACCTCATAAAATATATGGCTCTTGAAGTACCACCATTATGACTGACCAGGGAAACGAGCCCGCCAGCGCTCTTTAGCAGCCGCGACCGCTGGCGATAAGGAAAGGTTGCTCTTCACAGTTTGAGAATCACTGCTCTAGATGTTGTAGGGCTGTCTTGGTTGACACGCCTTTACAATGTTCCGTGGAGATCAGGGGCAGTACTTCTGGACTGGCAAACCGGTGTGGTGATTTCCCATCTTTAAGAAAGAGGACCAGAGGGTGTGTTCCAACTATAGGGGAATCACAGTCCTCAGCCTCCCTGGGAAGGTCTATGCCAGCATGGAGTGCCCACTCTGGGTCAGGAACCAGTTCTTGCCCCGAGTGGAAGAGTTTAAGTATCTCTGGGTCTTGTTCAGGAGTGATGGGAAAAAGGAGCGGGGGAGCAACAGATGGATTGGTGCTGTGGCTGCAGTGATGCAGACGCTGTAGCAGTCTCTTTTGGTGAAGAGACACCTGAATGTAAAAGCGAAGCTCTCAAATTATTGGTCGATCTACGTCTCTACCTTCACCTACAGTCACGAGATTGTGGATACAATTGGCAGAAATGGGCTTCCTCCAAAGGGTGGCTGGCCTCTGCTTTAGTGACAGGGTAAGAAGTTCGGCCATCCAAGAGGGTTTCGAGTAGAGACCTTCATATCAAATGGTAAAATGGTAAATGGCCTGTATTTGTATAGCGCTTTACTTAGTCCCTAAGGACACCAAAGCGCTTTACACTACAGTACATTCAGTCATCCATCCATTGGTGTGAGAGTTATAATCTCTCCAGAGTTATATTGTAGCTTGCCATCACCTGGGGCGCACTGACAGAGGTGAGGCTGCCAGACGCTGGCGGCACCGGGCCCTCTGACCACCACCAGTAGGCAACGGGTGAAGTGTCTTGCCCAAGGACACAACGACCGAGACTGTTGGAGCCGGGGTTCGAACCGGCAACCTTCCGATTACAAGACGAACTGTAGTCAAAAGGAGCCAGGTGAGGTGGTTAAGATATCTGATAAGGATGCCTCCTGGGCGCCTTCTGAGTGAGGTGTTCTGGGCGTGTCTCACCGGGAGGAGGCCAGGAAACTCTGGAGAGATTATAACTCTCAGCTGGCCTGGGAATGCCTCGGTGTTCCCCCGGACAAGCTGGAGGAGGTGGTTTGGGAGAGAGAGGTCTGGGCTTCTCTGGTTGGGCTGCTGCCCCCGCTACCTGGCCCAGGATAAGCGCAAGAAGATGGATGGATGGCATATAGACAGTAACTTTTTCTTCTCAATAAAAATGACAAAATAGCACAAGTTTTCTTTATCATTATGTTAAAAAAAATTGTGCCACTAAATGATGAAATATAAAGTAAATTACTGGACTGTCTTTCTCCACACAAACAGAACTTAAGAGGTTAGAATTCTCAATACTTTGCCAAATAATTGTTTACATCAACTTTCATTCATCAGTCAACTCTGAGTGTTAAGTAGCTGCAAAGAGAAAATCGATTATTTTCTTCATGAATTAACCTTCCATTGTGTAATTGCGATTACACTATGCGAGTTAATGTGCAACATCAATTAATCGATACAACATTGAAACTAGCTGCGCCCCACTCACCTCTTCTTCACCCTGGGTCTCCACGCTCTTCTTACCCAAGCCACTATCCTCTGACTTTCTTTCCACACAGTACCTCTTCCGTAAACTACGGGCAATCGTACCACGATTCATGACAGCACTTCAGCCACTTGTTCCACTGTCTGGGTTGTACTATGAGCTGAAATGGTTAGGCATCTCAAATTTCAATATTTTTGTATCACAATGTATTTGTCAAACTAAGAGATTTCAGAGTATATATTAATATTAGTATTATAAGAATATTATATATAATTATAATATATAATAATATATTGTAATAAAGATATCACAGTCGAAACAAGATCTGTTTTTTTCTCAAATTCAAATGAGATATTTCCATTGCAAAAAACCAATAGTTTGATACATTTTTAAAAGCAGTTACCTTCATGAGTCATGTCAAATTGCATTTGCCATTTCTTTTTTTGGTCATGTAATCGAGATAAAAGACTATTATAAAGAGATATCATTACAGTAAAACATTTGATGCTTTGTCCCCATGACAGCAAGTTTTGTTACATAAAACACCATTGATTTAGGGTTCTCAGTATATAAAAAAAGAAAAGGACAAATTCTCCTACACAAGATTTTCTCAATTGTTCCACCTCCAAATTTAGCCCACAAATTTCACACTAAATAACACTTTAAACAAAAGAGAAACTGAAAGTGGGCTAAAAGCATCTATTACTAAAAACGAATTGTAGCAGAAAAAAATCAAATGGGGGGAGCTAAAATAAAGCAATGAACATTACTTAAGCATAAACAAATAAATAAACACAAATTAAACAAAAAGTAAACTGTTTTTAACTCTTACCAGGAGATGAATTGCCAGCCTGATGAAGATGGTAATTTGAAGTGGATGGCCAGAAACATCAAAACCTTAATAAGCTATCAACTGCAGCCAATCAGAAGACAGGTTTGTCCATGACTGTGTCACATGATAGGGGAGAGAAGGGTGGGGGATGGGCGTAGTTGGAAAGGCGATTGATTAGACGGTGATTTCTTTCAATTTCACATACCCCACATTCAAGCAAAATTATAGTACATAGCTATACATAGCTACATTAAAGCAGGTGACACCATACTTTCACTCTCAGACCTCCAAAAAGTAAGTGATTGTTTAAAAATACTTTCTCGGTGTTTAAATAATAAAACACCCAATATCCATGATTTGGACCCTTCAAGGTAATCAATAACACCCCACTGAATTGGCCTTTAAATGGTGTGGAACTTTGAAGGCTGAGGTAGGCTCTTTTTTGGAGAAGGAGAAATATCTATGAATACCACTGGATTCGATGAATGGGAAGGTATTGTATAAGAGTTGCTTTAAGGCTCTAAACAAAAAGTTAAGAGATGAAAATGAAAAGCCTAGTAGAGACCATTGTAAAGTTGGTTTTGATGTGACACCTGTATGGGGGTTGCTCTACAAGCCTCCATTGACTAAGAACACTGGTGATTTACAGTGGTGAATCTTACATGGTGTTATTTTGTTATTTATTTTGTGTCTGTTATTAAGCCTGAGGTTTCAGATAAATGTCCTTTTTGTTCAATAAGAGAAACCATTTTTATTATTTGGGAATGATAGAGAGAGGGAGCGACAGAGAGAGCAATAGAGAGAGCGCTGAGTCAGCTGGGGAGACACAGGGTGTGATGTATGGGGTCCAAAACCACTGTCATCATCATCATGATAATCATTATCAAATTTTATTCATATAGCACTTTAAAAACACACAAGGCCGACCAAAGTGCTGAACAACAGAAATATAGGAGCTCCAATAAGAATAATAAATACGACAAAATAATAACTATAGTAATAATAATAAAATATAAGTAAAAAAAATCTGTTACCCACTGAGTCAAAAGCCAGCGAATAAAACTAAGTTTTTAATCTGGATTTTAAAACCAGCATTGATATCAATTGCCTAATGTGAAGAGGAAGATCATTCCAAAGCCTCGGAGCTACAATAGAGAATGTTTGGTCTCCTCTCAGTTTCAGCTCGATTCAGTCCCCCACACAGAACATTCACTTTTATTTGGAGTCAAACTTCTATTTACATCATGATTAAAAGCTACAATTTGTCATGTACTGTGTGTAGGCAGGAATGGTGGACCTAAAGTGCAGACTCATGGAGGCAAAAAATTTACAATCAACTCAGCTTAATTGCTAAACATAACAAAATAACTAAACAGTCTGACAGACGGAACACGTATGGGATGAGGGAGATTGCAACACATACCAGGGAAAACACAGGGTTTAAATACACAGGGGGAGCAATCAGGGAATGGGAGACAGGAGGAAAACACAGAACAATCATGGAACACAGACAGAAACCATGGGGAAGTAGATTTCTTTTTTGTTGTATTAATCACATATGTAACCATATCACTTTAGTATAGTAAGATCACTCCTGACACCAGTTGCATGCATGCATGCATGTGGAATGTAATTACGAGTGGGCCCCAGATTTTATTGCACCTTCATAGGAAGTCTGTTGTAAAGTGAAGGCATTTGGACATCCTGCTGTTAGGGAAGTGATTGGGGTCATTAGTCAAAGGAGCTTGCAAAGAAAAGCGTCTAGACTTCTTTAAGTTGCTTGAAGACGTTTCACCTCTCATCCGAGAAGCTTCTTCAGTTCTAAGGTCAAATGGTGGACAGTCCCAGATTTAAACCCACTGGGAGTATCCCCCCAAAGAAGGACAAAAAAGGACCCCCTGAAGATCCTCTAATCACCTGAGCCAAGGTGTGAAAATGGGTGTGGGTCCCAATCAGCCAGGGTTTCGGGTGAGCTCATTGTGAAACCTGGCCCCACCTTATCATGTGATTTCCTGAGGTCAGATGGCCCAGGATGTGAGTGGGCGTTAAGGCGTCTGGGGAGGGAACTCAAAACTGGATTATAGATGGCAGACAGTTGGTGTCGTAAACCAGCGGTCCCCAACCTTTATTGCGCCACGGACCGGTTTATGCCCGACAATATTTTCACGGACCGGCCTTTAAGGTATTGCGGATAAATACAACAAAATAAAACTAGTACTGGCACCGAAAAAAAGAAGATTTATTCATAACACACATGAAAAGACCCAGGAAAACCGAGTTAACGATAAAAACGATAACAAAATAACTCTGAAAACCGATAAAAACCCTGAAAACCATACATTTCACACCTGAGCCTCAACTCTCGTGGCCCGGTACCAAACGACTCACGGACCGGTACCGGTCCGAGGCCCGGGGGTTGAGGACCGCTGTCGTAAACCACCGCCTCTGTTCAAAGATGGTCGCTCACAGTGGACATAGATGGCTTCTTTCACTCCTCTTTCAAACCATCTGTCCTCTCTGTCCAAAATGTGAACATTGGCATCCTCAAAGAGTGTCCTTTATCCTTAAGATGCAGATGAACTGCTGAGTCTTGTCCTGTGGAGGTGGTTCTTCTATGTTGTGCCATACGCTTGTGAAGTGGCTGTTTGGTCTCTCCAATGTAGAGGTCTGGGCATTCCTCGCTACACTGTACAGCATACACCACATTGTTAAGTTTGTGTTTTGGAGTTTTGTCTTTCGGGTGAACCAGTTTTTGTCTAAGTGTGTTGCTGGGTCTGAAATGCACCGGGATGTCGTGCTTGGAGAAAACTCTCCTGAGTCTTTCTGATACACCGGCTACATAGGGGATGACAATGTTGTTGCGCCTGTCTTTCTTATCCTCCCCCTATGGTGTCTCATCTTGTTTTCTGTGCCTCTTTGCTGAGTTTATGAATGCAAAGACCAGACCTCTACATTGGAGAGACCAAACAGCCAAAACCAAACGGTCATCATGTGGGATGTCAAAGCCACCGGCCTGTAGCAGTTGAGGTCCTTGGGGCGTGAAGTCTTTGGCACTGGTACAACACAGGAGGTTTTCCAGAGCTGTGGGACTCTCCCCAGCCTCAGGCTCAGGTTGAAGAGGTGCTCCATCACCCCACACAGTTGGTTTGCGCAGGACCTGACCACCCTTGAGCTGATGCCATCTGGACCCGCTGCCTTCTTGGCTTTAATCCTCCTCAGTTTCCTCCTAATCTGGGTGGTTGAGAGAGACAGGCTGGAGCCTTGTGTTGAGTGTGTATTGGATGCTGTTATTGGGGGTGGGGAAGAGTGAGTGGGATGAGTAGAGGAGGTGTGAAGTGTCTGAGGTGCCAGAGGTGAAACAGCAGTAGTGGGGGTGGGTGAGTCTGCAGCCAGTGTTGAAGACTGCCTCATGGCTGAATCAAACCTATTAAAGAAATGATTCAGTTCCTTTGCCCACCTCACATCTCTCCCAGGCAGAGAGTTCTGATCTTTGTGGCCCGAGATGGTTCTGAGGCCTCTCCAGACTTCACCAAAGTTGTTTTGTTGAAGCTGGTTCTCCATCTTCTGCCTGTAGCTGTCCTTCCCATTCCTTCTCAGTCCTCTCAGCTCTCTCTGCACCCTTTTAACTCCTCTTTGTCCCTGGATTTGAAGGCCCTCCTCTTCTGCTTGAGGATGGCTTTAATTTCTGGGTTAATCCACGGTTTGTTGTTAGAGAAACACCGCACAGTGCTGGTAGGTATGGTGTTATCCACATAGAAGTTTATATAGTCCGTAATGCATGTCACAAGGCTGTTGGTGTCCTCTCCTTGGTCGTCACCTCCCACACAATAGACTCAAAACAATCCTTAAGAGCCTCCTCGCTCTCCTCTGACCATCTCTGCACTGTGCGGGTGACTGGTGGCTCCCTGCTCACTAAGGGCACATACACAGTGACAAGGAGCACCAGGTTGTGATCAGATCTGCCAAGGGGAGGGAAGGTGATGAACTGTATGCCTCTTCAGAATTGGCATACGGCAAATCCAGTGTTCTATTGTCTCTGGTGGGGCAAGTCACATACTGGGTGAAGGTGGGCAGTGTGGAGTTCAGTGATTAAAGTCCCCTGATATTATGAGAAGGGCTCTCGGAGATTGCGTTTGCAGTGTGCTGACCACAGAGTGGAGAGAGTCACCGGCTGCATCTGGGTTGGCCGAAGGGGGGACATATGCTGTTATCACGATAACATGCGAGAATTCCCTGGGGAGGTATGGACGCATGCTAACAGCTAACAGCTCAATGTCTGTGCTGCAGAGATGTTCTTTCACAGTGAAGTGCCCAGGGTTACAGCATCTGTCATTCACAAACACTGCCAGTCCCCCTCCTTTCCTCTAACCACAGAGCAGAGCTGCTGTAACGGGCTGCCACATGTGAGGGGCGCTGGAAGTAGTACACACCCGCCTCAAGACCCTCCAGACCCCCCGGACCTTCCAGACCCCCCACACCTCCCGGACCTTCCGGACCCCTCAGACCTTCCAGAACCGCCTCCCCCCGTGTGCGGGTAGGCAGGAAGAAGACCCAAAACAAAACTCAAAAGGTCAAGGGAAAACATAAATTTCAAAATGGCAGCTTTATTATTGTAAACTAGGAGAACTTAAATAAACTTAAGAGGATACAAAATAAACTAAGCAGGCAGAACACACAGACATATGACGGAGATCGCGACACTGACAAAGAGAAACTCAAGGCTTAAATACACTGAGGGATAACGAGGGAAATGAGAGACATGAGGGAAACACAACTGGGAGAAATCAGACTTAATAAGACAGGGGAAGAAAAACTAGACACACTGTCATGAGTCACAGACCTTCAAAGTAAAACAGGAAACACACCAACAGAACTCCAGACATGAAAACTTAACAGAGACTGGGGAGACAGAACATAGAGGCCTGAAACACAGGACAGAAAGGCACCAAGAAAGCACAACATGGAACAGAGGAAGCCATACAACAAAACATAAGAACTAAAACCACCAACCGCTAGGGGGTGTGGGGAGCCATAGCCCTGTCCCGCAGGGCATGAAGCAGGTATGGAGGAGATCCAGGCCCCAGACATACAGAGGCCCCAGAGTACGAGAACTCAAGGAGGACCATCAGAGGGGCAACCGTGCCACCCTTCTGGGAAGAGCTGAGGAGAGCCCCAGACAAGGAGTCACCCAGGAGCCGAGGAGCAGAGCCCAGAGGGGGCTGCAGTGACGTCCCCACGGGCTCTGCCAGCAGCCAGCCACGCCAGAGAGGACCAAGCCCCAGGCCCAGAGGCCTGAGGGCCCCCCACCCCTAGGAAGGAGGCCAACCGAGCCACAGGCACCAGGCCCCACCAAGCAGCCACCAGGAGTGAGCCGGTACATACCTGAGTGCGCAGCCCCAGACACCAAGAACCACCAACGCACTGACGTCTGAGCGCATCAGCCACCGGCAGGGAATGTGGTGAGGGGAGATAGGCCTCAATATCTCTGAGAGCCTGAGATGACCCCAGAGTGGTGGCGTCTAAGACCCGACCTGACATATAGACACAGACGTACAGGCACACACAGACCCAAGTGTGCATTACCACCCCCATGCACACATAGACAAATACTTAGCACTCACCCAACGTGGAGACAGACACAAATAGACACTGTACACACAATCACACTCCTCCAGCATACTTTACACCCCAGGTCCCCAGAGGGGCAAACCGCTCCTAGACCCAGGAGATGTAACCCTTTTCCCTGGGGAAAGGGGTTACATCTGCTGGCCTGGGGTGGAGGCCAGCAGACTGCCCCCGTATCGCAGTAGCAGGGAGGCCCTCCCTCCGCCCGCTCATATGTAGTGTTGCTGCGTGCTGTTCTAAAGTGCATTTAAAACACAGGAGGACATGGTGCTTCCTGCCAGAGAGCAGCACGGCTTCTCCTGAGTCTTTGTGACCCAGCATTTTGAGTTCTTGTATTTTTATATTATGGTTTGTGTTCTGAGTCCTTGGTTGTACAGTTTTCATTATTGTTATTTCCCTAGGTTTCAGTTATGGTTGTCAAGGGTTTAGTTCTTAGATTTTGTGTGATGGCTTCCCTGTGTTTCGTGTTGTGTCTACTTTGCCTTTCTGTCCCATGTTTCAGGTCCCTATGTTCTGTCTCCCCAGTCTGTTAAGTTTACATGTCTAGAGTTCATTCGGTGTGTTTCCTGTTTTACTTTGAAGGTCTGTCTCATGTCAGCATTTCTAGTTTTATTTCCCTTGTCTCATCCAGTCTAACTACTCCCAGTTGTGTTCTCCGTCTGTGTCTCATTTCCCTCATTATCCCTCAGTGTATTTAAGCCCTCTATTTCTCTTTGTCAGTGTCGCGTCCTCCCTGATAGCTGTGTGTGATTCTCCCTGTCTCCTCGTGCATTAATTTTTGCCAGTTTAGTTTTGTATTGTTATTTGTATCATCACCTCGCCAGCAATAAAGCTGTGTTCTTTTGAGTTTACTTTTCATCTTTGCGAGTTTGCATTTGGGTCCTCTCCTGCCTACACACAGCCGTCTTGTGACAGTTACACTGAATTCATCACTCTCAAGACACCGATGGTAAGAACAATTGATTACAAATATCAACAAAACTGTAAATCAAACGTGATGACATTTTCTTTTACAATAAAGGCACATATGTTTTTAGATGTTTTTAGTTAAATTAGATCTTTGCCTTTGTGTATAAATGGTTACATTTCAAGTTTTCTTCTACTGAGGCGTGTGATCTCAAAAGTCCAGAAACAATTGCTGTCACTTGGTGACACTTGGTGTCACTTGGTGTTCGCTCGCTTTGTGGTAGAGTATCACTTCCTGTTCCTGCTCAAACACAGTGGTGTTTCTGAGTAGCTTTTCTGCTTAGCAATTTAATTTAAATCTTTTGAACCATCCCTTTTTCATAGTATAATCTTAACGTGCTTCATCTGAATCACCCTTTCTGTGTACTCACTACCTAATTTATAGCCAAAGTATTCACTCACTGTCTCTTTACTGTTTCGCTAGCTTAGCTTAGCTCGTAGCCGACTCGTTAGCACCATGGCTACTTCACCTGTCCCTCCTGCACTTTCCTGCTCATTGTGTCAGATGTTTAGTTACTCCTCGGCCTCCTTTAGCAGTAATGATACCTGTAATAAATGTAGCATATTTGCAGCTCTGGAGGCCAGGATTACTGAATTGGAGACTCGGCCGCACCCTTCATTCACCCGTAGCTAGCCAGGCCCCTGTAGCTGGTGCAGCCGAAGATAGCGTAGGCCCGCTAGCTGTTCCCCGGCAGACCCCAAGCAGCTGGGGAAAGAGGGCGGCTGGGTGACGGTGAGGAGGAAGCATAGTCTTAAACTGAAGCCCCAGGTACACCACCAACCTGTTCATGTGTCTAACTGTTTTTCCCCACTCGGCGACACACCCGCGGGAGGTCAAACTCTGGTAATTGGTGATTCTGTTCTCAGACATGTGAAGCTAGAGACACCGGCAACCATAGTCAATTGTCTTCCAGGGGCCAGAGCAGGCGACATTGAAGGAAATTTAAAACTGCTGGCTAAGGGTAAACGTAAATACAGTAAGATCATAATTCACGTCGGCAGTAATGACACCCGTTACGCCAATCGGAGGTCACTAAAATCAATATTGAATCGGTGTGTAACTTTGCCAAAACAATGTCGGACTCTGTAGTTTTCTCTGGTCCCCTCCCCAATCAGACCAGGAGTGACATGTTTAGCCGCATGTTCTCCTTAAATTGCTGGCTGTCTGAGTGGTGTCCCAGAAACGATGTGGGCTTCATAGATAATTGGCAAACCTTCTGGAGGAAACCTGGTCTTGTTAGGAGAGCGGCATCCATCCCACTTTGGATGGAGCAGCTCTCATTTCTAGAAATATGGACCAATTTATTAAACCCCCAAAATATGACTATCAAGAGTTGGGACCAGGAAGCAGAGTTGCAGTCTTACACGCCTCTCTGCAGCTTCTCTCCTCCTGCTACCCCCAGAAAACCCATCTCCATTGAGACTGTGTCAGCTCCCAAAAAGACAAAAAACAAACCAAAACCAGCAATAAACAACTTAAACATAAAAATCACAAAGAAAGAACAATACAGTATCCACATCTGAACCAAAGAGTAAAACAGTGAAATGTGGATTATTAAATATTAGGTCTCTCTCCTCCAAGTCTCTGTTAGTACATGACTTAATAATTGATAAACAAATCGATTTACTCTGCCTTACAGAAACCTGGTTGCAGCAGGATGAGTATGTTAGTTTAAATGAATCAACACCCCCGAGTCATTCTAACTACCAGAAATCTCAAAGCACAGGCGGTGTAGCAGCAATTTTCACACCAGCCTATTAATTAACAAAAGACCAAGACAGACTTTTAATTCATTTGAAAGCCTGATGCTTAGCCTTGTCCACCCCAGCTGTAAAACTCAGAAACCAGTCTTACTTGTTATCATATATCGCCTACCTGGGCCTTACACAGAGTTTCTCTCTGATTTCTCAGACTTTTTATCTGATTTAGTGCTCAGCTCAGATAAAATAATTATTGTGGGTGATTTTAACATCCATGTAGATGCTAAAAATGACAGCCTCAACATCGCATTTAATCTGTTATTAGACTCAATTGGCTTCTCTCAAAATGTAAAAGAACCCACCCACCACTTTAATCACACTCTAGATCTTGTTTTAACATATGGCATAGAAACTGAACATTTAACAGTGTTTCCTGAAAACCCTCTGCTGTCTGATCATTTCCTGATAACATTTACATTTACAATAATTGATTACACAGCAGTGGAGAGTAGACTTTATCAAAGTAGATGTCTTTCTGAAAGTGCTGTAACTAAGTTTAAGAATATAATCCACCCACTGTTATCATCTTCAATGCCCTGTACCAACATAGAGCAGAGCAGCTATCTGAATGCTACTCCAACAGAGGTCGATTATCTTGTTAATAATTTTACCTCCTCACTACGTGCGACTCTGGATACTGTAGCTCCTGTGAAAACTAAGGCCTCAAATCCAAAGTCCCTGACTCCGTGGTATAATTCTCAAACACGTAGCCTAAAGCAGATAACTCGTAAGCTGGAGAGGAAATGGCGTGTCACAAATTTAGAGGATCATCATTTAGCCTGGAGAAATAGTTTGCTGCTTTATAAGAAAGCCCTCCATAAAGCCAGAACATCTTACTATTAGTCACTGATTGAAGAAAATAAGAACAACCCCAGGTTTCTCTTAAGCACTGTAGCCAGGCTGACAAAAGTCAGAGCTCTACTGAGCCAACCATCCCTTTAACGTTAACTAGTAATGACTTCATGAACTTCTTCACAAATAAAATTTTTTATCATTAGAGAAAAAATTACCAATAATCATCCACAGATGTAATATTATCTACAGCTACTCTTAGTACCATCAATGTTAAGTTAGACTCTTTTTCTCCAATTGATCTTTCTGAGTTAACTTCAATAATTAATTCCTCCAAACCATCAACGTGTCTTTTAGACCCAATTCCTACAAAACTGCTCAAAGAAGTCCTGCCATTAATTAATTCTTCGATCTTAAATATGATCAACCTATCTCTAATAATCGGCTATGTACCACAGGCCTTCAAGGTGGCTGTAGTTAAACCTTTACTTAAAAAGCCATCTCTAGACCCAGCTGTCTTAGCTAATTATAGGCCAATCTCAACCTTCCTTTCATATCAAAAATCCTTGAAAGAGTAGTTGTCAAGCAGCTAACTGATCATCTGCAGAGGAATGGCTTATTTGAAGCATTTCAGTCAGGTTCCAGAGCTCATCACAGCACAGAAACAGCTTTAGTGAAGGTTACAAATGATCTTCTTATGGCCTCTGACAGTGGACTCATCTCTGTGCTTGTCCTGCTAGACCTCAGTGCTGCATTCGATACTGTTGACCATAATATCCTATTAGGCGATTAGAACATGCTGTAGGTATTACAGGTACTGCACTGCAGTGGTTTGTATCATATCTATCTAATAGACTCCAATTTGTACATGTAAATGGAGAGTCCTCTTCAGACACTAAGGTCAATTATGGTGTTCCACAGGGTTCAGTGCTAGGACCAATTCTATTTACATTATACATGCTTCCCCTAGGCAACATCATTAGAAGACATAGCATAAATTTTCACTGCTATGCAGATGGCACCCAACTCTATCTATCCATGAAGCCAGGTAACACACACCAATTAGTTAAACTGCAGGAATGTCTTAAAGACATAAAGACCTGGATGGCCACTAACTTTCTGCTTCTTAATTCAGATAAAACTGAGGTTATTGTACTCTGCCCTGAAAATCTTAGAAATATGGTATCTAAGCAGATTCTTACTCTGGATGGCATTACCTTGGCCTCCAGTAACACTGTGAGAAACCTTGAGTCATTTTGACCAGGACATGTCCTTCAACGCACATATTAAACAAATATGTAAGACTGCTTTCTTCCATTTGCGCAACATCTCTAAAATTAGAAATATCCTGTCTCAGAGTGATGCTGAAAAACTAGTTCATGCATTTATTACTTCCAGGCTGGACTACTGTAATTCTTTACTATCAGGAAGTCCTAAAAACTCGCTGAAAAGCCCTCAGCTAATCCAAAATGCTGCAGCAAGAGTACTGACAGGGACTAGAAAGAGAGAGCATATTTCTCCTGTTTTGGCTTCCCTTCATTGGCTTCCTGTTAAATCCAGAATTGAATTCAAAATCCTGCTCCTCACATACAAGGTCTTAAATAATCAGGCCCCATCTTATCTTAATGACCTTGTGGTACCATATCACCCTATTAGAGCACTTCGCTCTTGCACTGCAGGCCTACTTGTTGTTCCTAGAGTATTTAAAAGTAGAATGGGAGGCAGAGCCTTCAGTTTTCAGGCCCCTCTTCTGTGGAACCAACTTCCAGTTCTGATTCGGGAGACAGACACTATCTCTACTTTCAAGATTAGGCTTAAAACTTTCCTTTTTGCTAAAGCATATAGTTAGGGCTGGACCAGGTGACCCTGAATCCTCCCTTAGTTATGCTGCAATAGACGTAGACTGCCGGGATTCCCATGATGCATTGAGTTTTTCCTTCCAGTCACCTTTCTCACTCACTATGTGCTAATAGACCTCTCTGCATCGAATCATATCTGTTATTAACCTCTGTCTCTCTTCCACAGCATGTCTTTCATCCTGTTTTCCTTCTTTCACCCCAACCGGTCGCAGCAGATGGCCGCCCCTCCTGAGCCTGGTTCTGCGGAGGTTTCTTCCTGTTAAAGGGAGTTTTTCCTTCCCACTGTCGCCAAAGTGCTTGCTCATAGGGGTCATATGATTGTTGGGTTTTTCTCTGTATTTATTATTGTGCTATCTACTGTACAATATAAAGCGCCTTGAGGCGACTTTTGTTGTGATTTGGCGCTATATAAATAAAATTGAATTGAATTGAATTGAATTGAATTGTTTGACCATTTCCCCACAGAAGGACAAGGTTGCAGTGGAGGTCCCTCCTGGTGTAAAAGCACTGCAGGATAAACATTACATCTACAGTGACTTGCAAAAGTATTCGGCCCCCTTGAACTTTTCCACATTTTGTCACATTACAGCCACAAAAAAGTGAATCAATTTTATTGGAATTCCACGTGAAAGACCAATACAAAGTGGTGTACATGTGAGAAGTGGAACGAAAATCATGGATGATTCCAAACATTTTTTACAAACAACTGAAAAGTGGGGTGTGCGTAATTATTCAGCCCCCTGAGTCAGTACTTTGTAGAACCACCTTTTGCTGCAATTACAGCTGCCAGTCTTTTAGGGTATGTCTCTACCAGCTTTGCACATCTAGAGACTGAAATCCTTGCCTATTCTTCTTTGCAAAACAGCTCCAGCTCAGTCAGATTAGATGGACAGTGTTTGTGAATAGCAGTTTTCAGATTTTGCCACAGATTCTTGATTGGATTTAGATGTGGACTTTGACAGGGCCATTCTAACACATGGATATGTTTTGTTTTAAACCATTCCATTGTTGCCCTGGTTTTATGTTTAGGGTCATTGGCCTGCTGGAAGGTGAACCTCCCCCCCAGTCTCAAGTCTTTTGCAGACTCCGAGAGGCTTTCTTCCAAGATTGCCCTGTATTTGGCTCCAACTATCTTCGTATCAACTCTGACCAGCTTCCCTGTCCCTGCTGAAGACAAGCACCCCCAGAGCATGATGCTGCCACCACCATATTTGACAGTGAGGATGGTGTTTTCAGAGTGATGTGCAGTGTTAGTTTTTGGCCACACATAGCATTTTGCATTTTGGCCAAAAAGTTCCATTTTGGTCTCATCTGACCAGAGCACCTTCTTCCACATGTTTGCTGTGTCCCCCACATGGCTTGTGGCAAACTGCAAATGGGACTTCTTATGGTTTTCTTTAACAATGACTTTCTTCTTGCCACTCTTTCATAAAGGCCAACTTTGTGTAGTGCACGACTAATAGTTGTCCTATGGACAGATTCCCACACCTGAGCTGTAGATCTCTGCAGCTTGTCCAGAGTCACCATGGGCCTCTTGGCTGCATTTCTGATCCGCGCTCTCCTTGTTCGGCCTGTGAGTTTAGGTGGACGGCCATGTCTTGGTAGGTTTACAGTTGTGCCATACTCCTTCCATTTCTGAATGATCGCTTGAACAGTGCTCCGTGGGATGTTCAAGGCTTGGAAAATCTTTTTGTAGCCTAAGCCTGCTTTAAATTTTTCAATAACTTTATCCCTGACCTGTCTGGTGTGTTCTTTGGACTTCATGGTGTTGTTGCTCCCAATATTCTCTTAGACAACCTCTGAGGCCGTCACAGAGCAGCTGTATTTGTACTGACATTAGATTACACACAGGTGCACTCTATTTAGTCATTAGCACTCATCAGGCAATGTCTATGGGCAACTGACTGCACTCAGACCAAACGGGGCTGAATAATTATGCACACCCCACTTTGCAGTTATTTATTTGTAAAAAATGTTTGGAATCATGTATGATTTTCATTCCACTTCTCACATGTACACCACTTTGTATTGGTCTTTCACGTGGAATTCCAATAAAATTGATTCATGTTTGTGGCTGTAATGTGACAAAATGTGGAAAAGTTCAAGGGGGCCAAATACTTTTGCAAGCCACTGTAAATGACTTCCTTGACTCCCCGCTGAAACCAGCACTCCTTCCATGGCCACTGTATCTGTGGGGATAGGGTTCACTCCCTGATGACACCCAGTTTTTGCTCCAGTGGATGATGAGTCAAACCTTAGTCAAAATTGTTCTGTATGTGCTGGTTTACGTTATACATCAGCTTTAAAATGTCTCCTATTGCTGATGGAAATCTCACAGTCTAAGAAGGCTAATGTCAGAGATATATTCCTGAAACTGCTGGATAAACAGACACTCACTCAAGAACGAGATTGCACAGAGCTCTTTGTTGCACTTGCCGCAAGGGAAGTAGCTGCCTCCAAACTACTTCAACTAGCTTCCCTCTGCAGGCTGCTTTTATTGGTTACACTCATAAATATGCATTTACAAATACATGTGACATGCCTAAGCAGGCATATCTAAACAACATCAGTGTCTGCATTCTGTGTGTGTGTGCGTGCGTTTCTGTCTGACATCCTGCTCACAAAAGGGTCAACTCCCCTCACCCAGTTTATGGCCTAATTCCTGTAACGGTCTGCTATGATAGATTAGCTTTATTGTTTTGTTTAAAACATTGAAAAAACTGTTTTATTGATTATAAAATAGACTATATTGGATTCATATTGGTATCGATGGATATCCAAATACATGATATCAGTATTAGTATTGGACATAAAAAAGTGGTATCATGCCATCTCAAATTTTCACACACACACACACACACACACACACACACACACACACGTCCCCCAAAACAGTTGTCTCAATAAATGCATTTTAAAATTTTTTAGCTTAAAATAACACTAGCAAAAAATTATGAATTTTTATTCCATCCATCCATCCATCCATCTTCATCCGCTTTTTCCGAGGCCGGGTCGCGGGGGCAGCAGTCTAAGCAGAGAAGCCCAGACCTCCCTCTCCCCAGCCACCTCCTCCATCTTATCCGGGGGAAGACCAAGGCGTTCCCAGGCAGGCCGAGAGATATAATCTCTCAGCGTGTCCTGGGTCTGCCCAGGGCCTCCTCCCGTGGGACATGCCCGAACACCTCACCCAGGAGGCGCCCAGGAGGCATCCTTGTCAGATGCCGAACCACCTCAACTGGCTCCTTTCGATGTGGAGGAGCAGCGGCTCTCTCTGAGCCCCTCCCGGATGGCCGAACTTCTCACCCTATCTCTAAGGGAGAGGCCAGCCACCCTTCGGAGGAAGCTCATTTCTGCTGCTTGTATCCTCGATCTCGTTCTTTCGGTCACTACCCACAGCTCGTGGCCATAGGTGAAGGTAGGGACGTAGATTGACCGGTAAATTGAGAGCTTCGCTTTTACACTCAGCTCCCTCTTCACCACGACGGACCGGTGCAGCATCCGCATCACTGCAGCCGCAGCACCAATCCGTCTGTCGATCTCCGGCTCCCTTCTCCCATCACTCGCGAACAAGACCCCGAGATACTTGAACTCCTCCACTTGGGGCAGGAACTCATCCCCGACCAGGAATTTTTATTCAATAGTTTTAATTTCGCAAACATCTTAATCGTCCCACTATATTAAGGCTATATTTTTATAATCATATTTTTTGGAAATAAGATTATTGATTATTACAGAGTTATAACATTTCGTAATTTCATGATATTCAAAGACCAAGATAATACAGTTCTGGCGAGCGGCCATGTGGCCAGTGCCTGATGTGAAACAGTTCAGGAGGGTGGCTACGTGGCCAGCGGTAGTGCTGGAGTCGATCCGGAGGCCAGCCAAACAGAAGACGACGGCGGAAACTGAGCAGGTCCAGAGGCCGGCTGCGTGGAAGATGGCGACTGAGCAGGTCTGGCTGAGGAGAGGCAGGCCCAGCAGGTGCGGAAACCTCTGGCTGAACAGAGGTGGGTCCAGCAGGTGCAGAAACAGGTGATGGTGACAGTGCTTCAGCCTGAGCTAATACACCTGGGGCTTGAACTGGAAACAGATCTTCTAATTTAACTAGGGATTGAGCTAGGGCCTGGAAAGCTGGATGAGGTGGTGGACTGACAAGTGGACAGGCAAGCTCTTCCGAGCCTCCAGAGCGTGAGGACAATGGCTGGCAACCCTCAGCTGAGCCTCTAGGGAGGTCAGGTTGGATCCTGCCCGCTAGGACCTTGGGCGCTAAGACAGGCACGGGAGCTTTCTGGGCACCAGCAACCCCCCACCCGAGGACTAGAAATGGGTGTAGGAGTAGCAGTGTTGGGAAGGTTACTTTTAAAATGTATTTCACTACAGATTACAGAATACATGCCCCAAAATGTATTTTGTAATGTACTTCATTACGTTACTCAATGAGAGTAATGTATTCTGAATACTTTGGATTACTAAATATATTATCAAGCTTTTTACAACTACATGAATGTACTATTGCTGTGTGATTTATTACTATTACTGAAGGATACTGGCCATACCAATACCAACTAGATTTTTAAAAATTAATGTAAAATGAGTAACAGTATGGTGGACATTAGGTAAGGGTGCACTTGTTGCGGCAATCTCCTATAGAAAACTATTCCGTGCTTATATAATACAGGTCTGCGGCTCCGAACCGTAGTAAAGGGACCTCTGGCTAATACGTCGGGTTCCGTGTCGGGCTCCGTTTCGGGCTCGTAGCCGAAAACTAGCTTTACTTTGTTGTCTGATTCAACTTTGCAAGTGAGAGACAGAGAGAGGCATTAAAAGGCTGCTCCAACGGAACTTATTTTTTGAGAGGAAAACACGAACACAGTGTACAGTCGAGTCTTAATTATTCACTTATAACTGGGCTACACTGCCAATGGGGCTTCATTCTTTAGGACTATGTAACACTCAGCCTATTGCTTTCATATTAAATTATTTTTTTGAATAATAATTAAAAAAAATATTTCTTCACGTCATTATGCGGGCTGCAAGTAGGGGTGACATGGGCCGCGAGGTTGAGACACAGTCATTAGAGCCTCTTAATGTGTGTTTTGTTTGGGTTTCCACCAGCATGCAATTACCAAAAATAGAGAGGGGACAGGCTACCTTATGAAACAGGAAAAGACCGCTGTGTAATCCATTTATTTCAACAAAGTAATTGTATTCTGTGTTACGGCCGTAGTTGGGCCTCCTGAAACTGCCCTTGTGTGGGTGTCGTGTTCTTTCTCCGCCTCCTCCTCTCTTGCTCCACCCTCTCTTTCTCACTCTTCTCTCTCCCCAGGACACAGCTGCTGTTCATTGGCCTCATTCTCATTTACCACTTGGGCCCAGTCAGCAATCACCTCTCTGAGGTCATATAAGCTGGGGATGAACTGGACGTGAGAGGATGGTTTTTCTCTTGTGTCTGCGTGTTGTGTTCTGGGTGTTTAATTGTCCTGCCTGTGGTGTGGCGTTGTGGAAGCAGTGTACAGTGTAGCTGCTTTACGTGAGTAGTGTGGGCTTGTGGCACGATCTGATATCGTCGTGTTGGTGTTGTTCCCACATCGTACTAAATGTTGTTCCAGGATCAACATTGCAAGTGACCAATCAGAATGTTGTGACGTCATACTTTTGCGACTTCGGGAAAAACCGCCGTAAAACAAAAAACTGTACGTAAGCTGCGAGAAACCGCCTCTGTCCACCGATCAACGGACCCTGACCCTAATCCTAACCCTAACCCTTTAATAAACGGTAAGCAGAATTGATATTGTCCTTGCAACATTGGAATTTCATAAATGCACGAATGGCTTGGTGCGCAAAAGAATAACGTCACAACAATGTGATTGGTCACTTGCAATGTTGAACCTGGAACAACATTTTCATGATGATCTGGGAACAACACCAACACGACGATATCAGATCATCCGGGCTTGTGGGCCTCAGCAGCAGTAAAGCTAGCTGCTGCTAGTGACAGAGTGGGCTTGTGGGTCCCTGGAAGTGCCCCATCATGGTGTGGAGTTTTTTGTTTGGTTGTTGTGTTCTTTGTTGTTGCGACTTTTTTTTCCTTTTCCAAGTGTTATTGGTAAAACGGCATTGCCGGCTCTTTATGTTAAGGTTCTCTATAATACAAACTATTTTATTTATTAAATACCTCTGTCTGTTCTCCTTTAATTCTGTTCTGGACCCATTTGTTACCAGTCCCCACACACACCCCTAGACATTCATTGTGGGGACGTAACATCTGTAATACCACCTTTTTCAACTGTAACTGTAACGGAATACTGTTACTTATATTTTGCATTTTAAATATATAACGCCGGTACATGTATTCCGTTACTCCCTAACACTGAGGAGTAGAGTGGGTCTCAGCTGCCCTTGCCCTGGGAGCTGGCACAGGAATGGGTGCTGGCTGACAGATAGAATAATCAGAACTGCAGAGTTGCAAGGCAATTTACCCTACACATCCTTTGAAGCTATGTTTTCCAGCTCTGCTCACACAACAGAAAACTCACAATCAATGTTCACTCTAATTTTTCACGTGTCTGAGCGAACACACAAACTCCCTGAGCGGACAGCAGACGTGTGCACTTTGGTCACGCCAGCATCAAATCCATCCAAGTTAACTCTCTGTCTGCAAAATAAAGTATATAATGAGCAATGCTGGGCAATTAATTATATAGTTACTTCTTCAAAAAAGTTACTGAGTTTTGCAAACAAAGTTTTTTGCAGCTGTTTAGCTAAAAATGCAGCCAAGGCGTTTTCTAAACAAACATTTCAAAACATTTACAGAACAATCGGGTGTTCTGCATCAAATTTGATGCCACACAAATTATTTGTGCCACTCCAAAAAATAATTTTCTTCCACTATGAGATAAAGAAAAACAACAGCCTGATAACCTGCAGGCCTGACAACAGGAGATGTATCACTACTGTAACACCTGTAACATTCAGCAGTCGCATCATTGTTCTGACACACACAACAAAACTATTGACTACACTACACACTAACTACACAAGATTTGCGCTAAATGTCGCAAGTCTCTCACATCTCAAAACACCGCTGTCACTCCTAAAGCTTCTGCTTCCCTAAACAATAAATGGCATTTTGCCATATCATTTTTTTGATCTGTCGACATGGTGCATTTTTCGACCAATAGGAAAGGGTGGGGGTTTTTTTGGTTTTGGCTCACAGGCGGAGAGTGCTTTTAAGCGTTTTCCTTATAAAACACCATTGTTACCGTTTCTTCCCACTGTAAATATAAACAACGATAGTATTCAGGAAGAAAACCAAACATTGCATATATTTTTATAATAACTCTGGTTTTACGTGGCCTATCAACACAATTTGAAAACTGGTATATAGTCCACACTTTTTCCGTCAGTCATTCTGTCTGACCTGCTCACAGCTCCAATGGTTGTACACGTTATTAACCTGACTCCTCATCAGCCACGCCGCTTTGCTAGCTAAAACACTGGTGTCGGCACATAAAGACGCTGTCATAGCCTGTCAACAACGTCGATTAACTGCGTATATACGCATGTGAATCACGTGATTGGCTGGACTATGGGATAAGGTGGCATCATTCTAATCCCATACGGGAGCAGCAAGTCACTTACTGACTAACAAGGCAAAACGGAATTGTTAAAGTTTTAATTTTAATTTCAATTCAGGTTAGATTTTTTTGTGGGCAACACAGATTTTTTTGTGTGCTGAGACCGTGCCAGCAGTACGCAATTGCGCATGTGCGCAGCTTAGAGGGAACATTGCTCACAATCCATGAAAAACTGGCTATTGAATTTCATGAGAAAGTAGAAGAATATAAAGGAGGAGCATAAAATGAAAATGAAGATACTTCAAGTCGAAGTAGGAATGAAGGTGGAGAGAGAGATGCAACCGTCTTATTATTACTTGCAGTTGCAGTCTTACACGCCTCTCTGCAGCTTCTCTCCTCCTGCTACCCCCCCAAAAACCCATTTCCACTGAGACTGTATCAGCTCCCAAACAGACAAAAAACAAACTAAAAACCAGCAACAAACAACTTAAACATAAAAAAATCACAAAGAAAGAACAATACAGTATCCACATCTGAACCAAAGAGTAAAACAGTGAAATGTGGATTATTAAATATTAGGTCGATCTCCTCCAAGTCTCTCTTAGTACATGACTTAATAATTGATCAACAAATTGATTTACTCTGCCTTACAGAAACCTGGTTGCAGCCAGATGATTATGTTAGTTTAAATGAATCAGCACCCCCATGTCATTCTAACTACCAGAAATCTCAAAGCACAGGCGGTGTAGCAGCAATTTTCACACCAGCCTATTAATTAACAAAAGACCAAGACAGACTTTTAATTCATTTGAAAGCCTGATGCTTAGCCTTGTCCACCCCAGCTGTAAAACTCAGAAACCAGTCTTACTTGTTATCATATATACGCCTACCTGGGCCTTACACAGTTTTCTCTCTGATTTCTCAGACTTTTATCTGATTTAGTGCTCAGCTCAGATAAAATAATTATTGTGGGTGATTTTAACATCCATGTAGATGCTAAAAATGACAGCCTCAACATCGCATTTAATCTGTTATTAGACTCAATTGGCTTCTCTCAAAATGTAAAAGAACCCACCCACCACTTTAATCACACTCTAGATCTTGTTTTAACATATGGCATACAAACTGAACAGTGTTTCCTGAAAACCCTCTCCTGTCTGATCATTTTCTGATAACATTTAAATTTACAATAATTGATTACACAGCAGTGGAGAGTAGAGTTTATCACAGTAGATGTCTTTCTGAAAGTGCTGTAACTAAGTTTAAGAATGTAATCCATCGACTGTTACATCTTCAATGCCATAGAGCAGAGCAGCTACCTGAGCGCTACTCCAACAGAGGTCGATTATCTTGTTAATAATTTTACCTCCTCACTACGTACGACTCTGGATGCTGTAGCTCCGGTGAAAACTAAGGCCTCAAATCCGAAGTACCTGACTCTGTAGTATAATTCTCAAACACGTAGCCAGAAGCAGATAACTCGTAATCTGGAGAGGAAATGGCGTGTCACAAATTTAGAAGATCATCATTTAGCCTGGAGAAATAGTTTGTTGCTTTATAAGAAAGCCATCCGCAAAGCCAGAACATCTTACTTATTGAAGAAAATAAGAACAACCCCAGGTTTCTATTCAATTCAATTCAATTCAATTCAATTCAATTCAATTTTATTTATATAGCGCCAAATCACAACAAAAGTCGCCTCAAGGCGCTTTATATTGTACAGTAGATAGCACAATAATAAATACAGAGAAAAACCCAACAATCACATGACCCCTTATGAGCAAGAACTTTGGCGACAGTGGGAAGGAAAAACTCCCTTTTAACAGGAAGAAACCTCCGGCAGAGCCAGGCTCAGGGGGGGGCGGCCATCTGCTGCGACCGGTTGGGGTGAAAAAAGGAAAACAGGATGAAAGACATGCTGTGGAAGAGAGACAGAGATTAATAACAGATATGATTCAATGCAGAGAGGTCTATTAACACATAGTGAGTGAGAAAGTTGACTGGAAGGGAAAAACTCAATGCACCATGGGAATCCCCGGCAGCCTACGTCTATTGCAGCATAACTAAGGGAGGATTCAGGGTCACCTGGTCCAGCCCTAACTATATGCTTTAGCAAAAGGAAAGTTTTAAGCCTAATCTTGAAAGTAGAGATAGTGTCTGTCTCCCGAATCCAAACTGGAAGCTGGTTCCAGAAGAGGGCCTGAAAACTGAAGGCTCTGCCTCCCATTCTACTTTTAAATACTCTAGGAACAACAAGTAAGCCTGCAGTGCGAGAGGCGAAGTGCTCTAATAGGGTGATATGGTACTACAAGGTCATTAAGATAAGATGGGGCCTGATTATTTAAGACCTTGTATGTGAGGAGCAGGATTTTGAATTCAATTCTGGATTTAACAGGAAGCCAATGAAGGGAAGCCAAAACAGGAGAAATATGCTCTCTCTTTCTAGTCCCTGTCAGTACCCTTGCTGCAGCATTTTGGATCAGCTGAAGGCTTTTCAGCGAGTTTGTAGGACATCCTGATAATAAAGAATTACAGTAGACCAGCCTGGAAGTAATAAATGCATGAACTAGTTTTTCAGCATCACTCTGAGACAGGATATTTCTAATTTTAGAGATGTTGCGCAAATGGAAGAAAGCAGTTTTACATATTTGTTTAATATGTGCATTGAAGGACATGTCCTGGTCAAAAATGACTCCAAGGTTCCTCACAGCATTACTGGAGGCCAAGGTAATGCCATCCAGAGTAAGAATCTGCTTAGATACCATATTTCTAAGATTTTCGGGCCGAGTACAATAACCTCAGTTTTATCTGAATTAAGAAGCAGAAAGTTAGCGGCCATCCAGGTCTTTATGTCTTTAAGACATTCCTGCAGTTTAACTAATTGGTGTGTGTTACCTGGCTTCATGGATAGATAGAGCTGCGTGTCATCTGCATAGCAGTGAAAATTTATGCTATGTCTTCTAATGATGCTGCCTAAGGGAAGCATGTATAACGTAAATAGAACTGGTCCTAGCACTGAACCCTGTGGAACACCATAATTGACCTTAGTGTGTGAAGAGGACTCTCCATTTACTTGAACAAATTGGGTCCTTAGGCGGGGCTAGTAAAAGCGCTATACAAATACAGGCCATTTACCATTTACCATTTACCTGTAATACCTACAGCATGTTCTAATCGCTCTAATAGGATATTATGGTCAACAGTATCGAATGCAGCACTGAGGTCTAGCAGGACAAGCACAGAGATGAGTCCACTGTCAGAGGCCATAAGAAGATCATTTGTAACCTTCACTAAAGCTGTTTCTGTGCTGTGATGAGCTCTGGAACCTGACTGAAATGCTTCAAATAAGCCATTCCTCTGCAGATGATCTGTTAGCTGTTTGACAACTACTCTTTCAAGGATTTTTGATATGAAAGGAAGGTTGGAGATTGGCCTATAATTAGCTAAGACAGCTGGGTCTAGAGATGGCTTTTTAAGTAAAGGTTTAACTACAGCCACCTTGAAGGCCTGTGGTACATAGCCGATTATTAGAGATAGGTTGATCATATTAAAGATCGAAGAATTAATTAATGGCTGGACTTCTTTGAGCAGTTTTGTAGGAATGGGGTCTAAAAGACACGTTGATGGTTTGGAGGAAGTAATTATTGAAGTTAACTCAGAAAGATCAATTGGAGAAAAAGAGTCTAACTTAACATCGATGGTACTAAAAGTAGCTGTAGATAATATTACATCTGTGGGATGATTATTGGTAATTTTTTCTCTAATGATAAAAATTTTATTTGTGAAGAAGTTCATGAAGTCATTACTAGTTAACGTTAAAGGGATTGTTGGTTCAGTAGAGCTCTGACTTTTTGTCAGCCTGGCTACAGTGCTGAAGAGAAACCTGGGGTTGTTCTTATTTTCTTCAATCAGTGACGAATAGTAAGATGTTCTGGCTCTGCGGAGGGCTTTCTTATAAAGCAGCAAACTATTTCTCCAGGCTAAATGATGATCCTCTAAATTTGAGGCCTTAGTTTTCACAGGAGCTACAGTATCCAGAGTCGTACGTAGTGAGGAGGTAAAATTATTAACAAAATAATCGACCTCTGTTGGAGTAGTGTTGAGATAGCTGCTCTGCTCTATGTTGGTACAAGGCATTGAAGATGATAACAGTGGGTGGATTATATTCTTAAACATAGTTACAGCACTTTCAAAAAGACATCTACTTTGATAAAGTCTACTCTCCACTGCTGTGTAATCAATTATTGTAAATGTAAATGTTATCAGGAAATGATCAGACAGCAGAGGGTTTTCAGGAAACACTGTTAAGTATTCAGTTTCTATGCCATATGTTAAAACAAGATCTAGAGTGTGATTAAAGTGGTGGGTGCGTTCTTTTACATTTTGAGAGAAGCCAATTGAGTCTAATAACAGATTAAATGCGATGTTGAGGCTGTCATTTTTAGCATCTACATGGATGTTAAAATCACCCACAATAATTATTTTATCTGAGCTGAGCACTAAATCAGATAAAAAGTCTGAGAAATCAGAGAGAAACTCTGTGTAAGGCCCAGGTGGACGATAGATGATAACAAGTAAGACTGGTTTCTGAGTTTTACAGCTGGGGTGGACGAGGCTAAGCATCAGGCTTTCAAATGAATTAAAAGTCTGTCTTGGTCTTTCGTTAATTAATAGACTGGTGTGAAAATTGCTGCCACACCGCCCCTCGGCCTGTGCTTGAGATTTCTGGTAGTTAGAATGACTCGGGGTGTTGATTCATTTAAACTAACATACTCATCCTGCTGCAACCAGGTTTCTGTAAGGCAGAGTAAATTGATTTGTTGATCAATTATTAAGTCATGTACTAACAGAAACTTGGAGGAGAGAGACCTAATATTTAATAATCCACATTTCACTGTTTTACTCTTTCGTTCAGATGTGGATACTGTATTGTTCTTTCTTTGTGATTTTTTATGTTTAAGTTGTTTATTGCTGGTTTTTGGTTTGTTTTTTGTCTTTTTGGGAGCTGACACAGTCTCAATGGTGATGGGTTTTCTGGGGGGTAGCAGGAGGAGAGAAGCTGCAGAGAGGCGTGTAAGACTGCAACTCTGCTTCCTGGTCCCAACTCTGGATAGTCATATTTTGGGGGGTTTAATAAATTCATCCATATTTCTAGAAATGAGAGCTGCTCCATCCAAATTGGGATGGATGCCGCCTCTCCTAACAAGACCAGGTTTCCTCCAGAAGGTTTGCCAATTATCTATGAAGCCCACATCGTTTCTGGGACACCACTCAGACAGCCAGCAATTTAAGGAGAACATGCGGCTAAACATGTCACTCCTGGTCTGATTGGGGAGGGACCAGAGAAAACTACAGAGTCCGACATTGTTTTGGCAAAGTTACACACCGATTCAATATTGATTTTAGTGACCTCCGATTGGCGTAACGGGTGTCATTACTGCCGACGTGAATTATGATCTTACTGTATTTACGTTTACCCTTAGCCAGCAGTTTTAAATTTCCTTCAATGTCGCCTGCTCTGGCCCCTGGAAGACAATTGACTATGGTTGCCGGTGTCTCTAGCTTCACATGTCTGAGAACAGAATCACCAATTACCAGAGTTTGACCCCGGGCGGTGTGTCGCCGAGTGGGGAAAAAAACAGTTAGACACATGAACAGGTTGGTGGTGTACCTGGGGCTTCAGTTTAAGACTATGCTTCCTCCTCACCGTCACCCAGCCGCCCTCTTTCCCCAGCTGCTTGGGGTCTGCCGGGGAACAGCTAGCGGGCCCTCGCTATCTTCGGCTGCACCAGCTACAGGGGCCTGGCTAGCTACAGGTGAATGAAGGGTGCGGGCCGAGAGTTTCCAATTCAGTAATCCTGGCCTCCAGAGCTGCAAATATGCTACATTTGTTACAGGTATCATTACTGCTAAAGGAGGCCGAGGAGTAACTAAACATCTGACACAATGAGCAGGAAAGTGCAGGAGGGACAGGTGAAGTAGCCATGGTGCTAACGAGTCGGCTACGAGCTAAGGTAAGCTAGCAAAACAGTAAAGAGACAGTGAGTGAATACTTTGGCTATAAATTAGGTAGTGAGTACACAGAAAGGGTGATTCAGATGAAGCACGTTAAGATTATACTATGAAAAAGGGATGTATCAAAAGATTTAAATTAAATTGCAGAAAAGCTACTTAGAAACACCACTGTGTTTGAGCAGGAACAGGAAGTGATACTCTACCACAAAGCGAGCGAACACAAAGTGTCAGCACTGTAGCCAGGCTGACAAAAGGTCAGAGCTCTATTGACCCAACCATCCCTTTAACGCTAACTAGTAAAGACTTCATGAACTTCTTCACAAATAAAATTGTAATCATTAGAGAAAAAAAATTACCAATAATGATCCTACAGATGTAATATTATCTACAGCTTCTTTTAGTACCATTGATTTCTCCAGTTGATCTTTCTGAGTTAACTTCAATAATTACTTCCTCCAAACCATCAACGTGTCTTTTAGACCCCATTCTTACAAAACTGCTCAGAGAATTCCAGCCATTAATTAATGCTTCAATCTTAAATATGGTCAACCTATCTCTAATAATCGGCCTTCAAGCTGGCTGTAGTTAAACCTTTGCTGGGTCTAGGTGTCAGGTCCGACGGTGCCCCGACCGGCGACCTGTGTGTATGTGTGTGTTTGTTCTCTCGCTCTGTTTTTGTCTCCGGCTCCGCTGCAGTTGTTACGCGGTTGCGTAGCAACGGGAGATCTCCGACCCGGAAGTGCTGCCACTCTGAGCTGTCCCACCTGCGACTGATTCCTCGCCAGCTGCTGCCAATCTTCCACCATCGTTGGCAGAGCTATTTAATGGTGTGGCTGAGTGACAGACAGCGCTGGAGTATCCCAGATAGCAAGACGACATTGAATCTATGTTGATTTTTCATCCGAACCGTCGTATATGGTCGGGGTTGAAATGCCAATGTTGTAACAACATTGAAATACTGTGGTAAACCGACGGTCTTACTATAGAGACGTTGTAACGATGTTGATTCACCGTTGTTTTTTTGTCATTGATATTTGATCTATTTGTAGTCGACCAGGTGACAACAACAACGTGGAGAAAACGTCTATTTATAGTTGACGATCATTCGGCTCCGGTCACCATCAAAAACCATCGATTTGTAGTTGAGCATTAAATTGCACTGCAACTGATCGGGTATAAAGTACCAGAGAAAGTAGATTTATTGTTCATTTGTTATCAATGACTTGGTCTAGTTCACCAGCTTTAAAAAAAAATCATGTCTCGTGCAATTTATGTATAGTTGACCGGGAAATTAAAGCAGCGATCACTTGGACTATTCCGCAGCACCCCTCTCACATTGGTACATCCCCCCAGGTATTCATTGTCTTCTACAGTAGAGCGGGACATTTGATTTACTCTCAGCGGAATTGACCGGAGGAGGCATCAGGTCATGCACTGCACTGGCCTGCACCACGATTAGTATAAGGTAAGAATGAATGATTTTTTCCTACTCGTTATTTCCATGTTTGCATTTGAATAACAGTAAAAAAACTCGTTAATGTTGTACATTAACAAGTTTTTACTGTTATTCTGAGCCCGAAATTGTGTCTACTTCTTACAATCCGGCAACAAATAAACTGCACTGCGAACAAAGTATATCAACAAAGAAAAGATTTTCGTTTCATAATTTCTTCGTTATATTCCCTTACAAAGCTAGCTTTAACGCTTCGAGTTTTCCTTTGTTCTTGCCGTGGCCTCGGCGCTTGACCCAGACTTTCACTCTGTAGTTGCTTAGTACTACAAAAATTCTAAATCTGTGATATATGATTGATAAACGTAAAGTTAACTGTATAAACGTGTTCAATGACTTTGTTACTTTTGATGATTGGAGAGCACTCGTTTCAATTCGCACACGAAAACTTTAGACTCAGTTTGAATGCCCATGTGACTGTACGTTGCACGCTGACCTAACTTTACGTTGCACGCGTACATGACTTTCCGTTTGTGCCTTGTATAATGAATAAGGCTACGTCCACACGCACCAGCGTATTTTTGAAAACGCTGATTTTTCTATCGCGTTTGCACCTTTTGTCCACACGTAATTTATGTCTGGCCGTACATTGTGTTTGTATTTCCAGGCACATTTCACGAAGCAGAACGCAGTCGTCAGAGATATCCACGTGAACGCTGTGATACGTCTGACCTTCAGTCCGAAGAAGAAACCCAGACCAGTCTTAAAAGAAAGCACAAGTAAAACCCCGTTATTCACAAACATATCTTTGATTGTTAAGAATTTATGATCTTGTCTTTTATACATATCTGTGGTGCTTGCATACTGCAATATCACCACATAATATAGTCCAAAAAGTGGAAGTTTGTAAACTTTTTAAAATGCAAAGTCGTGTACACTTGTGCACTTCAAAAATTCATTGTATACTGTACCTTCTTGCACGTCTCTGTTTCCTGTGTGTGTTGTTAGAAATCAAACTAACTTTAGGAAACAATATGCCAAAAGCATATTTACAATTACTTAAGACCGTTTTTAATTTCTTTTCTTTAGACCAAATCCCTGTACACATATACGGACTCAGAGGATGAGCAGCCTACAAAAAAACGCAGTTTCCCCAGGCCCCTCGGTGAAAATACCAGGTAATAAAATACTGTCTAGTGTCTTTGTACATATCTGTGTCTGACACGAGGAAACTTTTTGACAAGTTGTCTGTATTCTTAAATACTTAAAAATTATCTTTTCTAAACAGCCCTCATCACTCCAGTCTGCCCCCCAGCCCACTGATAGCAACCATCATAATGCCCCACCCAGCTTCCGGCACCTTTCGCCACTCCGGCACAAACCGACACAGCTTTGCGATCTCGCCAGCATGCAGTCTGATGTCTTCCCTATAGATGGTATGCTTTTAAAAAAAGTTTTAAAGCTGCATCACAATGTCATTGTACTCTTATCTAAAAAAAAAAAAACAACCCAATTTATACTCCTAAATGTCATCTTGTTGTGATTTTTTTTTTTTTTTTTTTTTTCCTGCAGATTCCAGAGACTCTGTGAGGCCACTATTACAAGGCAAGTTTGAAAATCTTGGAATTTCACAGTTTACATGGTATAACAAATATATGTGACAGGCAAAAACTAGTAAACACTTTTAGCAGTTACAAGAACTAACAAATGAATATCCAACAACAGGGAATAGAAATACATTGTACTGCCAATACTTTGGTTTATTCTTTGTATGACTTGAAAATCAGGCTTTAGGAAAACTAAATGACATGTTTCTATCATCAATTACATGAAGTAAACACACAAGCACTTGCATACACATTTAAGACATGAGACACGCTAATTCCATCTCTTAAAATGTGTCTATAGGTGAGACGCTTTGCGTTGATTGGTGCTGCTGGACCACACTGGAGGTGCGAGTCCGCCGTGTAATGGTTTATGCCATTACAAAGGAGCTGGCCTCTGTACTCAACTGGGCAGGGGAAAAAAAACCAAGGACCAGACAAAGCAAAAAAGGGCATTTAAAGAGACAGCGCTGTGCAGATGCATATTTGGTAAGTTTGAACATTTATTGTAGTTTTATGAGCCTAAAGTGAACAATAAAGGGATCAATTGATGTGCTGGGTGCGTTTCACATTTCCTATGTTTTTTTTTTTTGCTATATTACTTTGTCTTTCTTAATAACAAGACTTTCATGTCCGGTTAATCTGGAGATGGAGTCTTTGGTCTTCGGCTTGTTTTGTCCTCGGGTTGTACACTTTGTACAGCCCGAGGACCCCATGTTTTCTTTTTTTTTTTTTTTTTTAAAGGATACACGGCACACCATGCTAAGACATATCACATTTTCAGCTTATAGCTCTTTGGGAATCAAATGCAGCAGTTTGCTGATTTCCGCCTGGTGACTTTCATGTTTATCAGCCTAGGAGTTTACATACTTTCTCCCTGCTGAAGACAATTAACAAGAGCTTATTCATGTGCTCTAATTCCCTTTTTTTTTGTCTTTGTTTTTTTTTGTGTGTGTGTGTGTCTATTTTTGTCCTAGATGGCCTGGCGCAGCAGGTAGGAGCGAACTCTATGTCTGAGTTGGTCTTTGCTTAAGCAGTCCAGAAATGGCTCAGATATGCTCCAGATCGTATGGGTGGCGCGCAGGATGCACATTATCCATCCCCATCCCGGAGTAAATAATAAAAAGTGACGTGAAACATAGAAATGTAAATAGGAAACTTTGTCTTTTAATAAAGTATTTTGCAAATGATACATGTCTATTGACCTTTTTTGGGTTTTTTTGGGGTTTTTTTCAATAAAAAGCAACTGTGCAAAAGAGGTGGAAAATTAACACCATAGCTCAACAGTGTTTCAATATCAGAATCTGACATTGTTTCAATGTCAACAGTATTTGAAAATATAACGTCGAATCAATGTCAGGTTTCAACATTGATTCAACATTGACGTTGTTTCAACGTTAAAAATGGGTGCAAGAGTGACGTTGGGTCAACGTCACACTTCAACGTTGCTTCAATGACGTCGCCTGATATTGACTCAACATTGTTTCAATGTTTCCTTGCTATCTGGGATTCCACCAAGCCTGGTAGCGATTCGAACTCAGCGAGTGTAAGACAAGTGTTTGTTAGCGGAGGGGGGCTAATCGCGTCTGTTTGCCTTTTTCCAGGAAACGAGCGAGACGGAAAGATGAGAGGAGAGACGTCACTATTCACGAGAGTTGTGTGGACACACGAGGGGAGCACTGAAGGGACTTTGCACTGTAGATAACTGTGGATTGGCTTCACTGTAAATAAAGACACTGTTCAACTTTAACGAGAGGTCCGCGTCTGGGTTCTCTTACTCACCACCCCGTAACACTAGGGATGGCTTTTTAAGTAGACTTAGCTAATTATAGGCCAATATCCAACCTTCCTTTCATATCAAAAATCCTTGAAAGAGTAGTTGTCAAACAGCTTACAGATCATCTGCAGAGGAATGGCTTATTTGAAGAGTTTCAGTCAAGTTTCAGAGCTCATCACAGCACAGAAACAGCTTTATTGAATGTTACAAATGATCTTCTTATGGCCTCTGACAGTGGACTCATCTCTGTGCTTGTCCTGCTAGACCTCAGTGCAGCGTTCTATACTGTCGACCATAATATTCTATTAGCGCAATTAGAGCACGCTATAGGTATTACAGGTACTGAACTGCAGTGGTTTGTATCATATCTATCTAATAGACGCCATTTCTCTTTGGCTCGTGGCGAAGGCGGTCGCACTTTTCTCCTCTCCTCTCCTCCCTCCTTTATCTTCCCTGCTTAGCCTCTTGTGTACTTGTTTAGTCTCGTGTATTTTGTATTACTTTTCCCTGGAACACTCTCTCACAGTCTGTTCTCTAAAACCTAAAGAAGAATCATGGATTTGATCAACTGGTCCCTGAATGCAATTGACTCCCTTTTCTCAACGAGAAGTCTGGGCTCAGGTGAGCCTGAGTGTTGAAGATATCTACCTATTCGGAACCATGATAACAAGGTTCTTGCTGATCGGAGCTGGCTTGCCCCTGGCTTATTGAAGATTAAAGAAAGCGGAATCGGCTGTTCAAAACCCCACAAGGCTGCCCGCTGGGATTGAGTTGATGGGATGAGTGGTGAGTTCTCAAAATGGGCTCACTGAGTGCAGCACGGATAAGATCTTGGAGAAGCTTACGACTGCCGTGAACACTCAGAATAAGACCTCGAGCGAAAACTTGATTACATCTTGGAGAAGCACTCAGAATAAGACCTCTGAGCAAATAATTGATTACATCTTGGAGAAGCTCACTGCGGTCATGATTTCTCAGAATCTTCTCTTTGAGCACAAGGACAACATCACGGAGCGTAAGTTTGATAACATCATGGAGAAGCTCACTGCTCTCCAACAGGAGATTGAGAGATCAGTCTCGGACTGTTAGAACAGCTTTGAAATTCACATGAGTTGTTCGCACTAAAGTAAAAACCACCATCACTTCATGCAGCTACCACTTCAGTGCCAGCTGTGATCTCAAGGCTGAAGCTGAACAAAAACACCCTGATAACAGACTGTGCTTAGACTGTTCTTCCTATCCTACGCATGGCCACCTGATTTGGCTGGAAGACTGTTTACTTAGCCTGGCAGGGGGAAGTACACTGTCTCAGCTGAACTCTGGACACATACACACATAAACATACACTGATACATGTCTGTGAAGGTTCTCAGTCATCCAGGTCATTGTAGTCAAAGGAGTTTGCAAAGAAAAGCATCTGGACTTGTTTAAGTTGCTTGAAGACGTTTCACCTCTCATCCGAGAAGCTTCTTCAGTTCTAAGGTCAAATGGCCGAGAGTCCCAGATTTAAACCCACTGGGAGTATCCCCCCAAAGAGGGACAAAGGACCCCCTGATGATCCTCTAATCCAGTGGTTCCCAAACTTTTTTTTGCCAGGCCCCCCTTTGTTTTACAAGAAAAATGTTCGCGCCCCCCCACCACCTAACCCCCCGCCGCACAAACACATCCTCCAAACACACACATCCATATTTTGTTTACAAACTTCATTGCGGTTTATTTCACACCTCAAACATTTAGTAAACAATTAAGCAAATAAATGGCAATAAATTACAGGTAGTAATAAAATATACTACTAACTCTTTTATGCTACGTCCATACCTACACGGGTATTTTTGAAAACGCAGCTGTTTCTATGCGTTTGGGCCTTTCGTTCACACGTAAGCGGCGTTGCGATTCACCGAAAACGGAGATTATTTAAAACAAAAAATGCCTCTCTGTGCAAAATGGGTTCAAAAACAAAAACAGCTGTGGGATACTGTTAGTCCGTGATTTGAACCGGGGGGAACAAATTACGCCAGGATCAGCCTGATATTATTTGTATCCCACTGTAACTTTACTGTATAAAGAGCTAACATCTCCAAAATGTCAGGAGTAGTTAGTCATTACAAGAAGTGTTTGTGAACTAAAAATCAAGAATGTGGGATACTGTTTGGCCGTGATTTGGAGAGCCCAGCGGATGCTCCCGACGCAGGGAAAACTAATTTTGCAGGGGAGACCTACCTTGGCACTTGTGCAGGTGAAGCCAAAGGGAAGATATGGTTCACCATATTTTCTAGTCTTTGGCTTGGAAGGAAGTTGGTTTGGAAACATATTTGGCGATGCTTCATCTCCTGCTTTGCGTTTGTGTGGGAGTCCCGTTGTTCTGTCCTTATTGTGCGTCCCTTTGCCCAACTTGACAGACAGCTAACGGTTTCAATGAACATAGGAGGCGGAAGTAAGTTTGAGGCTTTTTACTTCGTCAGTAGTTCAATGATTGACATCCTTTTCTTCCCGTAAAACTAAAAACAAACACAAAGTAAATGTCACAAGATGTATTTTCCTTTTAACTCACACTTCTAGGATATGAACTACACTGTTATATAGAATGCGTAATCACCAGCGACTCAGTAGTGATCACAATACAACTTAGCGAGTTTAGCTTCCTCAAAGATAAACATAACAGATGAAATTGGTTTCTAAACAAATCTATGTAATAGAAATGCACCAAATAAACTTGTAAACATGTTGTACATTAATACTCACAAGCAATAACTCTCCAAGGCAGAAATGTTTTAAAGAGCATCTAAGGCGACAAACAGCATATTCTGCAGGCTAACAAGCGACCAGCTTCCTGTTTCCTCTACCCACAGGAACACAGAAAAACCCCACCAAAATATAAGCTTGTGAGTATTCCCACTATGACCAGCAGAGGGTGCTGAAGAGAAAGAACCTATGCATGTCATAACACCCGTCAAAAACCTGTCCATTATGCTAGCAGTGTCCAAGCGTTCTTTGTTTTTTTCTTTTCATACCGCGCCCCCCCTGCAATGGCTCTGCGCCCCCCCCCTAGGGGGTGGGCCCCACACTTTGGGAACCTCTGCTCTAATCACATGAGCCAAGGTGTGAAAGTGGGTGTGGGACCTAATCAGCCAGGGTTTCGGGTGAGCTCATTGTGAAACCTGGCCCCACCTTGTCATGTGAATTCCTGAGGTCAGATGGCCCAGGATGTGAGTGGGCATTAAGGCGTTTGGGGAGGGAACTCAAAACTGGATTATAGATGGCAGACAGTTGGTGTCGTAAACCACCGCCTCTGTTCAAAGATGGTCCCTTACAGTGGACATAGATGGGCTCTTTCACTCCTCTTTCAAACCATCTGTCCTCTCTGTCCAAAATGTGAACATTGGCATCCTTTCAAGGATGCCAATGTTCACAACAGGGGCGGTGGTTTATGACACCAACTGCCTGAGTTCCTTTTTCTCCTTGTCTTTCCTCATGTTGTGTATTTTCCATTGTTATACCTCTCTGACCTATCTTCCCCATGTGATGTTTGTGTAATGTATCTATGTTCGGAAGGGTAAGATGGCGCTGGCACGGCTGGCAGCCTTAACCCAATTTCCCTCGGGATGAATAAAGTATGATCATTCAATCAATCAATCAATCAATTTGTGCATGTAAATGGAGAGTCCTCTTCTCACACTAAGGTCAATTATGGTGTTCCACAGGGTTCAGTGCCAGGACCAGTTCTGTTTACATTATACATGCTTCCCTTAGGCCAGGGGTGTCCAAAGTCCATTTTTAATTGGCCCTCAAGTAATTTTATAAATAGAATAGAATATGGCCCGCACTTCAACTTTTGCTTGAGTGTATTGCACTTCTTAGTTTTAACACCAGGGGGAGCTACTGTTGATCAAGGCAGTTGCTCCACCAAAAAGGACAATCACAGAAGAAATTTACCCCCAAGTTACCAAACATGGCAGAACCAAAGAAGCGAAAGGTAGAAAGTGAATGCAGAAAATTTCAGACACGGTGGGAGAGTGAATATTTCTTAAAAGAATTCAAGGGGACGTGTGTCTGTTTGATCTGCACTGAAACTGTGGCAGTTATGAAAGAGTATAATGTACGACGTATTTATGAAACCAAACATCAGGCCTATGCATCCTACACTGGTGCTGAGCGAGAGCAGAAATTAAAGCAAAGGGTAGCTATCCTGCAGGGTCAGCAACAGTATTTTTTTCGTGCTCAAATTGTCCAGGGAAAGGCTCCAATAGTCAGCTATGAGGTCGCCCAACTCATCGTAAGACAAAGCAAGCCTTTTTCAGATGGAGACCTCATAAAACACGGCCTCGTTAAAGTCACCGAAATAATGTGCCCGGAAAAAGTGCAGGACTTCAACAACGTCAGCATGTCCAGAAGTACAGTTGTGCCACGCATTGAAGAGTCGTCAGCCAACATTAAACTGCAACTGTCTGATAAAGCTTGTGCTTTTGATTTTTACTCCATCGCATGCGATGAGAGCACCGATGCCACAGACACCGCACAGCTGCTAATTTTTTTGCGGGGAGGGACGAGAGCACGGCGCTTTAGGTGAGTAAAAAATATATTCCACAGTACCCGTGTGTTAATGTGCAGGTACACATGCTTCAAATATCAATAATGTGCATCAATTCTGTCACTACCCTGCTTTTGCGCATGTAATGGAATTTCTTTCACTTATGTATTAATCACGTTATTGTAATGCCTTGGTGATTTTAACATGTCTGACACTCATACTTAAGACAAATGGTAGGGGGTGTAGTAAGGATGTTGGGGGAAACAGGAACTCCAGAGGACCAGTCTTTTGTCTCTTCAAGGACTCTGGGAGGTAGCAAGGGAGTGTGAATCTTAAGGTGTGAAACAGCTGTGTACTGCCTTTTGTTTAACTGAGAGCCACACTAGGCTCAGTGAGACTCTGCTGACCCTGCCCCGTGGTCATGCAGGCTCTCCACAAGCTTGGTTTTCTGTTCTCTGTGTGTTTGGATTAAAGAATGTTAGCTACCGCTCACCGCTCATCTGCAGGCTTTATTTAAGTGGAAAACTTCCACAACACGCACCACTTTCTTATATGCGTTTTTCTTGTTAACACACAGAGTACACACCGCTGTGCACAGCGCACGCACACGCAAAGTCAGCTGATCTCATCTGATGCAGATCTGCTCCTTGATCAAGTGACATTTGTCTGGATTTTTGGCACGAGTGGCGTACGATCAGCACCGCGGCTGGATGGCCCGATTTACATACCTAGCGCAGCTGATACTCACCAGAATAATTTACTAAAATTATATGCACTCCTGTTATTAAGTCCAGTTCAGTCTGTAAATGTTGATAACCGTTTCAAACGAACATTAATAGGTGTGTTGCTAAGCCTAAGAACTTAAATAACAAGCTTGAAATATACCCGTCCCATTTTCCCCTTTATTGTTTTTTCTCTGTGCTGTAAATCTTCTGTCCAAGAAGAAATCTGCTGCTGTTCTGAGAATGAGCTACCAAAGCTTTGTTCTGAATAAATCAATAAAGATCCATTTATGGAGAGCTGTGATGAAGGCAGTTTTGTCTTTAATTATATGCAACAATATAACACATTTGACCAATTTTAAATGATTTTTCTAACTTTAATACGCTACAGTTAAGGTTTTATACCTAATTTCTAGTAAGTGGCCCAGCCCCTCCTATATTTGTATGTATGTGGCCCTCAGTGAAAAAAGTTTGGACACCCCTGCCTTAGGCAGTATCATTAGAAGACATAGCATACATTTTCACTGCTATGCAGATGGCACCCAACTCTATCTATCCATGAAGCCAGATAACACACACCAATTAGTTAAACTGCAGGAATGTCTTAAAGACATAAAGACCTGGATGGCCGCTAACTTTCCGCTTCTTAATTCAGATAAAACTGAGGTTATTGTACTCGGCCCGAAAATCTTAGAAATATGGTATCTAAGCAGATTCTTACTCTGGATGGCATTACCTTGGCCTCCAGTAACACTGTGAGGAACCTTGGAGTCATTTTTGACCAGGACATGTCCTTCAATGCACATATTAAACAAATATGTAAGACTGCTTTCTTCCATTTGCGCAACATCTCTAAAATTAGAAATATCCTGTCTCAGAGTGATGCTGAAAAACTAGTTCATGCATTTATTACTGCTAGGCTGGACTACTGTAATTCATTATTATCAGAAGTCCTAAAAACTACCTGAAAAGCCTTCAGTTAATCCAAAATGCTGCAGCAAGGGTACTGACAGAGACAAGAAAGAGAGAGCATATTTCTCCTGTATTGGCTTCCCTTCATTGGCTTCCTGTTAAATCCAGAATTGAATTCAAAATCCTGCTCCTCACATACAAGGTCTTAAATAATCAGGCCCCATCTTATCTTAATGGCCTTGTAGTACCATATCACCCTATTAGAGGACTTTGCTCTCGCACTGCAGGTCTACTTGTTGTTCCTAGCGTAATTAAAAGTAGAATGGGAGGCAGAGCCTTCAGTTTTCAGGCCCCTCTTCTGTGGAACCAGCTTCCAGTTTGGATTCGGGAGACAGACACTATCTCTACTTTCAAATTAGGCATAAAATTTTCCTTTTTGTTAAAGCATATAGTTAGGGCTGGGCCAGGTGACCCTGAATCCTCCCTTACTTATGCTGCAATAGACATAGTCTGCTGGGGGATTCCCATGATGCATTGAGGTTTTCCTTTCCAGTCACCTTTCTCACTCACTATGTGTTAATAGACCTCTCTGCATCGAATCAAAGCTGTTATTAATCTCTGTCTCCCGTCCACAGCATGTCTGTCATTCTGTTTTCCTTCTCTCACCCCAACCGGTCGCGGCAGATGGCCCCGCCACTCCCTGAGCCTGGTTCTGCCAGAGGTTTCTCCTGTTAAAAAGGGAGTTTTTCCTTACCACTGTCGCCAAAGTGCTTGCTCATAGGGGGTCATATGATTGTTGGATTTTTCTCTTTATCTATTTTTGTACAATCTACTGTACAATATAAAGTGCCTTGAGGCGACTGCTGTTGCGGTTTGGCGCTATATAAATAAATTGAATTGAAAATTGAAATTGAAAATTTGTGTCTGCATTAAAAGGCTGTTTAAATGTAGGACGAACTAGAAAGGCCAGAGGTTAAAATCTCTGAACACTCATCCACACACAGATGCAATCACACACACAGAAACCTACTCACTGACACACAAAATACAAATATAAATAATAATAATAATAAAAAAAAACACTAAGTCTATCTTTGCAATACATTATGGGTCCTCAAAATTACACCCTTTTTTTACTCATCTTCTCTAGCTCCCACACCCAACATATGCTATACTGCCCCAAAGGTCTCTTCCAGATCTTCCAGGGTTATGGCTGTTCGTAACACCTAGTATTTGTGTATGAAACCAAACATCGCTTTACTTAACTGACTTATGAGTAAAGTTTGTTAAAACTTTTCCTGCCATCTCTGCACTCGGTTCTGCACTTGGGTTCAGTTTTGGTACAGGCCTTCGGCCCCCTTTAATGGTACGATCTGGCCAAGAGCAGAATGGACCCAGCAGAACCTGTGAGAGCTGCATTTGCCAAGTAGGCAGTGGCCATAGGCAGTCACGAACAGGAATTACAGGGGGTAAGTGCCCAGGGCGACGCCATTAGTGAGACCCAGTCAGAAACCTTAGCATGAATTCAGACCATACAGGTTAGCCACCTGTTCCGTCTGCACCTCCGTCAGCCACGCTCACTCACCCCCACTACGACTTATCCGCAAATGTTCCTGTTACCATCTATCAATGTGGTCCCAGCCTTTTGGGACACTGCGCTCCCAGAGCCCAAAACATATTCTGGGGAGCAAGGTAGCTGCGGAGCTTTTTCATGCCCCCTCTCTTCAGCACAACAATATTATGATGTCGGGGACAGGCTCTGATGGATGAATGCTCTCCGATGCATCCATCAGAGTGTGAATGTGGTTAGACAGCACTCAGTTTAGAGTCAGCGCTTGTGAGAATGGGTGTGACTGGGTGATTGTGGCATGTTGTATAGAGTGCTTTGAGTGCTCTGGGAGAGTACAGAAGCGCTATGTAAGAATCAGTCCATTTACCATTTACTCAAATATGTATACTGTAATTTATACAGTTTTTACAGTATGCATCACTTTTGGGATATTATGGGACTTACTTGTACAAAGTTGTATCACAATTCTTTGACTCTTTGTAGCATCCATCATCTGGACTGACGTGTACCAGCTCAAATTTGGCTGTACTTTTTGCCCATCCTCCCTCATCGTTAGACCATGGTTGACCACAAGGTCATCCAAAGTGGCTTTGATCTCCTCAGAGATTATCCTCAGAGATCATCGAGTTAAATATGGGGAATGGAGTTTAATAGACTAAGTTTCATCATCCGAGCGACATACGATATGCTACTTTCCCCAATAAATCTGCCGCTGTGGTTAGGCAAGGACCCAACCTGCTCCCCGTGTACTGTCCCAGCCACACTCAAGCACATCTTGGTTGGTTGTAGGACTAGCCTTACTCAGGGCAGATACACATGGAGACATAACAAGGTTCTCAGGTGTATAGCCGAGAAAGTTGAGCGCAAAAGAAAATCCATCAATTCTCAACCTTTCACAAAACAAGAGGAGCATCAGTTTTCATCAGCATTTGTCTGGGAGGGAGATAAGCTGAGGACAAGCCCCTCTACCCTGGACCTGTGCCCGCTGAAGGTTGCCAGGGATTGGATGCAAGTGGACTTGGATCAGAGGCTAATTTTTCCCACAGAGATCGTAACAACTACTCTGCGACCAGACCTCGTCCTTTGGTCTAACTCCCAAAAACTCGTGTACGTCATTGAGCTGACGGTACCATGGGAGGAAGCAATTGATGAAGCATTTGAGCGTAAGAAGCTGTGGTATGCCAACTTGGCAGCTAAGGCAGAGGACGGAGGTTGGAAGATCAAGGTGCGCCCGGTGGAAGTGGGGTGCAGGGGCTTTGTTGCCAGTAAAAGAGCAAAACTGCTTAGAGAGATTTGGATCAGGGGACAGGCGCAATGACAGGCTATAAGAGAATTAGCTAAGACTGCTGAGAGGACCAGTCACTGGCTATGGCTAAAAAGGGCTGAGATCACTTGGGCAGCTAAGGCAGTCAGCTAACTGCAAGACACAGATTGACAGGATTGATTGACCCGTGGTGGGCCTGCCTCAACAGGTGGCGTAAAAAAGGGTAAAACATAACATTAGAAGTTTTGCTGGCTGACTGATACAGCTGTCTCAGGGCCTCCTGGGTACTGTGTAGTTAACCTAATGGTAGTGAAAACAAAAAGAGGAATTAGAGAATAGGAAAGAAAAATGTTGCTCTCTTCTCCCCTCTGCTCTTCTTCCCTTTTCTGGAAGGCAGTGGGGAGGTAGCGCGTACAGCCCGATCTGGCAGGGAGGTGTGGGCAGTGTTGGTCAAGTTACTTGAAAAAAGTAATCAGTTACTAATTACTGATTACTTCCCCCCAAAAGTAATCCCGTTACTTTACTGATTACTTATTTTCAAAAGTAATTAATTACTTAGTTACTTAGTTACTTTTTAAAAACACGATTTACAACCTGAATAGGTGATAAAGCGATAGATCTTTCAGCCAAATTCTACTTTTTCTGCATAATTCATCATACAAAATGTAATCAAATGGAAAAGTCTCTTTTTAAAACTTGTTTTATTAGTTTTAATCTTTTAACTTTATGCATCAAGCAAAAATTAAATTATATGCAACATTCTCTGACTGGAAGAAATTTGTTTAAAATTTAAACCTATTTTCTGCACATTCGAGCACATAAAATAAAATATTTTTTTGTGTTTACACTCACTCTTTCAAATAGATGCAAGTAAAACACAGCAGAAAATAAATAAAATCAAAGACTCAGCGGTCCTGTTGCTCTATTTTCACCTGTAAAGCAGGGCTGGGGTAGGCGGAGGTTTACCCTGGTGCAGGTGTGCTGCAGCGGTGAGTGGAAGAATCCGCGAGTTTCTCTGTGAATTTCACATTACGTTGTAGTACACTCGGTGCTTGCTTGGAAGTTTAGGGGTTTTTTCGCTGTAAAAAGAAGTTTTCTTCCCACGCACAATGGACACTAATGTTTTTGTCACTTTTTATGGAATCAAACTCAAAATGTTATGAGATTCTATGTTTTTTATGTGTTTTATTCTTTGTTTTATTATCTTTTAATATTCAAGCATATTGTAAAGTGTTTATATATTTCACAGAATTTGCTGTACTTTCCCATGTCACAAGATTCGATGTATTGCTCCATTGTCATGCAACCCGACAGTGAACTCTGCAATACATATAGTTTAAGCAGGAAACAGATGCGGGTCACCCAGACTACAATAGAAAACGGATGAGGCACCTAAACCACAACAGGAAAACAGATGCGCGACTCCCCTAACCACAAAAGATTAAGTCAGCGCCACATCTTTTAGAAAGAAGCAGACACACACACATATACAACTGTTGGTTTAAAGGAATTTGTAAAGAGGAAATGTGACGTATTTGCATACACGATGTAAACTATAAATAAAGAGCCATCGCCTGCACTCGGTGTGAGTCTCGTCAGAGTGCTCACCCGTGCACGTTAATGTTATTACATTCTAACTGTTTGAGTGTCTTTATTCAGCCTGAAGAATGTCTTATTAAAATAAACTCTTGACAATTAATTGGTCCTTCGAGCCCGGATTTAGGACATCGAATTATAACTAATTTTATGCTCCAACGGAGTGACCTCGTCGTTTCCTGACATCGTGGAGAGCCCGCGCTGAAGTCTGTCGACAGCCTCTTTCCTATGAAGGAGAAAAGACCAACTACGTGAATTCGGGGTTGGCCAGCGTTCTTAGTAAGAGGTCCACGATCCTGGGGAACGAGGAGGAATCTCTGACCGCACTTATATCATCATAACCAGGTGAATATTAACACTCAAAGACACATCGCAAATAATCGTCTTTTAGATTGACACTTTTCCAAGGGAAAAACTCGTCCTGTAGGGACTGGCAGTTGAAAAAGAGACTACGCTTGTAAGACGAAACTGGCAGTCCAGAGGTGACTCGTTTCGCAGCAAAAAAAAGCTGGTAGTCTAAAAGACTCGCTTGTAAGACGAAACTGGCAGTCCAGAAGAGACTCGTTTCGCAATAAAAAAAAAGCTGGTAGTCGACAAAATTTACTCCGGGAGTAAATGGGAAAAGGAAAGTGTCAATTAAAATAGGATTACACTGCCGCTATGTGAATTGTTTGTATTTAAAAGAGGAAGTGAGTGTCATTTGAAGAGGGACAGTAGGACCCTACACCACTTCTATTGTTTTCCTGTGTCGACTGAAATACTGGTGAGGAAGGGAAAAGGTTGCGCTCCATCGCATAAAATTAAGGCCGCCCTTGACATTAGGACAAGGGTAGAAGGCTGCCTTAATAACCTCCCCTAACTCTAATACCAGAGAAGGTCACACAGTTCTGTTTGTAGTATTAATAACACAAAATCAAAATGGGAAATAAAACAACAAAACTCACTGCTGACGAGCAGTGGCTAGAAAAGAAATGTCCAGGCGCCGGACAAATTAGTGCATATAGATGGAGAAATCCAAAGAAAACTAAATGTCCCACGCGGGAGGAAAATGCATTAACTAAATTATAAGAAACCCTCCAAGCAGAAATAAATACTGAAAAGGAAGCTAAAAAGAAATCAAAGCATACACAAGAGTTGTAATATTTTAAAGCATGGAAAGAGGAATGAAGTGGAATAAACAAAAGGTTAAATTAAGGTTAACTTAAATTAAAGCAATGAAACAAAATTGGGAAGACAACCAAGCTGAATGAATAGAATGCGTGAAACCAGATAATTCACACAAAATATATCAAATAAAAAAGAGGGATGCATAAGGCATATTAAGGCTGTGTCATTGTTCAGCCAAGGGAAATGTCTCCAGCTTGGGAAGGTGTGAAGCTGCAGGTTCACACAGACCCGTGATGGATACATAATAAAATATAAACTAATATACTATTGTATATTAGTATATATACTATTACAATATACTATTGTATATTAGTAGTAAAGTAGTGTATTGTGATATACTATTGCTGTTATAAAAAAGGAAAAACAATACAATGATAACATTAATAATGACATACTATTAATAGGAAGAGGCACTTCAGTCAGTTATGATGCGAGGTGGAAGATTGTTAAAAGTAGTCTGATTCAAGCTTAAGGTTTGCTCAAACTCAGTACAATGATATAGGAGATGAAGAAAATAAGGAAATAACTACACTAATCAGGTGCATAGAGACACTTGACCTGCTTGTAAACCTGTCATCTTAGATGAGACTTTGTTAAGATGAAGAGCAAACCTATACTAACAACTAATAAGCCAAACCCTGTATACAACAGCTAAAGCTACAGGTTTGAGAAGCTGAATAAGATGAATTAAATATGTGGACACTACCAAGCTGATGAGCAAGTTACACATTTTTATTTGTTTTTTAGTGCAGAAGCTGCATATTAAAGGTCACACATGCAGCTGTCTGTGAGCTCAGTTTTTTATTCACACTTCTGCTCTGTTTCTGGCAGCAGCTTTTTCTTTTTCTTTTTGTGTCCTTGATGATGATAAGTCCAGAGCCAGCTGAGAGCTGGGTTATCTGTTTTGTTTTATGTGACAAGGCTGAGAGATTAAAACTTAGTTTCTTGTTTTGAAAAAAAAAAAAAAAAAAAAAAAAGAGGTTTTGTGTTTCTCAGCCAAGAACAACTACAATTTCATTTTCTGTTTTGAGACAGGATAATAATAATAATAATAATAATAATAATAATAATAATAATAATAAAACAAAGAGTGATGTTTTGTTTAAGTATTGAAGCAGGCTAATACTGCAACATATCGTCTAGTGCATGATCTGCGAGCAATATATGAAATCATCTTATTCATCTTTAAATAAACTCCAATTATGGAGATCTGAAGTCACATGCTTAGGGCACACCCTCAGGTAAAGGCAGAAAGCTACTAAACAAAGAAAAAAAGCTATACAGAATGCGCCACAGCCACAAAACTAAGTATTTACATTCTTTCTGACTCTTTGTGAGCCTGAGTTATGACCTTGGCTCCCTGTTTTCTGCTTCCACCAAGGGTGGGGTGTGACACTCCCGTGGCATGTGCTCTGTTCTCTTTACTATCACAAAGGAAAAAAAGAGAGAGGCCCCTACTCTCTGAATACAATATTCTCTGCATAACTCGGCAGTATGAAATGTCATGAAACAGTGTAACTCACTCACAGTAAATCAGCAGTAAATCAGCAGTATAGGATAATACAAACCTATCTAATAAATCTAATGATTTTCACATTCTTTTAACTAAGAAGTATGATGTGGCCTACAGCAGTATCATGATTCACTCATTTTGATTACAGGTATAATGTAATATAATCTCACAACTGCTACAAGCACATTTGCCTTTCTTCACACACGCGAGTGAAAGGCAACTGTTAAGAAAATGCCCTTTGGGTGAGACAGGCCCAGAGGCCCTGCATGCAAGCGTGCTAACACACATACATGCAATGAAGAGCAGCTTACACTAGAGCACACACTATATGTGCGCCTCTATATCTCACATTGGTGTTAAAACAGGAAAAACTTAATAGTTTTGTTATCAACTGCTGAATTTACCCACTACTGACATTTAACTCTCCAGCTTGCAGGAAACGTTTGTGAAAACAGAGAAGGAAAAATAAAGACACAGAGAGAGTCTGGTATGACCAAGCAGTGATCAGACAATAAATTTAGTTGGTAATACAATAAATTGTGAGATGCTTTCTGCTTGATTGATGCAACACAAGTAATTTACTGTATGGAGGAAATTCTCTTTTGTGATAATCTTTTGAACGTGCATTTCTGTTGACCTGTCAATTTAGCGCATTATAAACTGATATGCAAATTAGTTGATTGATATTAGATTTGAAAAAATAACTGTGTTATAAAATAAGTGAATAAGATGTAACAACGGTTGAAATTAGTTTTTGTTTCTAGTGTGTGGAGAAGGTTTTATCATGGCACACATCTGTTTACATGGGAGGAAACTCCTCATGTGATGCGACATTTAGCAATTTGCAAGTGTGCAGCACATCAGAAGAATGACTATGAAATTACAAAGGGAAACAATTTTACTGACAAAGGATGAACAAAAGCAGCTCCCACAGCTGAGCAAAAGAAATGGCTGAAATGCGGAGCGCAACTAAAAGATGACTTGATGATTTGTGAAGGAAAACCAATACTTCCAAAATCTCTACACAAAACAGCAGCCTTAGTGACACATGGAGTTACTCTCCATGCGTCAACAGGAGGGATAGGAGATATAATCTCCAAAACACACTCTAAATTTCGAACACACTCTAAATTTGAAACTTCAGCAAAATGCTTATGTAACCATTTTATTCCAACATATGGCATCCCCACTCTGATAAGATCAGATAATGGGACACACTTTGTCAATGAGGTAATCAGCAAAGTCTCTGAAGCACTAGGATTCAGCATCAAATATCACTGTGCTTATCATCCTCAAAGTGCCGGCCTAGTAGAAAGGACAAACGGCACAATAAAACAGAGGCTTAGAAAATGCATGGAAGAAACAGGAAGGCCATGGCCTGAGTGTATAGGCCTAGTAAAATGTGGATGAGATTAACCCAATGCTTGCAGAAGCTGACACCATTTGAAATTATACATGGTAGACCCTTCCCTCTGCCCATCACCAGTGAACCAATAGACAAATCAGTTAGAGAAACAACCCTAGCAGAATGGATGACAAAACTGCTAGAGAACAAAGAAATAGTTCTGAGCAACCAACTGCCGAGTGATTCTTCTCCAGTCTCTTCCAGGTTGAAACCAGGCGACTGGATCCTGATCAAGGTTCTCCAGAGGAAAAACTGGAGCTCACCGAGGTGGGAGGGCCCTTTTCAGGTCCTGCTAACGACGCCAACAGCGTGCAAGACCGCTGAAAGACCTTCGTGGATCCACCAGAGCCACACCAAAAAAGTACAAGGGGACACAAGCCCAGACGCCAGTTCACCTGTCATCTAGTGATCTGTAAGTGGAGGAGAGGGCAGATTGGGTATACCCCGCCCTCTTGACTTCTCGCTTTCAGTCAACACACTAGGTGATCTGGTGAACTTGGTCGACCTGAAGAAACCCCATTGTAGCCCGAGCCCCGACCTAGCCCCACCTGCCCGGTAGAGTAAAGGAAGATCAGTCCAACCTGCAAAACCAGAAGAGCAACCCATCACTCAAGTAACTACTCAGACACTCACAAACAATGCCTGACATAGAGCGTGCAAAATGAACATTCAGACATTTCAGATGGAGAGGACCCAGTCCCCAACAGGACTCGACGACGATGCTGGTCAGAGGAATGCCAACTAATGCATAATTATGTACCCCATAACAAAATTGAAATGGCATTCTTTGTAAACCTACTACAAACTCTAGAAACAGTAATAAATACAAGTCTGCGTGCATGTGCTCCAAAGGAACCAATAAAGAGCTTAATAACACTTCCGGTCACACCGCCCGAACTAGCCCATAACATGACCATGGTCTGCCTATGGAGACTTAGAGTCCCAGAAAAGCAGGGTGTATCTTTTGTTTATCCAAATAAGACACTGCAACCGGAATCTTCCTGGCACAAGCTTATAGCCCGATAGCAACTGAGGAAGAAGAAGACTGTGTTTAAAAATTTCCTGTACTTAACATGACTAGCAATTGAAAATGTGCAAACAAGTGATTGTCTACTGAAGCCTATGAAGTATGAGTGAAATATATTAACAACAGGAGGGAATGTTATGAGATTCTATGTTTTTATGTGTTTTATTCTTTGTTTTATTATCTTTTAATATTCAAGCATATTGTAAAGTGTTTATATATTTCACAGAATTTGCTGTACTTTCCCATGTCACAAGATTCGATGTATTGCTCCATTGTCATGCAACCCGACAGTGAACTCTGCAATACATATAGTTTAAGCAGGAAACAGATGCGGGTCACCCAGACTACAATAGAAAACGGATGAGGCACCTAAACCACAACAGGAAAACAGATGCGCGACTCCCCCAACCACAAAAGATTAAGTCAGCGCCACATCTTTTAGAAAGAAGCAGACACACACGCACATATACAACTGTTGGTTTAAAGGAATTTGTAAAGAGGAAATGTGACGTATTTGCATACACGATGTAAACTATAAATAAAGAGCCATCGCCTGCACTCGGTGTGAGTCTCACAGAGTGCTCACCCGTGCGTTAATGTTATTACATTCTAACTGTTTGAGTGTCTTTATTCAGCCTGAAGAATGTCTTATTAAAAATAAACTCTTGACACAAAATAAGGTCAGTACTTCCACGCTTTAAACGCTGCATGCTACACTCTGTCCCGCACTCGATATATTATCCATTGTTGATCTGCAGACAGCTTTTGCCACGAACGTCGCACTCGCTTACGTCACTGTCATGAGGCGTTCTGCAAAAAAATCACGGTTTTAGTAATGCAGTAACGCAGCGTTCCTACGTGAAAGTAACGGTAATCTAATTACCGTTTTGCAATAGTAATCCCTTACATTACTCGTTACTTGAAAAAAGTAATCAGATTACAGTAACGCGTTACTTGTAACGCGTTACTGCCCATCTCTGGGTGTGGGAAACCAGATCGGGTGCCCCCCTTCCGGCTCTCCTCTCTGCTCTCTCCTATCTTGTCCCTTTTGTCTTACTTCTCTCTATCACCTGTTCTATCCCTTTGGAGAAATAAGTCTCCATAAATGTTAAAGAGGTAAGAATTATTATTATTAATATAATAATTATTATTTCTCAGTTGCAGTGAATAGATAGAAGAAAATAAACTGCAGAAAACTAAACAAACTAAACAAGAAAGAAGAAATAACAATTTAACATAAGTTAAGTTGAGGCACAAAACGATGTGTGCCACTGGTAAAGTTTCTGGGCTGCCTTTCCTCATAACAGCCATCCCTCAAGATTTTCTCCATTTAAAACAATGCAATATAAGGGAATGTAAAATCTAGTCCTTTTACTGAATCTGGGCCTTCATCCTACCTGTGCTCCTCTTACTCTCACTCCTGTGGCTCTGCCTCTGTTTCCAATGTTGGCATATATTGCTCCAAAACAGAAGAGCTCATCTGTTGCCCTTTTATAAAGCTCTGATTTCTTAATTATGTGTGAAAGGTAGGGATGGGTATCGAAAACCGGTTCTTGTTGAGAACCGGTTCCCACTGTTTCAATTCCTTGGAATCGTTTGCCATTTTTGCAAAGGATTCCCTTATCGATTCCAGTCGCCCCGAATGACGTAACCACGTTGCGGAGCGTCGGAGCGTACCTGGCAGGAAACACTGCGCCTAAGCGGCTCAAACGCTTAAAAGTTTGTTTATACTTTACGAGAACGGAAGCCAACAGGGCAACTTGCAATACTTGCAAAGTAGATATTTCATTTAGGGAGGAAACACTACGAATATGCAAAAGCATTTGCTCACAAAACACGCGATGAACTTAAATGAATGTCTTTAAATCCACTCCGGACTCGTGAATCTCAACCCAGCAGCAGCATCGGTAACGTTTGCACGTCATCTCCCGTTAATGCGGCAAGTAAATAATCAACTAACAGTGCATATTATGTTAGCGCGATCTGCTTTATTACAAAACCTGCCATTGTGCATTTAGATGACCATGATGAGACAGACAGACAGAGTCTGGCTGGCGCTCGCTGGCAGTTGTCGCTGCAGTCTACCGGTAGCATCTCTTTTCAGGCCCGAATGTCACCGAGCAGTGACTAGTTTGTGGTCAAAACCTTGCAGCCATTTGCCACAGCAGATGGTAAGTGAATGTGTTTAATTGTAGGCAGGGACATTACTGGATATTCTTGTGTAATTGCTACAGAATAATTTATGTTATACTTTGTTATTGCTACAGAAGAATATTTATTTTATTATTTTACGTTTACAATTTTCCCCGGGGACCCTGTGACACCCCATTGAAGAGCCGTAGGCTGTGGATCTCTTAAGATCTCACTGTTGGGTTTGTAAGGCCATGTTACTCCTAAATTTCTATCTTGTTGAAAGAGAAGATATAAAACAGTTCTAAGCTAATCGACCTTAGTGTTCTCCTTTTTAAAAACAAGAATCGATAAGAGAATCGATAAAGAATCGAATCGTTAAAGAAAATCGAAAATGGAATCGGAATCGTTAAAATCTTATCAATACCCATCCCTAGTGAAAGGTGTTTAGCCATGTGATGAGTTAGTATGCAGAGTAGGGCAACTGAGTTTACAATTTTGAATGACAGTGTGTTTCTTGTGCAAACAAGAGGTTGTCTTGATGAAAATTATACCAAATGCAGATGATTGTATGTAGTGTTTTGTCAAAAATGTGTTTTAAAACTGCAATTTGAGTGAAAAGAATTGTGCTTGTAGTTTAGCAGAATTGATTCAGGGGGTTGGTGCATTAGTTACATGTTGTAGTCACTGTGTCTGACATACAAATAATTGTGTGTAAACAATTGGAAAAAACTGTAATCTCTGGCTCTCTTCCACAGCATGTGTTTTATCCTGTCTTCCTTCTCTCACCCCAACCAGTGGCGGCTGACGGCCACCCCTCCCTGAGCCTGGATCTGCCGGAGGTTTCTTCCTGTTAAAAGGAATTTTTCCTTGCCACTGTCACCAGACTGCTTGCTGTTAGGGGGTCTGTGGTGGGGTTGTGGTCCCTGGCGCAGCTGCAGAAGAGGAGTAGTGCAGTGAGTTCAAGAGGGCGGTACCGGGAGGCAGGTGAGCCACAGGTGATGACGATTGTTGATGACAGTGTTTCCCTTCTTTTTGTCTATATAGTGATGGCAGAGTCGAGCAGGAGGCACGCTGGACCGGAACATACTGTTTCCTGTATGCAGAGTAGTCAAATAAAAAACATTACTTGTGAACACAAACCCCGTGTGTATTGCATTTGTTACAGGGTCATATGATTGTTGGTTTTTTTTCTTCTGTATTATTGTAGGGTTTGCCTTGAGTTGACTGTATAAATAAAATTGAACTGAATTTTGCTATACATGGAGGTGGAAGGTCTATGACCGGCAGCCTTATACCAGAAATATTTTATTGGAGGCAATGGGACACACCTGCGATGACATAACGGTGGATTCTTGTCAAAGCTGGGTTTGGCACACAAGATGGTTTTTCCCACACTGCTTGGCAAGGGAGAATATTGCCTGTGATGTGGGTTTCCTACTAACTACATGTCCTGAATGCTGTGTCTTCAGTTATTCAATGCAGAGTCTAATGAGTCCTCCGTGCTGAATATATTTTTACTTGCTCCATTTATGATGTGAACATACTGTTTGGTATTGAACATAGGATAATTTGTTTTGAGGTGATAGTTTCATTTTGACAGAAAAGTCTGGGGTGTTGTGACTGTAGTTAATTTTTGATTTGTGTTTACGGTTTTGAGAAAATGACTGGAGGTTTCAAGAAATGTGTTTTAGCAATTTAGAAAAACTGTAATACCCGACTGAGTTGGGCTTTGAATGACTTGGAACTTTGAAAACTCATGGAGGCCCAATCATTGGGCAAAAACTCAAGTTCAACCATCTTACCCATTTTCTGAACCAGTTCCTCTCAAGGTCCACTTAGAGTTAGATCTTGCTAAAAGATCAGCAAAAATCATGTGACATCTCTCTAATGACAAGAAAAATAGGTGATTGACCACTTTTTTCATCCTATATGAATATTACTGAGGCTTGTTCAGTCCAATTTGGGTACACTGAATTGTACTCATTTTAAATGTAAAGATTAGGTCTTCCTGAAATCATATTTGTCAGTCTAACTCAATACGATGTGACCTAAAGTTTGAGCCAATAGTAATAGGGTTGTATAAGACCATCTTCTCAGTATAAATGGAATAAAAAACCCAACATCTGCCACTGAGATGCTTCATTTTAGACAAAAGAGCATAACAAAGAAAATAAAAGCAATACATTCAGATCAGGAACAAATAGTTCAAACATAAAAAGGAAATGCATTGGGGCCCCACCATTTGGGTGAAAGAACAGGTACAACCTTCCGTAATGTTCACCTGGACAATTTCCTTTCAGAGGCCATATGGGGTCCAAAACAATGGTGGGTCAATTCAGTGTCCCGCACAGATCATCCAGTGTTATTTGTAGTCAAACTTGTAATCACTTTATAGTTCATACTTCATACCCAATACTCATATCTGTTATTATCCTCCGTCTCTCTTCCACAGCATGTCTTTCATCCTGTTTTCCTTCTCTCACCCCAACCGGTCACGGCAGATGGCTGCCCCTCCCTGACCCTGGTTCTGCCGGAGGTTTCTTCCTGTTAAAAGGGAGTTTTTCCTTCCCACTGTCGCCAAAGTGCTTGCTCATAGGGGGTCATATGATTGTTGGGTTTTTCTCTGTATTTATTATTGTGTGATCTACTGTACAATATAAAGCGCCTTGAGGCGACTTTTGTTGTGATTTGGCGCTATATAAATAAAATTGAATTGAATTGAATACCCTGGAAGACCACCAAGTCATTGGTTCAGGTATGTGGATGACACCTGGGTGAAAATTAAATCTCAGGATTCACGGATCACGGATCACCTACAGGCCAGTGGACACTCTTTCAATGATGAGGATGTACACATCCTGGACAGGGAGGAACGCTGGTTTGAGCACGGAGTCAAGGAGGTGAACTAAAATGGGTGAAAACTGGTTTGAAATACTTGGGTGTTTACTTGAGGTATCACATGGAGGTCATGAAAAATTGGGAAAGTGTTGTTGAACCGAAGGAGGGTAGGTTAAAAAAATAACATTTCTTTAACCTAAGTGGCTTTTACCACTTACCATCTTACAGTGGTTGCACACTTATTATTAACAATCTTATTGTATAATCGTTGTGGTACTGTTTAGCAGATTTGGAACCCTCACCCAACCGACTGATGAAATTACAGATTTTTATTTTAAGCTTTTTTCTTGACAGACTGCACGGTGTTCCTCAAAGTGTTTTGTTTTTGCAAAAGGAAGAAGAAGGGCAAGGCTAGATTCATTTAGAACGTAGAAAAGCAGCTTTCAGGTTACATTTTTTACAGAGCTTTATGTATGGGGATCAAAATATTTTGTGGAGGCAGGTTGGAACGGTTCGCAGCCAAGTGTGAAGCGGTGGGAATGAGAATCAGCAACTCCAAATCTGAGGCCATGGTCCTCAGCCAGAACAGGGTGGAGTGCCCACTCCGGGTCAGGGACGAGACCCTGCCCCAAGTGGAGGAGTTTAAGTATCTCGGGGTCTTGTTCACAAGTCATGGGAGAAGGGAGCCGGAGATTGACAGACGGATTGGTGCAGCGGCTGCAGTGATGCGGACACTGTACCGGTCTGTTGTTGTGAAGAGAGCTTAGTGTAAAAGCGAAGCTCTCAATTTACCAGTCGATCTACGCCCCTACCCTCACCTATGGTCACGAGCTGTGGGTAGTGACCGAAAGAACGAGATCTCGAATACAAGCGGCAGAAATGGGCTTCCTCTGAAGGGTGGCTGGCCTCTCCCTTAGAGATAGGGTGAGAAGTTCGGCCATTCAGGAGGGGCTCAGAGTAGAGCCGCTGTTCCTCCACATCAAAAGGATCCAGTTGAGGTGGTTCGGGCATCTGACAAGGATACCCCCTGGGCGCCTCCTGGGTGTCCCACCGGGAGGAGGCCCCGGGGCAGACCCAGGACACGCTGGAGAGACGATATCTCTCAGCTGGCCTGGGACCACCTTGGTGTTCCCCCGGATAAGCTGGAGGAGGTGTCTGGGGAGAGGGAGGTCTGGGCTTCTCTGCTTGGGCTGCTGCCTCCGCGACCCGGCCCCGGATAAGAGGAAGAAAATGGATGGATGGATGGATGGATGTCACAGAATGCTTATTTTCAAAAGTTGGTAATTTGGGGTTCGGTAAAACTTGTTTTTTTTTTATCACTCAAGCTATGTTGTAAAGTGCTTGTCACCTTTCTATGTTAGTGTGTGCTACGTTCCCCTAAAAGGGTCCAGGAAAGTAACAAAGAGTTTTATTAAAGTTTCTAATAATAACTCACCCAAAAGAGACAGACAAGCCACTATCACAATTTAAAGAAACAAAACAAAACTCAAGTGTTGGTCAGTAAACTGAAAAGTAAGTCAAAAAGAGATTAGCGACCAAACACACACCAGAGCTCACCTTTCTCTGCCCTTAAATACCTTTAATTGCTGCTGGGAGTCAGCTGTACAAAAGAAAAAAGTGGCAAGAGAGATGGTAGGACACACCCACACAGGCAACTTCAGGAGGAGGCCCCTGCCATAACAGTTTGTTAAAAGCTTGGAGGCTGAAGGAAACCGAAAAACTTGGGATATCTATATCTTTACTTTGGCTTTTATTGGAACCTATCCTAAAGGGATCTCGTTTAGGTTCATCCTGGGATGATGTGATAATGTTGTCAGAGCGTCTGATGAAAAAGAGAGTTACCACTGTAAGGCATTTGCTTGAACTTATTGGAGCCAAAATGGAAGATGTTGTCTCCTTGACAAGGGGACTGGAGGTTTGCTCTCTCCAGATAGTAGGCTTGCTGCTGACCAAATTCAAGCATGTTTTATCATAAGATGATAAAAAAAACTACTGGATGGTCTAATGGAATTTTAATACCTGATAAAACACAGTTTCTTAAAATTGTACATAAAGACACAGCTGAAGGATTTTGAAAGTCTGGGTTCTTTTTCAGAGAAGGAGAAATATCTATGAACACTGCTGGATTTGGTGAATGGGAAGATATTGTATAAGAGTTTCGTTAAGGCTCTAAACAAAAAGTTAAGAGATAAAAACGATACACCTAGTAAAGATCATTTTAAAGTTGGTTTTGATGTGAAACCTGTATGGTGGTTGATCTCCATTGGCTTCTCCACTCAAATGAAAGCAACCAACATTTCATTATTGTGTTTGGAACGACCCAGCATCTTAATATGAACATTTTTTTTTGACCCAATGCTTACATAGAAGGCGATATTTCTTAAATTACTAGTTACTTCCTCTAGATACCAATAATTATGAATAAAAATACTAAAATTAAAGTATTGTTAAATAAGATTTTTAAGTTTGCTATTTACTCTTCATAAACACAAGTCCACAGATCTGAAATATCTTTATTTTATTTGACATTTAGAACACAGATATTAACAAATGCGTCATAAAAAAAGTCTTATTTAGCAAAAACATAAAGAACTTTGTTTCCTTGAAGGGTGTTTTGAACTTTTTTTGTGACTAAGCCTTTAAGGGTACCCCCCCCCAACACAAACTTGAAATGATGAAACCATAAAAACTTTGAACATCTGTCCAGACGTGGCAGTTGGATGTCCTGGTCATCCACTGGAACTGTGACATCCATGTCTTCTGGCTGTGACACAAAAGCGAAACAGTAAAGACATATTTAGGGCATGTGACCATTCCATATAACAAAGATGCTCACATGTAAATCAGTGTCTTCTCAACATGTCTTGTAAAGTAGGGAGGATCTGTGTATGGTTACTCAGTTAAATCTACCTAAACCCATACATGTCCCTGTTACGACCCCCTCTGCTAGGCGTCAGGGGAGGAGTAACATACACAAGCCCCGAACACAAAACTGAGTAAAGAAGGGTTTTAATAACAAACTTTAAACAGAAAACCGACAGGGCTGTTCAACAGACCGCTGGGCAAACAATTATTATATAAAGACAAAAGAAAAGACAAGAGTAAAAGCTAAAGGTTAACTAAGGCAAGCTGGCGGCACACAAAATAAACGCTAAGAGTAAACTAAGGCGAGCCAGCATCACAATATTCTACTCACAGCCAGCTAGCAGCTCAAAGCTCTAGTCAGGCTAAGTTCAAGCATACACCAGGGTTTAACAAAGTTCAGAAATATGAACAAGTTCAACAAAGGTTGACGAGAGAGGCACGAAGGGCAAACTGCATGTTCAGTCCTAAGCAGCTGCCACTGAGTGAAGGACCTCCAGCCTTTTGTATTCCCCAGTAAATGCAGGCAGCCGTGTCATTGGTCCGTTGTGTTCAAGGCTCCTGCAGCAGCCAATGGTGTGAGTGGTCTGGCACACTCTAATCTGCATGTAGTTGAGGCGGGCACAGGTCCGGGGCCAGCCAATCCCCCGTGAGTCCTGAAACACTGTGATTTGCATGGAGGAAGGCGGGGCCACCTGAGGCCAGAGGCCGTAACAGTCCCTCAAGATTTAAGCTTTTATGTTTTAATTAGATGTGAGTTAAGCCACATGCACACCAACAACACTTAAGAGCCTCCACTTCCTAATAATCTGACAATAAATTGGATTCCGTTACTCTGTTATGCCAAGTCCCAGCTTAAAGAAAACATCTGCTATAGCCAATGATGCACCCAGGAAATGTGATTCAGAACCACTACAACACAATGACCAGACTGATAGCACTCTCACCATCTTTTTTGGGCCTCAGAAAGATGTCACCGTGGGTTCCTGCTTACAAACATAGATCGTGGCATTTGCAGTTTAGTTTTCTTATCAAGGTGTTTATACAGTAGATTAACTCACATACACTTAGTACATCATGAGTACATCATGCAAGTTAAACGTATACAAGCCATCCACTTGTCCAACTCATCTATGCACAATTAAAACCAGTTTACTCCCACTTACCTCTACTTCATCTGTGTGCATCGATCCCCACTCATATGATCCACTATCCCCTGAGTTTACTTTCTCTGAGAACCTTTCCTCCTAAAGACCCAAAAGACTGTTTTATAATTCAAATACTTATACACAGAAAAGGGATCGTTTTCTTCATGATTGCACCTTATATGGTGTTATTTTATGTGAGTTGATATATAACTAATTAATCTGTACAACACTAAAACTAGTTTAGTCAGACTCACCTCATTCTCACGTGGGGTTGGCACACTTTTCTCACCCAAATCACTATCCTCTGACTTTCCTTTTTGCAAGGAACTCACCTCCTAAAAATTAAAAGACAATTTTAAAATTCAAAAGGCAAATAAACAGTAACTGGATTTTTCTTCTCACTAAAAATGGCAAAAGAGCACAAGTTTTTTATCACTATGTTCAAAGAAATATGAAAAATAAAGTATATCACTGGACTGTCTTTCTCCACACAAACAGAAAGTAAGAGGTTAGAATTCTCAATACTTTGCCAACTGACTGATTATATCAGCTTTTCTTCATCAGGCAATACTGAACCTGATTACTAAGCACTTATGCGGAGAAAATGGATTGTTTTCTTGATGATTTTACCTTTCATTGTGTAATTCTGTGTTAGTTCATGTGTAACTCCAATTAATCTACATCACACTGAAAGTAGTTTAGTCCCACTCACCTCTTCTTCCTGCTGGGTCTCCACACTCTTCTCAATCAATCCGCTATCCTCTGACTTTCCTTTTTCCAAGGAACTCACCTCCTAAAAATTAAAATTCAAAAGGCAAATAAACAGTAACTGGATTTTTCTTCTCACTAAAAATGGCAAAAGAGCACAAGATTTTTTTTTATCACTATGTTCAAAGAAATATGAAATACAAAGTAAATCACTGGACTGTCTTCCTCCACACAAATAGAAAGTAAGAGATTAGTACTTTGCCAACTGACTGATTACATCAGCTTTCCTTCATCAGTCAATACTGAACCTGATTACTAAATACTTACACAGAGAAAATGGATTGTTTTCTTGATGATTTTACCTTTCATTGTGTAATTCTGTGTTAGTTCATGTGCAACTCCAATTAATCTTTACCACATTGAAAGTAGTTCAGTCCCACTAACCTCTTCTTTATGCTGGGTCTCCACACTCTTCTCACCGAATCCACAATCCTCTGACTTTCCTTTTTGCAAGTAAGTCACATCCTAAAGAGTAAAATACAATTTTAAAATTCAAGTGGCATATACGACCCCTATGACAAGACCATTGAGGGAACATGGTATCCCCTTAGCTTGCTGGCTGTATGTTGGGGTTTCTGCCAGTAAAGGAGAGGGTTTTTTCCCCTGTGCCTCCAGGTCGGGGAATGGCACCTGATCTTCGCCTGCACTTATGCACCGAGTGGCGGTTTAGAGCATCCAGCCTTCTTGGAGTCCCTGGGTGGGGTACTGGAGGGTGCTCCGCCTGGTGATTCTGTTGTCCTCCTTGGAGACGTCAGTGCTCATGTGGGCATTGACAGCAAGACCTGGAGGTGCATGATTGGGAGGAACATCATTCCGGATCATGCACCCGAGCGCTATTTTGTTCTTGGAATTCTATGTAAACCACAGTTTGGCCATAACGAGCACCAAGTTCGAACATAAGAGTGTCCATCAGTGCACGTGGCACCATGCTCTGGGCTGCAGGTCGATGATCGATTTTAAAATCATATCACCAGACCTGAGGCCATATGTTCTGGACACTCGGATAAAGAGAGGGGCTGAGCTGTCAACTGATCACCACGTGGTGGTAAGTTGGATCAGGTGGCGGGGGAGGGGATACTGGACAGACCTGGTGTGCCTAAAAGTATAGTGAGGGTGTGCTGGGAATGCCTAGCAGAGGCCCCTGGTCCACGAGATCTTCAACGCATCTGGTCATGGAAAACTGAATCAGCTCTTCATACTCTCGAGGACACTTGAGGGTGCATGGGAGTTTGATGAACATACATGTGTTTTGTGGACTTGGAGTAGGCATTCAACCATGTCCCTTGGGGTGTCCTGTGGGGGGGCTCCAGGAGTATGGGGTGTCTGATGTGGACGTTGTCCCGGTCTGTTGTGGTGAAGAGAGAGCTGAGTGTAAAAGCTCTTAATTTACTGGTTGATCTACGTCCCTACCCTCACCTATGGTCACGAGCTGTGGGTAGTGACTGAGAGAACGAGATCGCGGATACAAGTGGTGGAAATGAGCTTCGAAGAGTGGCTGGCCTCTCCTTTAGCGATAGGGTACGAAGTTTGGCCATCTGAGACGGGCTCAGAATAGAGCCCTTCTCCTCCACATCAAAAGGAGCCAGTTGAGGTGGTTCGGGCATCTGACAAGGATGCCTCCTGGGTGAGGTGTTCTGGGCATGTCCCACCGGGAGGAGGCCAAGCTTATATCTCTCAGCTGGCCTGGGAATGCCTCAGTGTTCCCCTGGACATGCTGGAGAAGGTGGCTGGGGAGAGGGAGGTCTGGGCTTCTCTGCTTGGGGTCCTGCCCTCGCGACCCAGCCCCGGGTAAGTGGAAGAAGATGGACGGATGGATGGATGGATGGATGGAGTGGCTTTTTCTTCTTACTAAAAATGGTAAAATAGCACGGGTTTTCTCTATCACTATGTTCAAAATATTTGGGCCACTAAATTATGAAATATAAAGTAAATCACTGGAGTGTCTTAAGACAGTACTTTGGGTATTCCCTGGCCCCCTCTCTCTCTATATATATATGCGTATAATTATTCTTTGTTTTCTTTTCCCCGGATTAGGCGTTCTTTCTTCCTTTTAGTTTGTTTCTTTTGTGTTCCTTTTTCATATTTTTGTTTGTATGTATTATAAATTTGGAAAAAGTACAAAATAAAAAGTTTAAAAAAAAATCACTGGAGTGTCTTTCTCCACAGAAACAGAATGTAAGAGGTTAGAGGTTGGTAATTCTCAATACTTTGCCAACTGATTGATTACATCAGCTTTCTTTTATCAGTCAATTCTGCGTACTAAGAAGCTACAAAGAGAAATTGATAATTTGAGTTAATGTGTAACTTCAGTTAATCTATACAACACTGTAACACTCACCTCTTCTTCACCCTGGGTCTTGACACCCTTCTCACCCAATCCACTATCCTCTGACTTACTTTCCCCACAGAACCTCTTCTGTCCACCACGGGTAATTGTACCACGACTCATGACAGCACTTCAACCACTCTCTGGGTTGTAGTAGGAACTGAAATGGTTAGGCATGTAAAATTGGAATATTTTTGTATCACAATGTGTTCACATCAAACTAAGTGATTTCAGAGTATATATTGATATTAGTATTATATATATTAATAAATATATCACAGCTGAAACAAGATCTTTTTTTTTCTCAATTTCAAATGAGATATTTCCATAAGAAAGAAATACTTAGATGCATTTACTTTCATGAGTCATGAGTCATAAATTGCATTTATCATTTCTTTTTTAATGTTATAATCAAGATAAAACACCATTATACAGAGATGTCATTACAGTAATACATTTTGTCGGATAAAACACCATTTGACTGTTAGGCTCCTTTAAAGGAAAATGTGGATTTTGGGTTCACAGAACAAATGGGGGAGCTAAAATAAAGCTATCAAACAGTACTTAAGCAAAAACAAAAAAAAATAAACACAAATAAAACAAAAATAAACTGTTTTTAACTCTTACCAGGAGATGAAAAGCCAGGTGGTGAAGACGGTAATTCGAAGTGGATGACCAGAAACAAGACCTTAACAAGCTATCAACTACAGCCAATCAGAAGACAGGCTGGTCCATGACTTTGTCACATGATACCTGAGAGGAGGGTGGGGGATGGGTGAAGTTGGAGCGTTGATTGACGGGATGGTGATTTCTTTCAATTTCAAAGTCCCATATACCCAAAACTCAAGCTAAATTATATTACATAGCTATATATAGCTACGTTAAAGCAGGTGTCAGCGTACTTTCATTCTTGGACCTCCAAAAAGTAAGCGATTGCTTAAAACTACTTTCAATTCAATTCAATTCAATTCAATTTTATTTATATAGCGCCAAATCACAACAAAAGTCGCCTCAAGGCGCTTTATATTGTACAGTAGATAGCACAATAATAAAAACAGAGAAAAACCCAACAATCATATGACCCCCTATGAGCAAGCACTTTGGCGACAGTGGGAAGGAAAAACTCCCTTTTAACAGGAAGAAACCTCCGGCAGAACCAGGCTCAGGGAGGGGCGGCCATCTGCTGCGACCGGTTGGGGTGAAAGAAGGAAAACAGGATGAAAGACATGCTGTGGAAGAGAGACAGAGATTAATAACAGATATGATTCGATGCAGAGGTCTATTAGCACATAGTGAGTGAGAAAGGTGACTGGAAGGGAAAAACTCAATGCATCATGGGAATCCCGGCAGCCTACGTCTATTGCAGCATAACTAAGGGAGGATTCAGGGTCACCTGGTCCAGCCCTAACTATATGCTTTAGCAAAAAGGAAAGTTTTAAGCCTAATCTTGAAAGTAGAGATAGTGTCTGTCTCCCGAATCCAAACTGGAAGTTGGTTCCACAGAAGAGGGCCTGAAAACTGAAGGCTCTGCCTCCCATTCTACTTTTAAATACTCTAGGAACAACAAGTAGGCCTGCAGTGCAAGAGCGAAGTGCTCTAATAGGGTGATATGGTACTACAAGGTCATTAAGATAAGATGGGGCCTGATTATTTAAGACCTTGTATGTGAGGAGCAGGATTTTGAAATCAATTCTGGATTTAACAGGAAGCCAATGAAGGGAAGCCAAAACAGGAGAAATATGCTCTCTCTTTCTAGTCCCTGTCAGTACTCTTGCTGCAGCATTTTGGATTAGCTGAAGGCTTCTCAGCGAGTTTTTAGGACTTCCTGATAATAGTGAATTACAGTAGTCCAGCCTGGAAGTAATAAATGCATGAACTAGTTTTTCAGCATCACTCTGAGACAGGATATTTCTAATTTTAGAGATGTTGCGCAAATGGAAGAAAGCAGTCTTACATATTTGTTTAATATGTGCATTGAAGGACATGTCCTGGTCAAAAATGACTCAAGGTTTCTCACAGTGTTACTGGAGGCCAAGGTAATGCCATCCAGAGTAAGAATCTGCTTAGATACCATATTTCTAAGATTTTCAGGGCCGAGTACAATAACCTCAGTTTTATCTGAATTAAGAAGCAGAAAGTTAGCGGCCATCCAGGTCTTTATGTCTTTAAGACATTCCTGCAGTTTAACTAATTGGTGTGTGTTACCTGGCTTCATGGATAGATAGAGCTGCGTGTCATCTGCATAGCAGTGAAAATTTATGCTATGTCTTCTAATGATGTTGCCTAGGGAAGCATGTATAATGTAAATAGAATTGGTCCTAGCACTGAACCCTGTGGAACACCATAATTGACCTTAGTGTCTGAAGAGGACTCTCCATTTACATGTACAAACTGGAGTCTATTAGATAGATATGATACAAACCACTGCAGTGCAGTACCTGTAATACCTACAGCATGTTCTAATCGCTCTAATAGGATATTATGGTCAACAGTATCGAGCGCTGCACTGAGGTCTAGCAGGACAAGCACAGAGATGAGTCCACTGTCAGAGGCCATAAGAAGATCATTTGTAACCTTCACTAAAGCTGTTTCTGTGCTGTGATGAGCTCTGAAACCTGACTGAAACTCTTCAAATAAGCCATTCCTCTGCAGATGATCTGTTAGCTGTTTGACAACTACTCTTTCAAGGATTTTTGATATGAAAGGAAGGTTGGAGATTGGCCTATAATTAGCTAAGACAGCTGGGTCTAGAGATGGCTTTTTAAGTAAAGGTTTAACTACAGCCAGCTTGAAGGCCTGTGGTACATAGCCGATTAACTTTAACTTTCTCACTATGTAAATAATAAAACATCAAATATCCACGATTTAGACCCTTCAAGGTAAACAATAACAACACACTGAATTAGTCTTTAAATTGTTTGGAACTTTGAAGGCTGAGGGAGGCTCTTTTTGGAGCATGATACATATGTATCATGCTATGCATTTGGTGAATGGGAGGGTATTGCATAAGAGTTGCTTTAAGGCTCTAAACGAAAAGTTAAGAGGTAAAAAATAGTACACCTAGTAGAGATCGTTTTAAAGTTAGTTTTGATCTGACACCTGTATGGGCGTTGCACTACAAGCCTCCATTGACTAAGAACACTGGTGATTTATAGTGATTAATTTTACATAGTATTATTGCACTTAATACTTTTGTGTCTGTCATTAAGCCTGAGGTTTCAGATAAATGTAGTTTTTGTTCAATAAAAGAAACCATTTTTCATTGGGTTTTTTTGTTTGTTTTTTTTACACTGTCCCAGATTAGTGGATTTATTTTCAGCACTTGGTATTTGGGAATCATTTCAAGAAAGATAGAGTGAAATAGGGAAACACAAAGACATAGGCTGTATCCCAATTAAGGGTCTGCAGCCTTAAAGGCCGCATTTTAAGGCCGATTACATCACAGCGACACGACAAAGGCTGTCCCAATTCAAAGGCTGGTCGAAATGCGGCCTTCAAATGCGGCCTTCATTTCCCTGAATTTTAAGGATGTGGTGGTGTAGACTTCGTGGCCCAACATATCCCAGAATCCATAGCGCGGCAGTGGGTGTGGATAATTTTGCCGAAGAAAACGGCGGCGGGCGACCAAAGAGTAAACTTTTAAAGTAAGTACTGAATATTATGTCACTTATTTATGTGCAAATGTTTAATAACGAAGAAAATTAAAACATTACTGTCGGCCACATGTCAGCTGTCATGGTTCGGGGTCATTTTGACCCAGCTTTTTCAGTTTCTTATATTTTGGTATATTTCTGTATTATGATTTATGTTCTGGTTCTTTAGTTGTGCTGTTTTATTATTATTATTATAGATTTAGATCAGTGTCAGTATGCGTCCTTGTAACTTGTTTCTCATTCCCTGTTTTACTTTGAAGGTTCATGTCTGGTGTCAGGGGCTGTGTCCCAATTCAGGGTATGCACGCTTGAAGTACGCATTTTAAGTGTGATTACGTCACCGCCACGCGACGATGGCTGTCCCAATTCAAAGTGTACTCCAAATGCGTACTCCGAATGCGCCCGTCGATTTCCCCAAATATCAAGCGTGGTCCGGTGCACGCTTGTGGTCCCATATATCCCACAATGCATAGCACGACCCAGCCAGGTCAGTGCGTAATGATGTCATCAGCTGCGGAGGAGGTTGAAACGGCGGCGGAGGACAGCAACACCCGCAAATGTAAGATATGTGTGAAGGAGCGAAACAAATGCCAATATGTAAAAGTTAATGGACGGTCAATAGTAAATGTCAAGGTGAATCATGTGACACCTGTTGGACCCATGTGACCGTAAATGCACAGACCCGCAAAGCTGTGAATCCTGTACCAGACGGAGGGCAGTATGAATAGAAGTATCACCACTACAAGTGCAATCAACTGTACTAATATGACCCTTCCTGAGCCGCAAACAGAAATGTCAACATATACCAGGCAGGAATGTAGCTTTGTCCGCAGCACATCATATATACATACATTTGTTACAGTTATCACACCTGCCATGTCAAACATTTCAAAGGGGATATGTCAAAGCGCCCTGAGGCGACTTTTGTCGTGATTCTGCGCCATCTAAACAAAACTGAATTGAATTGAATTGAATCAAAAATATGACAGAGAACCCCCGACCCCAACCTAGGGCCTGATAAAGTAAATGTTTTGCCCCAGTCAGTGCTGCCCCTGTCCCGCAATAAAACATTTTGCCTGACATTGCAGTGTGTATGTTCCACACAGCTGTATATGCTGAACAGACGGCAAACGGAGAAATGCTAAAACAGAAGTGCAGGATGGTGGGGAATGTAATCCAATGTCATGCTGCATTACAGGGACCAAGGAGCAGACGGCAGACCTCATTTGACTCCGCCGTGACAATGAGCACCTGTTCACGGGTGTGAAACACTCAGCCGCAGTGGGTTGGAGGTACAGCAACAGTATGAGGTTTACAAGTATTGAGGCACAAGGGACAGTGAACTGTCTGCCCTGTGGTCCCAATCCAGTACATCCTGCTGTGGGTGCCATAAAGTGAATGACCTGATATACATGTGCTCTCATATTTCGTCTGTCAGAGAAATCGTGGAGAAGATGGACCTGGCGGGGAAAATCTCCTCTGTGCAGGCCTAACGCAAATGGGAGAACCTGAAGAGGAAATACAAAGTATGTACAGTGGCAGTGACAGATGTAACTCCACACGGAACACTGAAAAGTCACCTATGTAAACCTGCACTGTTGCTGTTGTTGCCAACTGCCACTTGTGATGTACTCTCCCCTCAGCAGTGCAAGTATCCAGCGACGGGCGAGGGTGCAAGTGGGAAGCCCACTGTTGCAGCATGGCCCTGGTTTGGTGCCATGGATGAGGTGCTAGGACAGAGGCCCTCCACCATGTCCTAATCTCCTCCATCCAGGAGGACGCACCAGGGCCCAGTGCAGCAGTGGGGAACCCACTCCCACACCAGGAGGGGCAGGAGGATGAGGAGCCGCCTGAGGCACGGGCGGCGAAAAGGAGGAGGGATGGGGAGGATGAGCTCATTGCCCTAATAAAAGAGGACATGGCTCAGCAACGCCAAATGGAGGAACGGAGAGCCGAGAGAATGGGCAGCCTGATAGGTGTCCTCGAAAAGCTAGTGGAGCAGAAAAAGGACTGAGTCGTGTCCACAGACAGCCACTGTACATAGTTGCACTTTATTTATGCTGGCACCCCAACCTTTGTTTTGTACAAAGATGACTATTTCAGTGATCAGATTTCCGTAAATACTTTATGTTATTGTGCCAACCTTTGTTCTGCACAAACAAGATGATTTCAGTTATGTAAATAAAGACAGTGGGAACATCCCAACTGTGAGTGCATGTCTGTCACAAACTACATAACACAATTTCAGGGGGCTTGACCTATTGCACATGCCACATTGTGAAAATAAAAACAGTGCAACGTAAAACACAACATGATTGTGGGAAATGCACTGCCCACTGTGGTCCAGGATAAACCTGAGTGTCCCAGCATGCACATACATCATCAATCAGGCCTGACATTTGCCTGAGCAGGGAGTCTTGGGCAGTGCTGCTTGGTCCGCTGGACCAGGACCACAGAGATGAGGGAGGTGCCACAGGTAAGACCCCCGGTTCGCATAGCCAGGTACTGAGTGGAGCATCCCACATAGGCGTCCCCAGATGTTGCTCAGGCATGCTCATTCCCAGTGTCCACCGCAACATCCTCCACTTGGGTCTGCAGGGCTGGTGAAACCGACAGCTGCCATGTCACTAGATTGTAATCATGGCGGTGGGAAAACGACATGGTAACAACAAGCATGTTAAGACAGATCTGTCACGTGAAATCCCAGCACTGTGCAGATGCACCACTAAGGGATACTTGCCTGCTGACAATAATCGTGGTCTGGGGGTACCTCCTCCAGGGCAGGCACCTCAGCAGATAGCTGGTCCCGCCAGTGTGCACCACTGACTCCCTCCACACCAGTCTCCCCCTCATCTTGGGCATCATGATCATCTGGACACGACCCTGTAGGCTGCTCCACTCGCCAGCCAGAAGAGGAAGACAAGGGCCTCGATCGGGGCACCCCACCCATGTCTCCGTTCCTGGTTCAGTAGATTCGGCAGCGCTGTCATGGACTCCCTGCTGAGGCGGAAATCAGGCCTGGTGTCCTCATTATTGAAGAATCTGTCCAGGACTGGGACACTCAAGTTAATCCTGCAGTACAGGGGTCTGGTCTGGTGAAAGTAAATACAGGACATGACAGACATTCTTTTATTCTAGTTATTATTCTGATTGTTGCTGTTCTTATTTTCGCAGGCAGTGGACACTGTGCTTGTGGTGACCCAACTATCAACCTCTGTATATTTTATCTATTTTATTTTATTGTTTACTCTGATTTGTAATATATGTATACACACACACACACACACACACGTAGAAAAACATATGTAGTATACACATCCAGTAATGCATACACTCTTATATTGTACATATATTTATTACTCTCAGATTTCGCCATTCTTACATTTTGCTTGTTTTATGTTATTGTATTTTTGCACACCTCTGTTGCTTGTGAAGCTCGCACACAAGAATTTCACTCGCATGTACTGTACCAGTGTACCTGCACATGTGTGCTGTCTGCGGGTGCACACACTCCTATTTGGCACTCACATCTACAGTGGCATATATCAGGGTGTTACGCTAGTACACAGGTACACACGTCATATATCTCAGGGGGGAGGAATGTCGCCATGTATCTATCACTGTACCTGCACGTGGGTGTCCCGTAGTCGCAACAGGATCATTCGTCTGTGAAAGGTGGGTTGTTGGGGCTCTTCCATTAGCAGGGAAATTACACACGCAAGGACATGGTCTGTGTCCATGTTGCCGACCGGGAGGGGTGGTACGGGCAGGCACAGCTGGTGACTCGGATTCAAAGGGTAGACCGTCCCATTTCACAAGCCTCTCACTTCCGCACTTCCCGTACTTATAGTACGCACCGTACGTAGTACGCATAGTGCGCTTACTTCAAGCATGCAGACCCTGAATTGGGACACAGCCAGGGTGTTCAGTTTTACCTGCCTCCTGTCTTGTTAGCCCAATCCCTCCCAGCTCTGTCACCCTCCTGTTTTCCATTCCCTGATTACTCCCTTTGTATATAAGCCCTGTTATCATCTTCAATGCCCTGTACCAACATAGAGCAGAGCAGCTACCTGAACGCTACTCCAACAGAGGTTGATTATCTTGTTAATAATTTTACCTTCTCACTACGTACGACTCTGGATACTGTAGCTTTATAAGAAAGCCCTCCGCAAAGCCAGAACATCTTACTATTCGTCACTGATTGAAGAAAATAAGAACAACCCCAGGTTTCTCTTCAGCACTGTAGCCAGGCTGACAAAAAGTCAGAGCTCTACTGAGCCAACAATCCCTTTAACGTTAACTAGTAATGACTTCATGAACTTCTTCACAAATAAAATTTTTATCATTAGAGAAAAAATTACCAATGATCATCCCACAGATGTAATATTATCTACAGCTACTTTTAATACCATCGATGTTAAGTTAGACTCTTTTTCTCCAATTGATCTTTCTGAGTTAACTTCAATAATTAATTCCTCCAAACCATCAACGTGTCTTTTAGACTCCATTCCTACAAAACTGCTCAAAGAAGTCCTGCCATTAATTAATTCTTCGATCTTAAGTATGATCAACCTATCTCTAATAATCGGCTATGTACCACAGGCCTTCAAGCTGGCTGTAGTTAAACCTTTACTCAAAAAGCCATCTCTAGACCCAGCTGTCTTAGCTAATTACAGGCCAATTTCCAACCTTCCTTTTATATCAAAAATCCTTGAAAGAGTAGTTGTCAAACAGCTAACAGATCATCTGCAGAGGAATGGCTTATTTGAAGAGTTTCAGTCAGGTTTCAGAGCTCATCACAGCACAGAAACAGCTTTAGTGAAGGTTACAAATGATCTTCTTATGGCCTCTGACAGTGAACTCATCTCAAAATCAAATCAAATCACTTTTATTGTCACGTCACATGTGCAGGTACACTGGTACAGTACATGCGAGTGAAATTCTTGTGTGCAAGCTTCACAAGCAACAGAGTTGTGCAAAATACAATAACGTGCAACAAGCAAAATATAAAAATGGTTAATCTAAAAGTAATAAATATATGTACCATATATAAAGGTATATACATTACTGAATGTGTGTACTAAATATGTTTTTCTACGTGTGTGTGTGTGTGTGTGTGTGTGTGTGAGTGTGTATATACATGTTTTACAAATGAAATAGAGTAAACAATAAAATAAGATATATAAAATATAAAATATACAGAGGTAGGTATGTGCAAAACAGTGGCATTAATGTACAGTATGGAGTGCATAATGTTGAAGTTCCAGTAGTGAGGGTGAGGTGTCTATGACGTGTTCAGCAGTCTGATGGCCTGGTGGAAAAAGCTGTCTCTCAGTCTGCTGGTACGGGACCGGATGCTGCAGAACCTCCTTCCTGATGGAAGTAGTCTGAAGAGTTTATGGCTGGGGTGACTGGAGTCCTTGATGATCCTCCCGCTTTCCTCAGGCACCGCTTCCTGTAGATGTCTTGGAGGAGGAAGCTCACCTCAATTATCCGTTCAGCACACCGCACTACTCTCTGGAGAGCTTTGCGGTTGTAAGCGGTGGTGTTGCCATACCAGGTGGTGATGCATCCAGTGAGGATGCTCTCAATGGCACAGCGATAGAAGGTCCTGAGGATGCGGGGCTCATGCCGAATCTTTTCAGTCTCCTGAGAAAGAAGAGGCGCTGCTGCGCCTTCTTCACTGTCTTGTTTATGTGTACTGACCACGTAAGATCCTCAGCCAGATGTACACCAAGGAAGCGGAAGCTGCTCACTCTCTCCACAGCGGCGCCGTTGATGGTGATGGGGGTGTGTACTCCTCTGCACCTCGGAAGTCCACTATCAGCTCCTTTGTCTTTGCGACGCGAGGGTGAGATGGTTGTCTTGACACCAGTGGGTCAGGGCGCTGACCTCCTCCCTGTAGGCTGTCTCATCACCGTTGGTGATAAGACCCACCACTGTAGTGTCGTCCGCAAACTTCACAATGGTGCTCTGTGCTTGTCCTGCTAGACCTCAGTGCTGCGTTCGATACTGTTGACCATAATATCCTATTAGAGCGATTAGAACATGCTGTAGGTATTACAGGTACTGCACTGCAGTGGTTTGTATCATATCTATCTAATAGACTCCAATTTGTTCAAGTAAATGGAGAGTCCTCTTCACACACTAAGGTCAATTATGGTGTTCCACAGGGTTCAGTGCTAGGACCAATTCTATTTACATTATACATGCTTCCCTTAGGCAGCATCATTAGAAGACATAGCATAAATTTTCACTGCTATGCAGATGACACACAGCTCTATCTATCCATGAAGCCAGGTAACACACACCAATTAGTTAAACTGCAGGAATGTCTTAAAAACATAAAGACCTGGATGGCCGCTAACTTTCTGCTTCTTAATTCAGATAAAACTGAGGTTATTGTACTCGGCCCTGAAAATCTTAGAAATATGGTATCTAACCAGATTCTTACTCTGGATGGCATTACCTTGGCCTCCAGTAATGCTGTGAGGAACCTTGAGTCATTTTGACCAGGACATGTCCTTCAATGCACATATTAAACAAATATGTAAGACTGCTTTCTTCCATTTAACAACATCTCTAAAATTAGAAATATCCTGTCTCAGAGTGATGCTGAAAAACTAGTTCATGCATTTATTACTTCCAGGCTGGACTATTGTAATTCTTTATTATCAGGATGTCCTAAAAACTCGCTGAAAAGTCTTCAGCTAATCCAAAATGCTGCAGCAAGAGTCCTGACAGGGACAAGGAAGAGAACATATTTCTCCTGTTTTGGCTTCCTTCATTGGCTTCCTGTTAAATCCAGAATTGAATTCAAAATCCTGCTCCTCACATACAAGGTCTTAAATAATCAGGGCCCATCTTATCTTAATGACCTTGTAGTACCATATCACCCTATTAGAGCACTTCGCTCTCGCTCTGCAGGCCTACTTGTTGTTCCTAGAGTATTTAAAAGTAGAATGGGAGGGAGAGCCTTCAGTTTTCAGGCCCCTCTTCTGTGGAACCAGCTTCCAGTTTGGATTCGGAGACAGACACTATCTCTACTTTCAAGATTAGGCTTAAAACTTTCCTTTTTGCTAAAGCATATAGTTAGGGCTGGACCAGGTGACCCTGAATCCTCCCTTAGTTATGCTGCAATAGACATAGGCTGCCGGGATTCCCATGATGCATTGAGTTTTTCCTTTCCAGCCACTCACTATGTGTTAATAGACCTCTCTGCATCGAGTCATAGCTGTTATTAATTTCTGTCTCTCTTCCACAGCATGTCTTTCATCCTGTTTTCCTTCTTCTCAAATGAGTATTGGTGAATCCCGTTCAGCCAAATCGACGTGTTCTGAATTGCACTAAGTTTTGTTTTAATGTAGAGATGAAATCTGCCCGCATATTAACACCCCATTTCTTGTGTATCTACGCCCAGAAGGTATTTGAAGGGTGCAATGTTTGACCTGAATAAGAAGGGCATTTTTGCAGACCAACTTTGCTGTATTTGAAGAGTAAACACCCAACATCTACGACGCAGACCCTTCACTGCAGACAATAACGCCTGCTCAACTTAGAGGGTGTTGACTCCATATTTAAAAGCTGCAAATTGCCAAAGGATCTGCAAAAGTCGCGTGACTACTCTTTAATGGCCAGCAAGACATGTGATGACCACTTGCTTCATGAATTGCACCAAGTTTTGTTTTAATGTAGAGATGAAATCTGCCCGCATATTAACACCCCATTTCTTGTGTATCTACAAGAAGGTATTTGAAGGGTGCAATGTTTGACCTGAATAAGAAGGGCCAGACCAACTTTGCTGTATTTGAAGAGTAAACAGCCAAATCGACGTGTTCTGAATTGCACTAAGTTTTGTTTTAATGTAGATCTGAAAAGTCGAAATCTTTAATGCCAGCAAGACATGTGATGACCACTTGCTTCATTCAAATGATGAGTATTGGTGAATCCCGTTCAGCCAAATCGACGTGTTCTGAATTGCACTAAGTTTTGTTTTAATGTAGAGATGAAATCTGCCCGCATATTAACACCCCATTTCTTGTGTATCTACGCCCAGAAGGTATTTGAAGGGTGCAATGTTTGACCTGAATAAGAAGGGCATTTTTGCAGACCAACTTTGCTGTATTTGAAGAGTAAACACCCAACATCTACGACGCAGACCCTTCACTGCAGACAATAACGCCTGCTCAACTTAGAGGGTGTTGACTCCATATTTAAAAGCTGCAAATTGCCAAAGGATCTGCAAAAGTCGCGTGACTACTCTTTAATGGCCAGCAAGACATGTGATGACCACTTCCTTCATCTCAAATGAGTATTGGTGAATCCCGTTCAGCCAAATCGACGTGTTCTGAATTGCACTAAGTTTTGTTTTAATGTAGAGATGAAATCTGCCCGCATATTAACACCCCATTTCTTGTGTATCTACGCCCAGAAGGTATTTGAAGGGTGCAATGTTTGACCTGAATAAGAAGGGCATTTTGCAGACCAACTTTGCTGTGTATTTGAAGAGTAAACACCCAACATCTACTACGCAGACCCTTCACTGCAGACAATAACGCCTGCTCAACTTAGAGGGTGTTGACTCCATATTTAAAAGCTGCAAATTGCCAAAGGATCTGCAAAAGTCGCGTGACTACTCTTTAATGGCCAGCAAGACATGTGATGACCACTTGCTTCATCTCAAATGAGTATTGGTGAATCCCGTTCAGCCAAATCGACGTGTTCTGAATTGCACTAAGTTTTGTTTTAATGTAGAGATGAAATCTGCCCGCATATTAACACCCCATTTTGTGTATCTACGCCCAGAAGGTATTTGAAGGGTGCAATGTTTGACCTGAATAAGAAGGGCATTTTTGCAGACCAACTTTGCTGTATTTGAAGAGTAAACACCCAACATCTACGACAGACCCTTCACTGCAGACAATAACGCCTGCTCAACTTAGAGGGTGTTGACTCCATATTTAAAAGCTGCAAATTGCCAAAGGATCTGCAAAAGTCGCGTGACTACTCTTTAATGGCCAGCAAGACATGTGATGACCACTTCCTTCACCTCAAATGAGTATTGGTGAATCCCGTTCAGCCAAATCGACGTGTTCTGAATTGCACTAAGTTTTGTTTTAATGTAGAGATGAAATCTGCCCGCATATTAACACCCCATTTCTTGTGTATCTACGCCCAGAAGGTATTTGAAGGGTGCAATGTTTGACCTGAATAAGAAGGGCATTTTTGCAGACCAACTTTGCTGTATTTGAAGAGTAAACACCCAACATCTACGACGCAGACCCTTCACTGCAGACAATAACGCCTGCTCAACTTAGAGGGTGTTGACTCCATATTTAAAAGCTGCAAATTGCCAAAGGATCTGCAAAAGTCGCGACTCTTTTAATGGCCAGCAAGACATGATGACCACTTCCTTCACCTCAAATGAGTATTGGTGAATCCCGTTCAGCCAAATCGACGTGTTCTGAATTGCACTAAGTTTTGTTTTAATGTAGAGATGAAATCTGCCCGCATATTAACACCCCATTTCTTGTGTATCTACGCCCAGAAGGTATTTGAAGGGTGCAATGTTTGACCTGAATAAGAAGGGCATTTTTGCAGACCAACTTTGCTGTATTTGAAGAGTAAACACCCAACATCTACGACGCAGACCCTTCACTGCAGACAATAACGCCTGCTCAACTTAGAGGGTGTTGACTCCATATTTAAAAGCTGCAAATTGCCAAAGGATCTGCAAAAGTCGCGTGACTACTCTTTAATGGCCAGCAAGACATGTGATGACCACTTCCTTCACCTCAAATGAGTATTGGTGAATCCCGTTCAGCCAAATCGACGTGTTCTGAATTGCACTAAGTTTTGTTTTAATGTAGAGAAGAAATCTGCCCGCATATTAAACCCCCATTTCTTGTGTATCTACGCCCAGAAGGTATTTGAAGGGTGCAATGTTTGACCTGAATAAGAAGGGCATTTTTGCAGACCAACTTTGCTGTATTTGAAGAGTAAACACCCAACATCTACGACGCAGACCCTTCACTGCAGACAATAACGCCTGCTCAACTTAGAGGGTGTTGACTCCATATTTAAAAGCTGCAAATTGCCAAAGGATCTGCAAAAGTCGCGTGACTACTCTTTAATGGCCAGCAAGACATGTGATGACCACTTGCTTCATCTCAAATGAGTATTGGTGAATCCCGCTCAGCCAAATCGGCGTGTTCTGAATTGCACTAAGTTTTTTTTTAATGTAGAGATGAAATCTGCCCCGCATATTAAACCCCATTTCTTGTGTATCTACGCCCAGAAGGTATTTGAAGGGTGCAATGTTTGACCTGAATAAGAAGGGCATTTTTGCAGACCAACTTTGCTGTATTTGAAGAGTAAACACCCAACATCTACGACGCAGACCCTTCACTGCAGACAATAACGCCTGCTCAACTTAGAGGGTGTTGACTCCATATTTAAAAGCTGCAAATTGCCAAAGGATCTGCAAAAGTCGCGTGACTACTCTTTAATGGCCAGCAAGACATGTGATGACCACTTGCTTCATCTCAAATGAGTATTAGTGAATCCCGTTCAGCCAAATCGACGTGTTCTGAATTGCACTAAGTTTTGTTTTAATGTAGAGATGAAATCTGCCCGCATATTAACACCCCATTTCTTGTGTATCTACGCCCAGAAGGTATTTGAAGGGTGCAATGTTTGACCTGAATAAGAAGGGCATTTTGCAGACCAACTTTGCTGTATTGAAGAGTAAACACCCAACATCTACGACGCAGACCCTTCACTGCAGACAATAACGCCTGCTCAACTTAGAGGGTGTTGACTCCATATTTAAAAGCTGCAAATTGCCAAAGGATCTGCAAAAGTCGCGTGACTACTCTTTAATGGCCAGCAAGACATGTGATGACCACTTGCTTCATCTCAAATGAGTATTGGTGAATCCCGTTCAGCCAAATCGACGTGTTCTGAATTGCACTAAGTTTTGTTTTAATGTAGAGATGAAATCTGCCCGCATATTAACACCCCATTTCTTGTGTATCTACGCCCAGAAGGTATTTGAAGGGTGCAATGTTTGACCTGAATAAGAAGGGCATTTTTGCAGACCAACTTTGCTGTATTTGAAGAGTAAACACCCAACATCTACTACGCAGACCCTTCACTGCAGACAATAACGCCTGCTCAACTTAGAGGGTGTTGACTCCATATTTAAAAGCTGCAAATTGCCAAAGGATCTGCAAAAGTCGCGTGACTACTCTTTTTAATGGCCAGCAAGACATGTGATGACCACTTGCTTTCTCAAATGGCCAGCAAGACATGTTTTAATGATGAAATCCACTTTCTTGTGTTCAAGGTATTTGAAGGGTGCAAACCTGAATGAGTATTGGTGAATAAACCCCAACATCTACTACGCAGACCCTTCACTGCAGACAATAACGCCTGCTCAACTTAGCCATATTTAAAAGCTGCGAAAGTCGTGTTCTGAATTGCACTAAGTTTTTTTTTAATGTAGAGATGAAATCTGCCCGCATATTAACACCCCATTTCTTGTGTATCTACGCCCAGAAGGTATTTGAAGGGTGCAATGTTTGACCTGAATAAGAAGGGCATTTTTGCAGACCAACTTTGCTGTATTTGAAGAGTAAACACCCAACATCTACGACGCAGACCCTTCACTGCAGACAATAACGCCTGCTCAACTTAGAGGGTGTTGACTCCATATTTAAAAGCTGCAAATTGCCAAAGGATCTGCAAAAGTCGCGTGACTACTCTTTAATGGCCAGCAAGACATGTGATGACCACTTCCTTCACCTCAAATGAGTATTAGTGAATCCTGTTCAGCCAAATCGACGTGTTCTGAATTGCACTAAGTTTTGTTTTAATGTAGAGATGAAATCTGCCCGCATATTAACACCCCATTTCTTGTGTATCTACGCCCAGAAGGTATTTGAAGGGTGCAATGTTTGACCTGAATAAGAAGGGCATTTTTGCAGACCAACTTTGCTGTATTTGAAGAGTAAACACCCAACATCTACGACGCAGACCCTTCACTGCAGACAATAACGCCTGCTCAACTTAGAGGGTGTTGACTCCATATTTAAAAGCTGCAAATTGCCAAAGGATCTGCAAAAGTCGCGTGACTACTCTTTAATGGCCAGCAAGACATGTGATGACCACTTGCTTGATCTCAAATGAGTATTGGTGAATCCCGTTCAGCCAAATCGACGTGTTCTGAATTGCACTAAGTTTTGTTTTAATGTAGAGATGAAATCTGCCCGCATATTAACACCCCATTTCTTGTGTATCTACGCCCAGAAGGTATTTGAAGGGTGCAATGTTTGACCTGAATAAGAAGGGCATTTTTGCAGACCAACTTTGCTGTATTTGAAGAGTAAACACCCAACATCTACGACGCAGACCCTTCACTGCAGACAATAACGCCTGCTACCGTGCTCTTAGTGCCTGTTCAGGATTATGTCACGGTCGCTACAATTGGTGTCAGAGTGTGGGATTCTGCAACCTACGGTCGCTAGTGTCTAGTGTCAGAGACTATGGAGCCGACCATAGGCGAATTGAGGCGTCTAATCCGAGACAACTGCTCGCTTCTGGAAAGCATGGCTGCCGAGACCCAGCGGAGAAGACTCGAGCTGGGGCGGCCAGAGAGAGCCTGGCGCCGCGCCCCGAGAACAGCCACCCCTGCTCTCCCACAGCTGGAGGGGATTCCTGGGGCCGCACCACAGCTTCCTGGCAGGACGGCTGCTGAGCTACAGCGCTACACTGGGGCGACGCTGCTGGAGCCGCATACCTGGCCCAAGTCACGCTGGCTGCCACTCACAACGGGTGGGGTCAAGAAGAGACTGCCACCCACCTGGCGCTGGAGCACTGGAGGGCCCAGCGCCCAGGTTCTGCTGGACCTGCCCCTAGAGGAGCAGCGCGACCTCCGGCTCTGACCACGGCGCCGGGCAGACGGTTTGGACAGAGACCACCAGCCTAACAGAGCAGGGAGGAGCTGGCTCGCCGACGCCGACGCCGAGGGAGAGAGCCTGGGGTCCTTTGCTGCGGACGTCCGCCTCTATGCCCGGCACGGGCTATCCAACATTCCCAGGAGCGGCACGAGAGGAGCTGGGTCTCCACGCCTTCCTGAGGGGCCTCACACCGGAGAGGCTGCGACAGCATGTCCGGCTGTCATCCCCCGAGACCTGGAGGAGGCATTAAGGGAGGCTGAGCGGGCTGAGGAGGTGCTGCGGGCGAGCCAGTGGCCCGACGATCGGCCAGGGGGTCGGCGAGAGATGAGCGCGACCAGTCGAATGAGGAGGAGGAGGCCAGACGAGCCCAACCAGAGGCAGTCCCCCGTCGGAGGCGCCGGACGGACTGCTGTTATCGGTGCGGGGAGCCCGGTCACCTCGCCCGGAACTGTCCTGCGCCTAGTCCTCGGGCCCGAGTGACATCACCGACGGGAAAGCGGCCACGGGCGGGACAGTGAGGAACCCCGCCCGCTCATTAGACCCTCTCCGTGACACTCATCCTGTGGTGGGCGCTGTGGGTCCACCCGTGGACTATACCTGGACTGTATAATTGATGGACGGTCTTGCCGGGCCCTGGTGGACACGGGTCCACCATCTGCTTGCTGCGGAGGGGGTGCTTCCGGAGACGGGCGGTTCATTGCCGAAAGATTGGACCCCTACTCACACAGCGTTGTACACTGTCACAGGAGAAAAGACTGTGATGCCGGGAAAAAGACTCTGCAGGTGGTGGTGGGAATCAACAGTGTGAACCATGAGTTCTGGCTTGCCGACATAACAGACGAGTGCATTGTTGGACTGGACTTGCTGGCCCACTGGGGGCACGGGTCGATGTGCCCGGAGTTGCCATCCACCTTGGTGCTGAGACCGTGCAGCTCCAAGTGGGCCGCATGGTAGCCAGGGACAGACCCCACCCACCAGCACCCCAAAGCCCTCGCGCCCACAGCTCCAAGCCACAGCCAGGGGTCGAGAGCGGCAAGGGTGCGGAAGAGGACCCAGGGGTGAACGTAAGCAGGGCCAACATCCCGCAGCCAGAGTCGCCGCCTAGCTCGGCAGTCTCCCCATCACCTGGGACTGTCGCAGCAGTAGAGGAGCTTGGGCGGCGGAGTGGGGTGCACCTCAGTGCGACACAGCAGCGGCAGCTGCAGAGCCTCTGGCAGAGTTCATGGACACTTTTGCCGCCAGGGAAGAGGACTGCACCAGGACGGGCCTGGTGCAGCACACTATCGACACTGGAGCAGCTGCTCCAATCCGCTGCTGCCCCACCGCCTGCCCTCGCCAAACGCCAAGCTGCCGAGGAACTGATAAAAGAGATGGCAGCTAATGGTGTCATTGAACCCTCGGATAGTCCATGGGCAGCACCTGTGGTTATGGTGCGGAAGAAAACAGGGGTTGGCGCCTTGTGTGGACTACAGGCGTCTGAACGCGGTCACCCGCAAGGACTCTTACCGCTACCTCGCATCGATGACGCACTGGATTACATCGCTGGGTCCAGTTGGTTCAGCTCGCTAGACCTCCGCAGTGGGTACTGGCAGGTGGAGCTTGCTGCTGAGGCACGGCCCAAGACTGCATTCACCATAGGGCAAGGACTGTGGCAGTTTCGGTGATGCCTTTTGGACTATGCAATGCACCAGCCACGTTGAAAGGTTAATGGAAAGGGTCCTCAAAGACATTCCCGTGCCCGCTGCGTGGTCTATTTGGATGACTTGCTGACTCATGCCAAGGACTTTGAACAGGCTGTTGCTAACCTGCGAGAGGTCCTGACTGCCATCCGCGGGGGCCGGACTAAAGCTGAACCCAGCCAAGTGCAACCTTCTTGCTCGCCAGGTGAAGTTCCTGGGACATGTGGTGAGCGAAAAGGGGTGGCTACTGACCCGAGAAGGTGGTTGCTGTGGGGACTGGCCTCCCCATCGAACGTCGCCGAGCTACTGAAGCTTCCTGGGGCTGGCCTCCTATTATAGGAGGTTTGTAAAGACTTTGCCACCGTCGCTAGCCCCTTGCTTCAGTTGACAAACAAGGGTCAGCGGTTTGGTTGGACTGAGGACTGTGCAGCGGCTTTCGGACAGCTGAAAACTGCCCTTGTGAGTGCCCGGTCTTGGCGTATCCTGACCCCAACCAGCCTTTCCTTTTGGACACCGACGCCAGCAACGTGGGGTCGGGCTGTGCTCTCCCAGAGGGGAGAGGCTGAGGAGCGAGTGGTGGCATACTACAGCTGCAGCCTCAGCCGGGCCGAGAGGAATTACTGTGTTACCCGGCGTGAACTGTTGGCTGTGGTCCTGGCGGTTCGTCATTTCCGACCTTACCTCCTGGGCACTAAGTTCCTGCTCAGGACCGACCACGCCAGCCTAACCTGGATGCTGAACTTTCGCCAGCCAGAGGGTCAGGTGGCCCGGTGGCTGGAAATACTACAAGAGTACGACTTTGAGGCCCAGCACCGACCAGGCGGCAGCACGCCAACGCTGATGCCCTGTCCAGGCGCCCCTGTTCTGCGGATGAGTGCCGGTACTGCAGGCGCCTGGAGGAGCTGGACCGGGGTCCGACATCGGCAGCAGCAGAACCCGAGGGTGAGGATGAAGGGCAGGAACCTTTCACCGCGGCGGAGCTGCAGCAGCACCAGGTGAGCGATCCAGCGCTGGGGATGGTGAGGACTGGATGGAGGCAGGGACACGGCCAGACTGGTCCGCCGTGTCTTCCCAGGGGCCCGAGGCGAAGTCGCTGTACTCCCAGTGGAACAACCTGGAGCTCCATGGTGGTGTAATCTACCGGGCGGTGGCGGCGCCAGACGGGGAGGCGACATACTCCAGCTCCTGGTTCCCCGGCCTTGCGGCCTGAGGTCCTCCGCTGGGTTCATGGGGCTGCAGGTACTGGCCATTTTGGGAATGGCAAGACAGTGCGGCGCGGCTGAGACGGCGGTTCTACTGGCGGGGTGTCGTCAGGACGTGGAGATCCATGTCCATTGCTGTGACGACTGCACGGCGCAGAAAGGTCCCAGCCAGCGCTCCCATGCCCCATTGCAGCAATACCTAGTTGGGGCGCCAATGGAGCGGATCGGAGTGGACATCCTGGGTCCGTTCCCTGTTACTGATGCCGGCAACCGGTATGTCCTGGTCGCGATGGATTATTTCTCAAAGTGGCCAGAGGCGTGCACGCGGTGCCGGATCAGAGTGCGGATGACGACGGCGCGGACCCTGGTGGATGAGATGTTCACGCGGTTTGGTGTACCGGAGGAGCTCCATAGCGACCAAGGGAGGAATTTTGAGAGCCAGGTGCTGGGAGAAGTGTGTCGGAGGCTGGGGGTGAGAAAAACGAGGACCACCCCCCTCCATCCTCAGAGCGATGGTCTGGTTGAGCGGTTCAACCGCACGCTGGCCACCCAGCTGGCCATCCTGACCAGCCAACATCAGAGGACTGGGACCAACACCTGCCCCTTGTTTTGTGGGCGTGTCGAACAGCAGTGCAGGAGTCAAGTCAGTGTACTCCTGCAGCGTTAATGTTCGGAAGGGAGCTCCAAACCCGGTGGACTTGGTGTTCGGGCGCCCCTGAGCCGGAGATTGCTGGTGGACCAGAGATGGACTACTTCCGGCGGCTCAGGGAGGCGGTTGCACACGTGCATCAGCTGGCAAGACGGACATTGAGGGAGCCGGGCCCGCCAGAAACAGGCGTCACGATACCCGTCGCGCACGGTCCTATGCTGGGGCCGGAGATCGGGTCTGGGTGTTCTGCCCCAGAGGAAGCGGGGTTGACCCCAAGCTCATGAGCCACTGGCAAGGCCCGGGCGAGATCCTGGAACAGCTATCGGAGGTGGTCTTCCGAGTCCGGATGCCGGGCGGGGAAGGCGGGTGGTGCTACACAAGGACCGGCTGGCGCCATACCATCCGCTTGCCCCAACCCACAGACTGGTGTGCAGCCTGGGACTCCTTGCCCCCCACGGCCGGCCCAAATGGGGCGCCATGGATTCTCAGTCAAGGCAAGCGTGCTCGGCGCCCGCCCGGACATTTGCTGGACTACAGAGTGGACAGTTAAGGTTGTGGGGACACTAAACCTCTTGGGGGCTGTGTAATGACCTGGCTGGGGTTGTTAGCCAGGTGCATTCTGGGTATTGTGTTGTCTGTGTTTTCTATTGTTCTGCTAGTTCCTATGTGTTTGATTCGCATGTTGTGTTAGTGTTATGTTAATGTAAGCCACAGTGAAGTTGATGTGTGTTCTGTGGAGCGGGTTGATGTGGCATGGTTGGCTGACACCGCGACCCTATGTGGTGGGAGCGTGATAGGGGTTCGGTGTCAGCAGCATTACAGGGGTTGTAAAAATTGTTGAATAAATGACTGGTGTGAACCACTACTGCCTCCTGCTGGATCGTTTGGGGATTACAAGCCTGCTGCTGAGACGCTCGGGGTCGTGCGGTGTATGAGGCACGAGCGCTCTCCATTCGCCGCGAAGTTCAGCGATAGCTGCTAGCGCCCTGCTAGCCGTTTTAGCTAGTGAGCAGTTTAGCCAGTTCAGCTCTACTAACCCACGGTCGCTACAATATTGTACAGTAGATAGCACAATAATAAATACAGAGAAAAACCCAACAATCATATGACCCCCTATGAGCAAGCACTTTGGCCACAGTGGGAAGGAAAAACTCCCTTTGAACAGGAAGAAACCTCCGGCAGAACCAGGCTCAGGGAGGGGCGGCCATCTGCTGCGACCGGTTGGGGTGAAAGAAGGAAAAACAGGATAAAGACATCCTGTGGAAGACAGACAGAGATTAATAACAGATATGATTCGATGCAGAGAGGTCTATTAACACATAGTGAGTGAGAAAGGTGACTGGAAGGGAAAAACTCAATGCATCATGGGAATCCCCGGCAGCCTACGTCTATTGCAGCATAACTAAGGGAGGATTCAGGGTCACCTGGTCCAGCCCTAACTATATGCTTTAGCAAAAAGGAAAGTTTTAAGCCTAATCTTGAAAGTTAAGATAGTGTCTGTCTCCCGAATCCAAACTGGAAGCTGGTTCCACAGAAGAGGGGCCTGAAAACTGAAGGCTCTGCCTCCCATTCTACTTTTAAATACTCTAGGAACTATAAGTAAGCGTGCAGAGCGAGAGCGAAGTGCTCTAATGGGGTGATATGGTTCTACAAGGTCATTAAGATAAGATGGGGCCTGATTATTTAAGACCATGTATGTGAGGAGCAGGATTTTGAGCCGCTTAGGCGTCGGAGCGTACCTGGCAGGAAACACGGCGCCTAAGCGGCTCAAACGCTTAAAAGTTTGTTTATACTTTACGAGAACGGATGACAACAGGGCAACTTGCAATACTTGCAAAGTAGATATTTCATTTAGGCAGGAAACACTACAAATATGCAAAAGCATTTGCTCACAAAACACCCGATGAACTTAAATGAATGTCTTTAAATCCACTCTGGACTCGTGAATCTCAACCCAGCAGCAGCATCTGTAACATTTGCACGTCATCTCCCGTTAATGCGGCAAGTAAATAATCAACTAACAGTGCATATTATGTTAGCATGATCTGCTTTATTACAAAACCTGCCATTGTGCATTTAGATGACCATGATGAGACAGACAGACAGAGTCTGGCTGGTGCTCGCAGGCAGTTGTCGCTGCAGTCTACCGGTAGCATCTCTTTTCAGGCCCGAATGTCACCGAGCAGTGACTAGTTTGTGGTCAAAACCTTGCAGCCATTTGCCACAGCAGATGGTAAGTGAATGTGTTTAATTGTAGGCAGGGACATTACTGGATATTCTTGTGTAATTGCTACAGAATAATTTATGTTATACTTTGTTATTGCTACAGAAGAATATTTATTTTATTATTTTACGTTTACAATTTTCCCGGGGGCCCTGTGACACCCCCATTGAAGAGCCGTAGGCTGTGGATCTCTTAAGATCTCACTGTTGGGTTTGTAAGGCCATGTTACTCCTAAATTTCTATCTTGTTGAAAGAGAAGATATAAAACAGTTCTAAGCTAATCGACCTTAGTGTTCTCCTTTTTAAAAACAAGAATCGATAAGAGAATCGATAAAGAATCGAATCGTTAAACGGAATCGAAAATGGAATGGGAATCGTTAAAATCTTATCAATACCCATCCCTAGTGAAAGGTGTTTAGCCATGTGATGAGTTAGTATGCAGAGTAGGGCAACTGAGTTTACAATTTTGAATGACAGTGTGTTTCTTGTGCAAACAAGAGGTTGTCTTGATGAAAATTATACCAAATGCAGATGATTGTATGTAGTGTTTTGTCAAAAATGTGTTTTAAAACTTCAATTTGAGTGAAAAGAATTGTGCTTGTAGTTTAGCAGAATTGATTCAGGGGGTTGGTGCATTAGTTAAATGTTGTAGTCACTGTGTCTGACATACAAATAATTGTGTGTAAACAATTGGAAAAAACTGTAATCTCTGGCTCTCTTCCACAGCATGTGTTTTATCCTGTCTTCCTTCTCTCACCCCAACCAGTGGCAGCTGACGGCCACCCTTCCCTGAGCCTGGATCTGCCGGATGTTTCTTCCTGTTAAAAGGAATTTTTCCTTGCCACTGTCACCAGACTGCTTGCTGTTAGGGGGTCTGTGGTGGGGGTGTGGTCCCTGGTGCAGCTGCAGGAGAGGAGTAGTGCAGTGAGTTCAAGAGGGCGGTACCGGGAGGCAGGTGAGCCACAGGTGATGACGATTGTTGATGACAGTGTTTCCCTTCTTTTTGTCTTTATAGTGATGGCAGAGTCGAGCAGGAGGCACGCTGGACCGGAACATACTGTTTCCTGTATGCAGAGTAGTCAAATAAAAACATTACTTGTGAACACAAACCCGTGTGTATTGCATTTGTTACAGGGTCATATGATTGTTGGTTTTTTCTTCTTCTGTATTATTGTAGGGTTTGCCTTGAGTTGACTGTATAAATAAAATTGAACTGAATTTTGCTATACATGGAGGTGGAAGGTCTATGACCGGCAGCCTTATACCAGAAATATTTTATTGGAGGCAATGGGACACACCTGCGATGACATAACGGTGGATTCTTGTCAAAGCTGGGTTTGGCACACAAGATGGTTTTTCCCACATTGCTTGGCAAGGGAGAATATTGCCTGTGATGTGGGTTTCCTACTAACTACATGTCCTGAATGCTGTGTCTTCAGTTATTCAATGCAGAGTCTAATGAGTCCTCCGTGCTGAATATATTTTTACTTGCTCCATTTATGATGTGAACATACTGTTTGGTTTTGAACATAGGATAATTTGTTTTGAGGTGATAGTTTCATTTTGACAGAAAAGTCTTGGGTGTTGTGACTGTAGTTAATTTTTGATTTGTGTTTACGGTTTTGAGAAAATGACTGGAGGTTTCAAGAAATGTGTTTTAGCAATTTAGAAAAACTGTAATACCCGACTGAGTTGGGCTTTGAATGACTTGGAACTTTGAAAACTCATGGAGGCCCAATCATTGGGCAAAAACTCAAGTTCAACCATCTTACCCATTTTCTGAACCAGTTCCTCTCAAGGTCCACTTAGAGTTAGATCTTGCTAAAAGATCAGCAAAAATCATGTGACATCTCTCTAATGACGAGAAAAATAGGTGATTGACCACTTTTTTCATCCTATATGAATATTACTGAGGCTTGTTCAGTCCAATTTGGGTACACTGAATTGTACTCATTTTAAATGTAAAGATTAGGTCTTCCTGAAATCATATTTGTCAGTCTAACTCAATAGGTGTCATGATTCGGCTGTGTGCCGGCAGGAATTGGACCCAAACGCAAACTCACTGGAGACTGGACTGAACTCAAAATGGCAGCTTTTATTGCTGAACACAAAAACTCTACAAAATCTAAACTGGGAAGACTCTAACAAAACACACAGGGAGCTACAGGTAGAAACACACAGCATGAGGGAGAACGCGACACAGAACTGAGGGAGACGCAGACCTAAATACACAGAGGATTAACGAGGGAAGTGGGAGCACACGAGGAACACAGGTGACACTGATAATCATAACAAGACAAGGCAGGAGTAAACGCAACACTGACGCATACTGACGAGGGACTGTCAAAGTAAAACAGGAAGTGCACAGAGGTTCAGACAGGAGGAGAGAGAGCACGGGGAGAGCACAGACATAACGGGCTGGGGAAAACATGGAATAAAACACAAGGAGAGACGAGGGCTCAGATACACAGAGGGGCACACGGGGGTAAGAGTCACAAGGGGAAAAACACATAAGGAAACAACGTAACAGAGCAACTCAGGAAGCATGGCCTAAATAAGGAACAAAATACATGAAAACTAAGAATACTGGGCCAACGTGGCCCAGGACCATGACAGTACCCCCTCACCCCCACCCCCTTAAGGGCTGACTTCAGGCAGCCCAAACCCGAGAACCAAAAGACAAGAAAACGGAAAACAACCCAACCAGGGCGGGAGGCGGGGGACCAGGACGGAGGGACCGAAACCAAACCAAACACAAGGAGCATGAGACCAAAACCGAGGCCCGAAACAAACAAAAACAGTCCAAAACAGAAGATGCTGGAGTCCAGGGAAACAGCGTCCATGGAGAGCAGAAGGTCGACCCAAGGGGCGACAGCACAAAAGTTCATAGTCCGGCTGTTCCGGGGGCCGGCCACGTGGAAGACGGCGGCGGCAGCAGAGCGGGTCCAGAGGCCGGCCGCGTGGAAGACGGCGGCGGCAGCAGAGCAGGTCCGGTGGCCGGCCCCGTGGAAGACGGCGGCGGCTCTCAAGCATCAGGCGTACTGGTCGAGGCTTGGTGGGCACAGGACCAGACGAGGGTGAAGCTGAAGCAGAGGCTGGACCAGGCGACGGTGTAGGCGGAGCAGAAGCTGAAGCAGAGGCTGGACCAGGCGATGGCGTAGGCGGAGCAGAAGCAGAAGCCGGAGCTGGACCAGGCGGAGCAGAAGCCAAAGCTGGACCAGACGACGACGTAGGCGGAGCAGGAGCAAAAGCAGAGGCCGGACCGGGCGAAGGCGACTTGGACCCTCCAGCGGAGACGAAGAGGTGCTGGCCGGGCTCACCAGAGCCGCCAGCGGAGACGATGAGATGCTGGCCGGGCTCACCAGAGGCGCCAGCGGAGACGAGGAAGTGCTGGCCGGGCTCACCAGAGCCGCCAGCGGGGACGAGGAAGTGCTGGCCGGGCTCACCAGAGCCGCCAGCGGAGACGAGGAAGTGCTGGCCGGGCTCACCGGAGCCGCCAGCGGAGACGATGAGATGCTGGCCGGGCTCACCAGAGCCGCCAGCGGAGACGAGGAAGTGCTGGCCGGGCTCACCAGAGCCGCCAGCGGAAACGAGGGATGGCTGGAGCGGTTCTCCTGAACCCCCAGCGGAAACGAGGGATGGCTGGAGCGGTTCTCCTGAACCCCCAGCGGAAATGAGGGATGGCTGGAACGGTTCTCCTGAACCCCCAGCGGAAACGAGGGATGGCTGGAGCAGTTCTCCTGAACCCCTAGCGGAAACGAGGGATGCAGAGCCAGCAGGTGTGGAGACCTCTGGCTCAGCGGATGCTAACTGTAGCTGCACAGGGCACGCAGTCGGCTTGGGATGCAACGGCTGGGGCTGTGCGAGGCAAACAGTCTGTCCAAGATGTGTCAGCACCACGCAGTCCTCAGCTGGCTGAGTAAGCTCACAAAGGCTTCCAGTTGAGGTTGTTGGTGACTGAATGGGCTGCTGAGCTTTTAACAGGGCTGGTGACTGAGCTAACAACTGAACTGGTGACAGAACAGGAAACTGGGCTAATAACTGAGATAATGACTGCGCTATGGACAGAAGTGCAAGTTGTGGTGGTGGTTGCAGTGATGGTGGGTCAGCAGGTAGTTGAACTGGTGACTGAGCAGGTGTCTGACTCTTGGCTGCTCTCCTCCGGGGAACAGGAACGGGTGCAGGGCCTGGCCGAACACCAGCCATCCCCACCCGAGGAACAGATACGGGTGCAGGGACGAGCTGGGCTCTGGCTGCCTTTACCCTGGGGGCCGGTGTAGGTGCAGGAGCTAGCTGGATCTCTGCCGCTCCCACCCGAGGAACTGAGACGGGTGCAGGAGTCGGCAGGGTCACAGCTGACCTCACCCGGGGAGCCGGAATAGGTGCAGGCAACGGCTGGGTGTCCATCAACCCCACCCGAGGAGCAGGTACGGGTGCCGGGATGAATGGATCCTCTGCCAGGCTGGAGACAGAAGCAGGGACCAGCTGGACCTCAGCTACCCCCACCCGAGGAACTGATACGGGTGCAAGGGAAAGCTGGGCCCAAGCTGCCCTGGGTACAGGAACTGGAGGTGGAGAGCGAAGCACAGGAACAGTAACAGTCACTGGGTAAACTAGGTTAATGGTGCCAAACATAGTTTCAGCAAACCGCGACTTATGGTGGGCTGGTTCAAGCAACTCTGCTGTACTTAAGTTGTCCATGTCATAATTAGCAGTCTTAGGAAAAGTGAGTTTAGGAGCAGTCACAGGTACTGGGGAATTCACACAAGTAGTGTCTGGATAACCTGGGTGTGAAGCAACACTACACACAGTTGTACAGGATGTAGCTCGAGACGTAGTACACACAGAGTCCATGAAACTTGGCCGAAAAGCATGGCGCACAGAGTTAAACTGACATGACCGGGGAACAGAAAAGTTAACCTGTGCAACCAGCTCGGCAGTGCTCAAACTAAATTCATTTGCCAGTCTATGTATAGCAGATGACACCTTGCGGCTCTTAACCTTAGCGGGCATTGAATACACAGTTGCAAGGAGTCCACGAGGAAAAACAGAAACAGTCTGTGCTTAGCAGGCACGGGAGAAGGTGAGGTTTCACAGGTAGCGTCCGAGTTAGCACTTTCAAGTTGTGGCACAGAAAAAACCACAGCCTGAGAAACTGACGGAGCAACACTGGGAGTCACAGATACAAGAGCTGGTTTAAAGATTAAACTGTTCATAGCAGAGGAATGGCTAATAGTCTCTGTGTTACCGGGCTCAGGCAGAATGCTAGGAGTACACGGTAAATTGGCTTGCTCAGCAACACAGGCCTCATTCACAGTAACTCTTTGAGGAGCTGAGAGAGCAGTGGCTGGTTGAGAAGTTGGCTGAGAAATATCAGAAATGTCTAAAGACAAAACGGGCTGGAACATGAAACAGTCATTTGAAGGAGCATCAGCTATAGAACACTCAGTCTCGGATGGTTTGTGCTCCACAGCGTACACTGTTATATCTAGAGCTGATGGTGGTGGTGGTGTGTGGCTGAGCTCAGACTGGGAAACCTCAGAACATACAGGCTGATTAAAACAGTTCTATGGGGGCTACAATGCTGGTAGCAGTATGTAGGTGAGTCTGATGTGGGATAACAGTCTTAGGTTCAGCTAACTCTACAGGTGAAACATTCATACTAGCTAACTCAGAGGAGACACTGCGAGCATTACAAAAATCTGAGGGCTCAGAAACACGAAGATTACTAGTGAGAGCAACTGGTGAATTATCTGACACGGAGGTGCCTCGCTGAATAGTGTCTTTAGAGTCCAAACACAAAACGGCAGAATTGTTCGAGTTAGGCTGCACAATAGGCACGGAGGGCCAAACAGTGCTACTCACAGTGGGGGATAAGTCATGGAGTCCGAATCAGAAAGCTTGGGCGGTGTGTGAAGCACAGTCACTCTCTCCCGGGTGCAGCCTGCTTGGCTGTACAGGAGCGACGGCGGCATGAACGCCGCTTTCCTCTTAAAGAAACGGGAGTGGCAGAAAAAACTGAAGGTGTCGGAGCCACGGTGACTGGCCCCTCATCCTCCGACCACATTCCTGCCAGGCATGAGGCAGGTGAGGGGTGGTCGGAACCAGACGTGAGGGGAGGACGGTCCGATGCTGCGACTGCAGCAGGGCTGAAGAGAGCCCGTTCGCTGCGATACCGTCGCGGCGAGCTTTGCTTGCTGCTGCGGCGGCGGCTGTCTGACGGAGATCTCCGTTTGCTGTCGCTGTGGCGTGGAATCCCGGAACAGACGCGGTCTGCCAGCTCACGAGCTTGTAACGCCTCCTTGGCTCGGCTCAGTTCATCAATAAAGCCCTCATAGCAGGAGAGCTTGCGAAGAAAGGGTTTCCCTCGACTATTGCCCTTATGGCCTTAAGTCCGACAGAAATTGTCCGTGAGTCCGAGGCGTGGGTTATTCGCCTCACCAGACTCTGTACACGGAGAAGGTCTTCCTCGTGGGCGGAGCCTGCTGGGTCCATTTCGTGGTCGCGTTCTTCTGTCATGATTCGGCTGTGTGCCGGCAGGAATTGGACCCAAACGCAAACTCACTAGAAACAGGATTGAACTCAAAAGGCAGCGTTTATTGCTGAACCAAGAACATCTACAAAAACTGTCAGGAATAGAAATATTGTCCTGCTATTAGTTGCTGCTATTTTTATAATCATCATTAACATTTCAGTATTAATAGTGAGGTTGCAGTTAGATGCATTCAGATGTTCAAATATATGGTTATAGCCTTTATTACAGGTCCAAAGAAGAACCATTTTAAATGGTTCTGTTGAATCTATAATTTAAATGTTATTAATGCTTTTATGATCTCTGTGTAGAGGGCAGAGACAGGAAAATACTCTCTGTGCCAAAATGAGACAGGAAACAAAACGCGTCTGCAGAGCATGTTTTGCAGAAGTGAAACTGAAGCCAGAAGTTTAAGTGCAAGGGTGTTTAGTATGCATTTATTGCGGATTAAGCCTTAAGCAGTTGTGGTAGATTGAAACAGTTGTTTATATATTTCACATATAAGTCAAGATCATTACACACAGGATGGCCTTAGCCTGGTTGGTTGCTTAAGTTGAGGTCAACTAAGGATCAGAAAAGCAGATGCAAACTCTGCACGCACAGACAGACAAATAGTGAGAGGTCATGACACGTACGTAGCATACACTGCAGACACATACACACAGAAATGCAGAAGTGTGCCGACGTACTTAGAGGAAGTGCACCAGACGAGCGACAGCGAAGAGGGGAAGCACCGACCCGAAGACAATGTTTTTTAGAGCAATGTTAAAGGTCAGGGAACATTTTGTGGTTTGGATTGACGTAAGCTGTACTATTGTCTATTTTTGTAAAAGAGGGGGGCTTTGTTATTGTACCCATATAAAACCTTGTCTCATGATTGTAAGTTCAGTTCAACACTGATTGGGTTGTTGAACTCACACATGTGTTCATTAAAATGCCGTCTAAATTGCACACGCCTGGATCTGTGGTTTTTATGGATTCTTCTCTCAACATTGAACCCTAACATTTGGGGGCTCGTTCCGGTGAGAGAGAGGGAATGTTGGGGTTTTGGTGAGATCCGGGGTCCGTGGTAATTGGACGGGCAGACGGTAATCAGTGGTGAAAGTGAGTAGGCATTCCCCGGGGCATTTAAAGGTAAGACACTGCCTGTTGAAATATATTTCCAAAGGTGTCACATTGGGCATGTCAAATTAAAGTCTACTCACTGAAAATTACTGGTGAATGTCTGTTTTAATTTTGGTGAAGTTTTTATGAAGTTTACCGGTTGAAGTAATGATAAGGAAGTATAAGTGACAGTACTGAGTAATGAGAATAAAGGAATGAAAAGAGAATTAAAGCAGTTGGACTGCTAAGTGAACTTTAGAATGACAGGAATTTGGTCATTTTGTGGGTTCAAGTCCCATTGGTTATGCAACCCTTAAGAACTTTCTCGGAGGTGACGCTCCCTGCTGGATAGAGAAATTTATCCTTCACCTAGCGATGACTAGGGATAGTTTCGGGCAACATTCGAGGAGGACTCGGGAATCTCCAAAACTGTTGAGGGTTGTCCTTAATCTTAATCCTGTTTTGGGTGTAGATTGTTGTTTCAAATTATTCTAAAATTACTTGAGGACGAGGAGTCTGGGACCCTTAAGAAGCGCATTTTCTCCTTGGTAACGCTTGCACTAAGGCAGGACGCTGACCTTAGGCCTACTAGGACAGTAGGGATAGTACCGTCGACAGCGGGAGAGAACTTGGGAACCTCTGAAATTGCTAGGAGTTAGAGTCTCCTATTTGGCGCTTTTTTGGCTACGATAAATTTGGTTAGGGCATTAGCAATCGGGCCACCGTCAGGGGACGGAATACTGGCTAAAATTGGTCGCATAAAAAGTCAGGGACTTTTATCGGTTGGACCGTTATGGATAAATTTGTCGAAATTTATAGGATTTAAGAGGCCTAAAAATCTGTGCAGTTGTAATTTAAGACGTCTGTAATATAAAATATGAGATCTATGAGTAGGATCAGTCTCTGTGTCAGTCATGCACAGCCGGAAGTGCACTGATTGTGTGTGTAAATGCAAATGAGCAGCAGTGACGCGCAGAGAGGTGGTTTCAGTTGTCGAGAGGACTGAGCTTTTGCTAAATGCCTGTATATAAGAGGTTGGTTTTGCTTATTATGAGAGTGTAAATACAGTGTGAATATATTAGTGTGGATGATTAGAAAATGACTGAATTTTGATAGATGTATATATTTTGAGCCATAAAGGCTGGTGTGTTTTATTTTCAGTTATGTGTGACTGGTGAGAAGTGTGTGTGAGACGATGAGAGGTTTCAGTCTTTCTTTTTCTTTTTTCTTTTGACTTGCTCTGTCTGATCATGGAAGGCATGTCCAAGATACTGTGATGAAAGCGTATTTTGAGTGATTTTAACCGTGTGAATGCTGTCAGTATTTGATTTGAATGTCTCTGGATGATTTGTCGGAGTGAGTGAAAAGGGAGAAGTTTGAGAGAGAGAAAGGCAGTGCGTGTGAGAGACGAGTTATGGCGTCTGAAAGAGGTTAGAGCATTTAAAAGGTGTGTATGGAATAAAGGAGTGTGAAATATATTCCTTGTGTGATGAAAAGTAGGATGTGCTAAAGTTTGAAAGTGCTTTTAATTCAAGAAAACAAAAAACAAAGGAGTTAGATTAGTTTGAGGAACAGGAAATATGGCTCTGTGTAACCAGGCTGCTGCAACAGGAAGTATGTGTGTGTGTGGGACAGGAAATGCATGCCCATAAAAAGGGAAGCTCACGGTGACAAGTGTGCACCCAGAGTAGAGAGAGAGATTTAACTCTGGGCAGATGAAGCAAAAGGGAGGTTTTAAGATAAAAATGAATATGATACTAATTGTATGGTTTAGTGTGTCAATACAGGTGGGCGTCTTTCAACTTTGCAACCTTGAGTTCAGCAGCAGAAAAGTAGATTAAAAGAATTGGGAGAATAAGCCAGTTTTTGGCTCGAAATTGTGCGGCTGGATCTCTCACTTTGTCCCTGAAGCGGAGAAGAAGTTCAAAGGACAGTCAATCGCCTGATGAAGACCGATAGAACATCGTGAACTTGAATACAGCAGGCAAACGGCAGTGCCACTGATCCATTAACCCTGATGACGACTGACGACCACCAGCAGCATGTGTAGAGTAATGTAACATGTACTGTGAAAATACAGGCTGGGCAGTTGAACAGTGGGATAGAGAATTGTGGAAGAGCACCGGACATTGAGTGATATTTTGCCATGCTGGGACTTAATCTGAAAGAAAGACTGTAAAGAAACAGAGAAGAAGACAACAGCTGAGTTGAGACTGTGTTTGCTGGAGCTTTGAAGCCCGAACAGGACATTGTGCAGAGAGGACCAGTGAGAGATGAAGCTGGACGAGTTTGACTGCGAGAATATAGGATATAATTGGATTGAAAATTGAAACCTGAACTCATGAATTGTTTAGGGATGTTCACTACAGCATAACAAAGAGGTAAACATTAGAAAAGGTAGGAATAATGAACGAAAATAATTGTCATTACCTTAATGAATAGAAAACACACATACAAATTGTTACATGTGAGATTATTTTTGAAATGAATCAGAAGTGAGATAGTTTGAATCTAAAGCTCAGTGGTGAAATGCATAAATTAAATATGAATATATAGGATGCAATGAAGAAACAGCTTACACGTAGTGTACATTAACATGAATACATCACAAGGCAACGAAGAACTCAATGAATTAATTTAATGAAGAAGCAGTTTACACCCAATTAACATAAAATGCAGGGAAGAACACGCTTACATGCATGGCATAATTGGTGTTTCTGATCAGAGATAGAGAAATGGGTTATTTAACCACTGGTGATAATAATGAAAATGTCTTAGTTTGTTATTTTCAGGGTAAAGCAGACCCAGGCCAATTCTCCAGATGCAGGAGTCTGAAGAAATTACAGGTTAACATGAATGGATATGTTAAGGCAAGTTTCTGGTTGAATTGTTCACAGCATGATGTGTCCAGGAACCTGAAAAGCAAGCCCCAGCTCCTGGCTGAAGACCAGGAGGGCGGTAATTTAAGGTGGGAAATCAAAATGTGGGTTAGTAACTCGGGGAAAAAGAAAACTGACTGCTTAACTGGAGAGTTGGGAAGAAGTCTGGGAGACTGTGAAGTCATAGATGCAAAATAACATATACCCATACACACACAAACAGAAAATGCATTAACCTTATAAAGACAAGCTCCTGAAGCTTAATGAACAGATATTGATTAAAAACCTGGCTAAGAACATAAGCATATGCAATGAAGATCTGCTTGCTGCTTGTATGAGTGAGAGAATGGTGTGAATGGTTAATACAATTGATGGAAAGATTTAAAATAGATGGAAAAAACAAAAGAAAAGTGTCTATAAGAGTGACTCAGGAGTGCTCTTGCACTGATTTATCAAAGTAAGTGATTAGTATAGAAAGAAAATGAAAATAATTCAATAACGTGATAAAGTTTAAACATGTATTCCTCTTGTTAAGTTGGCTGTTGAGCTGTGGGTTTATGCAAATTAGCTGGAGTGAGTGAGTGACAAAGACACTTCCTGTGTGCGTGTGTGTCGGAGGCTTTCGGTTCAGTTCAAGAGAGAGCAGTGGCTGTTGAAGAGTATTGGGAGAAATATATAATGGTAAAGTATCAGGATATTTGATTACGGTGGTCAGGTCTGTTCAGAGGGGCAGATTTGGACAGGAAATTTATAATTTAAGGATGATATGTGGTTGAAATTGGTTTTATCTTGTGCTGAATGAAACGGTCTTTGATCTTTTGACGAGGTTTTCGTGTGTTGAACGGGTGAAATTTAAGATTGTTTCAGATTTTTGAGGCTGTTGTTTTATTTCCAGAGAGGGTGTTTCATTAAGGCAGGGATAGGTCTGAGAGGGGCCCCAAAAATTTTTGTAGTAGTAAGTGCACTCAGGAAAAAAACCTGTCAGGTGATTTTGTTTTGTACTTTGATGAGCTAATAATCAGCTCTCTTTTTCATTTTGTTCTAAGCAGGCCTGGAAGAGAGTGAACGGACGGCGCTGACAAAATTACCAAGTACGAAAATCAGGTGGGCTTTACAGAATTATAATTGATTACAATCAGAGACTGATTGGCGGCAAGTCTCTGTCTAAAAATGGATTGTATCGATTCAATCCAGTCAAAAGTATAGAGAACTATTTTCCTAAACAGGAAAACGAAATAAAACGAATGATTGAGCTCATTTTGCTGATGTGGAGCATCTGATGACGTGCGCAGGAGGCTGCAGATCAGCAAAAATATCATGTGTGAATGCAAGTGAGTGAATGTGAGTGACTGGACTAAGGTGGGAATGAATAAATGTGGACAAATTTACCATGTGAGGAAAAGAAAGAGGATGCTTTGTTTTGCTTTTGCCATAGGCAGGACAAGTGGGAGACTTAAATCTGGGAGGCTGATTTTGGGATGCTGATGTTTGCTTTGAGAAAATTTCTTTTACGGGGTTAGATTATGGGATTACATTATATTGTTGGGAGAATGCTAAATGCTAAAAGGGAAACATTGTTTGATGAGATTCAAGTTACCATTAACTGAGGTAACTCAGGATTAATAACTGTTCTGTTCAAGTTTATTTTTTGTTATGACATAGACGGGATCATAAAGGGAGAGTTGAGTATGAAATGTAAACTACAGGTTTTGTTTTCAGGAAGTTCCAAGGATCCAGAGTTCGATGGAGCAACGAGTTGGAGAAGATTTGACATGATGATAAAATTGATTTTGTTCCTTAAACACAGGTTTTCAGGGCTGGAGCAAAATACCGGAGAGGAGGATGCCTGAGCTGTTCTGAGAAATGAAATGACTAACCTTTTTTCCTTTTGATTTGTTAAGCTTGGGTGGAGCATGTTGAGTTTTTTGCCACATGAGATGTGTCAAAAAAGAGAGGGGTTTAAGATTTAATGTGTTTAATTTGAAAGGGGTTTTACTAGGATTTTATAACGATTGGGGTTGTTTGATAATTTAGATATGGTAAAACTGAGGCAGAGATTGTTAATTCTAAAGAAAGGAGTAAAATGAACTGAATTCTGTTTAGAAGATAAATTGCTGGGGTTAAAAAGAAGTTGTACACCAAATTTAAAGGGGAAACTGTGGGAATAAAGGATATGCTTTGGGGAAGATAGTGACGATTTTATGAGTAGAAAATGTGGGATTTCTTTTTGATTTTAGGATAAGTTGTAACAGTGACATAATGCTAGAATGTTGTTATAAGGTAGGCTTTAGGGTAGAGGAGAGCTTTTTATGAGGATGTTAAAAGTCTCGCTGACTCAAATGAATAATATTGGAGATTATATATGTAGAAATGATTTTTCATACACATTGCATTTTGGTGCCTTTAACGGAGTTGTGGCTCAGAGAGTCGTCTCTTGAGGGTCATAAACTTTTGGTTAACGTTATGATTAGCCAATCTACTGTGAGAATGACCTGAGTTATTGAAGGATTGCACACGCTTACAGACATATAGAGTTCATTAAGACCTGACAGTATTGATTCCAGGCAAAAGGCCTGAAATCCATTTAGCATTTAACTGAATAGGAGTTTCGTTTGTAACTAAATTGGGTGACATGTAAAAGATGGAGATAACACATGCAGTTCTAAATTAGTCCTCTTATATAAAATGCAGTTACAGAATAACAAATGCTTGTTGAAGTAAAAAAGTTGTTGTTTAAAACAGAAGCAAAGGGAGAAAGCTCATATATTTTGGTTAAGTCTGATAAAGTTTAAGTTAGAAGGAGTCATTACATTAAAAGCAGCAAAATGAAATAAAATGATATATTCAAACAGGTTATCACCCAGAAAATGGGAGTTCAAAATACAGTTAGAGTTCAGCTTTTAGCTATGATGAAGTTTATCTAGGAGCAATTAACTATGTGTTTACACGTAATGATTAAAGTGGTTGTTTTCTTTGATCTTTTAGTAGAATAAGTAGTTTTCTTGGGAGAGGTGACTTTAGATGGTAGGCCCTTGCAGCAGTGGCAGTTTTGTGCACAGGATGTTGGTGATCAGATAAGGAGCAAAGAGGAAGCACATGCAGAGACGTGCTTCCTCCGATTCTCTTAAAGGCAGTGCTGTGAGAGTTTTACAAATGCTGAGTACGGTTGAATGAGATATAAAAATAAAAGTCAAAAACCAAATACAAAATTAGGTTCATGTTTTGAGTAACATTAGGTTTGAATAAAGAAGACAATTGAGGGACATAAGGCAGGGAAGCCGTGCACTAGGGAGGAAGGGTTCTGTTTCCTTTGCAGGTGGCCAGATTTCCACTAGAGTGGGACCCAGAAAAGGGACAGACCACTAGAGATTCACAAGTGTAAGGGTCTTTCACCGGGTATGAGTGGGTTCTGGGGTGAGGAGGAGTGCTGATTGAGCTCTGCTCGCACTCTTATTCTCTCATGCCCTGATCAACTTTAGGCTCGCTGATACTTTGGTGTGATTAACCTCAAGCATGAGTGTTCTCAAGTGGGAGCGGGCATTTTATAATTAAGACCACCTAGATGACATGAGGTTGTCTGATTTGTTAAGTCACAGGATGCCAAGAGAGGGTCAGAGCTAAGAACAGTGATCCTAAATGTCCATGATGTCAGGGATGGACAGGGGAGCAGCTGAATGGGCCAAGGAGTGACCCAACACACAGTATGGTGACCTCTTGTGGTCAAGAGGTCAAGAGTGGGAGTGTCAGGAATAGAAATATTGTCCTGCTATTAGTTGCTGCTATTTTTATAATCATCATTAACATTTCAGTATTAATAGTGAGGTTGCAGTTAGATGCATTCAGATGTTCAAATATATGGTTATAGCCTTTATTACAGGTCCAAAGAAGAACCATTTTAAATGGTTCTGTTGAATCTATAATTTAAATGTTATTAATGCTTTTATGATCTCTGTGTAGAGGGCAGAGACAGGAAAATACTCTCTGTGCCAAAATGAGACAGGAAACAAAACGCGTCTGCAGAGCATGTTTTGCAGAAGTGAAACTGAAGCCAGAAGTTTAAGTGCAAGGGTGTTTAGTATGCATTTATTGCGGATTAAGCCTTAAGCAGTTGTGGTAGATTGAAACAGTTGTTTATATATTTCACATATAAGTCAAGATCATTACACACAGGATGGCCTTAGCCTGGTTGGTTGCTTAAGTTGAGGTCAACTAAGGATCAGAAAAGCAGATGCAAACTCTGCACGCACAGACAGACAAATAGTGAGAGGTCATGACACGTGCGTAGCATACACTGCAGACACATACACACAGAAATGCAGAAGTGTGCCGACGCACTTAGAGGAAGTGCACCAGACGAGCGACAGCGAAGAGGCTTACCGACCAAGACAATGTTTTTAGAGCAATGTTAAAGGTCAGGGAACATTTTGTGGTTTGGATTGACGTAAGCTGTACTATTGTCTATTTTTGTAAAAGAGGGGGCTTTGTTATTGTACCCATATAAAACCTTGTCTCATGATTGTAAGTTCAGTTCAACACTGATTGGGTTGTTGAACTCACACATGTGTTCATTAAAATGCCGTCTAAATTGCACACGCCTGGATCTGTGGTTTTTATGGATTCTTCTCTCAACATTGAACCCTAACAAAACCTAAACTGAGACAAATCTAACAATACACACATAGGGAGACACAGGGAGAAACACACAGCATGAGGGAGAACGCGACACAGAACTGAGGGAGACGCAGACCTAAATACACAGAGGGTTAACGAGGGAAGTGGGAGCACACGAGGAACACAGGTGACACTGATAATCATAACAAGACAAGGCAGGAGTAAACGCAACACTGACGCATACTGACGAGGGACTGTCAAAGTAAAACAGGAAGTGCACAGAGGTTCAGACAGGAGGAGAGAGAGCACGGGGAGAGCACAGACATAACGGGCTGGGGAAAACATGGAATAAAACACAAGGAGAGACGAGGGCTCAGATACACAGAGGGGCACACGGGGGTAAGAGTCACAAGGGGAAAAACACATAAGGAAACAACGTAACAGAGCAACTCAGGAAGCATGGCCTAAATAAGGAACAAGATACATGAAAACTAAGAATACTGGGCCAACGTGGCCCAGGACCATGACAATAGGATGTGACCTAAAGTTTGAGCCAATAGTAATAGGGTTGTATAAGACCATCTTCTCAGTATAAATGGAATAAAAAACCCAACATCTGCCACTGAGATGTTTCATTTTAGACAAAAGAGCATAACAAAGAAAATAAAAGCAATACACTCAGATCAGGAACAAATAGTTCAAACATAAAAAGGAAATGCATTGGGGCCCCACCATTTGGGTGAAAGAACAGGTACAACCTTCCGTAATGTTCACCTGGACAATTTCCTTTCAGAGGCCATATGGGGTCCAAAACAATGGTGGGTCAATTCAGTGTCCCACACAGATCATCCAGCGTTATTTGTAGTCAAACTTGTAATCACTTTATAGTTCATACTTCATACCCAATACTCATATCTGTTATTATCCTCCGTCTCTCTTCCACAGCATGTCTTTCATCCTGTTTTCCTTCTCTCACCCCAACCGGTCGCGGCAGATGGCTGCCCCTCCCTGAGCCTGGTTCTGCTGGAGGTTTCTTCCTGTTAAAAGGGAGTTTTTCCTTTCCACTGTCGCCAAAGTGCTTGCTCATAGGGGGTCATATGATTGTTGGGTTTTTCTCTGTATTTATTATTGTGCTATCTACTGTACAATATAAAGCACCTTGAGGCGACTTTTGTTGTGATTTGGCGCTATATAAATAAAATTGAATTGAATTGAATACCCTGGAAGACCACCAAGTCATTGGTTCAGGTATGTGGATGACACCTGGGTGAAAATTAAATCTCAGGATTCACGGATCACGGATCACCTACAGGCCAGTGGACACTCTTTCAATGATGAGGATGTACACATCCTGGACAGGGAGGAATGCTGGTTTGAGCACGGAGTCAAGGAGGTGAACTAAAATGGGTGAAAACTGGTTTGAAATACTTGGGTGTTTACTTGGGGTATCACATGGAGGTCATGAAAAATTGGGAAAGTGTTGTTGAACCGAAGGAGGGTAGGTTAAAAAAATAACATTTCTTTAACCTAAGTGGCTTTTACCACTTACCATCTTACAGGGGTTGCACACTTATTATTAACAATCTTATTGTATAATCGTTGTGGCACTGTTTAGCAGATTTGGAACCCTCACCCAACCGACTGATGAAATTACAGATTTTTATTTTAAGCTTTTTTCTTGACAGACTGCACGGTGTTCCTCAAAGTGTTTTGTTTTTGCAAAAGGAAGAAGAAGGGCAAGGCTAGATTCATTTAGAACGTAGAAAAGCAGCTTTCAGGTTACATTTTTTACAGAGCTTTATGTATGGGGATCAAAATATTTTGTGGAGGCAGGTTGGAACGGTTCGCAGCCAAGTGTGAAGCGGTGGGAATGAGAATCAGCAACTCCAAATCTGAGGCCATGGTCCTCAGCCAGAACAGGGTGGAGTGCCCACTCCGGGTCAGGGGCGGAGACCCTGCCCCAAGTGGAGGAGTTTAAGTATCTCGGGGTCTTGTTCACAAGTCATGGGAGAAGGGAGCGGGAGATCGACAGACGGATTGGTGCAGCAGCTGCAGTGATGCGGACGCTGTACCGGTCTGTTGTTGTGAAGAGAGCTTAGTGTAAAAGCGAAGCTCTCAATTTACCCGCCCCTACCCTCACCTATGGTCACGAGCTGTGGGTAGTGACCGAAAGAACGAGATCTCGAATACAAGCGGCGGAAATGGGCTTCCTCTGAAGGGTGGCTGGCCTCTCCCTTAGAGATAGGGTGAGAAGTTCGGCCATTCAGGAGGGGCTCAGAGTAGAGCCGCTGCTCCTCCACATCAAAAGGATCCAGTTGAGGTGGTTCGGGCATCTGACAAGGATACCCCCTGGGCGCCTCCTGGGTGTCCCACCGGGAGGAGGCCCCGGGGCAGACCCAGGACACGCTGGAGAGATGATATCTCTCAGCTGGCCTGGGACCACCTTGGTGTTCCCCCGGATAAGCTGGAGGAGGTGTCTGGGGAGAGGGAGGTCTGGGCTTCTCTGCTTGGGCTGCTGCCTCCGCGACCCAGCCCCGGATAAGAGGAAGAAAATGGATGGATGGATGGATGGATGTCACAGAATGCTTATTTTCAAAAGTTGGTAATTTGGGGTTCGGTAAAACTTGTTTTTTTTTTATCACTCAAGCTATGTTGTAAAGTGCTTGTCACCTTTCTATGTTAGTGTGTGCTACGTTCCCCTAAAAGGGTCCAGGAAAGTAACAAAGAGTTTTATTAAAGTTTCTAATAATAACTCACCCAAAAGAGACAGACAAGCCACTATCACAATTTAAAGAAACAAATCAAAACTCAAGTGTTGGTCAGTAAACTGAAAAGTAAGTCAAAAAGAGATTAGCGACCAAACACACACCAGAGCTCACCTTTCTCTGCCCTTAAATACCTTTAATTGCTGCTGGGAGTCAGCTGTACAAAAGAAAAAAGTGGCACCTAAGGCAAGAGAGATGGTAGGACACACCCACACAGGCAACTTCAGGAGGAGGCCCCTGCCATAACAGTTTGTTAAAAGCTTGGAGGCTGAAGGAAACCGAAAAACTTGGGATATCTATATCTTTACTTTGGCTTTTATTGGAACCTATCCTAAAGGGATCTCGTTTAGGTTCATCCTGGGATGATGTGATAATGTTGTCAGAGCGTCTGATGAAAAAGAGAGTTACCACTGTAAGGCATTTGCTTGAACTTATTGGAGCCAAAATGGAAGATGTTGTCTCCTTGACAAGGGGACTGGAGGTTTGCTCTCTCCAGATAGTAGGCTTGCTGCTGACCAAATTCAAGCATGTTTTATCATAAGATGATAAAAAAACTACTGGATGGTCTAATGGAATTTTAATACCTGATAATACCTGACATAGTTTCTTAAAGACACAGCTTAAGGATTTTGAAAGTCTGGGTTCTTTTTCAGAGAAGGAGAAATATCTATGAACACTGCTGGATTTGGTGAATGGGAAGATATTGTATAGGAGTTTCGTTAAGGCTCTAAACAAAAAGTTAAGAGATAAAAATGATACACCTAGTAAAGATCATTTTAAAGTTGGTTTTGATGTGAAACCTGTATGGTGGTTGATCTACAAGCCTCCATTGGCTTCTCCACTCAAATGAAAGCAACCAACATTTCATTATTGTGTTTGGAACGACCCAGCATCTTAATATGAACATTTTTTTTGACCCAATGCTTACATAGAAGGCGATATTTCTTAAAGTACTAGTTACTTCCTCTAGATACCAATAATTATGAATAAAAATACTAAAATTAAAGTATTGTTAAATAAGATTTTTAAGTTTGCTATTTACTCTTCATAAACACAAGTCCACAGATCTGAAATATCTTTATTTTATTTGACATTTAGAACACAGATATTAACAAATGCGTCATAAAAAAAGTCTTATTTAGCAAAAACATAAAGAACTTTGTTTCCTTGAAGGGTGTTTTGAACTTTTTTTGTGACTAAGCCTTTAAGGGTACCCCCCCCCCAACACAAACTTGAAATGATGAAACCATAAAAACTTTGAACATCTGTCCAGACATGGCAGTTGGATGTCCTGGTCATCCACTGGAACTGTGACATCCATGTCTTCTGGCTGTGACACAAAAGCGAAACAGTAAAGACATATTTAGGGCATGTGACCATTCCATATAACAAAGATGCTCACATGTAAATCAGTGTCTTCTCAACATGTCTTGTAAAGTAGGGAGGATCTGTGTATGGTTACTCAGTTAAATCTACCTAAACCCATACATGTCCCTCAAGATTTAAGCTTTTATGTTTTAATTAGATGTGAGTTAAGCCACATGCACACCAACAACACTTAAGAGCCTCCACTTCCTAATAATCTGACAATAAATTGGATTCCGTTACTCTGTTATGCCAAGTCCCAGCTTAAAGAAAACATCTGCTATAGCCAATGATGCACCCAGGAAATGTGATTCAGAACCACTACAACACAATGACCAGACTGATAGCACTCTCACCATCTTTTTTGGGCCTCAGAAAGAAGTCACCGTGGGTTCCTGCTTACAAACATAGATCGTGGCATTTGCAGTTTAGTTTTCTTATCAAGGTGTTTATACAGTAGATTAACTCACATACACTTAGTACATCATGAGTACATCATGCAAGTTAAACGTATACAAGCCATCCACTTGTCCAACTCATCTATGCACAATTAAAACCAGTTTACTCCCACTTACCTCTACTTCATCTGTGTGCATCGATCCCCACTCATATGATCCACTATCCCCTGAGTTTACTTTCTCTGAGAACCTTTCCTCCTAAAGACCCAAAAGACTGTTTTATAATTCAAATACTTATACACAGAAAAGGGATCGTTTTCTTCATGATTGCACCTTATATGGCGTTATTTTATGTGAGTTGATATATAACTAATTAATCTGTACAACACTAAAACTACTTTAGTCAGACTCACCTCATTCTCACGTGGGGTTGGCACACTTTTCTCACCCAAATCACTATCCTCTGACTTTCCTTTTTGCAAGGAACTCACCTCCTAAAAATTAAAAGACAATTTTAAAATTCAAAAGGCAAATAAACAGTAACTGGATTTTTCTTCTCACTAAAAATGGCAAAAGAGCACAAGTTTTTTATCACTATGTTCAAAGAAATATGAAAAATAAAGTAAATCACTGGACTGTCTTTCTCCACACAAACAGAAAGTAAGAGGTTAGAATTCTCAATACTTTGCCAACTGACTGATTACATCAGCTTTCCTTCATCAGGCAATACTGAACCTGATTACTAAGCACTTATGCGGAGAAAATGGATTGTTTTCTTGATGATTTTACCTTTCATTGTGTAATTCTGTGTTAGTTCATGTGTAACTCCAATTAATCTACATCACACTGAAAGTAGTTTAGTCCCACTCACCTCTTCTTCCTGCTGGGTCTCCACACTCTTCTCACCAAATCCACAATCCTCTGACTTTCCTTTTTGCAAGTAAGTCACATCCTAAAGAGTAAAATACAATTTTAAAATTCAAGTGGCATATACGACCCCTATGACAAGACCATTGAGGGAACATGGTATCCCCTTGGCTTGCTGGCTGTATGTTGGGGTTTCTGCCAGTAAAGGAGAGGGTTTTTTCCCCTGTGCCTCCAGGTCGGGGAATGGCACCTGATCTTCGTCTGCACTTATGCACCGAGTGGCGGTTTAGAGCATCCAGCCTTCTTGGAGTCCCTGGGTGGGGTACTGGAGGGTGCTCCGCCTGGAGATTCTGTTGTCCTCCTTGGAGACGTCAGTGCTCATGTGGGCATTGACAGCAAGACCTGGAGGTGCATGATTGGGAGGAACATCATCCCGGATCATGCACCCGAACGCTATTTTGTTCTTGGAATTCTATGTAAACCACAGTTTGGCCATAACGAGCACCAAGTTCGAACATAAGAGTGTCCATCAGTGCACGTGGCACCATGCTCTGGGCTGCAGGTCGATGATCGATTTTAAAATCGTATCACCAGACCTGAGGCCATATGTTCTGGACACTCGGATAAAGAGAGGGGCTGAGCTGTCAACTGATCACCACGTGGTGGTAAGTTGGATCAGGTGGCGGGGGAGGATACTGGACAGACCTGGTGTGCCTAAAAGTATAGTGAGGGTGTGCTGGGAATGCCTAGCAGAGGCCCCTGGTCCACGAGATCTTCAACGCACCTGGTCATGGAAAACTGAATCAGCTCTTCATACTCTCGAGGACACTTGAGGGTGCATGGGAGTTTGATGAACATACATGTGTTTTGTGGACTTGGAGTAGGCATTCAACCATGTCCCTTGGGGTGTCCTGTGGGGGGGCTCCAGGAGTATGGGGTGTCTGATGTGGACGTTGTCCCGGTCTGTTGTGGTGAAGAGAGAGCTGAGTGTAAAAGCTCTTAATTTACTGGTTGATCTACGTCCCTACCCTCACCTATGGTCACGAGCTGTGGGTAGTGACTGAGAGAACGAGATCGCGGATACAAGTGGTGGAAATGAGCTTCGAAGAGTGGCTGGCCTCTCCTTTAGCGATAGGGTACGAAGTTTGGCCATCTGAGACGGGCCCAGAGTAGAGCCCTGCTCCTCCACATCAAAAGGAGCCAGTTGAGGTGGTTCGGGCATCTGACAAGGATGCCTCCTGGGTGAGGTGTTCTGGGCATGTCCCACCGGGAGGAGGCTGTTTATCTCTCAGCTGGCCTGGGAATGCCTCAGTGTTCCCCTGGACATGCTGGAGAAGGTGGCTGGGGAGAGGGAGAGGTGGCTGGGGAGAGGGAGGTCTGGGCTTCTCTGCTTGGGGTCCTGCCCTCGCGACCCAGCCCCGGGTAAGTGGAAGAAGATGGACGGATGGATGGATGGATGGAGTGGCTTTTTCTTCTTACTAAAAATGGTAAAATAGCACGGGTTTTCTCTATCACTATGTTCAAAATATTTGGGCCACTAAATTATGAAATATAAAGTAAATCACTGGAGTGTCTTAAGACAGTACTTTGGGTATTCCCTAGCCCCTCTCTCTATATATATATATGTATAATTATTCTTTGTTTTCTTTTCCCCAGATTAGGCATTCTTTATTCCTTTTAGTTTGTTTCTTTTGTGTTCCTTTTTCATATTTTTGTTTGTATGTTTTATAAATTTGGAAAAAGTACAAAATAAAAAGTTTAAAAAAAAAATCACTGGAGTGTCTTTCTCCACAGAAACAGAATGTAAGAGGTTAGAATTCTCAATACTTTGCCAACTGATTGATTACATCAGCTTTCTTTTATCAGTCAATTCTGCGTACTAAGAAGCTACAAAGAGAAATTGATAATTTGAGTTAATGTGTAACTTCAGTTAATCTATACAACACTGTAACACTCACCTCTTCTTCACCCTGGGTCTTGACACCCTTCTCACCCAATCCACTATCCTCTGACTTACTTTCCCCACAGAACCTCTTCTGTCCAGCACGGGTAATCGTACCACGACTCATGACAGCACTTCAACCACTCTCTGGGTTGTAGTAGGAACTGAAATGGTTAGGCATGTAAAATTGGAATATTTTTGTATCACAATGTGTTCACATCAAACTAAGTGATTTCAGAGTATATATTGATATTAGTATTATATATATTAATAAATATATCACAGCTGAAACAAGATCTTTTTTTTTTCTCAATTTCAAATGAGATATTTCCATAAGAAAGAAATACTTAGATGCATTTACTTTCATGAGTCATGAGTCATAAATTGCATTTATCATTTCTTTTTTAATGTTATAATCAAGATAAAACACCATTATACAGAGATGTCATTACAGTAATACATTTTGTCGGATAAAACACCATTTGACTGTTAGGCTCCTTTAAAGGAAAATGTGGATTTTGGGTTCACAGAACAAATGGGGGAGCTAAAATAAAGCTATCAAACAGTACTTAAGCAAAAACAAAAAAAATAAACACAAATAAAACAAAAATAAACTGTTTTTAACTCTTACCAGGAGATGAAAAGCCAGGAGGTGAAGACGGTAATTCGAAGTGGATGACCAGAAACAAGACCTTAACAAGCTATCAACTACAGCCAATCAGAAGACAGGCTGGTCCATGACTTTGTCACATGATACTTGAGAGGAGGGTGGGGCATGGGTGAAGTTGGAGCGTTGATTGACGGGATGGTGATTTCTTTCAATTTCAAAGTCCCATATACCCAAAACTCAAGCTAAATTATATTACATAGCTATATATAGCTACGTTAAAGCAGGTGTCAGCGTACTTTCATTCTGGGACCTCCAAAAAGTAAGCGATTGCTTAAAACTACTTTCTCACTATGTAAATAATAAAACATCAAATATCCACGATTTAGACCCTTCAAGGTAAACAATAACAACACACTGAATTAGTCTTTAAATTGTTTGGAACTTTGAAGGCTGAGGGAGGCTCTTTTTGGAGCATGATACATATATATGAACAGATATGCATTTGGTGAATGGGAGGGTATTGCATAAGAGTTGCTTTAAGGCTCTAAACGAAAAGTTAAGAGGTAAAAAATAGTACACCTAGTAGAGATCGTTTTAAAGTTAGTTTTGATCTGACACCTGTATGGGCGTTGCACTACAAGCCTCCATTGACTAAGAACACTGGTGATTTATAGTGATTAATTTTACATAGTATTATTGCACTTAATACTTTTGTGTCTGTCATTAAGCCTGAGATTTCAGATAAATGTAGTTTTTGTTCAATGAAAGAAACCATTTTTCATTGGGTTTTTTTGTTTGTTTTTTTACACTGTCCTAGATTAGTGGATTTATTTTCAGCACTTGGTATTTGGGAATCATTTCAAGAAAGATAGAGTGAAATAGGGAAACACAAAGACATAGGCTGTATCCCAATTAAGGGTCTGCAGCCTTAAAGGCCGCATTTTAAGGCCGATTACATCACAGCGACGCGACAAAGGCTGTCCCAATTCAAAGGCTGGTCGAAATGCGGCCTTCAAATGCGGCCTTCATTTCCCTGAATTTTAAGGATGTGGTGGTGTAGACTTCGTGGCCCAACATATCCCAGAATCCATAGCGCGGCAGTGGGTGTGGATAATTTTGCCGAAAGAAAAACGGCCGAAGCGGGGCGACCAAAGAGTAAACTTTTAAAAGTAAGTACTGAATATTATGTCACTTATTTATGTGCAAATGTTTAATAACGAAGAAAATTAAAACATTACTGTCGGCCACATGTCAGCTGTCATGGTTCGGGGTCATTTTGACCCAGCTTTTTCAGTTTCTTATATTTTGGTATATTTCTGTATTATGATTTATGTTCTGGTTCTTTAGTTGTGCTGTTTTATTATTATTATTATAGATTTAGATCAGTGTCAGTATGCGTCCTTGTAACTTGTTTCTCATTCCCTGTTTTACTTTGAAGGTTCATGTCTGGTGTCAGGGGCTGTGTCCCAATTCAGGGTATGCACGCTTGAAGTACGCATTTTAAGTGTGATTACGTCACCGCCACGCAACGATGGCTGTCCCAATTCAAAGTGTACTCCAAATGCGTACTCCGAATGCGCCGTCGATTTCCCCAAATATCAAGCGTGGTCCGGTGCACGCTTCGTGGTCCCATATATCCCACAATGCATAGCGCGACCCAGCCAGGTCAGTGCGTAATGATGTCATCAGCTGCGGAGGAGGTTGAAACGGCGGCGGAGGACAGCAACACCCGCAAATGTAAGATATGTGTGAAGGAGCGAAACAAATGCCAATATGTAAAAGTTAATGGACGGTCAATAGTAAATGTCAAGGTGAATCATGTGACACCTGTTGGACCCATGTGACCGTAAATGCACAGACCCGCAAAGCTGTGAATCCTGTACCACACGGAGGGCAGTATGAATAGAAGTATCACCACTACAAGTGCAATCAACTGTACTTATATGACCTTTCCTGAGCCGCAAACAGAAATGTCAACATATACCAGGCAGGAATGTAGCTTTGTCCGCAGCACATCATATATACATACATTTGTTACAGTTATCACACCTGCCATGTCAAACATTTCAAAGGGGATATGTCAAAGCGCCCTGAGGCGACTTTTGTCCTGATTCTGCGCCATCTAAACAAAACTGAATTGAATTGAATTGAATCAAAAATATGACAGAGAACCCCGACCCCAACCTAGGGCCTGATAAAGTAAATGTTTTGCCCCAGTCAGTGCTGCCCCTGTCCCGCAATAAAACATTTTGCCTGACATTGCAGTGTGTATGTTCCACACAGCTGTATATGCTGAACAGACGGCAAGCGGAGAAATGCTAAAACAGAAGTGCAGGATGGTGGGGAATGTAATCCAATGTCATGCTGCATTACAGGGACCAAGGAGCAGACGGCAGACCTCATTTGACTCCGCCGTGACAATGAGCACCTGTTCACGGGTGTGAAACACTCAGCCGCAGTGGGTTGGAGGTACAGCAACAGTATGAGGTTTACAAGTATTGAGGCACAAGGGAAAGTGAACTGTCTGCCCTGTGGTCCCAATCCAGTACATCCTGCTGTGGGTGCCATAAACGGAATGACCTGATATACATGTGCTCTCATATTTCGTCTGTCAGAGAAATCGTGGTGAAGATGGACCTGGCGGGGAAAATCTCCTCTGTGCAGGCCTAACGCAAATGGGAGAACCTGAAGAGGAAATACAAAGTATGTACAGTGGCAGTGACAGATGTAACCCCACACGGAACACTGAAAAGTCACCTATGTAAACCTGCACTGTTGCTGTTGTTGCCAACTGCCACTTGTGATGTACTCTCCCCTCAGCAGTGCAAGTATCCAGCGACGGGCGAGGGTGCAAGTGGGAAGCCCACTGTTGCAGCATGGCCCTGGTTTGGTGCCATGGATGAGGTGCTAGGACAGAGGCCCTCCACCATGTCCTAATCTCCTCCATCCAGGAGGACGCACCAGGGCCCAGTGCAGCAGTGGGGAACCCACTCCCACACCAGGAGGGGCAGGAGGATGAGGAGCCGCCTGAGGCACGGGCGGCAAAAAGGAGGAGGGATGGGGAGGATGAGCTCATTGCCCTAATAAAAGAGGACATGGCTCAGCAACGCCAAATGGAGGAACGGAGAGCCGAGAGGATGGGCAGCCTGATAGGTGTCCTCGAAAAGCTAGTGGAGCAGAAAAAGGACTGAGTCGTGTCCACAGACAGCCACTGTACATAGTTGCACTTTATTTATGCTGGCACCCCAACCTTTGTTTTGTACAAAGATGATTATTTCAGTGATCAGATTTCCGTAAATACTTTATGTTATTGTGCCAACCTTTGTTCTGCACAAACAAGATGATTTCAGTTATGTAAATAAAGACAGTGGGAACATCCCAACTGTGAGTGCATGTCTGTCACAAACTACATAACACAATTTCAGGGGGCTTGACCTATTGCACATGCCACATTGTGAAAATAAAAACAGTGCAACGTAAAACACAACATGATTGTGGGAAATGCACTGCCCACTGTGGTCCAGGATAAACCTGAGTGTCCCAGCATGCACATACATCATCAATCAGGCCTGACATTTGCCTGAGCAGGGAGTCTTGGGCAGTGCTGCTTGGTCCGCTGGACCAGGACCACAGAGATGAGGGAGGTGCCACAGGTAATACCCCCGTTTCCCATAGCCAGGTACTGAGTGGAGCATCCCACATAGGTGTCCCCAGATGTTGCTCAGGCATGCTCATTCCCAGTGTCCACCGCAACATCCTCCACTTGGGTCTGCAGGGCTGGTGAAACCGACAGCTGCCATGTCACTAGATTGTAATCATGGCGGTGGGAAAACGACATGGTAACAACAAGCATGTTAAGACAGATCTGTCACGTGAAATCCCAGCACTGTGCAGATGCACCACTAAGGGATACTTGCCTGCTGACAATAATCGTGGTCTGGGGGTACCTCCTCCAGGGCAGACACCTCAGCAGATAGCTGGTCCCGCCAGTGTGCACCACTGACTCCCTCCACACCAGTCTCCCCCTCATCTTGGGCATCATGATCATCTGGACACGACCCTGTAGGCTGCTCCACTCGCCAGCCAGAAGAGGAACACAAGGGCCTCGATCGGGGCACCCCACCCATGTCTCCGTTCCTGGTTCAGTAGATTCAGCAGCGCTGTCATGGACTCCCTGCTGAGGCGGAAATCAGGCCTGGTGTCCTCATTATTGAAGAATCTGTCCAGGACTGGGACACTCAAGTTAATCCTGCAGTACAGGGGTCTGGTCTGGTGAAAGTAAATACAGGACATGACAGACATTCTTTTATTCTAGTTATTATTCTGATTGTTGCTGTTCTTATTTTCGCAGGCAGTGGACACTGTGCTTGTGGTGACCCAACTACCAACCTCTGTATATTTTATCTATTTTATTTTATTGTTTACTCTGATTTGTAATATATGTATACACACACACACACACACACACACGTAGAAAAACATATGTAGTATACACATCCAGTAATGCATACACTCTTATATTGTACATATATTTATTACTCTCAGATTTCGCCATTCTTACATTTTGCTTGTTTTATGTTATTGTATTTTTGCAAACCTCTGTTGCTTGTGAAGCTCGCACACAAGAATTTCACTCGCATGTACTGTACCAGTGTACCTGCACATGTGTGCTGTCTGCGGGTGCACACACTCCTATTTGGGACTCACATCTACAGTGGCATATATCAGGGTGTTACGCTAGTACACAGGTACACACGTCATATATCTCAGGGGGGAGGAATGTCGCCATGTATCTATCACTGTACCTGCACGTGGGTGTCCCGTAGTCGCAACAGGATCATTCGTCTGTGAAAGGTGGGTTGTTGGGGCTCTTCCATTAGCAGGAAAATTACACACGCAAGGACATGGTCTGTGTCCATGTTGCCGACCGGGAGGGGTGGTACGGGCAGGCACAGCTGGTGACTCGGATTCAAAGGGTAGACCGTCCCATTTCACAAGCCTCTCACTTCCGCACTTCCCGTACTTATAGTACGCACCGTACGTAGTACGCGTAGTGCGCTTACTTCAAGCATGCAGACCCTGAATTGGGACACAGCCAGGGTGTTCAGTTTTACCTGCCTCCTGTCTTGTTAGCCCAATCCCTCCCAGCTCTGTCACCCTCCTGTTTTCCGTTCCCTTATTGCTCCCTTTGTATATAAGCCCTGTGTTTCCTTTGTTCTCTGTCGCGTTGTCAATGTCTACTCACCCTCAGTTTCCGCTGTGTGTTCTGTTACCTGTTTTTGCCTGTCTGTTAGTTTATATTTTCCAGTTTAGTTAGTCTTCTGTTTGATCAAAAGCCTGCAATAAAGCAGTTTATTCTGAGTTCACTTTCGCCTCCGTGAGTCTTGCATTTTGGGTCCTTTCTCTCTGCCTGCCTGCACATAGCCATGACATCAGCAAAGTTATGTGACATAAGCGATGTTAGTACTAACTTGTTTTTAAAGCCTTTACTTTAAAATATATACTGTTCAATAGTTGACCTTAATCTTACAGAGAATGTGATGATTTCATTACCAAAGTGAGATGACTTTAGTCTCATGAACAACATTAGGTAAGTGTTATTTACTAGCTAGACATGTGATGACCACTTCCTTCACCTCGAATGAGTATTACTGAATCCCGTTCAGCCAAATCGACGTGTTCTGAATTGCACTAAGTTTTGTGTTAATGTAGAGATGAAATCTGCCCGCATATTAACACCCCATTTCTTGTGTATCTACCCCCAGAAGGTATTTGAAGGGTGCAATGTTTGACCTGAATAAGAAGGGCATTTTTGCAGACCATCTTTGATGTATTTGAAGAGTTAACACCCAACATCTACTACGCAGACCCTTCACTGCAGACAATAACGCCTGCTCAACTTAGAGGGTGTTGACTCCATATTTAAAAGCTGCAAATTGCCAAAGGATTTGCAAAAGTCATGTGACTACTACTAATTTAAAGTGTCGGTTTTAAGTCGGTAAAAGTAGATAAATGTTTTAATAAATACACATTTTGCAGCATTTTGTGAACATACACAAAAGTGGCCATTTTTGGCAACGGACAAGCTGAGGGAGAGTTTTCTATGTTTTGCTGTCCTTGAACAAAAATAATAGTGCATAATAACCAATGTTGATGTTAATCAATTAGATGCCCCAGACTCTACTATTAATAATACAGTGGTCCCTTGTTTATCACAGGAGTAACGTTCTAAAAAGTAACCCGCGGTAGGTTAAATCTGCGAAGGAGCCAACTTTATTTTTTACAATTATTGTTGCTGTTTTAAGACTGTAAAACCCCTCACTACATGCTTTATACACTTTCCTCAGACAGGCACGAACATTTTCACACTTTTTTCTTTTGTTTAAACACTCTTAAAGTTCAAACCTTCGTAGAAACACAAGTCCATTATAAAATGAAACCATGCAAAACGTTTCGTCGGCATTGTTGTGTTTGTCGGGGAGAAAACTTACAAACGTACAGTGCTGCACTTCAGAGTTACACTGCTAGCGATCAAAGATTCATATAAATTCGACAAACTAAACTCTTTATCTACTGTACAGCAGTGGTCTCCAACCTTTTTTGCACCACGGACCAGTTTAATGTCAGAAAATATTTTCACGGACCGGCCTTTTAAATGATACAGACAAAGACAAAAACTGTGGTATTTTGTAAATATAATAATAAACACAAATTCACTGTGTGATTGTGTAACTTTATTAGCAGGGTCCTCCTGAAATGCACCAACAACATTGGTCGTGTCCAAATTCATGGGCTGCATCCTCCTGAGGCCGCATTTGTAGACCGATTACGTCACAGTGACGCACCGAAGGCTGTCCAAATTCGTAGACTCCTCCGAATGCAGCCGACAAATGCGTCCTCCTTTTCCCCAAATTTGAAGGATGGGTTGGGTGTGTCCGTCGTGGCCCACCATATCCCAGAATTCAGAGCGCGGCCCAGCCAAACTCCAGTTTCCGGCAATGGCGGCCGCTACTAAGTTTTAAAATTACTTTTATTAATCTTTCTGGGTCACAAAATAAACTTTTAACATATTTTCAGGCGAGAATGTAGCTGTGTAAACTTCAAATATCTGCTCGGTTTATTAAGGTATTGCATATTTGCAAAAGTCAAAAGAGTTTGCAAAGAAAAGCATCTGGACTTCTTTAAGTTGCTTGAAGACGTTTCACCTCTCATCCGAGAAGCTTCTTCGGTTCTAAGGTCAATTGGCCGAGAGTCCCAGATTTAAACCCAGTGGGAGTATCCCCCCAAGGAGGGACAAAGGACCCCCTGGTGATCCTCTAATCACATGCGCCCAGGTGTGAAAGCGGGTGTGGGACCTAATCAGCCAGGGTTTCGGGTGAGCCCATTGTGAAAACTGGCCCCACCTTGTCATGTGAATTCCTGAGGTCAGATGGCCCAGGATGTGAGTGGGCGTTAAGGCGTCTGGGGAGGGAACTCCCACTGGGTTTAAATCTGGGACTCTCGGCCATTTGACCTTAGAACTGAAGAAGCTTCTCGATGAGAGAGGTGAAACGCCTTTCAACAACTTAAAGAAGTCCAGACGCTTTTCTTTGCAAACTCCTTTGACTACGATGACCTGGATGACTGAGAACCTTCACAGACATATTTGCAAAAGTGCTTCAACGTTTTCGGAGACATCTGTTACCCACCAGCTTGATAGCTAACCGAGAGCTCGAGGGTCACTGAAGCCGCCGAGAACGGCACAACTCCCGGCACATCATTTTCAGATCACCGCGGACTTTCGCTACTCAGGTTAAACGTAATATATAAGTCACTTAGACAACCTAAAAAGGATATTGTTTGGCTTTTTTCAGTGTTTTATTTGTTCGTGAGTAAATCGGTTTGGCTGAGATTAAAGATATTAGATTAGATTAGATAAAATAAAACTTTATTAATCCCCCGGGTGGTTTTCACAGAGCTGAATAAACGTCAAACAGAAAACTGATTAAACAGAAGTGTGAGATGGTCGAGAATTTATGCCAGTGTCCTGTTATATTTTACATAGCAAGGAGCAGACGGCCGAGTTTATTAAACTCCACCGAGACAGCGGTGACGTTAATCAGGAGGCTAGACCGTCCAAATTCACAGCCGTTTACTTCCGGCGTACCCGACCTTCTGAGGACCCGGCCCACGTAGACCGCGAAGGCCGGGTCCTCAGGAGGATGCAGCCCATGAATTTGGACACGACCATTGACAGTAACGTCCTCCTCTCTGCTTCTTGATGATCTCTGGTCGCTATGGTAACGCGTAAATAGTTCTTTCAAACTAAGACACACGACTACAACACGAGAAAAGACCCAGGAAACCCGACTTAATGATTAAAAACCCTGAAAACCATACACTTCACACCCGAGCCTCAACTCTCATGGCCCGGTAGCAAACGGGCCCGGGTGTTGAACCGCGTTATAGCGAGGGACCACTGTACAATAATTTCCAGTAGAACTGTTGATATATGAAATGGTGAGTTTTGAGGTTGTCTTCAAATAAGTGCATTGTAGTAGAAGAGGGTATTTGAAGGATTGAAAATGTAAAAAGTAATGACTATTTTATATTTATGAAAAAACTTTATGCAGGAAAAAGTAGCAAAGACACAAAAACATAACATATGGACACTTTTGGCCACGAACAAGCTGAAGGGATGGTGATTTTTTTAATAAACCCAGATTGTTAAAAAAACACTTAGAATCAAATTTATTTATCAGCAGCATCAATAGTAACAAAAATAAAATTTAGTTTTCGCTGTCAAAGTCGATTTAACTGAAGTTACGTGTTTCCGGTTATTGTGGAGGTCACGTGTTTTCGGTTACTGTGGAGGTCACGTGTTTCCGGTTAGTGTGGAGGTCGCAATATGTCGATCCCCAGTGGCTGCAGCCAGATGCTCTTGAAGCACTGTCAGTTGCGTACTGCATTTGCACTTTACAAAATGAAGTGTTCCACTGTGTAAAATAGTGGTTTGTCATTTAAGCCAAGCATATATTTTGTTTATTGAGAGGTTAATGTACTGTCTGATGAGAGTACGATCAGTTTGAGTGCATGTTCCAGTTTGTAATATCTGCCGCACTTTCGGGCTACATTCCCGCTTGTTAACAGAGCTCTCATTTGGGAAAAGTAATGGAAAGATGAAGAATTACCTTTTCAGCTACAGTTTGCTTGTAGTACTGCTATGTTAGTTTTGTGTCATACACATTCCTGAGACCGAGGAATTTTGTAAAGGCATGATTATTTTTGTTTAATGTGGTTTTTATATATTTGTTGTTGACTTTCACTATGTGTTGATAATCACGCAGTATTTACTGTGATTTGCGAAGAGCCAGCAGCAGTGTTGGAGTGGTGTTTGCCCCAGCATCTGAATAAACGGCGCGGTCCGAGCCACAAATTGAACGCCTGTGTCCGACTGGTCTCTCTACTGTGCACCCCAATCCAACACAAATTTGCACAACGCAGAGTCCGGGGTGTAGGGAGGCCCCTTCACTGGTTGGGTTACTGTTAGGATTCAGAGATTCTTTTATTGTTACCATATAATCTGCCTTATGATAAATGCATTAATAACATGTTTTACAGTATTATTTTATCAGTAATATTTCTTACAGGGTTCATATTGCATTGAATATGTTTGTAATCACATTCATTCTATTCACAGGTTTAGTTCATTTTATACACATTGCATATCTGTGCTGATTTGGAGTTGATGTTCCATACAAGAGGGTTTTAAGCTTCACTGGTGAGAGTGTCCAGGTGATACATGTTGAGGGAAGATGAGAACATAGCAGGTTAATTGCATGCATGCTTACAATACACACGAGCGGCAGTGTGCATATCCGGGTTGCTGGGAACCACTCACACAGCTGAAAACTGTGACGTAGGAAACTGTCTGAAAATGATTTAAGATCAGCCGGCTGCAGGCTGGGTGTGTGAGAGGCTTCGAAGTCTCTTTTTCTTTTCTTTCTAGTGAAGGTGCGCAGTTAAAAATTTAGGGTGCGGCTACTTCTCCTTTTCGGTTCAACGTAACAGGCACGTTTATCAAACGGGGGGTAGCAATTTCAGTGTTATGTTTGGAAAAAGGTATGTTCATCTCTGGATCTTGCTAAATTGAATATTCACGTACAGGGGATTCTATTTATATGAATTGCATATGTCGTGCTGAAACGCTAGAAACCTATTATGGTTTTACAGTGACTGCAGAAATAAGACGGTCAGAACTAGAACTATATAGCTTTTTGTTTCGTAGTTTTCTCATATTTAGGGTCTTGGAAATATACAGTGAGAGGCCGCACGGAGATCCTATTGAGGCTGCGCTTGCATTTTCTCGCTTCTGTGAGCGTGCATTTGATGGGTTTGAAATAAGAGTATCAGTGGACTGGATAACCGGACGCGTAGTTTTAATACACGGGTTATTTTGATGAAAATAGAAACTCAGTGATAAATTGTGGTGTATTACTTTTGAATGATTTAAGGGCTTTCTTCGTTTTGAAGGAATCTGAGCATTGAATGAGTGAGGCACACCTCTCATTGTTTGGAGTGGATCACAGAGAATTAACTGGTTTTATGTTTGTGATTACGTTGGATCCCGCAACTACTCGAGTGCCAGGAGAGGTGTCTGTTTGCTGCAAGACAGAGCACAAAGAGTATGACTTTTATAGAACAGTGATTCTAACTGAATTAGAGTTCCCTAACTGAAGGGGATCTTCTGAATGCGCAGGTTGTTCGCTACTGTGAGACAGTGGAGATAACTTACGAAGTTACCTTCTTTTACCAAGTGAGAGTGGAAGATCTCGTAACATTCCGGTGGAGATGCCGGGGTAAAAAGAGTGAGCTCGGATGAGGGAGTCCGAGAAAAGGACACCTTGAGTTGAGCAAGGTGTTTAACTGACTCAGGATTTCAGAGAATCGAGTCAGCTGTGGTCTTGAGTTCTAATGGTAAATTGATTTTAAAGGAAAATCAATGTTTACCATGTTGAAGTAATTCTGATGATATTACTAGATGTGCTTCACTTGTATCAAGTGAAGAATAAGCTGTGTACATGTGGACACACAATTGTGTTGATATGGATGGATCGGCTGCGGTCCATCTGATAAGTGAATGCTGGGTAAACTGAGACAAGAAACTGTTTTTAAATCTTCACTGGCTGCAGTGAGATACATGTGCTGAAGATTACTGGACCCGGCGAGGTCCATATGATGAAGTTCTTGGGCAGATAAATGACAGAAACAGTTTCTGAATTTTGAGGAAAATTCTGAAGCACTGAGGTTGAATTTTCTCTGTGCTTGGAGCACTGTGTTGACTTACATCTGACTTATAAGTCCAAAGGTTATGACCTGGAGGTCATTCATGGTGTTTAAAGAAGAACAGGAATTAGAAAAGGATATTTAATGTCATATTTTGTGTAAATTGAGGAAAACTCACCATATATGTTCACCTTTTCTTCGTTTGAAGGGACACAGGCATTAACACACACACACACAGTTCTTGGGTGTGAGTAACTTCCTCTTTTAATTTTAAACTGCGACACATGTGTTCATTGAACTAGAACTTTAGCAGTGAATGAGACAGGATTTAGATTTGGTCTAGTTCTGGTAAAGTAAAAGATTATGTTCAAAGTTTTATGCCCTGGAGGCCAAGAGTCGTGTATGTGTAAGGGGCTACTAGCCCAGCTATGTAGGGGTGAAGAGGCGCACAGGCTGCCCTGAACGACTAAAGGGTGGTGGGATTTGAGTCCGTGACCCCCCCTTAGTACAGTTGACCCTGATACTTACTTCTGTAAGAATGGTTTTAGCTATCTGGCTGCTACAGGCACAGAAGAAGGGCTCCGGGGCCCAAACCTGCGAAACAAACAGTGCCTGGCGCGCTGAATATTAACACAGCCTCGCTTACCTCCATTTTTCTGTACCTAACCAGACAACTCGGGTGCCCCTACTCCAAGGCAACGTGGGTTGGACAGAAGGATATAACAACGACTTTTTAAACAACGTGGCCCCTTTTATTTGTTCAGATGGCCCTCATGAACCAAAACTGCTTATCAATTTTAACAGGGCCTTGGAGAGTAAAGGGCGAAAGCCAGGAAACTCCCCAAGACCAAAGAAATAAAAGAAATAAAATAAAATAAATCAAACAGGCTGTTGTGGCCCAATGTTGTGAGTTCTCGACCCCACCCAAACCACACTAGTCACAGAAAAAGGGAGCAAAGATCACAATACAGACGAACAATTAAGGTTAACACAGAAATTCCCTTATTTAGAATGGTTAACACAGTTTCATCACATTACTTGCAATGTCCAAACACAAAGAAAATAGTTCCAGTCTTTACAGTCCGATCCAGTGAATTGTCCCTGGTAAGTGGAACCAATAAACAGTTCTAGGGGTAGCTGTCGTGAACCAGAGTTCCAGTCTGTTAGGCTGCCCAGAAATTCCACAGCCGGAGCAGAACATCCACTCACAGGTTCGCAAAAAACAAAGAAACAAAGAACACAGAAACTGTACCTTGGCCTCCAGAGAAACGGGCGTGAAGAACCAGCGGGTTAGAAAAGAGCGATGCGCTCACATACGGCCAGCTGGAGCAGGGTGAACGACCAGAACGTCGTCTAAGTGGCAGGGTAATCCAAACATCGCGACTCCTGAGGTCCTAAACGTCGGGTCCGCGGAATGTATCGGAGCTCCGGCCGCCTCCGGGCAGTGCGAAGCCAAGCCGTCCAACTCCCCTCCCAGAAACACGCTAGCTCTTCGCCAGGCGGCCGTGCTGCCTCGCTTTCTATACGTGCTCCACAGTCAAACTCTGCCTATAGCGACGGGAAACTGAGGTGAGTTAAGAGGGAACGGCCGCTAGCCTTACCTCTCACTTAGCTCCCCTGCTCACGCTATCTCCGTCGACACGACACTACACCCCAGCGCCGCGCGCGGTGACCGGAGTCAGATTCCACACACAGAGGGAAACTCCGCATAGGCTCACTGCGGTACCGTCCACTGCCCCACAAACCTCCTGGTTACTCTTTGTTCGGGTTTTGTTCTGACCGCGGGACTTTCCTGGTGTCTTCGGCTGTAGAGGCGCGCGCGATCCGACCCGCACACCCGCTCGCTCCCCACAGCGCACCTCCCTGTTTTTGTGCGCCCACGGGCTCTCCTAAATATGTCATTTCCTCTTGGCTTATTCAGACAGGCTGCTAAAGACCCTACAAGGCAGTTTTCCCCAAGTTATAAGTATGTGCTGTTGCGAAATCAGTTTTGAATAAATTCCTTTCCCTCTAAACAATTACACACACTCTCAAGCCTACAGCTAAGCCAAACTAAAACACAGACCAATCCTTCCTTATTACTGTGATCTAAACAAATTTACACTCAGACGCAGTTACTGAGTGTTGTCTACTTCCTCTTTCTGAGTTTCAAAAGTATGTTTGATAAAATACTCTTAGGAAAGTGTATTTCGAGTGATTCTAAGTGTGTGAATGTTGTGAGTACTCGATTTGAATGATTCTGTGTGATTTGTACAAAATAATAAATAACTAATAATAACTCATAGGAGAGTGCGTGAATAGAGGGGGTCTGAGAGAGAAGTGTGTGCGTAGGCAAACTGCAGAGTGTGTGCGTCAAACAGGAAGTCTGATTATAGCTTGTGAGCTGGTGAGAGACGTTGCAACATGAAAACAGAGGAATTAGAGACTGAATGACTAAAAAAAAAAAAGTAAAATAAAGAGAGAAAATAACTGACAATTACATTAATGAATAAGAAAACGCACCTACACAAATTGTTACATGTGAAATTATTGTTGGAAACAATCAGAAGTGAGACAGTTTAATATACACATGCAATGAAGAAAGCAGCTTACATTCCTTTAATTTCCAGAGCCAGTGTGTCCCCCCCCCCTGCCCACTTGGCCCCCGTATCAGGCGAGTATGGAAGGCTGGATAGTCCATGACGGGTAAGATCCCAACTCGAAACCCTGGGACAACCTAAGGCAGGCACAGTCACGATTACTCAGCCTCAGTCCCTGTGAGCTCAGACTCAGATGAAGTGAAGAAGACGGGACTTCAAGGGTAAAGCTGCTGGGCTGAGGTGGAGGGGGAAATGTCATTAACAATGACCAGTGATGAGCCAAAGAGAGAAAACACTCCCTCTCCTTCTGATTGAATTGTTCACAGCGCCATGTCTCCATAAACCTGACCCTAACTGGGGTTAGGTGGGCCCTAACTTCTGGCTGAGGACAAGGAACATTAAATCTTACAATACACATTAAATCTAGTAGCAGGCCTGAGCGAAGGCCCAAGTGTCTTCTGCTTTTCTTTGAGACCTGCTGCAATTCTGTCTACTTAATGATTGGTGACGAGGGTCAATTATTAGCCCTTAGAGACCCTGAAGCTTGAAGTTTATTACCTTAAAAGGTAGAGGTGGGAATCACCATACATCCCACGATACGATATTATCACAATACTTAACGCACGATACGACATTATTGCAATTTTTTTTTTAATATTTTGCGATATTCAGATTCTGTACATCAAGGTAAACTTTATCAATATTCATTTTATCTAATAACAAAGTCTCACACTCAGTCTTTCTCTCATTTCAGTCAGTTTTATTGTTGACAAACTGAAGAGTTTGTATTACAGTCTAGTCCAACTTAGCTGAATGCAACCATCTGGTACAATTATAGCTATTCTGAACTATGCAATTTGTGAAAACTATGCAGCCCCTTCAGCAACTGAAGAATTTGAAAGTAAATTAAAACAAAATATAATTTTACATTAAATGAAAAAGTTTTAAACTTAATTAAAATAAAACATGTCTTAAATTAAAATAAGTAAACTGTCATGTTTATTGCTGCCATAAAAAAAGTTAAACACATTTGGACAGTGAAGGAATGTCAGGATTCTTGCTCAGAAAAAGGAGCTGATCAACATGCTCTGAAGTCAGAGCATGTTCCAGTCCACAAAAACTTTTTTGTAACAAAATATCGATTTCTGCTGTCCCTTTATCGATACATTATTAGCAAACAAAATATCACGATACTACACAGTATCGATTTTTTCTCCCACCCCTATTAAAAGGCAAGTGTTATAGAAAAGAGAAGTTACATGTCTGTTTATAGTTATTAGAGATGTACAAGATGTACCCTTGTCTGTAAACAATGACTGTACACAATGTATTTTTTACCTGTGTTGACGTACGTGGAGGTGTGATCCTCACTGCTATAAAACCCGCATCCATTGTATTTTTGTCAGAGGAAGACATATGCTGATGTTTCTTCTCCTGTGTTAATAAACTCATCGTTTGATTGCACTTTTCTGGGTCCTCGCATGATAATTATAATAATAATATACATTTTATTTTTTATTACTTACATATAGGCCTGCCACAAATGATTATTTTGATAGTCGACTAGTCACCGATTATTTTTGCGACTAATCAGATCATGCATCCACTGGACGTAAAACGTACAGCTTATTGCACCAGCATGCATCTGCTCCTATATAACTATCATTAGCTTACAGCTTTAAGTGTTTAAGGTATGTGCTAACTAAAAATAAAGACAAGATGATAGTTTATTAAATTTTAATGAAATTTGCAGATTGTTTCAGTGAAGTTTAATAAACTCCTTGCTATCTAAAATATACCTGGACAACGGAGTATATTCTCGAGCATCTCACACTTCTTATAACCAGTGGTCTGCTTGATGTTTATTCAGCTGTGTAATAACTATAACTTTAATCTCAGCCAAACCAATTTACTCAGGAACAAATAAAATACTAAAAAAAGCCAAACAATAAGATTTTTAAGTTATCTAAGTGACTTATGTATGTTTAACCTGAGTAACGAAAGACGGAGGTGGGTTTGAAAATGATTTGCCGGGAGTCCGGTGTTCTCACAGGTTCTAGTGAGCCTTGCCCCCGGCTAGCTATTGAGCTAGTGGTTAACAGACGTCTCCGAAAATGTCAGAGCGCTTTTGAAAATATGTGGTGTCTTGATAAACTGAGCAGATATTTGAGGTTTACGCAGCTACATTCTTGCCTGAAAATATGTTAAATGTTTATTTTGCAACCCAGAAAGAATAATAAGAGTGATTTTACAACTAACTAGCTGCCGCCATTATTGGAAACTGAGCTGGGCTGCAATATGAATTCTGGGACAGAGCTACTTCTTCTTCTTCGGGGTTTAACGGCAGCTGGCATCCTTGTACATGCAGTGCTGCCATCTTCTGTTTCAGTCCGTTATTACACTCTTAAATCCTACTACTTATTCCTGCGTCTTTTGTGATCTTACAAAGCTTCAATCGACGGGTCGACTATTAAATCAGTCGTCGACGATTTTGATAGTCGACGTAATCATGACTAGTCGACTAATCGTGGCAGCCCTACTTACATAGAATTTTTGTAATACATAATAAGGTTCCACATGTCACTGTTGTAGTGGGGCATTAATCATTGGGACACCAGTAGTAAACATGCTGCATATATGGGGTTTCCCAGCCAGAGCTGCATGGACTCCACACTGGTAAGGCACATTCTCTGTAGCTCCTCTTCCTGCACTAAATTATAAGTTCAAATTTGGTGCATTATGCCTTACTAAGTATTAGGTCTTAGGGCTAAAAGCCCCCAGAGTCCTTTTGATTACTTTGAATGAGGTAAATAGTAATCAAAACAGCCTTTTATCCATCATACCACCCATGTATGTGTTTACACCCTTGTGCTAAACAGGGATGAAGAGAGACCTTCTGCTGTGTGTGTCTGCTGATTTTGCTGCTACATTTTGTCTTTTTGTTATGTGTAAATGTTAGAGTAAGGTACAGATTTTGTTTTATGTGCATGAGTTCATCATCTAAGGCTACATGTTAAATAGTATTTTGTGCCATGTTGGGAAAATTTACTTTTGTATGAACATGTGTTTTGTAATTTGTCCATCTTAGTGGGGATTTAAATATTATAACTTCTTAGTAGTAGTTTATTTTTGAGTTTACTTTGCTATATATTTCTCTGTTTTATTCAGCTATTACATTTGATTTTGAAGTGCCTGTTGAGAGAAACCACACCATTGTTTTGATTTTGATTTTTATATATATATATATATTGTGAGCATGAGTTGAATGGACTCCACACTGGGATGAAGAGAGGCAGGGTTCTGTGTGTTAGGGTTAGGGTTCGAGTTAATGGTAAGCCAAATTCATCCTAATCTCTAGATCTTCCAATTTTGGAAAACTTCATGAACTTTCATTTTTTTCCATCCCAATTCTTAAATCAACCCATAGAACAGAAATATTAATAAATTATTCAAACACAGTAAAGGCTTTTTTTGGCTTTTTTCTTTTTCCTGTATGCAGCGTGTCTTTGGAAATCAGCAACAAGCAGAATAAAAAGGGCCAACAATGTCAGGTGTGTTTAAGTGTATATTCTCTATTCGCTTGACTTCTCAGATTTATTGGTTTTAACTGATGCTGTAGATCCTAAAAATAATGTCCTCTCCATGCAGAGGAAATCCAAATGCGAAGTGTTGCTCACAATGAAGCACCCTGTGGTCAACTTCAGAACCAACAAGCTGAACATCGTATAGAAATACCTTGCAGGCAAGAGCAGTTTCTCTGATATCAGTGATAGTTTACTAATGATAATAAATCCAGTGATGTTTATATTTCATTGGAATAAACTAAATAACTAACTAATAACTAAACTTTCAGGTGCAGTTGTGGACGTTGCGACAAATTGTTCGTGTGCACAGTCCTGTTGGCTGTTTCTGGAATGATTGCACTCTACGTGATCATTTTGCTCCTGCTTCATTACCACAACTAATTTTCATGAAGTAATACAAATGTTTAAGTAAAGTTCAATAAACGTTTTGTTGTTCAATGTCAAAGCACATTGTCTTCATTCTTACACGATGATGGATGATGAAAAAAGAGAAATATGGGGCTGCATCAAGAGTTGTGATATTCAAACTGTATGTAATGGACAAAATTGCACCTGAGTCAAAATGTGATTGCCAGAATTATAATGTACTCATACATACATATATAGTGTTATTGTAGCCTTACGGTGCGTTCACACCGAACGCGATAGAGGCGGCCAGAGCGTCAGGTTTACATGTAAAGTCAATGGAAAGAGGGTGATGACACGCGATTGCGCGTCCGGCGAAAATTCTGAAGCAGATTTGCGTCGCGAAAACGCCAAAAACGCCTGGAAACGCTGCGTCAGTGTAGCGCTGTCTGGCGCGTTTGACTCGCGGAAAAAAACCACGCGCGTGAGTTTTGTGTTGCATTTTTGTGCATACGCGTCTTTTCGCCTCTACCGCTGGAGTTGGAAAATTTGAACTCCAGCGTCAAGTCGCGCCGCGTCAACCAATCAGGAGCCTGGTGACGTGGCTGTAACCAGGTCAAAGGGGCAGATCAAACCAAAGCCCTTCATTCTTCATTCAGTATGGAGGAAAAACTCATCAACGCAGTGGCTAATCGTCCAGAACTATACGATGCTAGCTGCTACTTCTACCGGGACAGGAATAAAAGGACCGAGCTTGGGCACAGAAGTGAGGAGATCGGGCAACCTGGTAAGTTCATTTGTTCTTCTTTTTAATTTTCAGACTGACCCGATGAAGCCGCTAAAAGCTAGCAAGCCCGCCTACTGTCCCGCTATTTTCCCACTGATGTACAAATACCGTTCTGGTTTTATGCATGTTGTCATATAGGAATATATTGTTTATTAATAAACATCACACAGTGGTCCCGCTCATCCGTCACTGCCTCGCTTTTTCGCTGATTTTTCATTGCACCGTACAGCATTGCATTCTGCAGCCTGATTGACAAATCTCCTCCATGTCGTGTCTCCTGCGCTTGCCAAATTGATCATGTTTGGTTTTGATAACCATCACGTCCAATAGAAAAACAGCACAAAAACACTCATAACTATGACCCTCATTCGAAATAGACACCTGCACCGGGAGGAAAAGGAAAAGGCGCATCTAAAGTGGCAGGCAGATGAAGACAAAACGCGGCATAAAAATACTTTTACGTTTTGCAATCTACAAAGGTTTGCACTTTGAGAATCAACTTGTGAGAACTGTGACTAATGTTCATGTGTGTGGGAAAAAGTGTATAAAGTGCGTGGCGAGGGGCTAGTTATTCTGAGAACCCCTGCTGCAATAAAACAGGGACCACTGTATATACTTTCTCTATGATTATTGTATTCAACCTGTTAACAGTTAATATTGTCTTGATAGAACCAACTGATTCTGCTGCAGAGCATCCCCTGTTGCTTCTCCTGGCTCCCCAGTCCCTGAGCTCCTGCTGCTGCACCCACAGGTATGTACAGCAAGCACTGATAGCTTTTTACTCGGTGTGGGATTGCCTTGTGATCACCTTTACTAAATATCTACAACTAATCTGATTATATCCTGTTTTGTTTTTTTCAATGTTGAAATTAAAATCTAGTAGCAGCCTTCTCATTTCTTTGTGTTTTGTGCTGTGTTTTACACGCCCAGAGAGGAGGACAGCTCCGAGGCAGATGAGGGGCGGGTCCCAGGGCGGTCCATCGGCGGTGGAGCTGGCCATCCTGGAGTCCCTGAAGAGGCCACGCCAGTCTGCAATGGAGCATTTCCTCCTCAGCCTTGTTCCTGCTCTGGAGAGCAGCTGGGTCTTTTTTTTTTTTTTATTCCTGTCTCTCTGTAAATAGTTATATTTTATATATTTATGTTTAATGTTTTTCTCTGTGAGAATTTTAATATTATTTCAAATAAATTTTTATAATGACTAATGTCTCAGTTCAACTACACAGCAAATGTTGGCACACGACTTGACACATGTAGAATTTATTTCATATTACACTAATGACAGAATATACTAATACAGTGGGATGCAAAGGTTTGGGCAACCTTGTTAATAGCCATTATTTTCCTGTATAAATCGTTAGTTGTTACAATAAAAATGTCAGTTAAATATATCATACAGGAGACACACACAGTGATATTTGAGAAGTGAAAAGAAGTTTACTGGATTTACAAAAGTGTGCAATAATTGTTTAAACAAAATCAAGCAGGTGCATAAATTTGGGCACCACAAAAAGAAATGAAATAAATATTTAGTGTATATCAATGTGTGTGTCTCCTATGTGATATATGGGGGCCTTTGTCTGGACGTGCTTCCCATCCAGAGCTCCACAGCAGAGAGGGAAGTTCCAGCGCCCTGGAATCCCTCTGTGATGGACCGCCAGTCTCCAGGTGAAGGCACAGCCATGAAGTCGCCCACTAGACAGTCCCAGATGGCCGTCGCTACCTGGGGGGTGATCTGGCACACCGTGGACACACCGACTCTGAAACTGAACGCGATGGTCCTGAAGGAGTCCCCGGTGGCAAGGAACCTGGACAAAAGTGTTCAAAATTAGTATTATGTGTACTGCAGTTACAAAATACATTATTCAAATTCAAAATACTTTTGTGATGTCAGATTTAAATTACAAAACATAAATCTTACATAAAACATTTTCTAATTATAAGGATAATTACATAATATATATTAGATATAATATAAAACAGTCAGTTGTGTTTTGTTTTAACTTTACCATATCATAATTTGATTGGTAGCAACTTTTACCACTACAGTGAGCCAATCACTCATAATTCCTAAACATGTAAATCAGGCAGGAATGAAGTAAGACATTAATAGAAATAAAGAGTTGTATGTTGACATGTAGCCCTTTCCTTGCTTAAATCATTAATATTTTTGAAAATTAATCTGTGATAAGACATAGCTTATCAAGATAGAACCATATAACTAAAGATGAACCAAACTGTTCACAATTTTATCTACCTCTCAGTTTAAAGAAAGGCTGGTGACCCCTGTTATAGAGTCTGACAGCTGCGAGGATTACATACAAATATTCATCTATACCAGAATTAAACCAGGTGTAAATAAGGAGTGAGTATCACTACAAAGATTAACCCACAGTGGCCCTTTGTACCAGTTTGATATCAGCAAACACAGAGAGCATACACTGATAGACACCACAGCCATGCTATCAATGCAAACACTGATAACAGCATAAATTGAATTAAATCGGGACTTGATGAGACCTTTCAAGCATCACTAGAAATATTATAAACAGTCGTCTCCATACCACAGTTTGCTATCAGTAAACACCAACGGCATTCATTGATAGCATAGCACATCCATGTTAGCAGTGTATAAACGATAGTTTAGCATATTAGCACAGGTATCAATAAAGGACTACCGTATTAAACACTTTTACTAACCGCAGGCAGATGGACAGGCGCTCTGCAGGTGGGATTGAGCACCTGTAGTTGGTGTCTAGGCGGGCGATGCTTGGACCAACGCGGGACAGCAGGTCCTCAAACTGGGCGAGGGAAAGACGGCGATATCGCTGAAATCGGCTGTCATCCAGGCGCAGCTCCTGGAGCAAGTGGTGAAACTCACCAAACTGCTCACCCGTCTGGAGGACTTGATGGACCCAGGTACGGCGAGGACGTCCTTAACGCTGCTGCTCTGCTCTCCACAGTAAATAGAAACGCTAGCTCGACAGCTGCCGTCTAGCAAAGATACTGTCTGGCACAACTTCCTCCCACATCCCTCCCACATTTCCGGTTCACGCGCGTCAAAATATGCAATTTTGACGCGCGATGGATTTTTCTTGGACACGCGTCGAGGTGCGAATGTGCACGCGTCAAATTAGGGGCGTTTGGGGCGTTTTCGCTCGCGTCTATCGCGTTCGGTGTGAACACACCGTTACCAATAAATTGAAACATTTTAGGGGACCACTGTATAATAACACTCCCCTTATAGATGGCTAAAAAACAGTTTATAGATAGGTTATTAATTAAGCTAAAAACACTTGTGAGATTATTATATTATCTTATGCCACGTTATACCCCTATGGAAGAAATATAGTATCATCAGAATCCAACTATTTTTAGACATTGAATTTCCCATTCCCTAACTCTCTGTGAACGGTACTCATGGCCATTGATCAGTGTTCTTTGATCAGTGGGTTTTGGTCAGTGATTGTTGATCAATGGTCATGGGAATTTGCATAATTATGATTAAGGAACTGACCTCACAGCCCATTGTTCCTTCAGTGGGCTGGTTTCAGTCATTATACTCGAACTGAGGAAAACGTTTGACTAACTCAAAGAAAATTTCCACGCCTCCCCAGTGTTGCCAACTTAGCGACTTTGTCGCTATATTTAGCGAGTTTTCAGACCCCCTAGCGACTTTTTTTCTATAAAAAAAGTCGCTAAAAAGACGTGAAAGCGCCAGACGCTTTTACTCTCAACAAGCAGCGGGTGCTGTAACGCAGTCAGTTCTTCTTTTAATCTTTTACTCTTATGCTGTTTTGTGGATCACAAGGTTTAAAACTACTTATAAACACACACAAACACAAAGTAACTCCACCAGAGTGCCTATTTCGGTCACTTTTGCCGGTCCAAGCCGGGTAAAGGAGCAGGGTTGGAATTGTGACATTAAAAAACAATAATTGCTAAAAGAAATTTAATTTGTAGTTCTAAATAAATTCTAAATGCATGTAGGACGTTTTTACTCACTTTAGGTCTCTTCCACGATGTTATTTCTCTCTCCAACAACATAGGTTACAATTACATTAGCGTGACCAATTATGCAAATTAGGTGATGACGTCATTTAGCGACTTCTAGCGACTTTTAGGACAGCCAATAGCGATTTTCCTTACTGAGGAGTTGGCAACACTGCGCCTCCCCTGCCTGTCTGCAGAGGCAGTTTTGAATTTAGGAGCGGCAAGATGGCAGCGGCAAACCCTGGCGGTTCTCCGGTAAGTATGTTGTGTTTTATGTTCAAGTTTGTCTTTTGAAACGCTAATTTTATTTAAATCCGTTGGTCACGTATATAGTACACAGACGGGGTCTTTGCTCAACTCGTCTGAGGCGTGTCTCACTAAGCGCTACATGCTAGCATCCTGCTAACCGAGCTAACCTTTACATGCTATGCTCTACAAAATAGGATACTCGGTACAAAACCATACTTCGCAGATATTGATAGATAGACGAACACTGCAAATATAATGTGGGAAACGAGAACGGCATTTGGTGAAGGGGTAAAATACACCATGAATAAAACCATAGACTGAATGGCTGCCATGGTTTCAGAATGGCCTGATTTAATGACAAGAACGGGGAAGAGTGAGGTGAAGTGAACCAAGGCCACAAAACACGGTCAGACAAGGCGGGAATAGGGCAGTGATCTGTCCGTCAGTATGAAGTTGGTGTGTGCTTTGGTAAACAAAAACTCGAGACCGGTAGCAGGAAGATGGGAGACTCGTGTTTCACTGGAATAGCGGTGAATTAAAACATCCTTTGTTGGGGAAATTTAGGTGTAAATGCATCCATACAGGCGAGACAGAGGAAGACCAGGCAGTGAAGAAAGCAAGGCAAACATTAGAAATATTAAAAGGCAAATATAGGATTAATATAACATACAATTAGGGAAAATTTAAGGAACACAATGTAAATTATATTGTAAAGTCATTAAAACAGCACAACCTGATTAAAAGGAACATGTAATTGGGTAGGATGATGAAAATAATAATAATATTAAAAACATGTACAATATGGGCATGTATACTTGTACCCAGAATTTAACAACTATAAAGTTGTAGCATGCCAGTACCTTACCCCATCCATTATATCCACACTGTCAGAAAAGGATGTGGTCAATATCTTTACAAATACTATCTAAACTTAAACAGATAGCATAAGTTAAAAATAAGACTTTGAGGGTAAAGAAATACGCAATGACAAATAAGCCAATTATTACATCTCCATCAAAGACATTGAGAGACCATCTTGATTGAATGTAACTTCGCTCCACACAAGTTTTATGGTAGACATATTCATATTGATATCTAATAAATGATTAATTCTTAGATTTTATCGAACATTAATTTATAAATTGTTTCTGTCTGTATGTGTTTGTTTCAGATTATGCAAGATGAAATTATTCAGTCAGCAAGACACTTGCTGCAGTTGCTGACATCATCCAACCGAACTGCTGCTGTGATGAATCAGAATACAAGGTTTACTTTAGCAAGACTTATGACTTAATGCTACATGTAACTAAATTGTTATATATATATTTATTTATTTGTCCAATATTGTCTCTATATGATTTTGTTTTTTGCAACATCTTGCAGAGAACAGAGTCAAGGTGGCCAGGGTACCAGCTCGGTCAACCCTGAAAGACCATCCGTTCAGCAAGAAATGACCAGGTGAAAAAGTCGTAAACTAAACATTCTGCATGAGCATGAAATTTAGGATGCAACTTTATGTCTTACCTGCTCTTACCTACTCAGGGCTTGAATTACAACAACAGTCAATCACATAAAAAATATTTTTGGTAGTTCTGTGTCTCTGTCTCTCTCCTCCAAACCCAGATGGCTGCTGGTACTGAGCCGGGTTCAGTTTTTCCTCTGCACTGTCGCTTCATGCTGCTCAGTGTGAGGGATTGTTGAGGTTGAGTCCATATGTCCTGGGAACAACTGCTGGGCAATGACACTGTTAGATTTGTATTGTTTATTGTCATTTATGCTTAGAAATATTTACTCATATATGCTTAGAAGTATATAATCATTTGTAGATTGAAAGAATGTCTCATCCTAGGAGGTCTGTAACAACTCTGTGTAGCATGAAGAGGGGAGTGCGTTTACTCCTCTTCAGAGTGTTCTGGCATAGATCACACACCTCCTAGGAGAGGTCGTATCTTCTCCTGTTGATATATGGTATAGCAAACACACGTATATCTGTTTGAGTGTAAGAGCCTTTTGTTCAGATGTACCGCTAGACTCCTGGCACCAGCTTTGGGGAGTCTTCCTGGGGTTACATCTTGACCCATACACACATAGACACACACACACACACACACACACACACACACTCAGGGTATTCTTTGTTCACATGCATACCTATATAAGATGTCATATGTTAATGAACCTATGCATATTCATGTAACCACAATAAAAGAGCAGTGTTACAGGAGAGCGGACGAGAGCAACTGAGGTCAAGCGAAGGAACACCGCCTGTCCAGTTCTCTCCCGTGCACGTGAAACATAAAGAATGTTGCCTACTCGGGTCTTGCTTGTTGTGTGATTACATTGCCTTCAACGTTCCAGCGAATAGGTTCAAGCTACAAACCTATCATTAATTGGTCCTTCGAGCCAGATCCCTGGAGTCGGCATTCACCGAGGAGAGAACCCTGACGTCAGCGAGACGTGAGAATTTGTCATCGGGCCGGTGGATTAGCTGTCCGTTTTCTCTCTTCGATGAATGACGATCCGCGGGATCCGAGGCTGATATTACACGCTACGCAACACCGAGTAAGTTGAAAGTCTTTGCCACTGTGTGCGGCAAAGCACGCATCCACTGTGTGCGGTTGCGTTGAAAGTCTTTGCCACTGAGTGCGGCAAAGCACGCATCCTCTGTGTGAGGTTGCGTTGAAAGTCTTTGCCACTGTGTGCGGCAAAGCACGCATTCACTATGTGAGACTGAGTTGAAAGTCTTCATCACTGTGTGCGTTAAAGCGCGTGATCACTGTTATGTAAGTCTTTGCCACTGAGTGCGGCAAAGCGCGCAGCCACTGTGTGAGACTGCGTTGAGAAAATAGGCCTAATTTTTGTTGTTTGTGAGCGAGGATATTTGTTGTGTTTGTGTTAATGACTGCGGAGCAGGCGTGGTCTGGGACACGGTTGTTGTTGTTATCATTGGTTCCTAAGCAACCAAGAGTGTGTCCGAGCGTGACAGACATTTATGCTGGACTTCACTCCTGGGAGCGCACAGTATTTAAAAAAAAAAAAAAAAAAAAAAAAGTGACGGCTCCTTAGCTGCGCGGGTTCACGCGAGCACGGTCGCGCGGGTTTCACGCGGACCTGAGCCGTGTGGTTAATTGCATGCTTATAAATGGAAGAGATGAAGTTTTCAGAAAACAGCAGCCTTGAAGAGCATGTGGAGAAGGCCAGCCCACATCCTGGATCTTGACTCATGTGTGTAGAGTGTTCATAGCATCAGCATCATGTTTGTGTTTATTTGCTTTGTTGGGTTGAAAAATAATTAAATAAAACTTGTGATCATACTTATGGATCACCATGGCACATATCATCAGCCATATGTTTTATTTATGCAGATGAAAAAAGTGAGTGTGAATGTGCCTGAAGTCGCAGTGTGTGTGCGCTGTGTTAACGTAATTGTCACAAATTGTGAGAGTGGTGATTCTGCAGGTCACCAGCTATTGTAAAGGGGAAAAAAAGAGTAAAACAGAGACAAAATCTACATTGTAGATGGAAAATAATAGGAAAAAGGTTTTGTGTTTATCAGCCAAGAACAACTACAATCTCATTTTCTGCTTTTAAGAAAGGAGAGATGTGTGTTGGTTAAGCAGTGATGATAATAATGGAAATGTCTTAGTTTTGTCACTTTCAGATGAAAAGCAGACCTGGATCAGTTTTCCCATATGCAGCAGTCGGAATAAAGTTATAGTTTGACATCATTGGAAACATTCAGGCCAATTTCTGCAATTTCTGGCTAACTTATTTACAGCACCATGTGTCCCTCAACCTCGCAAGCGAGCTCTCACTCCTCCCTGAAGACAAGGAATGCAGTTCCAAAGAGTAATAACATGGCAGATAAAGAGACAGCAGCAAAGTCCTGAGCAAAGAGTCCCAGCAAGCAGCAGCAGTGTGGACAAACAGCAGTGGAGAAGAAGAGCAAACCATCATCCTGACTGATTGGATGAATGACACTGTGTTTCCAACAAGCTGCAAAGTCACTGTGCTTGTGAAAAGGACGTTTGAGGAGAACTGAGGAGACTGTTGGAGGTTGATATTTGCCACTTTCGGAGTAAAATGGCAAGAAGAGACAGTGGAACACAGGACAAAGCTGAAGAAGAACTGCCGGCTATTGGACTGTTGAAGTGGGAGAGGACAACAGAGTGAGAGCAGTAAGTAAGGACACAGAGAGTGCTGTTGTTTAATGTGGGAAATCAAAATTTGGGTTAGCAAACCTGGGGAAAAGAAAACTGACTGCTAAAGTGGAAAATTGTGAAGGAATCTGAACCACTGCAAAAAGATACATATACAAAATCACACACACAAGCAGAACATGCATTAACCCTACTAACACAAACACAAGAGAGCTCATGAAGATTAGACACCATCTCTAGCATGTGAGTCTGTTTATCATCTTGTACAAGTCACCTCGTGTGATGCAAAGATCAGTGGACTTATAGCATATTAGTTACAAAATGATCAAATAATAGCAGAGAAGTGTGTAGGAAAGGCAGCTTTAAGAACATGCCTGCTGGAGATGCAGCTCCACAGACATTGATTAAACCTGCCTAATAACACAAACACACATGCAATGAAGATCAGCTTGTTATCTCTCATCAGTGTTAAATAGTGTCAATTTAACAGACACTTGCTATCAAATGCTGAATTTATCCAATGCTGACAGTTAACTCTCAAGGTAGCAGGACAACAGTTTAACTTTTGTGGGAAAAAAGATTCTGGTTTGACCAACCAGTGATCAGACAATAAATTTAGTTGTTAATATAGTAAATTGGGAGATGCTTTCTGCCTGATTGATGCAGCACAAGTAATTTACTGTATGAGGGAAATTCTACTTTTGTGATAATATTTTGAACATGCATTTCTGTTGTCCTGTCATCTTAGTGGGTTAATAGCTGATATGCAAACTAGTTGATGGTTCTTAGATTAATGAAAGGTGATTGAATTCTAGCACGAGTGAATGGGATGTGTTGGAGTTTGTTAGAGTGGAGACTCTAAAACACTGAGTTTCCTGTTGTGATGTGCAAGTGAGTCCTGCATCCAGATACACAACTCTGAATATATAAGAACAAACTTCTTTTGGGAAATGCATGACAACATGTCACATGTTTTATGATGACGGGGAAAAAAGGAAAACTAAATAAAATCTGTGGCCTAAATGAGTAAAAAGTACAGTCCTGGGGATTAAATTCATAGCTAATGAGACATGAGGCTTATGTTGTGTGTTGTGCGGCTGATGGTTGGTTTGGAGTTTATCTAGCTGATGATTTTTCTTTTGTTGTGAAGTTGAGCCTGCCAATTAGTATGATGGTATGATAAATCATGCTAATGGTATGATTTACCCTCCTGAGATGAGGAGCATGTGTCATGACTTAACAAGGCCTTTTTATTTTGATACTTTCACAGTACACTGAAAGTTTGTTTGATGATCTCGTTTGGAGCAGATCTGCACGATTAGAACTGAAGCGCTATACGACACGTCGTCGAGAAAATTGTTGCAAGTGAGTTTCTCCACATTAAAATGGGCTCAGGAGGAAGTCACTTATATGGGAAAATTAGAAAATAGGTCCCTACCCAAAAAAGGATTAAGCGAGATAATCCGATATAAAGTTCTTCTTTTCTTTTTGAAATGACGTCATTTTGCTGAGAAGTGGAAATGAAAATGCGACAATAATTTCCACCGTCAGCAAAGAAAGAATGAATGAATGCATGAATGAATGAGTGAGAGAAAATAAAATTGACTGACTGGTGAAAGCGGACAGAAGCTGACAGACTGACTGACATCACTGTGCGAAGTTAACCCCCACCTGAGAAAGGTGCAGATGAATCTATGTGTGTTTCTTTTTACAGGAGCAGAAAGATGACAGCAACATTCGAGGTTACATGATGATTTAACCTTTTAAATGTCACTTTCTGTGTCTGTGAATCTACCAGGGGGTGTTATTCACTACCTTGTGTTGCTCACAGAGGTGACTGTGAGAAAGTGTGTATACACCTGCGCAGCACTAACTTTTCTACAGCATTACAGTTCTTCATGTGATTTGATCATGTGATTTATACCAGGATAGCTGGTTGATGTTTTCTACTACAGGATTTCTGGGTTTACGTGTGAAGAAAACTGTGTTTACAGGTTATGAGTTGGTGATGCTGTTACACTGTGTTGTTGGAGAAATGTGAAGGTTACTTTGACGATGTGAATAACATGTAAAACATTCCCTGTGTTGAAACTAGTGCCACTTCTGTCCACAGCTATGGTCTTTATGGTCTTTTTATAGCACCTCTGGAACCTGTCAATTTGTGCCTGACCTCCAGGATTGTCCATGTGTGTTGCTAATGTTTGTTTTTCTAAGAGTGCATGTAGAGGATTCAGCAGAGACGGACAAGTAACATGAGAAAGCAACTAAGAGATGCAGTGTTTATGGAATAGTTTGATATGGGGCTCATTAGCTGGCCACTACTGAGCTCCTAGTGTTAAATACATGGAGTGACTTTGCTTAAGGGAAGTCACCGATTACATTACTGTTAACTGAGTACATGGGATGATCCATGTTTGGGGCGAATTATGCCAATAATTGTAGTTTACTGATTTCAGAAAACCTGCACATGATACTTGTCCTGTTGATGCTTTATTACTCTAATGATACAATTGTTTATAAGTGTGAAGTTTGATTTCACTTCCAGATCTTGTTTTCCAGGCCATGATGGTGTGTATGATGGCTCCAGGCGGAGCCAGATGTTGAGCACACTTACTGTGCAAAACACACTAACATCTTTTATTGCAGGGTTATAGGTCCGGGGTGGTGCTGCTCCAGAGGAGGAGACGCCCTGATGTTGCCTGGGACATGATCTAGCTAACCTTTTTCTTTTAGACAGGAATCTGGTTTTGATGAGTTGACTCATGGGAGTATCCATGCGTCAAGAGGAGGGGTCCAGAATTACAGAGTTACATGAAACTATGTTTTCTATGTTTTCTGAACTATGTTTTTATGATTTTTGTGTGATCTTTGTGATTAACAGTTCAGACGGGTATTAAACCTATGCAAGTGGTGCATCTGTGTTCAGATGAGGCTTTGATGGTCCATAAATGAAGCTCACTGAACTAAAGAATGTGGTTTGATGATGATTGACATGCTTTCCAAGTAGGAGTTTTTCCTCCTAGCAAGGAAATACAGGTGCAGCAGTCAGAGTATTGCTGAAAGGAATCTCCTGATAAATCTTCAGAGGCCCAGTGAGAAGCGAGAACCCATTCCAGGCAGAGCTGACAGCCCAGGCAGTGGCTGAGGTAAAAGGTCGAGCTGTTTGGGGCCCATCATGAGATCAGACTTTGGAGCCACAGCAAGGACCATGAAGCTGCGTTGGAATGAGAGCTGTGCCAAGGGGGCTTTCCAGAGGCCAACAGAGGAGATTGTGGACGACAGACGGGCACCTGAAGGATGAGGGGAGCGTGCCAAGCTCCATCGACAGCGCAGGGGGAGTCCAAGGATGGCATCATGATTCTGTGAAAAGCACAGGAACCAGAAGCTATGGTGGTGATGACAGCAGTTTCCTATGAACATCACCTAATGCTGTGTCACTATACTGTGCATACGATGGCACACTGAAGACTGCTGGGATCATAACAGCAGTAAGATAACTGGATCCAGCACCCTTTACACAGAGGGTTTTTCCTGCAGAGGATGGACAATGGAGGAGTCATAAATATCCCCCACAGGACGGAGGCCTGAAGTGAGGTGATGGGGGTTGGCAGAGAGGCCATAGAACTAGAGTGCTGAAGAGGTCTGCAGCTTTCACGATAGCTGAGACCCATGTTGACAAACATGACAAACAAACTCAACTGTTATGTTTGAATGTCTATTCTACATACATTTGGCCTCTGGTCCTATGGACAGTGATGGAAACAACTGGAAGACACATTTATGACGCCCTGCAGAACTTAAACCACTCTGCAGAGAGACATGATTTACATGTCTTGCAGAGGAGCACCACCAAGCTGGAGTGTTTTTGAAAATGTTAATTTTTCTTTTGACTGTTGACGATTCATCTGTTTGCTTGTAGGATACAGTTTACCATTGAATGAGATTAATGAGAACTTGGATAACTGCTAATACATTTGTCAAACTGTGTACGTTTACATATGCTGAGTATAAAAATGGTTGCATTGACACTGTCAGACATGACGGGATCATAACTGGGGACTTTTCTAGCATAATTGCCAAAAGGGGGGAAATGTTAGATTTGTATTGTTTATTGTCATTTATGCTTAGAAATATTTACTCATATATGCTTAGAAGTATATAATCATTTGTAGATTGAAAGAATGTCTCATCCTAGGAGGTCTGTAACAACTCTGTGTAGCATGAAGAGGGGAGTGCGTTTACTCCTCTTCAGAGTGTTCTGGCATAGATCACACACCTCCTAGGAGAGGTCGTATCTTCTCCTGCTGATATATGGTATAGCAAACACACGTATATCTGTTTGAGTGTAAGAGCCTTTTGTTCAGATGTACCGCTAGACTCCTGGCACCAGCTTTGGGGAGTCTTCCTGGGGTTACATCTTGACCCATACACACATAGACACACACACACACACACACACACACACACACACACACACACACACTCAGGGTATTCTTTGTTCACATGCATACCTATATAAGATGTCATATGTTAATGAACCTATGCATATTCATGTAACCACAATAAAAGAGCAGTGTTACGGGAGAGCGGACGAGAGCAACTGAGGTCAAGCGAAGGAACACCTCCTGTCCAGTTCTCTCCCGTGCACGTGAAACATAAAGAATGTTGCCTACTCGGGTCTTGCTTGTTGTGTGATTACATTGCCTTCAACGTTCCAGCGAATAGGTTCAAGCTACAAACCTATCAGACACCATGCAATTTTCTGGGATTTCTTAGATAGAAAACTTGTGAACTCCACTTGTCCTTAGTCTTCACAGCTCACCTTTTTACAGTTTATTGAATCAAAATGCTCCAGTTTATGCTTAGACATTATATCCAAAACTTGAGGATGACTCTGGCCAATCTAATTCCAGGTAGAGGCTATTATGTTTCAAATGTGCTTGATTAGAAATCTCAGTCAATCCTACATCAATCAAAACAATGCCACCAGGCATTTGAGATGATGAGATGAGATAGCCTTTATTTGTCAGTTGCAGGTCTTTTGCCCGCAACCGAGATGACAGACCTTGCCGACCGTACATACATTACACAACATCACATTGGGGAGACAGGTCAGGCTAGGTAGCGAGGAAAAAACATCGAAATGTGTAACACAAAAGGATAATACAGGAATGGACAGATATCAACACACCATAGCACAATAAAACACGGACGAGCAACATGGGAAAGAGTTCCAGTGTGTACATCTGATCTGGGACCGCTGCAATCGTTCGACTGCGCCTCCAGCTGACCCGATGTCCACATCAGAGGGGAGGTAAGCGTTGGAGGTGGCGTTGGATCCGGGGTAGGGAGGGTGATGCGTCGGTGAGTGCTTATCAGTATCAGTATATGTATGTGTGTGCGTGTCCAGAGTTCAGCTGAGACAGTGTCCTTCGCCCTGCCAGGCTAAGTAAACAGTCTACCAGCCAACCCAGGTGGCCTTGCATGGGATGGGAAGGAACAGTCTCAACATAGTCGTTATCAGGGATTGTTTTGATCGGCTCCAGCCTTGAGCCCGCAGCTGGCGCCGGAGGGGTAGCCAGATTATGATAGCAATTGTCTTCCAACCAACTCATGAGAATTTCGAGCTGTTTCTTTTAGCACTCGACACTGGTCCTCCATCATCCGTTGGATAGCTGCGAGTTTTTCCATGATGTTATTTACCTTCGAATCTGAGATCTTGTCACTCTTTTGCTCACAGAGCAGATTCTGAGACCTCGCGACCACAGCCAACTGATCCGTGATGTATTCCAACTTCCGCCCATAGTTGTTGATTTGAGCGGATTCTTCCCTGATGTGTCCCAATATCCGCTCAGAGATGTTATTCTGAGTATTCACTGCAGCCGCACTGCCTCCAAGCTCTTGACCATGTCCTGTCTGTGAGCCCTTTCTCAAAACCCGCACCCTCGTCCCGTCAAGTCAATCTCAGCGGGCAGCTTTGTGGCGGTTTGGACAGCCGGTTCGCTTTCTTAATTCTCTGATAAGCCAGGGCCAAGCCAGCTCGATCAGCAAGAACCCTGTTATCATGGTTCCGAATAGGTAGATATCTTCAGCGTCCTCGATCGACAGTCCCGCCAGGCACACGATCCTCCATGTCTGCCACCCGTCCATCGCGTATCCGGCAGGGAAGGTCCCTCCAGGGCACTCTGGCTCTCCCGAGCCCAGACTTCTCGTGGAGAAGAGGGTGTCAATAGCATTCAGAGACCAGTTGATCAAATCCATAGTTCTCTTTAGGTTTTAGATACAGACTGTGAGAGAGTGTTCCAGGGAGTGAAAGAAAAAAAACACAAGACTAGACAAGGACATGAAGATAAGGGAGAGGAGAAAAAGTGCGTCCGCCTCCTCCGAGAGCCAAAGCATTTATGGTGACAGAATAAATTAAGCGAGTTATTATCATAAGTATTACAAAAAGTTAATGTGTGAAATAAAACAGTGAAATGTGGATTATTAAATACTAGGTCTCTCTCCTCCAAGTCTCTGTTAGTACATGACTTAATAATTGATCAACAAATCGATTTACTCTGTCTTACAGAAACCTGGTTGCAGCAGGATGAGTATGTTAGTTTAAATGAATGTCATTCTAACTACCAGAAATCTCGAAGCACAGGCCGAGGGGGCGGTGTGGCAGCAATTTTTCACACCAGCCTATTAATTAACGAAAGACCAAGACAGACTTTTAATTCATTTGAAAGCCTGATGCTTAGCCTTGTCCAACCCAGCTGTAAAACTCAGAAACCAGTCTTACTTGTTATCATATATCGTCCACCTGGGCCTTATACAGAGTTTCTCTCTGATTTCTCAGACTTTTTATCTGATTTAGTGCTCAGCTCAGATAAAATAATTATTGTGGGTGATTGTAACATACATGTAGATGCTAAAAATGACAGCCTCAACATTGCATTTAATCTGTTATTAGACTCATTTGGCTTCTCTCAAAATGTAAAAGAACCCACCCACCACTTTAATCACACTCTAGATCTTGTTTTAACATATGGCATAGAAACTGAACATTTAACAGTGTTTCCTGAAAACCCTCTGCTGTCTGATCATTTCCTGATAACATTCACATTTACAATAATTGATTACACAGCAGTGGAGAGTAGACTTTATCAAAGTAGATGTCTTTCTGAAAGTGCTGTAACTAAGTTTAAGAATATAATCCACCCACTGTTATCATCTTCAATGCCCTGTACCAACATAGAGCAGAGCAGCTATCTGAACGCTACTCCAACAGAGGTCGATTATCTTGTTAATAATTTTACATCCTCACTACGTACGACTCTGGATACTGTAGCTCCTGTGAAAACTAAGGTCTCAAATCAGAAGTACCTGACTCCGTGGTATAATTCTCAAACACGGAGCCTAAAGCAGATAACTCGTAAGCTGGAGAGGAAATGGCGTGTCACAAATTTAGAGGATCATCATTTAGCCTGGAGAAATAGTTTGCTGCTTTATAAGAAAGCCCTCCGCAAAGCCAGAACATGTTACTATTCGTCACTGATTGAAGAAAATAAGAACAACGCCAGGTTTCTCTTCAGCACTGTAGCCAGGTTGACAAAAAGTCAGAGCTCTACTGAGCCAACAATCCCTTTAACGTTAACTAGTAATGACTTCATGAACTTATTCACAAATAAAATTTTTATCATTAGAGAAAAAATTACCAATAATCATCCCACAGATGTAATATTATCTACAGCTACTTTTAGTACCATTGATATTAAGTTAGACTCTTTTTCTCCAATTGATCTTTCTGAGTTAACTTCAATAATTCACTCAAGATCACTGGCTGCTCTCTGCCCAGCCTGAAGGTCATTGCAAACTCTCGGAACCTCAGCAGAGCTGGCAATATCATCAAGGACCATTCTCACCCCAGCAATCAAGTGTTTGAACTATTACCGTCAGGCCGACGGTACAGGTCACATAAAACCAGGACAAACAGATTCAGGGGTAGCTTCTTTCCCAGAGCTATCACCGTAGTAAATAAGCACAAAAACAATTGAAACTGCTTAGCTACACGATACTGTCACCATCATTTATTATGCTGCTATCCATACTGTCATTATATTAATGCTGCTATCCTGTATATATCGTACTTACTAGTGTTTTTTTTACTGTACCTTTTATATTTTACATTTATATTTATTATTGTATTTTTGCACCAAGGGAGTGGCACTCCAATTTCGTTGTACCCTGTACAATGACAATAAAGGCTACTCTATAATATTCTATTCTATTCTAATAATTACTTCCTCCAAACCATCAACATGTCTTTTAGAACCCATTCCTACAAAACTGCTCAAAGAAGTCCTGCCATTATAATTAATGGCAGGACTTTCTTCAATCTTCTTTAAGATTAAGATTAAACCTGCAGCAGGTTTCAATCATATTTAAGATTCTTCAATCTTAAATATGATCAACCTGTCTCTAATAATCGGCTATGTACCACAGGCCTTCAAGGTGGCTGTAGTTAAACCTTTACTTAAAAAGCCATCTCTAGACCCAACTGTCTTAGCTAATTATAGGCCAATCTCCAACCTTCCTTTCATATCAAAAATCCTTGAAAGAGTAGTTGTCAAACAGCTAACAGATCATCTGCAGAGGAATGGCTTATCTGAAGACTTTCAGTCAGGTTTCAGAGCTCATCACAGCACAGAAACAGCTTTAGTGAAGGTTACAAATGATCTTCTTATGGCCTCTGACAGTGGACTCATCGATGTGCTTGTCCTGCTAGACCTTAGTGCTGCGTTTGATACTGTTGATCATAATATCCTATTAGAGCGATTAGAACATGCTGTAGGTATTACAGGTACTGCACTGCAGTGGTTTGTATCATATCTATCTAATAGACTCCAATTTGTTCAAGTAAATGGAGAGTCCTCTTCACCCACTAAGGTCAATTATGGTGTTCCACAGGGTTCAGTGCTAGGACCAATTCTATTTACATTATACATGCTTCCCCTAGGCAGCATCATTAGAAGACATAGCATAAATTTTCACTGCTATGCAGATGACACGCAGCTCTATCTATCCATGAAGCCAGGTAACACACACCAATTAGTTAAACTGCAGGAATGTCTTAAAGACATAAAGACCTGGATGGCCGCTAACTTTCTGCTTCTTAATTCAGATAAAACTGAGGTTATTGTACTTGGCCCTGAAAATCTTAGAAATATGGTATCTAAGCAGATTCTTACTCTGGATGGCATTACCTTGGCCTCCAGTAATGCTGTGAGGAACCTTGGACTCATTTTTGATCAGGACATGTCCTTCAACGCACATATTAAACAAATATGTAAGACTGATTTCTTCCATTTGCGCAACATCTCTAAAATTAGAAATATCCTGTCTCAGAGTGACGCTGAAAAACTAGTTCATGCATTTATTACTTCCAGGCTGGACTACTGTAATTCTTTATTATCAGGGTGTCCTAAAAACTCGCTGAAAAGCCTTCAGCTGATCCAAAATGCTGCAGCAAGGGTACTGACAGGGACTAGAAAGAGAGAGCATATTTCTCCTGTTTTGGCTTCCCTTCGTTGGCTTCCTGTTAAATCCAGAATTGAATTCAAAATCCTGCTCCTCACATACAAGGTCTTAAATAATCAGGCCCCATCTTACCTTAATGACCTTGTAGTGCCATATCACCCTATTAGAGCACTTCACTCTCGCTCTGCAGGCCTACTTGCTATCCCTAGAGTATTTAAAAGTAGAATGGGAGGGAGAGCCTTCAGTTTTCAGGCCCCTCTTCTGTGGAACCAGCTTCCAGTTTGGATTCGGGAGACAGACACTATCTCTACTTTCAAGATTAGGCTTAAAACTTTCCTTTTTGCTAAAGCATATAGTTAGGGCTGGACCAGGTGACCCTGAATCCTCCCTTACTTATGCTGCAATAGACGTAGGCTGCCGGGGATTCCCATGATGCATTGAGTTTTTCCTTTCCAGTCACCTTTCTCACTCACTATGTGTTAATAGACCTCTCTGCATTGAATCATATCTGTTATTAATCTCTGTCTCTCTTCCACAGCATGTCTCTATCCTGTTTTCCTTCTTTCACCCCAACCGGTCGCAGCAGATGGTCGCCCCTCCCTGAGCCTGGTTCTGCCGGAGGTTTCTTCCTGTTAAAAGGGAGTTTTTCCTTCCCACTGTCGCCAAAGTGCTTGCTCATAGGGGCTCATATGATTGTTGGGTTTTTCTCTGTATTTTTTATTGAGGCGACTTTTGTTGTGATTTGGCGCTATATAAATAAAATTGAATTGAATTGAATTGAATTGAAAAATAAATACCCTCTGCCTCTCCTCACTTCGGCCTTCGAACTCCTCCAAGGGGCTACTGTTTTCACCAAACTGGATTTGCGAAACGCATACCATTTGGTTCACATCCATGAGGGCGATGAGTGGAAAACCGCCTTCAACACCCACCTCGGCCACTTCGAGTACCTTGTCATGCCCTTTGGCCTCACTAACGCCCCTGCGGTGTTCCAAGCCCTGGTGAACGATATGCTTAGAGACTTCATTAACCGTTTTGTCTTTGTCTATCTAGACGACATCCTGATCTTTTCCAGAAACCAGTCCGAGCATGAGAACCATGTCAGACAGGTCCTGCAACGACTCCTCCAAAACCGATTGTTCGTCAAAGGAGAGAAGTGTGAATTCCACGTCTCCACCGTTGCATTCTTGGGGTACATAATCGACCAAGGAAATCTCCGCCCGGACCCTGTGAATGTAAAAGCCGTTGTTGAGTGGCCGGAACCACCTAATCGGCGCCAACTGCAACGTTTCCTTGGATTTGCCAACTTTTATTGGCGGTTCATTCGGGACTTCAGCCGAGTTGCCTTGCCGTTGACCAAGCTAACCTCTCCCAAGCTTCCTTTTCAGTTGAACAAAGAAGCTCAGTTGGCTTTCCAAGAACTCAAGAAACAATTCGCCACAGCCTCCATCCTGATCCATACTGACCTCACGCACCCATTCGTGGTCGAGGTTGACGCCTCCGACTCAGGGGTTGGAGTGGTTCTGTCGCAATGGAAGGAAGGTAAGCTCCACCCTTGTGCCTTCTTCTCCCGCCGTCTGTCCCCTGCAGAGAGAAACTATGATGTCGGAGATCGGGAACTGCTGGCGACAAAACTAGCCCTGGAGGAGTGGCGGCACTGGCTGGAGGGCACGGCTCAGCCTTTCCTCATCTGGACAGACCACAAGGACCTAGCATACCTGCAATCAGCTAAGAGGCTCAATGCCCGACAGGCTAAGTGGGCCCTGTTTTTCACCCGTTTCCACTTCACCATCTCTTACAGACCCGGTTCCCGGAATGTCAAACCTGACGCCCTGTCCCGTCAGTTCTCAGCCTCGGAGGACCCCACTGAGCCCGCTCCTGTTCTCCCCGCCACCTGTGTCGTGGGCGCCATCTCCTGGGAGATCGAAGCAGCCGTTCGGGAGGCTCAGGTGTCGGAACCAGATCCGTGAGGTGGGCCAGCCCAACGGCTCTACGTCCCTCAATCGGTACGTTCTCAAGTACTTCATTGGGCCCACACTGCCCGCTTTACTTGCCACCCAGGGGTCCACCGCACTATCAACTTCCTCCAGCGCTACTTCTGGTGGCCCTCTCTGACCAAAGACGCTCGGGAGTACGTCTCCGCCTGCGCGACCTGTGCCCAGAATAAACCGTCTCATCAGCCACCCGCTGGACAGCTCAATCCTCTGTCGACTCCATCCAGGCCTTGGTCCCATATAGCTTTGGACTTTGTGACCGGACTGCTGCCATCAGCAGGTAACACTGTCATACTTACCATCGTAGATCTTTTTTCTAAAGCTGCCCACTTCATAACTCTACCCAAGCTTCCCACGGCCATGGAGACTGCACGACTGCTTACCCTCCACGTGTTTCGTTTGCACGGGATCCTGGAGGACATCGTTTCTGACAGAGGTCCCCAGTTCACATCTGGCGTCTGGAAGGAATTCTGCTCCTCTTTGGGAGCAAAGGTCAGTCTAACCTCTGGTTACCATCCCCAAAGCAACGGTCAGTGTGAGCGAGCTAACCAAGAGCTCGAGGCAGTATTGTGGTGCATAGCGTCCTCTAACCAGTCCATCTGGAGTGATGAACTGCCCTGGATTGAGTACGCCCATAACAGTCTGACTTCCTCCGCCACCGGTTGGTCTCCCTTCGAGGTCTCCCTTCGAGGTCTCACTGGGTTTCCAGCCGCCTCTCTTCCCCTCTGTTGAAGGTGAGCATTCTGTACCGTCTGTCCAGGCCCATCTACGTAGGTGCCGACGAGCTTGGGGGGCCGCACAGACAGCGTTGCTGAGCACCAAGGGCCAAAACAAACAGATCGCAGATCGCCGCCACACACCAGCTCCAGCATACACCGTGGGACAAAAGGTATGGCTGTCCACACGCTTTGTTCCTCTCAGGACTGAATCCAAGAAACTCAATCCAAACTTCATTGGTCCGTTTGAGGTTTCGGCACTGGTTAACCCTGTCTCTGTGAAACTCCAGCTGCCGCGCAACATGAGGATTCACAATGTGTTCCACGTCTCCCAAATCAAACCTGTCCGGAGTAGCCCTCTGTGCCCTCCTTCCAGGCCCCCTCCGCCCACCCGGCTTGTGGATGGCTTGCCCGCCTATTCCATCACGTGGATTATGGACTCTCGCCGCCGCGGGCGTGGCTTCCAGTACCTGGTGGACTGGGAAGGCTATGGCATTGAGGAACAGTCCTGGGTTCCACGGGCCGCCGTCCTGGACAAGCGTATGCTGCGGGCCTTCCATCGGTCTCATCCTGGCAAGCCTGGTGGGTCGCCGGGGGGCTCCCGTTGAGGGGGGACTGTCATGGTCCCTGTGCCCCGCTGGTCGACCCTCTATTAGGCAATATGTTTGTGGTTTTTTTTGTTCTCTCCCCCTCTCGCTCTCTCTCTGTCTCTCTCGCCGCAGCGATGCTCATTGTGGTCTCCTGCTGCTGGCCCACACACCTGCTCTCATTACTGCACCGGCCGCTGATCCCAGCTGATTACTGCACTACTTAAGATGGCGAGTCTGCACTAGTCTTCGCTGGATCGTTGAGCTTTCAGCGTCAGTCAAACTTGTGTATCTGCCAACCTGTATCTTGAAAGCCCGCTAGCTTGACTGTTTGTGTTTAGATCGTTTTTGGAACCAGATTCTGAGAGGAGTGACTGAGGAGGAGGAGGAGGAGGAGCTTTTGTACAGAAAGTGTGCAGCAGCTTTTCCCCTAACCCTGTTTCCCACGGACCCTGGCGACCCGGACCCCTTTCCCCTGCACATTGTATATAGCCACTTGGTGATTGCGTTCACTGTGAATAAATGCACTGTTCTTCGCTAAAAGGAAAACCCTGGACTGTGCCTGAGTCTCTTTCGGAAACCATATCATGATGACCACTTCCTTCACCTCGAATGAGGATTACTTGTTACGAGTTCAAAATATTGGGGATGGATACAAGAGGAAAACCAAAATAATAACACTGGTCCCGCCGGGTCAAGTCAAACGATGATTTTAATGAACACACGTGTGTTCACACACGCAGACAGCATAAGATCTCTCACCGAAAACCACACAACAATAGTTTTTATGAAAATCAGGGTATTAGAACGCCCCCTCATGCGTAAAGTAGGTACAATACAATCAATGTTGACAACTTTTATCACATTAAAAGAACATCTTCTTCTTCCCAAGGCCAGATCCTTCCCAGTAATCTTCTAACTCTGCTTATCCCCTGGAACAAACCGTCTCTCCTGCAAGCATAATCAAACAGCTACAAGGCTTTGCAAACTATTATTTAAATATTTGAACTCTCACCTACACATGAGTTTAACTACTGCTTGTGTGTGTGCGTGTGTGCCTCGGCCTCAGCATTCACTCTGTCTATAAGGACAGAGGCCAACTCTTCATGTGTGCAATAACCTAACTGAAACCATACATGTAATATGTTGAATAAATGTTCTAATCAAATGCCACTATTCAAAGCTTAATAAAAAGAATATAAATGAATAAAGGATAATGATAACTGACATAGTATGTGTTTTGTAAGCGTGTTCCTTCCATAGCTCAAGATCCTTAACACAATAGATTGTCCGAACTTCGTCAAAGCTTCCGACCCTCCACTAGTTGACCGAGCCCCCTCATTGGCAAGCACAAAAATACAATGCATGTATATCAAAGTGATTATCACTGCACCTGTAATAGAAAATGTTAATATGGGATCATGACAATACCTGTAATACAAGTTGTAACATAAGGCCAACAGCCTAAAGAAATTCTTCACTGAAACAATGATTAATTATGATGATATGACTAAATAAGATAATGATTAACTATTGCAAATGCACGCTCCTTAAAGTGTAACAAAAGATACAACTGAATAAAAGATCATAAAGAATAACATGCCATAAGTGTTTCATAAGCGTGTGCGGCCTTTTATGCTCTAAGCCACTTCACTCAATAGATCAGCCAGACATCCCGCTGACTGTAGCTTTTAACCCTTACTGACTTGAGCACAACTCTATAATAAGCACCAAGCGGCAATATGTATAAAGACGATCATGGTTACACCTGCAATGAAAGATTATATGATTATACTAACACCTGTAAATAGAAAATCAACATGAGGTTATAACAATCACTGTCATACAAACTTTAATGTAATGTCAATAGCTTCAATAATGCTTTAATGCAATGCTTATTATATGATTCTAATGCAGTGATAAAATAACAGTAAAATATCCCTTCTCATACTGAAACCCGTTCAGCCAAATCGACATGCTCTGAATTGCACTAAGTTTTGTTTTAATGTAGAGATGAAATCTGCCAAAGGATCTGCAAAAGTCGCGTGACTACACTTTAATGGCCAGCAAGACATGTGATGACCACTTCCTTCACCTCGAATGAGTATTACTGAATCCCGTTCAGCCAAATCGACGTGCTCTGAATTGCACTAAGTTTTGTTTTAATGTAGAGATGAAATCTGCCCGCATATTAACACCCCATTTCTTGTGTATCTACGCCCAGAACGTATTTGAAGGGTGCAATGTTTGACCTGAATAAGAAGGGCATTTTTGCAGACCATCTTTGCTGTATGTGAAGAGTAAACACCCAACATCTACTACGCAGACCCTTCACTAAAGACAATAACGCCTGCTCAACTTAGAGGGTGTTGACTCCATATTTAAAAGCTGCAAATTGCCAAAGGATCTGCAAAAGTCACGTGACTACTCTTTAATGGCCAGCAAGACATGTGATGACCACTTCCTTCACCTCGAATGAGTATTAATGAATCCCGTTCAGCCAAATCGACGTGTTTTGAATTGCACTAAGTTTTGTTTTAATGTAGAGATGAAATCTGCCCGCATATTAACACCCCATTTCTTGTGTATCTACGCCCAGAACGTATTTGAAGGGTGCAATGTTTGACCTGAGTAAGAAGGGCATTTTTGCAGACCATCTTTGCTGCATGTGAAGAGTAAACACCCAACATCTACTACGCAGACCCTTCACTGCAGACAATAACGCCTGCTCAACTTAGAGGGTGTTGACTCCATATTTAAAAGCTGCAAATTGCCAAAGGATCTGCAAAAGTCGCGTGACTACTCTTTAATGGCCAGCAAGACATGTGATGACCACTTCCTTCACCTCAAATGAGTATTAGTGAATCCCGTTCAGCCAAATCGACGTGTTCTGAATTGCACTAAGTTTTGTTTTAATGTAGAGATGAAATCTGCCCGCATATTAACACCCCATTTCTTGTGTATCTACGCCCAGAAGGTATTTGAAGGGTGCAATGTTTGACCTGAATAAGAAGGGCATTTTTGCAGACCAACTTTGCTGTATTTGAAGAGTAAACACCCAACATCTACTACGCAGACCCTTCACTGCAGACAATAACGCCTGCTCAACTTAGAGGGTGTTGACTCCATATTTAAAAGCTGCAAATTGCCAAAGGATCTGCAAAAGTCGCGTGACTACTCTTTAATGGCCAGCAAGACATGTGATGACCACTTCCTTCACCTCAAATGAGTATTAGTGAATCCCGTTCAGCCAAATCGACGTGCTCTGAATTGCACTAAGTTTTTTTTTAATGTAGAGATGAAACTTAAACAACTTAGTTAAATCAACACAACTTTTCCCTATTTAGTAAACCTGTGCATTTTTTGTTCATTAAACACGATTGAAACATGTTCAGACGAAGTAAGTTGAGCTGTTATAATATTTTAATCCTTCACAATTCTGTCATTTTATTTCAACACTATTCAGTAACTCTTATCCAAATACTCCTTGGTCACTTAAATACTACATGTTGTCTTCATATTACATACTGTTCAACAGAGGCTAGGTCCTGGTTACCATATAAATTGAATGGGCCTACAACAACTCTCATCCTCCTATCTTTATCCTGGTTGCAGGAGGGCTGGGAAATAACCCTGAAGTGATAGGTTACTAGGCGGGGACAGCTCGCCAGTTTATCACATAAAAACAAGCAACCATTTACACCTACATTCACGGGTAATTTAGAATCCTCAATTAACTAGGCACCTTGAGGCGACTAGCGCCTTGAGGCGACTTTTGTTGTGATTTGGCGCTATATAAATAAAATTGAATTGAAAAATTGAATTGAATTGAATTAACCTAGCTCTAATAACTGCATGACTTTTTACTGTGGCAGGAAACCAGAATACCCAGAGAGAAACCACTGCAAACTAGTCAGAATGTGGACTTGAACCCAGGACCTTCTTTTTTTCTTCCAGTGTGTTCCTCCTTCAATTAAGTCTCCATCACAAACATGTGGTGCTCCAAATTAAACTCACACCGTTAATTCATCATTTTCACTCTATACCACACAGGCTGTGTGAAGCACAGTAAACAATTCAGTCGAGGCCCTGAGCCATAAACAGACATTGTTTTCAACCAAACTGCTTTAGACCCTGTCCCTTAAATCTACAGAAATGCCCTCTGGGTGACATGAAACGCATTTAACCAATAAACAATCAATGGCTTCTTATGAAAATTATGTATTTGGATGTTTGTGTGCAGCATTTTGCGTATCAGCATAAGCATTTGTTAACAAATCATTCTTCATTGCATCAGCATGTGTGTGTGTGCATCACTCTTCATTGCACAAGCGTGTGCATGTGTATGTGTGTGGATCACTTCTAATGCCTCAGCATTTCGATTCAGGTGTGTGGTTGTGTGTGTGTATGTGTGTGTGTCATTTCTCACTCAATCAACGAGTGCACATGTGTTCATGTGTGTGTTTCTCTTCATTCTGAGTCAGTGTATGTAGATGTGTGTGTGTGTGTGTGTGTGTGTGTGTGTGTGTGTGTGTGTGTGTGTGTGTGTGTGTGTGTGTGTGTTTGTGTTCATCACTTTCCTGTTCTGGTGTTTTGGGTAAACCACGGCCTGAAGCGTCCCCTGGGGTCCTGCCCTCCTCCATTTCAGTCTGTTTGCCACCCTTGCTGCTGTTCAAAGTTCAGTCTGTCCTGGTTCTGGCCCCAAATCTGAGCCATGCTCAGTTTCTGCTCTGATGCCTTGAGCTCTTACTGAGGGCAGAAACCTCAGAGTCTTTTTCCGTACACGTCATATTGAAGCTTATTGATGTTTTCCTTGCTTTGCTCCAAGGCCTTCTGCAGCTCTGCTGTCCGGCTCTTCGCACAGGTCAGCTCCTGGCCGAGCCCCGACACCTGTGCCTTCAGCTTATTTTTCTTCTTGTGCTTTTGTCCATTCTGAGGTGCCTCCTGACCCCAGTTACTCCTCCCGTCTGTGGCACGCCCTTTTTGCTGCCCGATCATCCATGTTGGTCCATCACTGTCCTGCACAGTTTTTATGCAGACTTGTTAAGGTCAGCATTCTGTTGCTCGACCTCATTTTCCATTCGGGCTTAATGGGCGTCTCGTCACAGCTCTGTCAGCTGAAGCTGTCTGGAAATTTCCCCCGTGTAGTGAAACAAGCCTTGGATTTAACGCTCTCCATCTCTGCTGCACGAGATCGCTTTCCTGCAGCACTGTTTACATTTTCAGGTTGTTGTTGTGGGTCCAGCTGCTGCAGCATTTGGTCAGGGTCACATCAAATATGGTAGAGGGGAGAGCAGAAGTCCAGGTCAGCCTCGGCTCTCAGGGCTGGCAAAGCAGCCTGTAATTAAACATAAAGAGAAAAAACAAAAACAAAAAAAAAACAGACGAACAGAAACGATGTGGGCTTCATAGATAATTGGCAAACCTTCTGGAGGAAACCTGGTCTTGTTAGGAGAGACGGCATCCATCCCACTTTGGATGGAGCAGCTCTCATTTCTAGAATTATGGACGAATTTATTAAACCCCCCAAAATATGACTATCCAGAGTTGGGACCAGGAAGCAGAGTTGCAGTCTTACACGCCTCTCTGCAGCTTCTCTCCTCCTGCTACCCCCCCAAAAACCCATCTCCATTGAGACTGTGTCAGCTCCCAAACAGACAAAAACAAACTAAAAACCAGCAATAAACAACTTAAACATAAAAATCACAAAGAAAGAACAATACAGTATCCACATCTGAACCAAAGAGTAAAACAGTGAAATGTGGATTATTAAATATTAGGTCTCTCTCCTCCAAGTCTCTGTCAGTGCATGACTTAATAATTGATCAACAAATCGATTTACTCTGCCTTACAGAAACCTGGTTGCAGCAGGATGAGTATGTTAGTTTAAATGAATCAACACCCCTGAGTCATTCTAACTACCAGAAATCTCGAAGCACAGGCCGAGGGGGCGGTGTGGCAACAATTTTTCACACCAGTCTATTAATTAACGAAAGACCAAGACAGACTTTTAATTCATTTGAAAGCCTGATGCTTAGCCTTGTCCAACCCAGCTGTAAAACTCAGAAACCAGTCTTACTTGTTATCATATATCGTCCACCTGGGCCTTACACAGAGTTTCTCTCTGATTTCTCAGACTTTTTATCTGATTTAGTGCTCAGCTCAGATAAAATAATTATTGTGGGTTATTTTAAAAATGCTAAAAATGACAGCCTCAACATTGCATTTAATCTGTTATTAGACTCAATTGGCTTCTCTCAAAATGTAAAAGAACGCACCCACCACTTTAATCACACTCTAGATCTTGTTTTAACATATGGCATAGAAACTGAACATTTAACAGTGTTTCCTGAAAACCCTCTGCTGTCTGATCATTTCCTGATAACATTCACATTTACAATAATTGATTACACAGCAGTGGAGAGTAGACTTTATCAAAGTAGATGTCTTTCTGAAAGTGCTGTAACTAAGTTTAAGAATATAATCCACCCACCGTTATCATCTTCAATGCCCTGTACCAACATAGAGCAGAGCAGCTATCTGAACGCTACTCCAACAGAGGTCGATTATCTTGTTAATAATTTTACATCCTTACTACGTACGACTCTGGATACTGTAGCTCCTGTGAAAACTAAGGTCTCAAATCAGAAGTACCTGACTCCGTGGTATAATTCTCAAACATGTAGCCTAAAGCAGATAACTCGTAAGCTGGAGAGGAAACGGCATGTCACAAATTTAGAGGATCATCATTTAGCCTGGAGAAATAGTTTGCTGCTTTATAAGAAAGCCCTCCGCAAAGCCAGAACATCTTACTAGTCGTCACTGATTGAAGAAAATAAGAACAACCCCAGGTTTCTCTTCAGCACTGTAGCCAGGCTGACAAAAAGTCAGAGCTCTACTGAGCCAACAATCCCTTTAACGTTAACTAGTAATGACTTCATGAACTTCTTCACAAATAAAATTTTTATCATTAGAGAAAAAATTACCAATAATCATCCCACAGATGTAATATTATCTACAGGTACTTTTAGTACCATCGATGTTAAGTTAGACTCTTTTTCTCCAATTGATCTTTCTGAGTTAACTTCAATAATTACTTCTTCCAAACCATCAATGTGTCTTTTAGACCCCATTCCTACAAAACTGCTCAAAGAAGTCCTGCCATTAATTAATTCTTCAATCTTAAATATGATCAACCTATCTCTAATAATCGGCTATGTACCACAGGCCTTCAAGCTGGCTGTAGTTAAACCTTTACTTAAAAAGCATCTCTAGACCCAGCAGTCTTAGCTAATTATAGGCCAATCTCCAACCTTCTTTCATATCAAACATCCTTGAAAGAGTAGTTGTCAAACAGCTAACAGAACATCTGCAGAGGAATGGCTTATTTGAAGAGTTTCAGTCAGGTTTCAGAGCTCAGCACAGCACAGAAACAGCTTTAGTGAAGGTTACAAATGATCTTCTTATGGCCTCTGACAGTGGACTCATCTCTGTGCTTGTCCTGCTAGACCTTAGTGCTGCGTTTGATACTGTTGATCATAATATCCTATTAGAGCGATTAGAACATGCTGTAGGTATTACAGGTACTGTGCTGCAGTGGTTTGTATTATATCTATCTAATAGACTCCAATTTGTTCAAGTAAATGGAGAGTCCTCTTCACCCACTAAGGTCAATTTTCGTGTTCCACAGGGTTCAGTGCTAGGACCAATTCTATTTACATTATACATGCTTCCCCTAGGCAGCATCATTAGAAGACATAGCATAAATTTTCACTGCTATGCAGATGACACGCAGCTCTATCTATCCATGAAGCCAGGTAACACACACCAATTAGTTAAACTGCAGGAATGTCTTAAAGACATAAAGACCTGGATGGCCGCTAACTTTCTCCTTCTTAATTCAGATAAAACTGAGGTTATTGTACTTGGCCCTGAAAATCTTAGAAATATGGTATCTAAGCAGATTCTTACTCTGGATGGCATTACCTTGGCCTCCAGTAATGCTGTGAGGAACTGTGGAGTCATTTTTGATCAGGACATGTCCTTCAACGCACATATTAAACAAATATGTAAGACTGATTTCTTCCATTTGCGCAACATCTCTAAAATTAGAAATATCCTGTCTCAGAGTGATGCTGAAAAACTAGTTCATGCATTTATTACTTCCAGGCTGGACTACTGTAATTCTTTATTATCAGGATGTCCTAAAAACTCGCTGAAAAGCCTTCAGCTGATCCAAAATGCTGCAGCAAGGGTACTGACAGGGACTAGAAAGAGAGAGCATATTTCTCCTGTTTTGGCTTCCCTTCGTTGGCTTCCTGTTAAATCCAGAATTGAATTCAAAATCCTGCTCCTCACATACAAGGTCTTAAATAATCAGGCCCCATCTTATCTTAATGACCTTGTAGTGCCATATCACCCTATTAGAGCACTTCGCTCTCGCTCTGCAGGCCTACTTGCTGTCCCTAGAGTATTTAAAAAGTAGAATGGGAGGAGAGCCTTCAGTTTTCAGGCCCCTCTTCTGTGGAACCAGCTTCCAGTTTGGATTCGGAGACAGACACTATCTCTACTTTCAAGATTAGGCTTAAAACTTTCCTTTTTGCTAAAGCATATAGTTAGGGCTGGACCAGGTGACCCTGAATCTTCCCTTAGTTATGCTGCAATAGGTGTAGTCTGCTGGGGGATTCACTCAATATGTATTAATAGACCTCTCTACACTGAATCATATTTGTTATTAATCTCTTGCTCTCTTACACAGCATGTCTTTTGTCATGTCTTCCTTCTCTCTCCCAACCTCTTCACAGCAGATGGCTGCCCTTCGCTGAAGCTGGTTCTCACTGAGGTTTCTTCCCGTTAAAAAGGAGCTTTTCCTTCCCACTGTCGCCAAACTGCTTGCTGAAGTCAACTGTTGTTGTGATTTGATGCTGCATAAATAAAACTGAATTCAAATTAAATTGGGTATTATTCACAGAGAGATGGGGAATGGCTGCAATAATTACTGTGCAATAGACTGTGCAAAAATCTGTCAGGGTTCCTGGGTCGGTGACCCAGCGTTTTCAGTTTTGCCACGTTTAGGTTATGTTTAGGTTATGTTGCCACATCAATGTTCTCACTTCCTGCTTTTCCTGTGTCAGCCCGTCTCTTGTGTTATTAGCCAGATTATGTTCAGCTGTGTACTCACCGATCTCTCATTATCATCCTCATCAGTCTGTGTATTTAAGTCCTCTGTTTCCACTCGTTCACTGTTGTGTCATTGATGTTATGTTGTCGTTTCCGCCTGTGTTCAGTTCAGCCAGCCATTCAGTCTTTCAGCCAGTCAGTCCTTTCGTTCCTGCCCTGTTCATCCACGCTTCATAATAAACCATCTTCAGTTCTTCACTATCCACGAGTCCTGCGTTTGGGTCACTTCCTCGCCTCCACACGACACAACCCCTGACAGAATGACACGACCCGCTTTTGACCCAGCGGACTCGGACCTTTTTGAGCGGCAGGAGGCAGCGCTCTCCGTTTGGGCGGAGGAGCTCAAGGAGAAACAGCGGCTCTTCGCACAGCGGGAGCACGTCTTCGAGGGAACTCGCCTGGCTCTGGGCGGGCCTCGGAGACGCCGTGTTCTCCCACCTGCTGCCCCACCTGCACCGCAGCATCTGCCGCGGAGAGTGGGTGTTTCGTGCCGCGCTTCGGTGGCTCCATCCCTCGCGGGTCCGCTCGCTCACACGCCATCTGCCTCATTCACCGGACCTTCAACCTCGCCACGGCACAGCGGCTTGGCCTCCCACCTCGGCTCAACAGAGGCTACCGTGCCAAAGGCTTCGCTGTTTACCCCGGCCGCTTCCTCTTCACGGAGAAAGCGGCGGACACGGCGCCCTAAAATGGACTGTTTTCAGCAACTCCCGCTGGATGATGTGGACTGGGAAGAACTTTTCTGCTCTGCTCCCTCTGAGCTGGGATTCATTAAGGACAATACCCGCACTTCAACACCCCCGAAAACCGTTCAACTAAAGACTGTAAATGGTGATGGCAGAAAGGCCCGCGGCTTCTCTGATAAATCTGTTACAGTCCCTGTGTATGCAAAACCTAGGCCTGCTCACTCTAGGACTTTTTTATCTGAGCCTGCTCCTTCGTCCACCTGTCAGCCTGTTCTAGTTTCATCAGCTCAGGCCACTGTCGGAAATACTCAGTCACCTAAACCTGTCAGTATCGCTCACCCACTCGTTATTTCTACTCCTATCAGTCAGCCTACACCCACACCTGTGCCAGCTCCCAGGACAAGGGCAGCTGTGACCCAGTATACCTCCACACCCGCTCCTGTTTCTCCGGTGGGGGTGACTGGTGTCCAGCCACCTCCCGTGCCTGTCCCAGTGCCTAGGCTGAGGGCAGCCAGAACCCAGCCTGACCTCCCTAGAGGCGCGGAAGAGCTAGCCTCTCCACCTGTCAGTTCACCTCTTCATCCACCGCCTGATCCAGCTTTTCACGCCCTTGCACTGTCCATGGTTAGGCTAGCTGAGGTGCCCCCTGCTCAGGCACCAGCTTTACTAGCCCAGGCTGCAGCCTTATCACCTTCAGTAATTCAGTCATTAGCACAGCCATTAGCCTCTCCAGCCCAGCCAGTTCGCTCGCCTGCTGCTCAGCCTCCACTACAGTCAGTTAATTCACCTGCTGTTCAGCCTCCACTCCAGTCAGTTAATTCACCTGCTGTTCAGCCTCCAGCTCAGTCTCCTCCTGTCCTCCAGTCTCCTGTAGGCCAGTCGCCTGCTCTCCAGCCTCCAGCTCAGTCTCCTCCTGTCCTCCAGTCTCCTGTAGGCCAGTCGCCTGCTCTCCAGCCTGTTCTAGTCCAGTCAGTCCAGCCTGCTCCAGTCCAGTCAGTCCAGCCTGCTCCAGTCCAGTCAGTCCAGTTGCCCCCTGTCCTCCAGTCTCCCGTCCTCTCACCGTCTGTAGTCCAGTCACTCATCCACCGTCTTATTCAGTTCCCTGACCTGCAGCCACAGCATCCAGAGCCAGCTGTGAGCTCTCCCGTCTCCGCTGAAGGGTCCGAGGGGCCCGTTCAGCCTTCTGTTCCCGCTGGGGATTCTGGAGAACCGCGCCAGCCTTTGTTTGCCTCCGCTGGAGGGTCCAAGGGGCCCGTCCAGCCTTCTGCCTCCGCTGGAGGGTCCGAGGGGCCCGTCCAGCAACAGCAACCTGCCTCAGCTGGAGGGTCCGAGGGGCCGCGCCAGCCTTTGTTTGCCTCCGCTGGAGGGTCCGAGGGGCCCGTCCAGAAACAGCAACCTGCCTCAGCTGGAGGGTCTGAGGGGCCCGTCCAGCCTTCTGTTCCCGCTGGGGGTTCTGGAGAACCGCACCAGCCTTTGTTCATCTCCGCTGGGGGTCCAAGGGGCCGTCCAGCCTTCTGTTCCGCTGGGGTTCTGGAGAACCGCACCAGCCTTCTGCCTCCGCTGGAGGGTCCGAGGCCCGTCCAGCCTTCTGTTCCCGCTGGGGTTCTGGAGAACCGCACCAGCCTTTGTTCATCTCCGCTGGGGGGTCCGAGGGGCCCGTCCAGCCTTCTGTTCCCGCTGGGGGTTCTGGAGAACCGCACCAGCCTTTGTTCATCTCCGCTGGGGGGTCCGAGGGGCCCGTCCAGCCTTCTGTTCCCGCTGGGGGTTCTGGAGAACCGCACCAGCCTTCTGCCTCCGCTGGAGGGTCCGAGGGGCCCATCCAGCCACAGCAACCTGCCTCCGCTGGGGGGTCCGAGGGGCCCGTCCAGCCACAGCAACCTGCCTCCGCTGGGGAGTCCAAGTGGCCCGTCCAGCCTTCATCTGCCTCCGCTAGAGGGTCCGAGGGGCCCTTCTGGCCATCTGCGGCTCCCACGCCGTCGCCTGCAGCACCATCCTTGTCTGGTCCAGCCTCCGAGTCTTCAGCTTCGCCTGGTCCAGCTTCAGACTCTTCATCCTCGCCTGTAGCAGCCTTTGCTTCTGCCTCTGCGTCGCCTGGTCCTGCCTTCCCCCGTCTTGCTTCGTCTGCGCCTGAGATCTCCATGCCGTCTGGTTCTGCCTCACTTTGCCCTGTCCGGCCTGCTCGTCCTCACCCTGTCCGGCCTGCTCGTCCTCGCCCTGTCCGTCCTGCTCGTCCTCGCCCTGTCCGGCCTCCGGACTTGCTGCATCGCCGCCGCTGGCCCTGTCTGTTTCCAGCCAGGGGCCTCCGCGCCCGCTGGCCCTGTCTGTCTCCAGCCAGGGGCCTCTGCGCCCGCTGGCCCTGCCTGTCTCCAGCCAGGGGCCTCCGCGCCCGCTGGCCCTGCGGCTGTTGCTCCGTCACCACCGGCTCCCATGCCGTTGCCTGGTCCAGCCTCAGCTTCAGCTTCTGCTTCGCCTGGTCCAGCCTCGGCTTCAGCTTCTGCTTCGCACGGTCCAGCTTCTGCCTCTGCGTTAGCCTCGCCTGGTCCTGCGGCTGCCACGCCGTCGCCCAAGCCACGTTCTGGACGTCGTCATCACTGCCATCTTCCTCGCGGCCGCCCACCGGACCTTCTCAGTGGCCGCCGCCGTCTTCCTCGCGGCCGCCCACCGGATCACCTCCAACGTCACAGCCGGCCACCAGCCATGTGGCCGTCCGCCCGAACTGTCTCATCTCGGCCACCACCCACGTGGCCATCCGCCTGATCTATCTCTGCTTGGACTTCGTCCCTCCATCCTGGGCCCCATCCGCCCGCCCTGTTCTGGTCTTTTTCTCTTTCGGCCGTCAGGTGCTGGACTTTGAAGGGGGGGGGGGGTACTGTCAGGGTTCCTGGGTCGGTGACCCAGCGTTTTCAGTTTTGCCACGTTTAGGTTATGTTTAGGTTATGTTGCCACATCAATGTTCTCACTTCCTGCTTTTCCTGTGTCAGCCCATCTCTTGTGTTATTAGCCAGATTATGTTCAGCTGTGTATTCACCGGTCTCTCATTATCATCCTCATCAGTCTGTGTATTTAAGTCCTCTGTTTCCACTCGTTCACTGTCGTGTCATTGATGTTATGTTGTCGTTTCCGCCTGTGTTCAGTTCAGCCAGCCATTCAGTCTTTCAGCCAGTCAGTCCTTTCGTTCCTGCCCTGTTCATCCACGCTTCATAATAAACCATCTTCAATTCTTCACTATCCATGAGTCCTGCGTTTGGGTCACTTCCTCGCCTCCACACGACACAACCCCTGACAAAATTACTCTGCATTAGACATACAATAGTTTGAATGTCCAGAAAGTAGACTTTGGCTTCCTACATCTCTTCAATGAGTATATTTCACTGGTATTCCTATTCAGCCCTATTATATATTCTGTATTTATATATGTCTATATGTGTATATGTGTACATATGCTTATAGTCTCTGATTATATACTCTCTCATTCTCCTTCCTTTGGTATTCCAACTCTGTAACATGCAACTTCTGTCGGTTTTGAGCTACTGGAAACTGAATTTCCCGGTGGAACCCACCTAAGGGATTAATAAAGTTTTATCTAATCTAATTTAATCTAATCTAATCTAATCTAATCTAATATAATATTATATAATATAATCAATCACAGCACTGTAAAATTGTGATGTACCCTTAGGGCCCCTCCTCAATTCAGAGATGATCTTTTCCTTTTCACATACAGTGGCTTGCAAAAGTATTCGGCCCCCTTGAACTTTTCCACATTTTGTCACATTACACCCACGGACATGAATCAATTTTATTGGAATTCCACGTGAAAGACCAATACAAAGTGGTGTACATGTGAGAAGTGGAACGAAAATCATACATGATTCCAAACATTTTTTACAAATAAATAACTGCAAAGTGGGGTGTGCATAATTATTCAGCCCCCTGAGTCAATACTTTGTAGAACCACCTTTTGTTGCAATTACAGCTGCCAGTCTTTTCGGGTATGTCTCTACCAGCTTTGCACATCTAGAGACTGAAATTCTTCATTTCTCCATTCTTCTTTGCAAAACAGCTCCAGCTCAGTCAGATTAGATGGACAGCGTTTGTGAACAGGAGTTTTCAGATTTTGCCACAGATTCTCCATTGGATTTAGATGTGGACTTTGACTGGGCCATTCGAACACATGGATATGTTTTGTTTTAAACCATTCCATTGTTGCCCTGGCTTTATGTTTAGGGTCGTTGTCCTGCTATAAGGTGAACCTCCGGTTTGCTTCGAAGATTGCCCTGTATTTGGCTCAATCCATCTTCCCATCAAATCTGACCAGCTTCCCTGTCCCTGCTGAAGAGAAGCACCCCCAGAGCATGATGGTGCCACTACCATATTTGACAGTGGGGATGGTGTGTTCAGAGTGATGTGCAGTGTTAGTTTTCCGCCACACATAGCGTTTAGCATTTTGGCCAAAAAGTTCCATTTTGGTCTCATCTGACCAGAGCACCTTCTTCCACATGTTTGCTGTGTCCCCCACATGGGTTGTGGCAAACTGCAAACAGGACTTCTTATGGTTTTCTGTTAACAATGGCTTTCTTCTTGCCACTCTTCCATAAAGGCCAACTTTGTGCAGTGCACGACTAATAGTTGTCCTATGGACAGATTCCCCCACCTGAGCTGTAGATTTCTGCAGCTCGTCCAGAGTCACCATGGGCCTCTTGACTGCATTTCTGATCAGCACTGTCCTTGTTCGGCCTGTGAGTCTAGGTGGACGGCCTTGTCTTGGTAGGTTTACAGTTGTGCCATGCTCCTTCCATTTCTGAATGATTGCTTGAACAGTGCTCCATGGGATGTTCAAGGCTTGGGAAATCTTTTTGTAGCCTAAGCCTGCTTTAAATTTCTCAATAACTTTATCCCTGACCTGTCTGGTGTGTTCTTTGGACTTCATGGTGTTGTTGCTCCCAATATTCTCTTAGACAACCTCTGAGGCCGTCACAGAGCAGCTGTATTTGTACTGACATTAGATTACACACAGGTGCACTCTATTTAGTCATTAGCACTCATCAGGCAATGTCTATGGGCAACTGACTGCACTCAGACCAAAGGGGGCTGAATAATTATGCACACCCCACTTTGCAGTTATTTATTTGTAAAAAATGTTTGGAATCATGTATGATTTTCATTCCACTTCTCACGTGTACTCCACTTTGTATTGGCCTTTCACGTGGAATTCCAATAAAATTGATTCATGTTTGTGGCTGTAAATTGACAAAATGTGGAAAAGTTCAAGGGGGCCGAATACTTTTGCAAGCCACTCTAAATGACTTCCTTGACTCCCCGCTGAAACCAGCACTCCTTCCATGGCCGCTGTATCTGTGGGGATAGGGTTCACTCCCTGATGACACCCAGTTTTTGCTCCAGTGGATGATGAGTCAAACCTTAGTTAAAATTGATCTGTATGTGCTGGTTTACGTTATACATCAGCTTTAAAATGTCTCCTATTGCTGATGGAAATCTCACAGTCTAAGAAGGCTAATGTCAGAGATATATTCCTGAAACTGCTGGATAAACAGACACTCACTCAAGAACGAGATCGCACAGAGCTCTTTGTTGCACTTGCCACAAGGGAAGTAGCTGCCTCTGACCTACTTCAAATAGCTTCCCTCTGCAGGCTGCTTTTATTGGTTACACTCATAAATATGCATTTACAAATACATGTGGCATGCCTAATTCAATTCAATTAAATT